>NW_026989773.1:0-641544 GCF_036321535.1 Camelus dromedarius
ACTGTTCTTTTGTGCAGAAGTGCAAAGTCATTGTCAGTGGGCTTAAACCAACGTGTGGCCAAGGCTACGTTCCACACCGAGGCTCTAGGGAGGGATTCGTCTTCCTACCTTTCCCAGCTTGCAGAGGTGTTCACACTCCTTGGCCCAGGGCCCTGTGTCACTGTGACCTCTGCTGCCACTTTACATCTCTGTCTCTGACTATATAGATATAAAGGAAGAGTCTTCGACATCTGGTATGGACCCTTTTTCCTAAATGGACATTGTATCTCTATTTATGTGCAGATTAAAACCCCTTCCCTCCAGGGTGTGGTGGCATCAGCTCACAAGATTACCACTCTGGGCTTTAAGTGTCCTCTTTGTATTGACATCTGGGAACTTCTCTTTCCATAGTTAGCTCTCTGTTACATTTGTTGTTGTATTTTACCCGGCATTACTGAAAGTTTTACTTAAAATGGATCCTAATTAGCTCTGTTTACCTGTTTCCAGAGCTGAAGGCTTCAGTTCTAGATTATCTGTTTGATTTCTCTTAAAAATACATTCCAGTATATTTCTCTGGTGAAAGTCTTTACCCTGTTGTCTATTCTCCCATAATTTCCTTATTTTCTTGAATATATTAAAAGTATTTTATAGCCTTTATTGGTAACTCTGATGCCTACATCACCTGGGGGTTTGCATCCTTTGTCTAATGTTTCTTATTCTCATATTATCCGTTATATAGTCTTGACATGTTGCATGTCTTGAAATTCTTTATTACATGGCAGACATTGCAAATGAAAAATCCATATGTTATTTTCCGTGAGAGGTTTTCTACCTTCCTGTTAGGCAAACAGGGTGAGGGACTGATCATGTCGCTCCAATCAGGCGCTGAGGTGGATCAGGACTGAAGTGCCTTTTTTCTTAAAACAGCTTTGAGGTATACTTGGCAAAGTAATTTTCACACGTATAAAGTGTACAGCTAATACGTTTTGACATAAGTATATCCCCAAGAAACCATGACCACATTCAAGAGAGTGAACATACCCATCACCCACAAAGCTTCTCTCCTGCCATTTGTTGTCCCTCCCTCCCTCCCCATCTCTTCCCCTGGAAACCATTGATCTGCTTTCCATCACAACATATTGGTCTGCATTTTCAAGATCCTTGTATGAATGGATTAATGCAGTATCTACTCTATGTTGTCTGACTTCTTTCTTTCAGTGTAATTATTTTGAGAGTCATCTGTGTTGCTGTATTAATAGCTTATTTTTCTTATAGCAGAGTATTGTTTAGTGCTGAGTTTTTACTGAAGAGTTTGTTGTGAGCAGTGTTTGGATAGACCATCATTTGTTTCTCCATTTACTTCTTGATGGATGCATGGGTTATTTACAACTTGAGCTATTATAAATAAAATTGCAGTGAATATTTGGTTACAAGTCTTTATATGGACATATGCTTTTCTTTTCTAAAGCACCACATGAGGAATATCTGGGTTATATGGTAGATAGGTATTTACCTTTTTTAAAGAAACTGTTAAAGACTTTTCCAAAATGGTTGTACTATTGTAAATTCCTTGTGGTGTGTATCAGCTCTGGTTGCTCTACTTCCTTACCAGCACTTTGTAAGGTCGGTCTTTCTAATCGTATTCATTCTTGTATGTATGTGTACTAGTATCTCACTGTGGTTTTTGAAAGCATTTCTCTAATGACTAATGGCATCTTTAATCAGCATCTTTTCATATGCTTATTATCCATCTGGATATCTTTACTGAAGTGTGTTTTCTGGCCTCATTCATTCATTCAGGTGTTTGCATTATTATTGAGTTTTGAGACCTCTTTATTCTGGATCAGATACAAAGAGAGACCTTTATCAGATATATGATCTGCAAATAGCTTCTGTCTAAGGCTTGTCTTTTCATTTGCTTAGCAGTGTTTAGAACAGCTTTGAAGAGTCTTCATTTTGATAAAGTTCACTCTATCAGTTTCTTTTTAAAATAGATTATACTTTTGGTGTCATAGCAAAGAAATATTTGCCAAACCCAAGGTCATAAAGCTTAAGCCTATGCTTTTTCTCCTAGCTGTTTTATAGTTTTAGATTTCCTATTAAGATCTATGATCCATTGTGACTTAATTTTTGTATATTTTGTGAGGTGTGGATCAAAGTTCATTTTTTTTTTTTTTGCATATCACTCTCTAATTCTTCCAGCACTACTTGTTGAAAAGATCCTTTCTCCACTGCATCCTTTTTGAGAATCAATTGTCTATATAAGTGTTGGTTTAGTTCTGAACATTCTATTCTGCTCCATTATTCTATTTTCCTGTTTTACACCAACACCATACTTTCTGATTACTGTAGTTTAAAAAAAAAAAAAAAAAGGCTGAAAATCAGATAGTGCAAGTCTTCCAA
Organism: Camelus dromedarius; assembly: GCF_036321535.1. Classification (NCBI taxonomy): domain Eukaryota; kingdom Metazoa; phylum Chordata; class Mammalia; order Artiodactyla; family Camelidae; genus Camelus; species Camelus dromedarius. The sequence continues at coordinate 2,383 of NW_026989773.1, forward strand.
CTTTGTTTTTCTTGTTCAAAATTGTTTTGGATATTTGGGATCCTTTGAATTTTTATATGAATTTTAGAATCAGTTTTAAAATTCCTTACATCCTGTTCTGCCAAATTTCCACCCATGTCTTTGGCCATCTCCAAAGCCACATTTTCTGAAGAAGTCTCTCTAGATCCCAGGTGAAAGGAATTTCTGTTTCATCTGTGCTCCAATCACATTTGATAATATTTGATTACATTTATTCATATTTGGCTGGATGTACTTGTGTGATCTTTCCTGCCATATAGTAAATCTCTCAAGATTTGGAATCTTGACTTGGTTCCCTCTGTCTGCTGAGAAAACTAGTTCTATGCTTTGCAGGAGTGAGCCCTGCAGTAAGAGGTATCTGCAGCACACATCTAGCTCATTGCTTGCATATCGTCAAGGAATCCTGCCGATTTAGAATTGTTTATTGATTGTTGTCTCCAAGACGGCTCAGCCTTTTTTATTTCTATTGCTACTGCTGCAGTTTCAAAGGAAAATGGGCTAATTATTTTCCAAATATCAAAACATACTGTAATTGAGCTGTGACGCAAATTATGTGCTGCTGTTTCTTAACAACCTGCTTAGTGTTCACAGGTACCTTCACTCATGGAACTTTTGGGAGAATGTCATATCCTCAGAGATAGCAATGCTGTCTTTGGCAACCTGAGCGGTAGTATCTGAACTCACTCCTGCTGTTTTTCCAGTGCCCCCTCTAGCACTCCTCCAGCCCTCCATGGGGGGCCTGCAGTTCTTCCCTCGAAAATCCTGTTGTTTCTCAGGAAGAATTCCCTATGAAACATATTCATGTCCTTCTTGTGGGGACATTCAGTCCAGAGACCTGACAGCAGGGGAAAATGTTTAGACTGCTTTTGGTAGAACGTAAATTCTTCCATACTTGTTAGAAGCAAATCCAATGAGGAAACTGTGTTGGCATCTAACAAATCAGGATAAATGTCTGATGAGGAAGATCAGCTTCCCCATCCCACTCAGGCGTCATGTTGATGTGACGCTCACCTTGGCTAACATTTTCTCCTGTGAGCAACGTGAAGTTCAAGACGTTATGAATGGCTTTTTGTTTTTCTTCCTTAGTCTTTCCACATTCACTGTGTCTGGTGAGATTATATGAATCCTGCTTATTTTCAGCCCAGCACTAAGCTTTTTAAAAGGATCACGTGTTTAAAAGGCTAGTGGACAATTTGTTAGAAGATTGAAATCCTTAGACTTTGGTCCTAGAGTTGAATCTTGGTTACTGGTGAATGAGAATTCCCGTTAAAATTTTAAATTCAGTGATATAAAGTTTTAAAAATAGTTAAATATTAGTCAATTTCATTAAACACTACAGCAGTTATTTACTTTTAAGCCTGTCTCTGGGGCAATTTTGCAATGATTCCCTCCCTTTATTAATTCCCTCTTTATCAGAATCCTTGAGAGGTCCCTGTCATCATTGTCAGTATCATCATCATCATCACCATCATCATGGAACTGATTCCTCTGGGAGATTCTAGGAAAATAAAGAGCTGGACGGGGTTATGTGCAGGTCAGTGTGTGCATATACAGTAAGAACAGTTGTCAGACATTAGATTCAAGATACCCATTCCATTTAGAGAAGAATGTGGTCATGAAATCCTGATGTGCTGAATGAAGGAAGCGATGGGAACAGGGTAGTCAATGGAAAGGAGGAGGAAGTGAGCGAAGCGGGGAGCATAGGTCCTTGGTTAGGTGATCAGCACATTGGTGAGAATGAGGGGAGTGTTATGGCAGAATCATGTCCCTCCCCGGCCACAGGGTAGCCACCTGTGACATGTTACTGTACATGGCAAAATGCATGACAGATATTTTAGGACAAAAATCTTAGAGGATTTCTGTCTTCTAAATTGTCTATCAGTTAGCATTTTAAACCCATGATACATTATTAAAGATTAGTGCAGGGGGACAAATAAAAAGGATTCATATAATCTCACCAGACATACTGAATGTAGAAAGGCTAAGGAAGAAAAACAAAAAGTCATTCATATGTGCCTTGAACCATAAAATGCCCATGAGAGGAAATGTTACACAAGGTGAGTGTCACAGCCACATTCATAATGCCTGAATGGGATGGGACAAGGGGATCCTGAGATGAGACAATAGGGCGAGTAGCCTGGATTGTCCAGGTGGGCTGAATGTAATCACAGGGGTCCTTGAAATGGAGGACATTTCCCAGCTGAGTTTAAAATCAGAGGGAGGTGTAGCCATAGAGCAATGTTCAGAAAGGCTGCTGACCATGAAAATGGAGGAAGTCGTGGGGCACAAGCTAAGGAAGGTGGGTGACCTCTGGAAACTGGAAAAAAACAACAACAACAAGGAAACATTCTCTTCTAGACCCTCTAGAAGGAAGGAACCCTGCTGCTACCTTGAATTTAGCCCAGTGAGAACTGTGTTGGATCTCTGACCTCCACAGCCATAAGCTGATAAATCTGTGCTGGTTTAAGCTCTTAAGCTTATGGAAATTTCTTACATTGGTAAGAGGAAAATAACATAGTGAGCCGTAGTGTAACGGATTAAAGGTATAGGATGGGGTGTGGAGAGGATTCTGACATTTACAACTGAAAAACAACCAGGTGAAGTGGAAGGTGTTTTAAGGAAGACCTACCTGGCAGGGCTATTAAGCAGACTGGAGCGAGGGGAGCATTGGAGTTAGAGGAATCAATTAAATCTCTACCAGAAAAATAAGGAATAAAATGTAACAGGGCTTCAGTGATAGTGGATGTAGGAATGGAAATGGGCAGAGAGACATAAATATTACTTTGAAATTAGCTACAGGTTTGATGACTGCATGTTGGGGAGACTTAGCCGATGTGTGGACTGAATGTTTGCATCCCCTCAAAATCCATATGTCGAAACCCCATCTCCCAGGGTGATGGTATTGGGAGGTGGGGCTTTTGGGACGTGATTAGTAGGATAAAATGAGGTCATGAGAGTAGAGCCCTCATGAATGGGATTAGTGTTCTTATACAAGCCCCCAGAGTGCTTGCTTCTCTCTGCTCTCTGGGATATGAATATATTGGGAAGACAGCCATCTTCGAGCTGGCAATCCTCTCAAGGATACATTGACCTTGAAAGTCTCAGCCTCCAAACCATAAGGAATATGCTGGTTGTTTAAGCCACCCGACCCACGGTAATTTGTTACAGCACCCCAGACTGACGAAGACAGTGGAGAATGCCTCTGAGTTTGGCACTGATTGCCTGGAGAATGCTGAAACCCAGGGAAGTGGGCAGCACAGACGTTTACTCATTTAATCCTGCCAACACAGTAGGAGATAGAGTCTACATATTCCTCGCTACTTAAAAGGTAAGGAAAAAGAGGCACAAATAATAACAACGACAACAAAAACAACAATAATTTGTCCAAGATTCACACAGAACCCCCTGGAGGCAGAGTGAGAATTTATACTCAGGCAGGCTGGCCCCAGAGCCCCTGCTCATAACTAATAAGTCAGATCACCTTGCTTATGTGGATCAGTTTTTTTCAACTGTGATATGAGGGTACTGTGTCCAGTAACTTATAATTTCAAAATACTTCACTGTAACGGAATCATTAGTCACAGGCCTTACAAACCACAGAAACCTACACATACAAAAATATCTCGTTAGGTCAAGATAACCAATAACGTTTTTAAATATTATACCTGCTGGGCCTTTGCAATAAAATGTCTTTTTATAATTCTGTCTGGCTACAGAATAACTTCATAATCCTGCATGTTGCTGGTGGCTCCCATGTTGGACAGCACGGGCCTAGAGATTTTAAATTACTTGCCCAGACTCGCCCAGGAAGCTCGTGGTGGGATCCGAGCTATAGTCTGGGACTTTTCCTTCCTATCCAACAAGTCCCTCATGGAAGTTTAGAAGCTTCTCCTTTGGTGCCCAGCTGTCTATCCGTACTTATAACATCTTGTCAGGTGTTCCAGCCTGCTCCTGAACATCAGCCAGAACCCACTTCTGCTCTATTTTGTCCAGGTAATACCTTCTAGCAACTTCCATTGCCTTCTTGGCATCAGTTCTTACCTGGAAGGGTAGTGGCTAGAGGTGGAAATGTGTCCACATGACAGGTTTTTCATAAACATAGCAGGAGTGGTCAAGAGAATAAAACGTCAGGAAGATGAGTAGAAGCAGGTCATTTAATATACCAAATGGGTACTTTCAATGTGTGTGTTTCCGAGTCCAGGCTTGTTCTGCTCGTGCATTACAGGCCAATAAATCAGGAGACCAGGTTTTGGGGGCAAGAAATAGCGACTTTAATTTGGAAAGCCAGCTGAGAAATGGTAGAATAATGTCCTGGGGAACCATCACCCCAAGTCAGATTTCAGGCTCTTCTTATATTAAAAATGGGAAGTGGGAATGCTTGGTTGTTGCAAACTTGGTGTATGAATTCTTTGTTGTTAGAATCCTTTGTTCTTGCAGCTCTTCACCTGGGTCACATCCGTGTAAACCTCCAACAAACAAATGTTGTTTTCTATTCTGTAACTTGTTATCTTTATGTGAATAGAAAAGTGTTAATATCCTTCAAAGTCAGAGCCTTGAGAATAGGGTCTCCTGTATATTTCAGGCTCTAGGCAACATTGTTTTACAAAAGGTGCAGAACCAACAAGACTAAGCCTAGGAAACAGGGCACAGGGTTAAAGTCAAAGGAACAGATCTAATATGGAGTCAGATTTTTTCTTTCCTATTTCAGTAGTGCCATGGAGAAGGCAGTTTGGGCAGCTTTTTGTAGGGTCCTGGAGGCTTTCTCTCTCAGCCTCTGTGTGCCTCTGTTGAAAACCCTTCATAGCTATCTGGCCTGCTGGAAAACCACTCCGCCTGTTTTGCCCTGAAGATGTGTTCTGTTTATAACTGATCTCTACTTCTTGGAAAACAACTCAATAAAAACTCAGTTGGTTTTCCACTAGCCATGGGCAGGGGTGAGGAATAGCACTTTATTATTTTATGAAAAAAAATAAAAGAAGTCTTAAAACAGCACTGGGCACATAGGAGAGAGTCAATAAATGCTTCCTGGCTGAAATCAAAAGTGATGGCTCAGTGATTCCATGGCTGCTTTATTTGCTGAGCTTGCTACTCCTTTGCTCCATTACACATTTTTTTTAACTGAAAAAGAAATACATGCATGTGGTTAAAAAATTTCAAACAGAGCACAAAAATACACAAGTGAAAGAAGTTTTCCCTCATCCCCTCTTCTTTCAGCCCTCCCTGGAGATGCCACTGTTTACAAACCTTTGTGTGTTTTCCAGATATGCTATGCACATTCCGACCTATGTATGTAAATTCCTTTAAAATATTACTTATTTTTAACTTAAAGGGATTTAAATCCTCATGTGTCTTCTGCCCTGGTAATAGAAAAGAACAAATCTGACTCCATATTAGATCTGTTCCTTTGACTAAACCCTGTGCTCTGTCTCCTAGGCTTCATCTTGCTTGTAAAACAATGTTGCCTAGAGCCTAAAATATACAGGAGAGCCTATTTTGAATGCTCTGACCTTTAAGGATATTTAACACTTTTCCATTCATATAAAGATAACAAGTTACCTAATAGAAAATAACGTTTGTTTTGTTGGAGGTTTACAGGGATCTGACCCAGGTAGATAGCTGCAAGAACAAAGGATTCTAACAACAAAGAATTACCACATCAAGAAGATTGCAAAAACCAAGCTCGTAGGAAAGGAGCCTGAATTCTGACTTGGGGAGATGGTTTTCCAGGACATTAGTTTGCCATCTAGGTCTACAGAAAGTTGCTATTTCATGCCCCAACACCTGGTCTCCCAACTTACTGGCCTGTCCTGCATTAAGGAGAATGAATTTGGACTCAGTAACACTCCTATCTTCCTAGCAAGATGGGCACTGGAATTGAGGGCAGCTATCCCACACCCAGGGACATACTGTGTGCCCTTGATGGTTCCCCGAGTGTGGGGAGTGGTTTACCCAGGAAGGATGGGGACTATGCACCAAAACTCAGGCAGTATGCTCCTTTTGGGATCTGACCTTGTACCTCCCGCTCCCCGCCAGCACAACACCTGGGACAGTGGAGGTAAGGCAGATATATTGCCTGCCTGTGTCCCAGCGTGTAAAAGGGGAATATGTACTCTTTCCAAGGTAGTTCTGAGCGACAACACCTGCGGGTGCTTGGTTCCCAGAGCAAAAGGAAACACAGCTCCGCTTGGGGGCAACGGGTGTGATCCCCGTAGGGGTCCTGCAGAGGCCTTGGGTGGAGGGCTGTGCCAGGGAGTTAAAATATGAGCTGCGGGCCTTGAAGGGTTAGAGAAGTGTGCAGAGGCAGGACTGCTGCCTCCTTCAGGATGCCCCCAGAGTTAAAACTATTTCTCTCCATCTCTGCTACTCTCCTCCACACTCCAGATCCCTGCCTTCTCTCTGCTCCTCCTGTCCATGTCTCTCCCTCCACTTTTCCCCTTCTCCCCTCCTCCTCCCATCTTCTCCATCCCTCCCTTCCCCAACTTCTCTTGCAGAACACAGAGAGGATCGCTGGCCCTCCTGCGCATGCGCAGTCTGTGCCAGCTGGACCGAGGGTTGGAAGCTGCAACTCCGAGCCGGGGATCGGCCCCAAAGGCTTCTCAGCTCTTTCGCCCGGTAGGACTTTGGCTCCTGCCCCGGCGCCCCGGCCACAGCTGTCCAGGGCCAAGTGTGCACTTGCCGCCTCTCGCCCCAGCTGGGCTCCCCTCAGTCCGCGGCTGGCGTCCCCTTCCCCTCTCCCGCCCGCGAGTCCTCTCCTCCCGGGCTGCCTCTCCTCGGCCGCCGGCCCGTCCCCGCCCCTGGGCTGGCTGTGTCCCGGGCGGGCGGGTTCTGCGGACCCGGACGGGGGCGGGCGGCTGGGGCTGGGGCTGGGGCTGGCCTCCGAGCGGGGCTACAGCCCGCGTCCCCCCCCCCCGCTTTCCCTGACCCGCGACCCCGGGGCTGCCCTCCTCTCCCTTTCCCGCTACCTGGGGACCAGCTCAGTGGTGTGGGCGCTGCTCCCCGGGCTGAGAGCCTCCGGCTGTGAACCCCAGCTTCTCCTGTTGGAGTCGGGAAAAGGGAGCGTCAGTGCTGAGCGAGCTTCCGTCTCCTCCCTCAGTGTTTCTGCCCCAGGTAAGTACCTTGAACACTTTCACGTGTTTTGATGGCGGTGCTTGATGATGTCACTGTTTTTATAGTGAGAGGGATTACAGTGTTGAAAGCAAGGCTTGGTTCAGTTAAAAATGAGCTGAAGGCATGAGGCTGTGACATCCTCCATCCTTCCCTCTCCCAGGGTGAAACGTGTGGCCGTCTTTCTTAAAAAGATAGTTACAGTCCCTAACTAGCCCAGCCCAGCTAGGGTGTGTTAACAGGAACAGCACCACCAGAGGAGTTGGAGACTCAGGGACTTTGCAGTCCTAAAGAGCTCCTGGCAAAATTTGGTTTGTTTTGGTTTTTTTGTTCTTCTTAAATTGTGGGGCAGACTAGTAGTATAGAGGGAAAAATAATTGTCAAGAAATATTTTTTCATTTAACATCTTTATTGTGATATTGTTCACACACCATGAAGTCCACCCACTTAAATGCTACAATTCAGCAGCTTTAGCATATTCACAGTGGCGCAACCATTAATATTCCAGAACGTTTTCATCACTTCAGAAAGACCAGTGGAAATGAATGACCTATCCACCCCTTCCCAGTGCTGGTTCTAAAGAAGTTTCTTGGTTGTTCCTGACCATAAATTATCTTGTTACCCATAAAAACTCTGGTAGGAAATCTAAACAGAATTATATTGAATCTGTCTATCAAAGCAAGAAGAATTAATGTCTTTATGGCATAAATTTCTTCTACCCATGAATATATCTCGGACCCTATATTTTCATATTTCCAGAGCCTGGCCCAAGGGAAGTCTTCTTTAATTGTTGGGTTTGTGAATGATGAGATTCTATACATCGTTAGTTGCAACTGAAGCCTTTCACAGAAGAGAAAATAAACTCACTGAAGCCAAGTGACTCTCTGATGGTCAGAAAGAGTGACAGCCAGTGCTGGAGTGACCCAGTGGACTTGGTGTTTGTAACCAGATTTCTCTAGCACCTACAGCTAAGGGGATCAGAGTATTCTTTTATTTTTTCTAAATGGCGTTGCTTTTATTTTTACTTATTTTTTAAAATTACTTTTTATTGAAGTGTAGTCAATTTAGAATGTTAGTTTCAGATGTACAGCAGAGATTCAGTTATAAACATATGCATATGTATCTACATATGTTTTAGATTGTTTTTAGTACAACTCATTACAAGAAATTGAATATAGTTCCCTGTGCTATATAGTAGGTCCTTGTCATTTATTTTATATTTATTAATGTGTATCTGTTAATCCCCCTTTTCCTGCCTGCTAACCACAGTTTGCTTTCTATGTCCATGAGTCTATTTCTAGCAGCACCGTATTTGCTAGTAATATATGCTGGTTGGCTGCTTTCAGTTTCAGTAATTCCACCTTATCTGTGGGCATTTTCCTTCTGGTGGGCCTGTGTGTGGTTTGCACACGTGATATAAGAGTTGTGTATTTGGGAGAACTCCAGGCCTCATGTAGTGCCTGGTACAGAGTGCCCACTGAGCTGATGCTTGAACTGGGAAAAAAAACATAGTAAACGTTGGAATTTCCACTATGGTTGAGACTTCCAGGTTTCCATAACCTGTTTAGCCCACCTTAATGTTGGCTGCACCCATACTGGGTAATTTGGTGGAACTTCATGGTATGGTGGTGTAGAGACGGGGCCTCGTATGCTTCTTCTCTTTCCGTTTTCTAAGACTCATTCTCCTGGGCCTTCCAGATCCTCCCCCAGAAGTGCCCAAGGCTGGCTTGGTGCTGCGCTGAGGCAATATTTGTTAATAAGTCCCTTTCCTCATCTCTTCTGAGCCTCCGTTTCCTTCTCTGCACAATGAAGACTTAGACTAGAAAAGTGCTTTTCAGTTTCTTTTAAGCCATGTTTCCTTTGAGAAACCGAATATACAAATCTCTCCTCCCATTCAACATACAGATTTTGACACATCCTCCAAGGAATGACATAGCTCTTTGTGGAAAATTGAAGTGATTGTGATTCCAGGTGGCACAGAAAAGACTCTTCAGACATTTATTGCAGGGAGAGGGCAGGAAAGGGGCAGTATATCCCACTTTCTAGTGTGAGCACTGGAACAGGGGCTTGGGTTTAAATACAGTGTCTGACGTGGCCTCAGTCTAATCTTTTTTTTTTTTTTTTGCCTCTCTCTAATCTTGCACAATGTGATAAACCTCTCTCCCTCAGTTTCTTAATGCGTCAAGTTGGGGTGATAATAGTTTAAGTCTTTTGTGAAACATTATACACATAAGACATTTGTTTCTCGGTAGAAACAAAACCTGCGAGAGAATCAGGGATTTTAAAAAAAAAAAAAAATCTTGTCCACAGCACTCTGTCTGTGTCTATTTTGAAGTTCCTTGAGGGTGAGTGTTGGGTCTAAAGTCCATCGTGGGACAGGTGGCCCATGGGTCTGTGTGCCGCAGATTGCCCCCTCCTCCCCAGTCCTCTTCCTCTCAGTCCAGGATGAAGTTCCCTAGTAGATTTACACAGAGATCTTGTGGAAATGGCTTTTCATTTTATTGTTTCATGAAGAAGGGCTGCCATCATGATCTCTGTAGTCTGCTTTTGGTGACCTGAAGGCTATGCAATTACGTTTTTCTATTTAATAAATAGAAAAAAATTACAAGTACAAAATTAGACCTACGGTGGTGGCAGGGGCTCTTGAAAGTGGGGACCATTAGCTTTGTTAGTTTCAGGTGCAGGGGCCTCTGGCCATGAGGACACATCATCGTGCTCTGAAGTTTGAGGGACCAGTGGGCTCAGTGGGAATGTTTACTGAGTGTATCTCATGGGCTGGGCATTGACCTATTTGTACTGTGTGTTCCTTATTTGAGACAGTGAGCTCATTTAACCTCAATAGCCTCTTTAATAAATTAGACTTTTTATTTTGAGATATAATGTAGATTCCCATGTAGTTGTAAGAGATAATATGGAGAGGGCCTACGGACTTTTTGCCCAAGTTTCTTTAAAGGTTCCATCTTGCAAAGTTGGGATACAATTCAGTAATGACTCACTAACCCTTTGAGGTTTGTGTTATTGCCCTCATTTCTATTCATGATTAAACTGGGGTTAAGAGGAGCACACAGGCCTGCCCAGCTCACACATGGTTAGTGTAGAGTCGGGTGAAACGTGGGCTTGGGATTTCCAGGCAGTACCATCATGATGCTCTGTGGCAGGGAGCAGCATTCACTTTGCTTGTTCATTCATTCAACAAGCATTTATTGAGTAAACTCTGTGGGTCAGATGCTATCATAGGTTTATCTGATTCTTCAGCAGTATGGAGAATCCGGTAATGTTTCCTTCTTTTTTTTTAATCTGAGAAAATTAGCTCTGAGATGTTATAAACCGCCCAAAGGAAATATAGCTCATAAATGAGGGATAGTAAATTTGTACAGTTCCTTCTTCTTATGCAGGTGATACCCTAGGCATTTTACACTTGTAAACTTCCATAATCCAGATATATTCTTGTAAGGCAAGGATTTTTTTTTTAATTGAAGTATACTCATGTTTACAATGTTGTGTCAATTGCAAGGTGTTTTTTTTTTTTTTCTTGAATTTGGAATTCAAAAAATATTTTTTGAGGGGGGTAAATAGGTTTATTTATTTGTTTCATTTTTTTTTTAAATGAGGTACTGAGGATTCAACCCAGGACCTCATACATGCTAAGCATTTGCTCTACCACTGAACTGTACCCTCCTCCCCAAAGCAAGTTTTCTTATCAAGTATTCTGCAGCTTAGGAGTTCAAATAAATTGGAGTTGAAATCCAGGACTTTTGATCCTACTGTGTTTCTTTGCATTATATCCTGCTGAGGGGTGTGGAAGCAGTTCCTTTATTCATTCCTTTATTCAGCAGTTTTGAGCACTGACTTTGCATCAGGGCCTGGCTAGGTGCTTGGAAACAGAAAACAAGAAATGACCCTTTTCTGCAGAGGGCGGAGGCCTAGACCAAAAGCTGCGTAATGTGATCTGAGCTGCGGTAGCCATGTGCAGACGCTGAGGACAAACTGTACCCCCGGCTTTGCTTGGGCTTCCCCTGCCTTCTGACTGGTACACACCAGGTCACCGCAACCCAGTGAGGCCCGCAGCCCGCAGCACAGTATGTACCTCGGTCTCCTCTTCCCTCTCGTCAGGGCCTGCAACATGAACATCCCTGACTACATGCAGTGTGCTGAGGACCACCAGACTCTCCCCGTGGTGGTCCAACACGTGGGGATCATCTCAGAGCAGAATTTGTTATGCATCTATAAGCGAATCTCCTTGGTGAGGCAGATCAGCCCGTGCGGCTCGCAGTGGGCACTCTGTATCCACTAAAGTCACCACTATGCGCCCGAGAATGGGTGGAGCGACTTCCAGACACACCACAAGGTCGTGGGCCTTGTCACCATTACCGACTCCCTCTTGGCCAAGACCTTCGAGAAGCTCCACGTGCAGAGGAGCTGTATGGCACCACGCTCTATGACTCTCGGCTCTTTGTCTTTGTGCTGCATGGGGAGGTGGCCGAGCAGCCGCGCATGAACGTGGCCGTCAATTTACGAGGACTGCAGGGTGGTGGAGAAGAGGATCGAGGACTTCACTGAGTCTCTCTTCATCATGCTCAAGTCCAAGTGGCTGGACGTTGCATCCGACAAGTCTGGGGACAAGATCCTCCTGCTCTACATCCTGTTTGAGAATGAGGACTTCGTGGGACTGGACACAGAGAACAGGAAAGTCTACCTGGATGCCCGGCCACCCTGGCTATGTGAAGGGTTGCTTCCCTACATCCAGAAAGGGATCAGCAAGGAGGAGGGCTGTCTTGTAGCCAAGGCGTGAGGGAGGAGCAACCCGCCGGTTTTCAGACGTTTAAAAGTGAATCCGCCTTTGTTTCGGAGAGATTCTTTTAGGGTTATTATGGACACTTACTCCCGCTTTTCAGCCAATTACCCTGGTGTGACCCCTGGAGTTGCTGTCCAATAGATTAGCCAAAGCCACTGATGCTAGGAGAGCTGGGGAGGAGGCTGCTCTGAGCTGAGATGTGCTCTAGGTCAAATGCACATCAGACGCTGAGACTTGTCTAGTAAATAGAATGTAAACTATCTTGTTACTTTCTTTATTGATTACATGTCAAAATGATAGTATTTTACATACAGTAGAATAAGTAAGATATGTTCTTAAAATCAGTTTCTAGGGTTTTTTTTGGGGGGGGTTACCTCTTTAAATGTGGCAACTGGGAAACTTTCTTTACATGGCTCACATTTCATTCCTGTTGGACAGCCTCTCCTGGGACAGTCCCATCCCTGTGCTTATAGATGTCATGCTGAATCCTGAGATGCAGAATGAGGCGCTGGTTGAGCTGGGGGTGGAGCCAGTGTCTCCTGCTTCCCAGGTCCAGCACCTGCACGGCTCAGGCCCTCTCTCCCTGCCTGACAACCACCATGCCAATTGAGGACAACGGAAACACTGCCAGGGGCTTCCAAATGAACTCCTTACGCAGGGAAAGGCATGTCACGGAGTATGGGGCACAGCAGGGAAAGATTCGTCCTCACTTTGTCCCTGTGATTAGGTCAACGGACCCACTTTGCCTTGGAAGTGCAGACGAGTTCTTCTGGGCTGCCTACCCCCCCACCTTCTGCTCTGTTTCCCTGTGTATCTATTGAGATATCCCTCGAGAAGAAGAGGGTGAGATGCCTTTGCCGAGAGGTGGTCCCCATTTGCTGGGGAGATTGTGGGAATCTGTGTCCCCCCGGCCTACGGCCTCGGGCCTTGACTCTGGAGAGGGCTTATGGCGGTCCCACAGGTGACGGTCGGAGGACCTGGCACGTGCTGCCGGGCCCGAAGTGGAGGAGGTGTTCTGCGATTCTCTGTGAGTCTAAAATCAGATTCTACTTTCTGGTTGTTGGTAAGTTGGAAGAGAAGATGCCAGAGAATTTATAAAAAGATAGTCCAGACCAGTCCTGTGAGTGACAGGCACAGGGGACCCGAGTCCCACCTGCTTGTGGTGCCTGGCGGGCTCTGGATGAATTTTCACTTCCTCCCCGGTCATACCTCTATGGCTTAAGGAAGGGGCGAGGCATATCGTGGCCATGACCTGTACTTGTCCTCGCAGGGCCCTGTGATCTACATGGCTTTCTCCCCTTCTGCTTCTTGTAGATGAGCTGGCAGATGTAGTGGTCTGGGCAAAGCCGAGGGCACAGATGCCAGCACCGTGCCACTCCCAGGCTGGCTCCATTCCCGTCACCTGTCACCTCCTGCTCAGTCCCCAGGCGTCAGTGAATGTAGGTGCATCGGTGCAACGTAAGCAGGGACCACATTATCCCCCTGGACAGAATGGTGGGTGAGCAGTGGAAGCCTGGAGCCCTGCCCCAGCCCCCTGGCCAGTGCCTCCTCTTTTGTCACAGGAATCACTTGTGATATGTTTGCTCAGCAACTGCTTGGCTCTGAGTCTGCAGACCCACCAGAGAATGCCAGCTTGTTTTTGCTTTTTGAAGTGTGTCCTTGGGATTTGGCGGAGTAGCTGGTTGTGTGCTTAGCCCATAGTGGTTGACACTGTCACCATTGTTTACCCAGAACCTCGTTTACCAGGCATGGCTCTCGGCATCAAAATACAGCAGCGCATTAAACCTCCCTCCGGGTGGGTCTGTCTGTTTTGGTACCGTAAGGGCTCAGCCAGCATCTGAACGTCAGTGAGATAACGCGGCCAGTGAGCTCGGGTCAAGTACGCTCTCCTCCAGTCACTTTTACTCCATTGTTGCTTTTACTATTCCTCAGTCGTTACTTTTTTTAAACAATGCTTTCGTGCAGGAACAGAGCCTAATTCTCTCCTGTTACTCTTGGTGGGAGTGAGTAAAATTGTCCAGCTTGAAATGCGACCACATTTTGTAGCTCAAAAGCTGTCTACACGCATCTAGGTGAAGTTTAGGTTTGGGGCGCTGACCACGTTGGGGTCCCCAGGCAGCGCCGCTCGCCTCAGGCCCCTGCCTTCCCTGGAACAATAGGTGAGGGTGGGTCTCACCGTCCCCTCGTCCCTGTCCTCACCAAACTCACCTAAATTCTTGTAATTGCTGTCAGTTATTTTTGTTCTCATGTGTTTCTAATTTTCGCTGTTCCTCTTTTCCTTTTTCTATTTCCCTTTCTATCTTGTACCGCCCTGTGAGCATGTTGTTGCGTCTGAAAAGTGGACTGTGCACACCCTGCATTGGAAATAGCCAGATTGTCCTCCGTGCTGTCCCCATCGCTTTAAAAAGCAAAAACCTTAACAGTTGCCTTGATCCATATATTATCCTAGTCATCTTTTTATTTTCTAGTTTTTTGGAATGTTTGCTTTGTTAGCACATCACCCACTGGGGTTTGATACCTGTTAAAATCCTTGCTTTGAGGAACCAGTTTGGTCCTCCTTATGTTTGGTGACAAATGCGCACTTATTAAATTTGTTTGATTGTTTTGAAGAAGTGAGATGCGAATTGATTTAGGCGGCTGCTGAGGGATTTTTTTCATGGAGTATTTAAACTTGGAAAGTCAAAATCTGCAGCGTCTTCCTTGATTCTGTCTTTCACACAAACGTGTTTGGCACGCGGTTCCGGGCTGTCGCTGTGTGACGTGCGTGACGGAGATTCCTGGCCGGTGGTCACTGGTGAGAAAGTGGCAGGCTCGGAGATGAGCAGCTGCAGGGGATGCTGTTGGAGGAAGCAGTCACCGGTTTTATGTTTTTTTTGTTTTTTGTTTTTGCATTCACCTTCCCCGTGCCATTTACTTTACTTTGCCTTCATAGAGAGGCAGGAGCGGGTCTAAACTCCATGCCACTCTTATTTTCCCTTTACGAGGCTGGTTTTTCTGAGTATCAGAACAACATGGCCTTCTCCTAAGTAGCTGGCTCACTTGGATCTGGTGGACACAGGGACCGCTAAAGGGGACCGTAGCTTCCTCTCTGCTCCAGCCAGTGGGCATTCAGAGTCGGGTCTGTGGTTTGCCTCAGCAGCCATGCAGGCCTCCCTGTACCAGCCTTTACTATTAACCCATGTTGGCAGTAAATAGCTGACTCCGTGTCTGTTGCAGCTGACGTCCACCACTGACGGCCGTGTCGTTAGTTTGCGGTAGTGAGTCTCCAACACCCCAGTCAGCCGTGAAGTGACCTTGCATTCTCACCCACACCCTGGTTCATCTCACCCGGGGAAAGGGTTTGGCCACCACCGTCATGCTGGCCATGAGACCTTGTTTCTCCTTTCATGCCCTGGTCCAATTGTGGACACTTCATCCTTCACTGACTTGGTCTCGCTTGAGACAGGCCAGACTTTCTGAAAGAGTCCATCACATTCTGGGGGGGAACAGAACAGAAGGAAGAGTAGCAAGTAGGTGTCTAGGCAATCTGGGTTGGCAAATGCAGGCTGGGATCTGTGAAGGCTGGGCTGTGCCTTGGACACAGGCCTTTCCCGTGGCTCCCGATAGCCCAGGGGTCGGAGTGAGAACAGCCTTGCCTGGGTTCCCCCATCCTCATCTGCTCACTGGCAGGTGTGTCTGCTAACTAGGAACTGCCCCAAACCTCGGGCCCTTCAAAGTTCAGACCACAGGAGAACATTGAGTCCCTTCTCCTGGGCCTCCTTTGTGAGAATCCAGTGCCTTCTGAGATGACCAGCGGCAGGAGATGCCTCCCCCTCCAGGGAGCTCTCTTCGGAGGACTGTGACGCACTGTACCTTGCTATGAGCTTGTGGGGTTCCATCCGTGGTCCTTGCAGAACCAGACTTGAGACTGGCTTAACGATAGAAATGACAGGAGTGATTCCAGGGCAGGGCCGGGGGGAGGAACAGGGGAAATTGAATGTGACCTCAAACACCTAGGTGGGTTCTGGGTCTGTTACTAAAATCGGGAGCCTGGGAGGTACCTGCCAGGAATCGAACTCTAGAGTAAATGGTGGACATGAGGCATTTTTAAGATTCCATTTTTCATCCAAGTTAGGACTTCAAAGAGGCACTCGGGTCTATGGCCCTGGGGCTCATGTGAAGGAGCCGGACCACAGATACACGTTGGGAGTCATCATTCTTAGCTGGTGTTCACAGCCGTGCAGGTGGATGAGCTCATCTCGAGAGGTGCAGACTGAGGCTGAGGCGGGGCAGGGCTGTGCCTGGGTTGGAGGAAATCCCAGACCATGCAGCTTTGGTGTGTCAGTCAGTGGCGTTTGGGATTTTCAGAGCAATGGCATTTATCCTTAAGGGTCCTGGGGGTGGGCAGGGCCACCCAGGAAGAAATCTGAAGGGAGGGTTGTGGCCACGCGTGCGCGTCTTGGGATGATGCAGAGGCTGCATGGTCCGGGAGAGGAACCTCCTCGGAAGCTGGAGTCGGAGTGGGGAGTGGGGAGAAGGTAGTCACACTCACCTGTGAGGGAGGGACAGAGGCCTAGGGAGTCTCCACCCTAGCGGACTCTCTTTCCCACGAACAAAAGGCCAGCAGACAGAAGATTTGAGGTGAGAAGGGACGGGCGCTGGGAGAGGAGCCAAAGTGGAGAATGGTGGTTGGACAGTTCTGGAATAGTCTCCCTGCAAAATAGAGTTAAAAAACCCAGACTCTTAAGAATATTGATAGTGACGTTGGAGGAGATAGTTCTTTTTCTGGCCTCCTAAATGTAAGGCATGTATCCGGGGATACACAGAAGAATCGGGCAGTCTGGTCCGGGGGCTTGACCCTTACCAGGGGGAACAATGCAAGTTTAAAGGGGGAGAAGGGCAGCGGAGGGAAACTAGCCAGGCCTCGTGTCAGGTACCAGTCGGCCGCACTACTTGCGTGTTGCATTCACATCCATGTCTCCCAGGTGGGCGGTGGCAGCCCCCTTTTGCAGATTGGGAAGCCTTCTCAGAGGGGTTAAGGGATTGGTCCGTTTAGCGGCTAGTCAATGCTGTAGCAGGATTCAAGCAGGGCCTTGTCAGACTTCAAGGGCATGTTCTATCTACTAATTCCGGTACCTCCCTGTTGTACCTGGATTGGTGAATTGGGTCAGTTTTGGAGCCTTTCACAAAAAGTACGATTTAAGTGCCTCAGGACTGTTTCACAAAGCTCAGTGTTCTTTGATGGTTCAGAAGCACCGCAGTGCTTTTCGCCCCACAGAGGTAAGGTCTTACTCCTTTGACGCTGACGTGGTTGCAAATGACGTACAGGTGCAAAACCAGACTTAGCAGCTTCTGAAGGGAAACTCTCCAGTTCTCCCTTGATAGGCTTTCTTCCACGGGATGTAACCTGCTGCAGCGTAGATCTGAGCTTTCCGTATGGAGTGAGGGTTTGATATCCAAAGTTAGCAAAGAAGGGTCAGATGGAGAAAATCGACGTTAACAATTTATTTTGGGGTTTCATTAGACAAGATGCACTATCGCTTAATGGCCCATATAACGTATGTAATTGAATACAGAATATTGCATTCCTTAATTTCTAATGAGAGCTGTCTTGCAAAGTAAGGTTGTCTGCTTTGGAACTTCAGCTTAGCCACTAGGGCGCCTGTCAGTGTGTTGGTGTGATTGTATTTACACAGTGCATGTAATCTGAGCTTCCTCAGCCCCAAACACTCCAGTGCAGAATCATAGGCTGTAGCCATCACTTAGTTACACAAATACTTCTACAGCTATATGATACAAAAAAAAAAAAAAGAGAGAGAGAGAGAGAGATTGCCTTTATCAAAGTTCCTTTGATTTTAACTGCAAACTGTTGTTGAGCAGCTCTGGTTTCCTTTGGATATGAATATGTACATTTCTTTGCATGTAACTTGGATTTTAGACTAGAACACCAACCTCTTGCTTTCCATGAGCCACAAAACTCATAGCCAAATGACATACGTATGAAATATTTTATTCTTTTCTTCTGAGACAGAATCCTTGAATCTGGGACTTGGGCTGTGATTTTGCTTTTTGCTCTTCCCACCCCTCTTGTCGTCTCACTCCTTTTTCCCACGTGGCCTCCAAGATGTCATGGTCTCCGAGGAGCAGGTGGACAAACACCAGTTGGTCGCCAAGCAGTCCTGCTGTAGAGGGAGCCCAGCCAAGAGCTAAAGGACATCATCAGAGAGGGCTTCCTTGAAGAAATGGGCTCTACATTCAGTTATGAGGACAGAGTAAGAGTCAGCCAAGAGAAGGAATCAAGAGGGTGACTCAGGTGGCAGGAGCAGCCCGGGTAGAGGCCTGGAGGCTTGTGGGGTGGGGACTCGTTGAGAGTGCACTGTGTGGTCCAGGGTGGAGGGTGCCCCTGCTTGGGAGGACCCTGGAGTGGGCCTAGGGATGGAGGGTTTTGGAGGAGCTTGCTTTTTTACTAGAACTGACACAGAAGAGGCAGTGAAGTGTGTCAGCAGAAAGTGACCCTCAGGAGAGGTACTCCTGGTTTTGTTTCTGATGTTCTACAGAAAGAAGGGGTCGGGGTGGGCGAGAGCAACTCTGCCCGTCCCTTTGAGACCCACCCCTTCATTCATTTATTCATAACACATGCAATTCTGAGTGTCCAGGGGAGAGAGGGTGGACTCACAGTAGTAAGAAAAATGTATTGCTTCTTGAGAGCTTAGCAGTGTCAGAAGTTGTCTTAGCGTAGAATGTTCTAGGAACACAGCAGGGGCACCTAACCCAAAGGGCAGAGGTTCGAGGGAAGGAAGGCTTCCTTGACAAACCGTCAAAATGAGCCTGGAGGCAAGTGGGAAGTAGCAGCAGGTCAGGGGGCACCTGAGGTCATTGTGGACCTGGGTACTGTGGTGAAGGTGGGCGAGCAGGGTCGGGGGTGGGGCTAGAACTCTACCAGGGAGCCTCTGAAGGGTTTGAAGTGGGGGTGATGTAATCAAATTTGTGCTTTGGGAAGGCTGTCCTGGCTGTGTGTGTGTGTGTGTGTGTGTGTGAAGCGGGGAAGAGGGGGAGAGTGCCAGCAACTGGGAGGGTCATTAGAAGACCATTGACAGGCTGGGGGGCCACCAGTGGGAGAGGGGCGTCGGGGCTGCTTGGGGACGGCAGGGGCAGTGTGGATGCCGGATTTCCTCATGGGGAGGGCTTATTAACTGTGACCCCCTAGCGGCACCTTGTGGCTGGAAGAAAACGGATGCAGCCAGGTGGACTTTTCTCTTCTTCCCTGCCTTGTGTGATGATCTTAGCTCAGCCAACATTTGGAACAGAAGAGCTAAGTTTCAGTGTAGTCCAGGACTTTGATGAGCTCGTTCGAGTGAGATCTGATAGGATTTAGGCTTGTGTTGAGATCTGCATGTTCACTTAGCTAGAAACGTCCCGTCTTTTGGATTTCCATAGGGGTATTTATTCTTGATAAAGATTGCTTTCTTGGTGAGAGGAAATTTAATACAGCTGCTGTCTTTCTCAAAAAAAAAATCTTATCTTTTAAGAAATTTAATATTCAAAAGAATAGCAAAATTTAAAAATGATAAAGTAAGGCTTTGGTGTAGTTTCTTTGGATTCTGAGTTAATGTAGAGTTAGAGCCTTTGCATTACTTAAATAGCACATCCTTGTCAGTATTTAAAGAGCTGTTAGTGAGCGCCCCAGGCCCCACTTCTCAAAGCATCATTAAATCTTGCTCTGAAATACTGAAGTCATAAAGTTCTTGTTGGCAGAAGCCAAAGAGTTGGTTTATAATTTGCAGCATAGCACCCTTTATAAAATAATAATAGGTTCAAAATTAAGAAAGTGGAAGATAACTGATTTTTTTAAAGCTGAAATATAAACTCTCTTGTGTTAATGTTGCAACTGGAAATTTCGAAAAAAAAATCCTACTGTAATATAATCTACGTGGAATACATATATGTCTATCACGTTTGCAACGTAACTGCGCAGTGGTTTTTGAAGACAGGACCATTCCAGCTGAGATACTGGCAGTGATGCTTGCTGGTTTTCAATGGAAAACCCTAAATTTGCCTACTTAGCTTTATTCTTTTCTTTTCTGTTCTCTCTCTCTCTATCTTTTTTTTTTTTTTTTTTTTTTTGTAGTGAGAGGGCTCAGTAGTGCTCTGCCAGCATGATTTTGGGGCAATTTGGGGGCAGATATCGTGCACAAGCAGTGAGATATTTCCATGCATTTTACTTTCCGGACATCACCATGGAACATGTGGGGGTTTGTGCCTGCAGGCCGGGATGCTGCAGGACTCCCTGGTCCATCACCGTTATGTCTTGGAGCTGCTCCAGTCAGTGAATGACTTTCTGTGGCTTGGAGGTAAGGTGATCTGATGCAGATGATCAGATGTGTAAAAAGTACTGTTACTTGAAATAGAAAACCTATCAAAAATGGCTCTAAAATACAGGATGAAGGAGGAGAAATTGCTGAGCTGCTTGCATGGGGAATATTCTCAGGTGACTCCCTCATTGTGTCTCCTGTCAATCCCCCCACCCAGCCCTGCACGGCAGTCATGCTGAAGCAAGCATGCACTTTCTCAGAAACACGCTGAATTTCCTTGTGCCTCTGTTTGTTGGCTTTTTTTTTTTTTCAAAGCACATCTTGCCCTTTGTTTAATGCCATTCCTGCCTAGTCACCTCTTACACTCATTCTTCTGGACCTCGTCCGTACAAAGCTGCTGAATGGATGAACAGAATGTAGTATCTCCATGTAGTGGAACATTATTCAGACGTAAGAGTGAATAAAAAAGAAAAAATAAATAAAGGGGAATATGAAAAAGCCACCTGCTCTGGGAAGTCCACCCTGACTGCTCAACCCGCCCTTTTCCCTTTGAAACCCAATCACTTATGCTCCTCTCTACTCTTTTTGATAGTACTTACCACCTTCTAATAAACTTTAACACTTTCAAAAAAAAAAAAAAAGAGAGAGATGCTGATACCACTTCAACATGGACGAGCCTTCATAACAGCACGTTAAGTGAAAGGAAGCAGACACAAACGGCCACATATTGTTGACTTCAGTGATCTGAAATGCTCAGAATAGGCACATGCAGAGGCAGGGAGCAGGTGATGGTTGCAAGGGGATGGGTGGAGGGGGGTTGGGGAGTGACTGCTAGTGACAGGGGTGTTCTTCTGGGGTGATGAAGTGTTCTGGAAATAGATGGTGGTGAGGGCTGCACAACCGTGAGTGTGCAGAAAACTGCTGAGCGCTGTCTCTGGGAGTGCCTGTGGTTGGGGGCGGATTTATTTTGTTCTCATCCGTGAAGAGTCATCTTGTGCTGAGGCCATTCTACTCCTGTGAGTGGTGAGGCTCAGAGACTTTGCAGAGTCATGTGTTATTTTCCCCCTTGCTGAGTGTAAGCAAAAAATTTTTAAGCCTGAGGAAGTGCTCTATCTGCAGAAATGTCTTTGAGTTTTGCATGGTGTAAAAATCTTGAGAGATTTTTAATCGTTGAGGAGAGCCTGTTGGGGGAAACAGCCCGTGAAGCCTGGGTGACACTGGGAAGAGCCGCGCTTCCATCCCTGACAGGGGTGGGGATTTCACCCCCGTTCAGGCAGTGAAGGGCCCAGACCCGTGAGCGGAGTTGACAATCGTGAATATTTACGTGTATCCGCTGCTTCATCTTGGATATTAATTTCAAGCTGAGTCAGTTTGTGGCGGCAGCCTCATCCTACATCAGGAATCTATACTATCTGCTCTTTGAGGTGAAGACCTGACAGACTTGATTATTTAACAGTCTCCCTTGAATTGATATCTCAGATTCCTTTGTCAATAGTAAAACAGCAGAAATATAGACGTCCTTTTATGCCGATGTGACCTGGAGCAGGTTTAGTCTCTGTGCCTCAGTGGCCTTATCTGCGGGTGGGGAAGATGATAACAGTGCTTCCCTCAGAGGGGCTGGTGAGGGGAGAGGGAGGAGCACAAAGGGAGGACTTACACGAGATACTCATGAATGACAAAATTTAGTGCTCTCAGCCTGGTGAGGCCTCAGGGCCGAGATGGCCGAACAGAGCAGTCCTAGCCGGAGCTCGATCCGTGTTGGCAGCTGTTATGATCAGTATCACCACTGTGGGTTATCAGGCAGTTTTAAGACTTGGTAATAGGAATTCATGAGTAATGTTAAAAGATTAGACAACTCAGATCCGGTTTACATAGTTCTCAAGATTTCCTATGAGAAATGGATATTTTTCCCCCATCTTTAATCTGAGTTGAGTCTCTAAACAACTTCTGTATTCCTCCAAATTTTATTTAATTCTCCATTTCTTGAAAAAAAAGTCTTTAAATGGAGTTACTGGTGTCTGAACTGAGGGTCTCATGCATGCTGAGCACATACTCTCTCAAGTGAGGTATAATCTCCCCCGTGATTTTTTTAAACTTTTCTTTCTTAGTATTCAGAGATTAGAGGCCTCTAATTCTTTTTCTGGAGACATGTCCATGAACCTGTAAATCTATAATTAGTGGACAAAATTTGGTTTATTAAAAAATTCTATAAAACATTCTGCAATCCTTTCAAAAGTAAATGCTCATTGACATAAAATGTTTCTCCTTTATGGTGATTTCTAATTTTTTGTCTGCCTTAACTTATTAAAAGTAATCCTCATCATCATAATGACCAAGCTTGCTCTGAGTGGACACCTCCCTAAGGCTAAAATGCTTTCCTCATATTTTACCTCATAGCAGGTGTTTAAGGGTAGGCATCAGTGTCTCCTTTTTTGCAGCTGAGGGATTGAGAAATGGGGCAGCTTGTCCAAAATCTCACACAGCTGGCGCTGGCAGACTCAGGGCTGGAACCCAGGCTGCACAGGATGCTTTCTCAATGTCTCCTCTGATCAGCCCCGTGTTGAGTGGTTTCCCGAACTCCTGTGAGTCCATAAGTGAACGATTTTAGCGGTCTCAGTTTGATGAAGCCTTCAAAGGAGAGACACCAGTGAGAATGTGAGACAGAGTGGCATAAATTGAAATTGTACATTTTCACAAATGTTGCATTCTCAGGCAATGGCTTAAAAAGTTTATATTTTTTTATTTTAGTGCTCTGTAAACACTAAAAACAAAATATTAAAAATGATTATAGTGCAAAATAGGAGTGGGCTTTGAAAGTCCAACCATTGCTAATGATGTTGCTTGTTTTTCTCTAGTGGTGCTTATTGACAGAAAAATTTACAAAGACTGAATTGGTTCTATGTAGTCTTAGTATGGAGGAAAGTTTTGTCAGTGAATATTGTAAGTAAAATCTTTACTCTTTTCTTTCCTGATGATGAATATGTAAGTTGTTTTCATGGCTTAAGTACATTTCCTCATTTGTGAAATTTGAGTGATGCCGTTTACCTTGTTTGACTGTGAGATGTAGACGCCTTGTATACGAAGCACCCAAGAGCTGCTTAGTAAAAATATGCTGTCACAAGGACAGATAGTTTAGAAGGATCAACTCTGAATACTAAAGAGGGTGGCTTGTTTCTGATGCATATTCAATATGCATATATATGAATATATGAATATGGCTTAAAGTAACAAGGATTCAGGGTTTTGTGTGTGTGTGCAGTATGAAGGTTTAATGAAATCTGTATCATTCTAGTGAGACAGGGACTAGTTAAATCACCTTAAGCAGACGGCCTTGAAGATTATTTACACAGAATGTGTGTTGTTACAACTCAGAATTCATGTTGCCGTGTAACCATCCACTCAGACATTTAAATTCGTAGAAATCTGACCTGAACTATTAAGTTTAGAAAAATCCACATTGATCATTTTAAGGGAATAAGCTTCTTTCTTTTGTGATTAAAGAAATTTTGATTTATTTTTCTGCATGCTTAATAGGTTTTAAAATATCAAAACATTGATTTGACATGTCACTTTTTTTAATAGAATAAAGCTCATGCTGTTTTAATGTGCAAATAAAAGTTTTTGTATTTCAATACACTTGTATGATTTCCTGGCTCTTTGAGAAGTATTTTGCAAGATACTTAGATTACCTACTGTTGGAAAAATACAGACGTGACTTTTATGAATAGAGGTCTAGTACAGATCTGTTGGTTTTTGCTACAGTGCATGACATGAGGCCTAGGAGAGAGAGCTTTGCTGCTGATTGCCGGAAGGACAGATCCCAGATCTCAGTCTCCCCTCCTGTAAAATGAAGTGGCTGGACTGGATTCTTTCCTCTTCTAAGATGTGTTTCCATGAGCCTGTGTCTTTTGTTTATATTCAAGAGTATTAGCAATGTCAGATTAAATACTGAATACCCCTCCCTTCCCCGAAGCAAACTGCAGTATGTGCTACATAAGCTTTTAGTTATCTGATTCTTGTTTCTGATTCAACAAGCAATTTTTGTGTTGCATCGTTCCCGGCAACCTGGAAGGTCTTTTTAGCCATAGGAGGCGCTGTTGCACCTTCATACATTCTTAATTTTCCTGTTTGTAAAAGAAGGCTTAACAAATATTTTTTTGCTTTGATTCCTTTGCTTAGTGCTTCAGAATAGCACAATGTCCATTATGTCTGTCTACCTGGAAAAATTATTCTGCTTATATCTTTGTTTTATTCTGTCATCTCGCTGTGAACATTTCAGACTTGCTGTGCAACAATGGCAAAATCGGTCTTTTATTCCAGTGTTAGCAACCAGTGAGCCGGGATTTTATAAAGCAGCTAGAAGCGGCCTCTTGAGCACCTTAAAGCTGAAAAGTGTACTGAGTTCCCTGAGTATTGACCCAGCCGCTGTGTGTCATTTGGTGGGAGGTGATTTTGTACATAGAAGAAGGGGTGTAGTGATTTGACTTGGGTTTGCGTGCACACGCTGTCACTGAGCCACGTGAGCCTGAGTCAGTTTGTTCTGAGTTTCTCCCTCGTCTGTGAGATGGGGATGCTCGTATATGCTTTGCAGAATTGTGAGAATTAGAAATTATGTAAATTGTTTAGCACAGTGGGAATGTCAAAGGGCTCATAAAGTTTAGCTCCTGTTTTGTATGAAGCCATCATTTTACAGTCTTTGGCAATTACTAAGAAACAGGAAAATAAGAAAAGCTGGTTTTATGATGAAAGATATTTGAGGAGGTTCCATAGTTCCTATACCCATAATTTAGCATCAGCAAAGTCAGGACCGTTACACAGTCGCCCTGAACCAACGTTAAACCACAGAATTTTTTGGTACTTCATATATATTGGGGCTTAAGTGGACCCAATACTTATACACATGTTTTCTCCAGCAGCCAACTGAGAGATGACACAGAAGAACAGACAGGCGATAAATGTCTCCTTTATTACTGATGAAGCCACGTTCTCCATGAAATTCAGGGCTGTGGGAAAATGCATGTCATGATACTGTGTCCCAGAATTAGAGACTCACGCAGTCCCAGGTAACTCTGGGCCACAGCGAGCCTTCCCTTAAGATGATCTGCCCCATCCTGCACAGGGCTGCCCTGCCATGGAGCTGAGCATCCCGGGTGCTTCCCAAGGGTGGCCAACACTGGAGGGAAAGGAAAGGTTTCATATGCCCTGCTTGTCTCTCCGGACTCACACCTCAATCTGTTATTGTGAAGAGTGCTAGCCGTTGGCCAGGGGTCAGGGGTGTGAAGGGGGAAGCACTCTCCATGGACCAGAGGAGTGTGGAGGAGGCATCCCTTCTCTCAGTTTAAACAGGTGGTGAGATGCAAGAGAAGGGTGCTCTCCAAGAGTTTATAAGAGGGGAAATAAGGATTTCCTTTGGGACTCAGACTAGCCATGAAACACAGAAGATGATTAGTAGGGAGACTTGTAAATCACTTTCTTATTAAATTCACATTTGTTGAGCACCAAAAATGTGCTACATTCTTTTCTGAGCGTTTTACAGAAATGAATCCTTCAATCTTCACAACAAGTGAGTAAGGGAGATTTGATTGTTATCCCAGGTTTACAATGTGGAAATTGAGGCACGGAGAGAGTAAGTAAGTTGGCCAAGGTCACAGAGCTAGTAAGTGGCAGAGCTGGTATTTAAACCCTGGCTGTCTGGTTTCCAGGCTCCCAGGGATGGGCTTTGGGTGTTTAGAGGTATCTGCATCCCTGGATCTCTGTACCTCTGTGCATCACTTAGCCCAGAAAGGACAGGGAAAGGAGAGTTACACAGGTGCTCACAGTCGTGTCTCAGCCACTGTCCACGGACAGTGCACCGTGATTGGCGTTAAATGTCTTCTGGGCAGCAGATCTGTTCGTATAACAGAAATTTAGTCCATTGAGTTAATCTAGAAACCCTTCCTGCTCTGCTTCTGTCCATGGTTTCCATGTGACTGCCTGCCCGTGATTGGGCCGTTGAGGAGAATCTGTACTCATAGTTGAACTCTGATATTTCAGTCTGGTTCGTAGTTTCACATCTCCTGTTACATTAATAAATTCAATTTCTGGTTTCTTTGCATCAGTCTCTCATGAGTTTGGTTAATGTGACATCAGTCCATGGGAGCCTAGTGTTGCTGACGGTATATTTTCTGAGCACGTTGTGGCACTTCTACCCGTGTGGACCTGGGTGGAAGATTTCCGCCTTCCGCACTTATTTTCCCGAACAGCAGGGTCCTCTCCCACCCCCGGATGTGAGGCTGGGAGCTCTCAGAGTAGGCCAGTCAGAGGCCAAGTCCACAAATCAGAAAATAATGAAGTCCTTGGAAGTGGGTTTAATAGAAAAAAAGGGCTTCCAGGTATTCCGATGGGCTGTTCGAGTCCATTTGGTGAAAAGCTATCCACTGTTACTGGTTGAGCTGCTTCTTTGCTGTTGAAAAGTCTGGATTACATGGAGGGATTTTAAAAAGCAGAAAGGTGTGATTTCATGTGGTACATCCACACCGGTGAGTAGTGATGGATGACCGCCTGTGTGAGGCATAGACAGAGTCTTACAAACTTCATAAAGCAGCTTTAAAAGCTCTGCCATCTGAGTGCACTTCATATGGGGTCCAATTCATGACTGGGCATGCTGAGAGGGCAAATAATTGATAATGGCAGAAAGGACACAGAGGCATCAAAAAGGTCTCAGTCATGTTCCCTGTTTAAAGGATGTGGCACAATGTAATATATTTGGGCTGGTTCTTCACTGAACAGTTTTGAGTGTTTTCTGGGACTCCCCAGTGCACCAAGGTTCCGTGCAGCTGGGTGTCCCCTCAGTGCAGCTCTGTCAGCGCTCATCCTGGGCTGACGTGGTGTCACGGGGAGCAGAACAGTCAGCGTCCCCGGCTCCTCCGAGCTCCGTTTCTTCATCCGCAATGCTGGGTTTCTCTTCGGTGTCTACTTAGTAGGGTTGCTGAGAATCACACGTGATGGTTGTCAGGGGCGATTTGTGGTTGTCTCTGTGATTGTCATATAGTGAATATTTGATAGAAACTCTTGTTTTTTATTAAAATTATGGCTCCTAGATTGCAGTGGTTTTTAGTCTGCATTTACTCTTTTTATAAATTTATTCTTATTTTTAAATAAGCACTTATTTTTATTTATTTTTATGAAGGAACTGGGGACTGAAGCCAGCACATTGTGCATGCTAAGCAGGTGTTCTACAACTGAGTAATACAGACCCTCCTTGTCTGAACTTAAAAATAAATATTTCAATACACAAAATAGCTCTTAAACCCCATCATGGGCCTATTTTCTGTATAGACAATTGAATACATATGCTAATTCAATAAGAATAAATGTTGTTGGGACATAATTTCTGAATCTGTTTATGTGTTTAAAAACGATCATAGGTAGTGATAAACACGAGTCTTGGATCCACTACTTAGGGTCTGTTTTGCCATCATGGGAAATTATATTTTACAGAGAAGGCTAATTGGGTCTCGTTGATATTTGGATGATTTAGCAGATGATGAAGGCTTTCAAAAGCTGACAGTTTTGTATTTTAAACTAACTACAAAGTTATCTTCTATAAATTGGAAGTCCTCAGCTTGTGAATTGCCCAGTAATTCAGTGTGTACATGTCTGTGTCTCTGTGAACGTGTGTGTGTGTGTGTGTGTGTGTGTGTGTGTGTGTGTGTGTGTGTGATTTCAGGAAGGTAGAAATAAGTTCCATATAGCCTTCTGATACCTTTCTCTTCCAGTTCAAGGTGTAGGCATATATTTATACAAATAAATTGATACTCTTTTGTCATTTGGCATATTGGTGGGTATAAAAGTTTCTCATACTTGTTTCAGAAGGGTTGGGGAGAATGAGCTTAGAAAATAGGAGGAGATAGAGGCAGGAAGGTTCTTTACACTTTGTGCAGGATGAGAAACAGTAGCTTTTCTTTTTTCTACTAAAGCAAACTGGCACTGAATTGTAACATACTATTACTCAGAATTGCTTTTCTGATCAGATACGAGTGCCTCAGATTTTTCAAGGCAACATGAATGATGAAATGTGTTTTAGCAATTATCTTTAAATGTAGTTTTATTTTTTAAGTAAAAGGCTATAGCCTGTTCTTTCTTCCAGCGTTACAAGAAGTTCCCATTGATCCAGGTACATGATAATTGTGCTTAGTTTCTTCGGGTTATTGTTTTGTTTTTTTTTTTAAGTGCTTGTTTCATTGTGGTGTGAATGAATGTTTAAAATTTCTGGATTTTGATGTTTAGAACATGCTGATTTATCAGAACTGTTAAAAACCTGATTGTTGTTTGGTCCTCGTTTGGTGGGGCAACCTATTGATTTCTGTTGTCTGTTAAAGAGGGAAATTCTTCCTCTAGCCTGTAGATCATTAAGTGAATGGTTTGCAGTGTGCCTTTAAAATTCTTTGAATGCATTGAGCATGTTTGTCCAGTGAATTTTGAATTGACTCATAGTAATGACTTTGTTTGATTCTGTGGCTTTTGCTCCTCTCCACATGAATTTGAATTCTCTGTTGCATTTTGTATACGTGTTCTTAACAGGGGAAGAAATTTTGCATTTTTTACATAGGTGGGTTTTCCTATCCCCTCTGAATGCCTTCTGTAATTGATACAGCGAAAATCTGTTATTTCAGTGCTTAATTATTTCATAAACTATTTTTTGGCTTAATCAGAAACAATGACAAAGAATGATAATAAAAAACATGAAAACCTTCCTTCCTTTGAAGAATAGAAATGAGGTGGTCAGGCTCACGCGTGCTTTGTACCTGACACCCGTACTTTCATGTCATTGTGTATCATGATTCGGAGATGGAGTTGCTTCAGGTTTGTAGATTTTTGTTTTAACATTTGTGTTGAATTCATTCTCTAGGCTGATGTTTCCTGTTGCGTTTGTGGAAAGTGTAGGTGAAGGGAAACAGATGCTACGTTTTGTATTCAGGAGGCCTGAGTTGCTGAAGAGTATAGAGTAGAGGGTGGGCTGAGGAACAGAGTGACACTCCCTCACCTCCAGGCTGAAATTGATGAACAATGAAATCAATTAGGTGTATCGGTATTTATTTGACCAATAGAAGTCAGAGGGCCCAGACTGTCTAGTTATGCGCAATGGAAAGTACTGAATTCACCTGCAGAATTAGGTGATTTACCAAGTAGAAGCAGCTTAGAGCAATCAGAAAAATCAGTTCTATGATGAGATATAAAAAGAATATAATATCTATTATTTCTGAAACTTTTCTATGTTAAGTTGTGTAGAGCTAAAATTAAGTTCCAAGCACCAGGAGTTAAGAGTCTGGGTGGTTCTGTGGGATCGTTATTCAGGGATGTGTCTAGACCCTGCTGGAATGGCCGAAGCTGGCAGGAAAAGACGCAGAGGCAGGATTTGTCATCCTAGGGTGTCCTCCATAATGGTTCCATGTGATAGCCCATGATTGGGTTAACAAATTTAACAGACACCAGACGCATGTCAACCTTAAGAAGAAAAAGTGTGCTTAGTAACTGCTTTCAAGCAAGCACCTGTGCATCCTCACTCCTGTCTCCTTGCCATAAAAAGCAGAGACAATGCCTTGCTTGCATATTTGAGGTTTTAGATAGCACTCTGTTCATTGCACAGCAATGACCCAGGCCCTCAGCTATAAATGCTGGGCGTGCGTGCTGTTAGATAGTCTATTATCCCCAAAACACGGACCTGGCTGGACTGGTGGTCTGCTTTGTAATGAATATCTAAAGAATTTATCTTGTTCCCCTCTCCCCATGACTCCCCTAAAGGTAAACTAAGCCTTTTTACTCATTGTGGATTCTACAATCTCTGTCTCATCCTGTCTTTCCCCAAGTTCCTGTTTACTATCACACAACTGTTAAAGACTATTTTCTTTGATTATACACAATAAATATGGGAGGATTTGAGAGGCTCTTGGAGTTGGCTCCCTACTCCCTCTCGCTTTCTTTCCTTTTTCCACAGTCTTGAGTCATTCATTCCATGTCGGTAAGACTTCTGCCAGCCAGAACCCACAGTTCCAGGTGAGAAGGATGCAGACTTTATCTCTCCTACCCGAGGGAGAGAGAGAAGAGAATTGAGATCTGCTCCCCCGTGGTCCCTTCCTGCCCCAGGGCCACTCCAGTTCACCTGCAGCCTTCTGGCCTCTGCTCTCAGGGCCTCTGTCCCAAGACTGACATCAGCCTTTTTTTCCCTTGTCAATATTTCCTGTGCCTTTCAGGAGTTGGTCTCTTCTCTGCAATTCCACCCTGGCAGATGTGATGGTGGTCAGCGTGCTGGTGGGCAGTCATTTGGGGACTCCCAGGAACCATTCTGATTCTCCTGAGTCTCTCATTCGGGGTTACAAAACTGTCGAGAACCGGAGGAAGCCCATTCACGTGAGGTCAACACAGTATTACATCACTTTCTTTTTATTTTTGAATTTTCAGTGGAGAAATTATTTGTAACAAACTGTTCCAGATTTTCGGCCGCCTGCTTTCCTCACCACTATTTCCTTGTTGGCTCTGGTGCTTGTTTAAAGAACCAGGTTTCTTCTCTGGTCATTTCTAGCAGCTGGGCTTGCCGAATCCTTGATCTGCATTTGAAGCAGAATGCTTCTTCGTGATGTCAAACTGATTTTCCTTGTCATGTCTTAATATTTTGTGTACACTCAGCAACTGTTTCAAGTGAAATGCTCTTGTCCAATTTCGGTTAACTCACATTTGCTGAACTCCTGCTTTCATGCTGAGGGCAGTTTCTTCTTCCTGTAATAAAATTTAGCAATTTGCATTTACTATGGGAAGGTACTGGCCCGAGGTGCTCTCGTTCTTAACAGTTTTAATAACAATTCACCCATTAAAATGTACAGTGGTTTTTACTCTATGCCCAGAATTGTGCATCCCATTCAATCTTAGAACATTTTCATCCCCCCAACAGGAAGCTCCTTACGCATAAGCAGACATCCCCATCTTCCCCATCCTCCCACAGCCCCAGGGAGCCACTTTTCTCTCTCTGTGGGTTTGCCTCTGCTGGAAATTTCATGTAAATCGAGTTACTTCATGTAAGTGGAAGCATCTATTGTGACTGACTTCTTTCACACTGAGTAACGTTTTCAATATTTGTCCACGTTGTGGCCTGGGTCAGTACTCAATGCTTTGCTATTGCTGAATAATATTCCTCTGTATGGCTGGGCCCCTCTGTTTACCCATTCATCACGTGATAGGCATTTGTGTTGTTTCTGCTTTTTGGCTGTGATGAGTAATGGCTCCGTGAATATTCCTGTAGGAGTTTTTATGTGAACATTTG
Source organism: Camelus dromedarius (assembly GCF_036321535.1). NCBI lineage: Eukaryota > Metazoa > Chordata > Mammalia > Artiodactyla > Camelidae > Camelus > Camelus dromedarius. The sequence continues at coordinate 33,887 of NW_026989773.1, forward strand.
TTTTCAGTTCTCTTACGTGTTTGCCCAGGAAGCAAAATTGCCTGGTTATTCAGAAACCAAATGTTCAACTCTCTAAGGACCTGCCAGGCGTTTTTCCAAAGTGGCCAGGCTGTGTTACATCCTCACCAGCAACGGCTGCGTCCTCTGCATCTTCTGTGTCCTCATTAGTGCTTTTTACTCTTTTTTTGATTATAACCTATTGTAGTGAGTGTGAAGCGGTTTCTCCTAGTGGTTTTGACTTGATTTCCCTTACAGCTAATGATATTGAACATCGTTTCGTTGTGCTTATTGGTCATTTGTATATTTTCCTTGATAAATGTTTTTCAGATCCTCTATTCATTTTTTAATTGAGTTGCCTTTTTATTGTTGAGTTGTAGGAGGTTCTTTTTGTTTTTGTTTTTTTTTTTTTTTTGGTAGATACAAATTCCTTATCAGATAAATGATTTGAAAAAATTTCTGCTGTGTGTTGTTTTTTCACTTTCTGGATGGTGTCCTTTGAAGCAATGTTTTAAAATTTGATGAACTCCAATTTATCTCTGTTTTCTTTTTCCTTGTCCTTTTTCCTTATCCTCTGTTTTCTTTTTCCTTGTCCTTTCCTTCAGTTTACCTTGTCCTTTTGGGGTAATATTTAATATCTGAGGTATTTTATTTAAACTTTTATATATAAAATAACTTAATTATTAGGACAGTTCTAGGAGACGGGTGCTGTTGTTGTCCCCAGTCTATGGATAGGAGACTGGGTTGCAGAAAATTTCACTGATTTATCAGTGTCAAAGCTACCCAGTGCTGTGGGAGTTCAGACCCTCATGTTTGTCCCCAGCGTCTGTGCTCTTCACCACCATGCTCCACTCCTTCCTGGAATCGTTAATGAAAAAGTCTTTACTTTTTTGATTTCTTGTTAGTTTTTGTTTTTCTCATTGGGGCCTCATCTCCTCATTTTCCTTAAAGAGATCAGTGTAGGTTTATTTTAGGTCTCATGTAGGCAGAAGCATTTTTATCAGTTAACTTCTTTATTACTCACTCCCCAGTGATGGCTGTTGCTAATTGACCTAATGAAGTCTTGCTTTAGTCTTTCCTTCTCATGACACTAACAACAGAGTCATGACTTACAGAATGCTTAAAGAAGAAAGTACTTGATTGATTTTATTTTGCTACCCAATCAAACCAATCAAATAAGAACCCCAGAGTTGACACAGATGGTAAGCCCTCCAGAATAGGGTCACTGTCTTCCTTGTGTTTCATTTGTTTGGTCACAGTGTCTGGATAGTGCCTTGCTGTCCAGCAGTTTTGTTAGGATACAGTGTTCGTGAATCATTGTAAGGACAGAATTTTGACAACAGACTGTGCTGTTCATTTCACGAGGGAAAAGTTAATATAGAAATACTGCTCAGATCTATTTTAAAATTAAGCTTGGAATTTTGAGAAGAGTTCAAGAAACCATACAAAGATCTTTTTCACTAATTTTAGATCTATCTTAGACACATTATGGTTACATAGCAGAGTACCTTATCAAGTAGATTTGACAAGAGGTGTGTATTATTGATTATTTGTTTTAGTTGAAATATTCTACCTGGGATAAAATATTCAGTGCCCATAAATGAACAAATATGTTTGTATTTCTATGCAACATGGGAGCAGACTTCATATGTTTCTATATAATATATATGACTGTGTGTTTTAATCTGTCTTTCAGTGTTTTTATAGTTTTTCAGCAATGTTGTAACTTTAGAATTCTTCTAAGAAAATCACCCCAGATTCTAGTGCAGTTTGTACTGTGTATCCTGTCTTATGCATGGGATTCCACTGTCCCCACAGGGAGGAATTTCCTCTTATATTGAGTTAGTATCAGAGTTAAAGGAACTGTGATTTCTAGGCCTTTGCTCTCCATGTGTTTGCAGTTGGCTGTCAATCGCGATTTTCCCTTTCTTGAGTTTTCATTGTTCAATTAGAATTTTTGAAAATAACTATTAATATGTTGCATCGATCTCCCTAGAAACTTGATGTGTTTGTGCTTTTCAGTTTTCAATTTATGAAAAATGTAAATACACACTTGTTTTTAAGTAGTCTTTTTTCACTAGATATTTGGTTACCTCTTTATATTTAAAATATTTTTTTCCCAATGTATGAATCGGTGTGCATGTTTTAAAAGATACCTTACTTTTTATTTTTCTTATTGTAACAGTTATATTCATTGTAGAGAATTTAGAAAATACGGATAAACACATTAATAACTTAAAATGGCCTCTAATCTCACCTAGACATACAGTTGTAAGGTTTGAAATTGAGAATTAAAAGTCCTCTCACATTGTTCTTCTTTTTCAAGTACGTTTTGGTTACTGAGACCCTCGAATTCCCATATGAATTGTAGCAGCAGCTAGTCAGTTTCTGCAGAGGAGACCGCAGGGATTGTGATCGAGACCACGTTGAATATACGGATCGTTCTGGGGAGCACTGCCATTCCAAAAGCGCTGTCTTCTGATCCAGCAATGTGCGTGGTTTGTCCAGGTATTTAGGTATTGTTTAATTTTTTTTTAACAATGCTTTGAGTTTACAGAGTTATTTTACTTTGTTTTTTTTTTTTTGCCTTTATACTGAGGACAATTGTGCCAGGTACCGGGATCAGAAGTGTATTTGAGCCCCGCCACTTGCTGCCACCATGGTCACTGCGCTTTTGCTTCACCCGCTCTACAATCTTGCACAGAATAGGACCTCAGTAACTCTCTCTCTCGAATGATTATATGCTTGTTGGATGATGCTTGAGAGTCCGTGTGATGATTTTTTTCCCCAGCCTTTCCCCACTTCTTTACTATGCCCTTTCTCTTCCTTTCCTCCAGCCTGGGTTTCAGTTTACCTGTGGCATTGATTTTTCTTGTCTGTAGACACTTCCTTTCACTGGTTCACGATAATTTTACATGTGGGCTGTGGAAACTTGCTAGATGTCAAGAAAGAGCCAATCCATTGCATGCTAGTATTTTTAGAGTGCATTATTGTTTTATCGATTGAAATTAAATCAGGGTGAACCCCTGAGCCCTCCTGTGAGCTGTTTTTGCCATCCTACAGGTGATAATGCTCTGGCTGCTGAATGTGCCCTTTCCCCAGACTTGGTTTTGGAGTTAAGTCACCATCAGTGGAGCCCTCTCTTTAAAAGATGAAGAAAACATTTGCTCCTTCTCCCTGGTTGGGGACTTGGATGAGATGAGGTAACAGATAAAGAATGGAGCCCCACCTCATTCTAACACCCGCTCGTTCCGTTCCTTTCTCCACGGAAAAAGAGTACAATTCAACACTATAAAGATTGATTGTGAGCAAATGAGATAGACAGGACAACCGATCATTTATTAAATATACTTTCATGCCAGAAACAAATGTATTATTCACACAAAAAGCACACAAAGCACGGTAGTACCGTGATTACCAACGTGGGTCCGAGTTCGAGTCCTGCTCTGGAGTGACCAGTCCTGTGAGATGGAGAACTGGTAGGTCGGCTTAGCCTCTCCCGGGCTTGTTTTCTGTCCTGCAGAGATGGGGCTCGCTAGGCGTCCCTCCCCCTTAGAGATGCTGTAGGGTGCAAATGATGCGCATGGGCAGCCCGAGCATAGCTGCTCATTCCTCGTAAGTGAAGGAGAGCATAGCTTTTGTGGTGAAGGCTTTATAACAGCCCCGTGTGGACTTTCAGTGCTCCGAAGGAATGCCTTGTGGTTTGGAGATGGGATTCTCATTTCTGTAAATACCCAAGGATTGTGTAATTGGGCCCTGCTGATTTGAATCTATTCTTTAGAAAGTACATATTGTAGATATATTTTTCAAGCATGCATGCTTTTTTCTTTTATCATTTATTGTTCTACCCTCTCTCTTGGTGGGACTTTTCATGGAATCCAGGAAACAGCCCTAAGCCACCTGCCTCTTCACACGTCTCCGTGGCGGTTTTCTTCCCTGACTAGAAGAGGGTTCTGCATAGGGAATTTTCTTTGTTCCCCTTTTCTTGGAGTCTCTCTGTCTGTCTGCCCACCTCTCACCTGTCCAACTGTCCATTTCTCTACCCACTCATTCTTCTGACTTGTTCCAAATAGCATTTCAGGCAGCTTACAGAAGAACAGATACCAAATAAACAGGTGAGATAATGGGACCAAGTTCAGACAGTGAGGCTAGGAGGCGAGCCTGTGTGAGGGTGGCAGGCATGAGAGACACGCGTCTGCCCTGTGACTTATAAGATCGACAGCAAGAGTGTGCCTGAGGCTCCCAGCAGACACAGGTTAACAGGGTTTGTGGGAGATGCTCACTGGCTGTGAAATAAATAAGTGGCTGAGGAGAAGCCCAGCCTTTCCAGCTACTAAGGCTTAGGAGAATATTTTGAGTGTCTTCAACATCAGAGTATTTCATCTTTTCTTTTGTCAGAGTTCTACATATAGATGGTTACATTCTGTACCTGGAAATTTCTACAAAATTTCTTCCCACTTGAGTCCCATGACTCGGGAATGGGGTGGTTCTGCTCATTGACTGGGGTTGGCCAGAAACCAAAAATGACAGCTTCAAAGGAGCCTGGGATTTGTCAGTTATGTTTTGTCAGTACTGTAGAGTTCAAAAAATGCTTTCACAGTATCTCTCCATCTGAGGCGGCAGCGTGCTCTCTTACCAGCATCAGGAGCTCAGGGCCATGGGATGGTGGGGGCTGACTGCTTTGCCGTCAAGACAGCTGAGCTAGTCACTGCAGGTTTGATTCTTTTACGTAAGGCCTTTCATGTTCTTTACTTGAATGTTTCAACAGGGAGTTAATTAACTGAGTTAATTAACATTTAATAAATATGATTCTTTGTTGAAAAGACAGTTATAGACAGAATATAAGCTCTGAAGCCTTTAAAAACGGTTTCATTACTGAAATTTCAGTAGGGGAGATACACAGTTTATCTTATTTATGCCTGTCTTTTAAAGTAACAAAGAAACAAGACAGAAAAGGCAGAGGATTGTTTCTGTTCTTCCTTTCTGCTTGCAGGTGCCCTCACCTCCAGTAGCATCCATCCAGACACCGGAACTGACACTGGCCGTGCTCCGAACTGCCTCAGCCCTGAAGACACAACTGACAAATAGAAGGGGACCACGCCCTGTTACAGCAGGTGCTCTCACTTTGTGGATCCTTATGTAACTGAGCGGTGTTAATCAGGATTGCCCGTTCTACATTGTGTGGCGCTGCTGCGGTGTCTCCTAGTTACTTGTTTCTGTAAGTATTCATGTATTATTCCCCACTGAGTGGTACTACACGTCTAAAAATGCTTTTTTCAGATGAAAAATAATGTGCATTTAATATAATATGTCTGAAAAAAGGGGCAAAAGATTCTATCCTGGTCCCTCTACTCAGAGATAATAATTAACAATTTAACATTTATTTTCTGTTCTTTTCGTTAGTGTGTATCATCTCTGTCATAAAAACCAGTGAGCACTCTGTCCCTGTTTACTGTTCGGAGACCTCCATTTTCCATTCGGCTTATTACATGTTTTTCTACAATATTCTATCTCCCCTGGCATGATTTTTAAAGACCAGTGTAGCATTCTGTCTTATGGAGGCATGGTCCATTTTACTTCGGACTTAAATAAACTTTTAAATTCCAAGTGTACTTAACTGAAATACTGAAAAGAGAACTGTGGTGGTACAGGAAGGCCCCTAACTCCCTTCTCATTATTTCCTGAGAGTAAAAGCTGTTGAAAATTTGGTATATATATTTCATGACCTTTATGCCTATGAGATACATATATATACACATATGAGAAATCAATATATAGGTGTGTGTATATATGCTTTATTTAAAAATGAGACCATACTATATGTTTTTCTGCAGCTCGCTTTATTCACTCAGGGGTATATCATGGACGTCCTCCCACTCCAGACTCACCCGGCCCTTTCAGATAGATTGGAGGGGTCTCCTGATGTGCGGGTGTCGTCTCTTGTCCACGGAAACATTTGGTGGGAGACTGCTGTGGACAAGGCCCTGGACCACGGCGAAACGCCGGCTCCCTCAGCGCCCGCAGCTCGCCTTGATTTACCGCATCATTGTCTTGATGGTGGACAGTTAAGTTTTCTCCATTTTCCACTGTCAGAAAGAATGTTTGAGTTGCATCCTTCTTGTACAGAACTTCCTGTGATCTTGTATGTGTATTCCTTTAGTTAAGGCTTCTGGAAATTTAGTCCCTGGATGTGACATTTACATTCATCACAGACTCCTTTCAAGTGACTAGAAATTCCTTCTCCATTGGGGAATGAAAAAATGCACAATTACTTATGTAACCAATTCTCTATCGCTGGATATGATTTCACTTCAGTTTTTCTTCCCACCTTTGTAAACAGTGCTGTGTAAATGCCCTGATGGGTACATCTTTTTGGACTGATTTTTTTTTCCTAAAGGAAACGATTCCTAGAAGTGGAGTTGAGTCAGTGTGTATGTACGTTTTTCAGAGCTTACAAATCCATTGATATGTCATCCTCTGAAAAAGTCGCTCATGATTTGTTCTCCCACAGATGGACACTAGCTAGATTATCTTAAAAATATTTGCCAATATGATAAGCAAAAGTGCTTTTTCATTGTTTTCTTTGCATTTGATGACCAGTGAAGTTTTGAGCATTTTTCACTCATTAGTCATTTGACTTTTTTAAAATGAATGATTCGTTTTGTCCTTTGCCCACATTTAAGTGAGGGAGCTTCTTGTTGCTTTGTGACAGCTTTTTGTATGTTATGAAAATTAACTTCGTGAATTCATCAACATGTATCACAGAGCTTTTTCTTGTCATTTCTTTCCTTTCATTTTGTTCAGGAAGTTTTCTGATTTTTGTTGTGGCTCAAACTATTCTTAGGATAGTAAATGTCTTCCTTATGGGTTTTATCTTTGACATTATTCTTAGAAATACTCACTTATAATGGAATAAATCTCTTCTGTAGGTATTTTTTAATCTCTAAGATGGAGATTATAATAGTACATGTTATAGTGAGGAGAAGTTGAGTTAATAAGAGCAAAGAGTTGTATTTGCTGTTACTAGTATTTTTTAATATTTACATCGCTATCTGCAATTTATCTTGTGGTCATTATGACAGGAGTAGAATTTATTCTTTCCAGGTGATTCTCTGTCCCAGGACAATTATCGAATTCATAATTTTCTCTTTGATTTGAAATCCCACCTGTACAAAATACTTACATACACTAGAGTCTTTTTTGAGCTCATGGTTCCCTTCTGTCAATCTCCTTTCCTTACTCCAGCACCATATCTTACATGTTGTAAAAATTTATTTAATAACTGGCAGTCTGATTTTTTTTTGATTCTTTTCTTCCATCCCAAATTTTCTTGTCAAGTATTATGACTTTATTATTCCTGAAGAATTCCAAAATATTTTGTTCAAGTTAAAAAAAATCAGATTGGAATTTTCATGGGATTTTTTAGTAAGTTTTGAATTATTCTTAGGAGAACTTACATCTTTACAAAACTGCTTTTCTCCATGCAATATGTTTATGTCTCTACATTCATACCTCTTACTTTAACCCTCAGTAGAGTCCTGAAGTTTCTCCATTTAGAATATGGGCATTATTTTTGAATTTATTTCAGATTATTGTTTATGTTTTTGTTAATTTTGTAAGTGAGAATTTTTTGCTATTATATTTTTAAATGTTTAAAACTGACATTTAGAAAGGAAGATTCGGTTTGTCAATACTCACTTTGTAACTTGTCATTTAAAATTGTAAGTATTAAGTACTTGTTCCAGAATCCTTTCTTTTCTGTTTTTTAAAATTTGTTTCCAAGATTCTCAAAATGTTCATAGCTAAGTAGTATAGGTGGGGAGACAGATGGAGAGAGGAAGTGTGGCTCACGAACAAACTGTGAGCAATTTCATGGCTGCCTTTAGGCTGGAGAAGCCACAGAAGAGCCCAGGTTAGACCAAGGGTGGCTTTGTATGCACTTGAAAGCCAGCTTTCCTGCCTGTATGGTGAAGCCTGGTGGGCGTGGCAGGTAGATGATCAAGGTCTGATCAAGGTCATTGGCTGCACAGAGCACTGTGTCTGTGAGAACTGGAGACCATTACCATGGGAAATGCTTGGCGCCAGGAACACTGCAGGGGAGCTGGGGAGCCTGTGTGTTAAGGATTTTCCAGCCCTGGGAGTGGGAAGATGAGACTCTGCATTCAGATCTGAGTTTGAATTCATCCTCTCTTGTTTACTGGTCCTCTGACTTTTGTCAAGTTATCTACCCGCTTTGAACTCCTGTTTTCTTGTCTCTCAAAACAGGAGAATTACAGCCTGCTGCTAGAGTGTTTGATCAGGGTAAATGATTTGTGTCTATAAGATGCCACGTACAGTCACAATCTCAGTGAGAAATGGGCTGTCGCCTCTTCTTCTGCAACTCAGTGCTCGATAAGACATCGGGGGAAAGCCAGTCCCTAATTTGTATGTGATGCAATGAGGAACAAAATTAACGTCTTGCCTTTCCCTAGCAGGATTCTTATTTCTTTGCTTCATTTACCTCTTTCCTCCTTTACTCTCCCCTTTCACCTCCTCCACCAAAAGAGACTGAGTCTGTCTCAGAACACTACATTCAAATTACTTTAAATGTTGGCTCATCCCCATGAAATTACAGTGAAATTAAAAATAATCTGTACACGTCCCAGACATGATTATATTTGATTTACACACACACACACACACACACACACAATCAGGCTACCTCCCATTTGCTGAGGGAGAAGGACCACTTTTTCTGAGTTTTCATTCACTGAGCGTGAGAGCAAAGTCTCTTAAGCAGAAATTCGCCTGGCTTCTTGCATGGTTTTTTAAATTGGATTTCTGCTTTGTGTCCACAGAAATAGACTCCTATTAGAAGAGGGGAAGTGGAGACATAGATATTCTGCTGAGATATTGGTGTCATCATATTTGAGTTGGAAAGGACTTACGACAGCATAGAGTCGTACCTTTTTATGGGTGAGAATCCATGATAGTGTAACTTGGACAAGAACCCGGGTCTTCTGTCTTCATGTCCACGCGGATGAAGAGGCAACTGGGTGGGGGATGGCAGGGATCCTTACTTGAGTTCCGGGGTCTTGCTAGTTTCCATTGTTCAGCTGCCTTTAGTTTATGTCCATGTGGCCTCTCATGGGAAGGTCACTCTATCCTGATAGATTGAGTTTCTAATCAGCAAAAAGGTCTGGACCCACTCATGTTTCCCAGAGATTTTCTGCTGACCTGCTGACAGTTTATATACATGAGATCTTAGAAACTGCTGGATATAAAATCCTTATTGTTATCATTTGCCCTCGAGTTCCACAGGAATGGGGTGCTGTCTCAGGCTGTCTAAGGCCAGCTCTGAACAAAGATAGGGTGATAGGCTGTGCAGCTGGACACTCCCCAGTCGAATGGGATTTCCACCTTAGTTTTTAGAATCAGGCAGATGAGTTCAAATCTTACCTTTACCAGTTATTAGCTTTGTGACCTTGAGGAAGAAACTTTACTTTTTTGGGGACAAATTTTCTTTATCCGTAAATAAGTTCAGTATTTATTTTAGGGTTTTTGTTTTAGAATTGAATGAGCTAATTCCCTCATTTATTCCTAAAATACTGATCACATGGTTCTATGCTGGTGACCTAGTGGTTGATTACTAAGGGACTCAGTAGTGAGAATGTGGGTGAGGCTCCCTGGATAATAGAGCTTATATTCCATGATATGCTTGTAAAAGACTGGATTGCAGTGGATTTTTAGTAAATGTCCATTCTTTTCCTAATCCCCATTGATTGTGTATATATCTTTATACTAATATATGAACAATTTTTTATTGCAATATAAGTCTTTTTGTAGTATTTAAAGTATGTAGCTATAACAAAAATATGTGAAATAAAATGATTTGACTTTTATTTTCTTTTCAATAAACAAAACAAAATAAAATAGAAAAGAAAAGAAAAAGTTTTGAAGGAGTAGAAATAATTTTATTTCCGTGTAATCGACTCCCTATGTTAGGTTTTTCGGTTGTGTTCTTAAACAGCATATAAAATTGACAGGTTTTGACTTCAGTGTTGATAGCTGGGTGAGTATAGTTTCTTTTTGTGGTTGTCTTTGATGAATTATTTGCACTAGATCATAAATAATGTGCATGTTACATATTGGAAACGAGGAAAGAGTGGAGACATACTACCTCCAATGCAGTCATTTTGTTACCGAGTCCAAACTCATTCTGCTCACCAAATGACAGGCCAATAAACTGGGAGATGAGGTGTTGGAGCAAGGAATAGTGACTTTATTTGCAAAGCTGGCAGACCCAGAAGATGGCAGACTGATGTCCTGAAGAACCATCTTCCCCAAGTCAGAATTGAGTCTCCTTTTATACTAAAAAGGGGTGGGGCTGCAGTTGGTTGTTGGAAACTTCTTGTTGTATGAATTGCTTGTCCTTTGAATCCGCTGTTCTTGCAGCTGTCCATGTGGATCAAATCATGTTGCCATTGTAATACCTCCAAAAGTAAAACAAAGTTATTCTCTATTTTGCAACTTGCCATCTCTACATAAGTGCAGATTAGTTAGCATCCTTCAAGATCACGGCCAGGAGAAGAGGCTGTCCTGGATATTTCAGTCTAAAGGCAACTTTCTTTTACAAATGGTGCAGAGATAGCAAGTCTGAGCCTAGAAAACAGGGCACAGGTTTAAAGCCAAAGGAACAGACCTAACATGGGGTCAAAATTGTTCTTTTCTATTACAATTCCCTTTTCCGCTTCATAGATAATTTTAGTAAGAAACATGAGCAATTTTGTATTTTTGCTTCTTAATAACCGATAAGTGGGCCAACTATATTTTTGTGAGCAGGGATGCTGTGCGGGCATAGGGGTCACAGCAAACTCTTGTTGGGGGTGGCCGACCTTGGAACATGTCTGATGCCCCGTGAGTGTTGGTGAGGGTCCCCTAGCCAGCGGCTCTCTTCAGGAGGCAGCATATGGGCATTGATATCTGGAGACCTCATTTTCGGCTGCAGGAAATTTTTTAGATACTGCGATTGAAAAATCACTCCAGCTGGGGATAATTAGGGAAAAAAGGAAAAGTAAAAGGGTTTGGAGTAGAGTAGAAGAGAAGGACATCAGATCACGGAGCCTGAGTGCTTGGCAGCGGGGCTTCGGGGGAGAGGGGAGCAGACGTGGGGAGGGGCCTGGCACCGGAACCAGCTCCTGCACCTGTCAACATGCCCAAGCCACATAGCTTTTAATTGGGCCACCTCTCTGGGCTGGATGTCACCCTGTGCAGAACCTTGAGAATCGAAGGTAAGGGGTGGGCAGCACTCACCTAGGGGTCACTGTAGATTTCGGTCAAGTCCACAGTGCCTTTTCTGTTCATGTGTCTTCACTTGTCCTTTATCTCAGGATCTGAGGAGGAGGAGAAAGGAACTCAGATAGAGATCCAGGAAGATATCCGACTGTGTTAAGAGAGGACAGACACAGTGACACGGGGAGCGAGGACACTTGCAGCAAAGTAAAATGACTTCACAACTATTGCTTCAGAGTTGCAGGTGTGAGAGAGCCTAAGCCTGTCTCAGAGTGCAGGGGACAAGTGGAAAGGAATGGCAAAATTTCCACTGAAAATTGAAATTTTGTTAAATAGCCTGCTACTGTTGCTTGTATCACTTGAATGAATGCAGGCATATTTCTGTGGGCATTTATAGGTTCACTCAACCCCACCAGCCCCTCTTGCCCCCATCGGGGATGGGATTTCTCAAGCACAGTGCCCCTCCTGCTTGGGTGGGCCACGCTGCGTGTCCTCGCCTGGGGCCGGGCTGCTGCAGGGCACTGAGTCCCCGAGGCGCGGCCTGGGAGACACGACAGGAATATCTCTGCTCTCGACTGAGGGCCTCCTTTTCCCCCTGCAGTGTAAGAATGCCGGTGACTGAGTTAGAAGCATGCTCCCAAGCTGTCCGTGTCCTTGCCATTCAGAAGCGGACCCTGGAAGCTTCCAAATTTCTCCAGAATGCGTTCTACATTCACCTTCGGCAGGTGAGTGTATGTCTTTACACAAGTGGAGGAATTACTGCCGTTTTCCTGGACCTTACTCACCACTAGTCCATCTGATTTTTCTGTGCTAGGATTCAGTATGGCCTGCTAAAATATCTGGAGTCAGATCTTGAAACACTGATGAAGAGGATCATTTATTTTATTTCTATATATGATAGCCTTTTACTTTCAAAATTCAGAATTTTTGGTTCTTTCAGGAATTTTTGGGGGATTGGCGAAACAACTTTGCTCTTACAATCTTTGAGACCTGTTGCTTTGTGCCTCTCACCTGTCTTCTGTCACTTGTGAGAGGCGATTCCATTTGTGACCCTGTCCGGGTTGTTCATGTTATAAAACATATAGTCTGTTAAAGTACAGTCCCTTTTACTCCAAAGACATTCCACAAATACTACTAAAACCTGGGTGTGGTTTTAAGAAGACAGAATCATTAGAAAATGTACTTGCAGGTTGCTAGTGCAAAATCCCCAAATCAATAGTCCAGCTCAACATCTAAAATCTATCTAATCTACCTTGGATTTGTATGGATAAGTGAAGCAGTTTGCTAAGAACTCAAGACCAGGGTTAGAATACAGGCTGGTGTAGCTCAGCAGGTCCTCCTGAGCCAGCCTTGTGCCAGAGGGCGGGGCTGAGGGGGAGAGGGCTGGGCCTTGGGGAAAGGGGAGGGCCAAGAAGGAGGGGGGTCCTGCCGTTCCTGAGCTCAAAGTTTCATGGCAAACACCTTCACCAGGTGAAAAACTTGGAGTTTCTTCTAAGAACAGTAGGTTTGGAAAGAGTCATAAAAGCACGGGGGTGACAATATCCCTTTTGTGTCTAGTATTGGAGAGCGGCTGTGGGGCCACATGTGAGCCTCGTGAGTCCAGGAGTGCAGTGTTGGTGGCTTCCACCTGAGCGGTGGGACAGTCAGTGGGACAGTCACTGGGAAAAAACGAACAGACTTTAGGCATGTTTAGATGGTAAAAAGGAAAGGATGAATGATGTCTGTGAAGGTAGGTTGGAGTTAGGCCCAGGTTTCTGGGTGGATTAATGAGGTAAGTGATGGTCCTGCTGTGCTCTGAGGAGGGAAAGCTGCAGAGGGAGCTCTGGGGGAAAACTGATGAGTTCAGCTGTGGGTAAAGTGAAAGGCTGTTCGATGTGTGGTCTGGGAGCTCAGGTGAGAGCCAGTAACGAGTAGCGGGAGGGGAGAGAGACTGTCAAATCATTTTGTGAGCATACAAATAATTATGATTAATGATACACTTACGTCTCTACATTCTGGATTTAAAACCCATTAACATTTTGCTATATTGACTGCAGAGTTTCCTAATTTTTTTTAACAGAAATAAAAAAAATAGAAACAAAACAGTAGAGTTAATGAACATCATAGAGTTGATGTGTGTCCTTGTATGTATTTTGATACCTCATCTGTTTATAACCATAATCTATAAAAAGTTAACTAGTTTAGCATAAGAGTTAAACAGAGGGACGTGACACACAGTGCTGGGGCTTGAAGCTGATCTTCTCAGGCAAATTATGTCGCCAGTCTGTGCCTTAGTTCCATCTTCTGTGACTGCCCCCGGACCCCTCATCACAGCTGATTTCCTAGACTAGATGTTGGGAGGGAGGCTGCTGAAGGGAGTAAAAAGTGGCAACTGCTAGGGACACTGAAGAGAGACACAAAAAGTGATTAAAGCCGATAAACTCAGTACAAACTAATACTCTCAAAAGGGAAAGAATCCCGCAGTGTTTTGAGCCACTTAGCGTATGGGAAACAAAACCACGTGGACCCAAATCTCTTGAGCATGTGAATATTGTGGGTGGGAGGGTGTCATCAGAAAAGGGTTGAGAAAAGGCCTTTTGGTTTCCCTTGACGTGTCCAGTAAGGATGGGGAGCAGAAGAGAAAACCCCCTGCTTCACAGTGGAAGCTGCTGTTTTGTGCAAAACTGACCAAAGTTTGGAGACCAGTCATCAGCGGTGCTGGCAAATGAAGAGACTTCGGGATTGGGTGGGGCACTTGCTGCGACTTCCAGGTGACCTGCTGGCTGGGGGCTGTATGGTGGGCAGTAGGTTTGCAGGGTGACCCGGGCATAAACCCTGGCTCTGAGGCTGCTGGTCTGACTAGCAAACCTGGGCACCCGCAGTCCTAATGGGGCAGCTCGGGTTGTGGCCTGGGACACTTGCTGTGCTGAGGGCGAAAAGAGGGCTTCCCTGTGGGGGTGTCCCTGCGGAGAGTGGGAACGTGTTCCTGCAGGGGAGGAAGAGCCTCTGAGCAGGGTGCTGGATGCACAGGCCTGTACTCCCTGGGAGATGGTGGCAGCTGCTGATGATTTGGTTTCAGCATTCTTTGTTTACTGACATGGTTGCCGTATTTTCATTCACATTGTAGTATTTTCATTCACAGTGCTCCCCCTTGGTCCTAAATTCGACCAATATTTTGAGAGACATTTCATGACCAATTTTGTCCCAGGGTGCTATGAAGGCTCATTCCTAGTTCAGGTTGAAGAAACTTCTGACCTGCCATTCAAGGTGTTAGGTGTTTTTATCAGGCCCTGTTGATACTAAAAGTTCTCTGGATGGCCTGTCTTACTAGTCTGTTATGATCCAGGAAATGTTTACCCTTCATTGCTCATTCCCATACCTAGAATCACACTGTTATAATTATTTTATGCAGGGTTATAAATTTTATGTATTTCTTCAATATGATTTGCCATCATCAATCTTGTTGTAGGCCTAGCTACACTTTGGGAAATGTAAGAGAAAACAATCTTATAAAATAGACAGGATATAAGTAATAGAGCTAGTAACGTTAATAAAGTCACGATTAAGAATTTAATAGTCAAGGAGTTATATTTTTGGGTTAAAATTTTTCTTGTGTTTCTGACTGAGTTTGAGTGATCTTACGAGAAAGTTCGTATTTATGGTCAGGCTTCGAGCAGGTATTAATTGGCCAGGTGAGGTCTCCCACCTTGTAAGATCAACAGTGGCCTAAACAGAACTATAATTTCCTTTTTAGAATAACGTTTCTGAGGGCTATCTAGTTAGAGCCTTGGAGTAGGGAAACCCACCAAGGTAACACAGAAGTACTAGACAAAGGTAATGTACCATAAACTTAACAATTGGAGTAGTTCATAATCAAAGGTAAGAGAAATTATCAAAGTAATTGGTATACAGGCCTGATTTGGTGTCTTGGGTCAGCTGTCTACCTGATATGTCGTCGTCTTCTCATCCTGGCCTGGTAGCTTCTTCTCCATTTGGGCCTTGTTTTAAGGTGAGCAGTGCTCTATAGGCCAGTGCACTGCAGGGGCTCTTTCTGATTGGAAATGAATCTGAAAGTCAGTTTCCTTCAGCTTTGCTGTGTATGGTCTAGTTAAGAGTACCTGATAGAGTCCTTCCATTCATGTTGGAGACAGTTTTTAAAGTCATGCCTGTTCCAGGATATATAATCCCCTGGCCGCATGTCATGGGGCATTGGATCTTTACCCAAGGATATATTACTAAGCTTCAGAAAGAAACATACAGTGTCCTTTTAATAATTCAATTAAACTTTGCAGCAATGTAACATGACAGCAAGGAATGATCTGGGAAGTGTCTTACTAAATATAGACCTCAATTAACAAAACGAGAATTTAATATCCACTAAAATATAATCTTTTTCTCTCTAAAGTTCCCTCATTTTTATCAAATATTGTCAAATCAAGGTGAATTTGTTTACAAGTTAAGTCTGATTATTTGATCATATAGGCTCTTTTAAATTGGCTGTGTTGGAACTTTTAATAAGGACTTTTAAGCTAGAATGTTAATAAGGTTTGCTAAGGCCAGGAAAGCCCCGTCAAGGGCTTGTCATAGATTTCTGCCTAACAGATTTAGGTAAATTCTTTTCTTTTTGAAGTCCTTAAAATACTTTGAGGTTCCTATACCTGTTAGGAGACGATCTTCCTAATTTATCTCATAGAGCCACTGGGGAACTTAAAGACTTTAGTCTCTTGAGGGATCAGATAGAGAGAAAAGATAACTGTTCTAAGTCTGCTTACATAGGTATAATTTATCAAATTGACGTGAATCATAACTAGTTTAAGGAGAAGAGTTTCTTTATGTCTGGTAAACAGGTTAAAAGCCACTAGTATTTCAGACAAAATCAAAAATTGTAACCATATTCATCAGTTTATTTGGTCCCACGTAACTAATTCTTTTAATCAGAGTTTTCATTAGACCTTTAAAATTTCTTACCCAGTTTATTTCAGTGCTATAGTTTGAAATTTATTAGAAATCAGTAAATCTCCTTGAAGAGAGAGTATCTTGCAAAATCATCAGAAGAAAACAATTACCTGCCTATAAATGACAACAGAATTAACAGCATGGTTAAACAACATTACACTGTAATCTATAAAGAAACCTGGTCACAATAACCAGAATTATGACTGGTAACATTTCAGATATACCAGAATGTTAGGGAGTCCATATAATTTCTAGAATATCTATATTAATAATATTTTCTCATACAATACAACCTAGGAAGATTTATTATTCATTTGACAATACTTCCCATGTTAGTTAACATGCCAAATGAAACTTACTACTTTAAAATCTCTCTTTGAGATGTTTCAGGGACCCTTTGTAGCATCCCATAGTTAACTGGAGACTAAAAGAATTTTAATGAGAAATTGATATTTGGGGAGCTTGTTAAAAGTTTTCAAAACACTTGATCAGATAAACGTATAGATCACTGTAAAGTAGTACTTACTCATTAACAAGAAAATATTTCAAAGGTAAAGACACAACAGATCACTTAATTCGCATAAGAAGCTTTACAATTTGTTACTGAAGGTGGATTAATATTTTAAGAAAAATTTGTCCCCTTAACAGAGAGAAAACCAAATGTAGTCTTGTACCAGCTTACTTCTAAGATTCATTTACTTTGCACAAATTGATTCTAAACTTAGCCAATTCTGACCACGTACAAAACTCTTTCCTCAGGGTTCCTCTTCCACAAGCCTTCCCCAGCTTTCTATACTCGTATTAGTGTGTCCCTTATTTTTTCTTCCATTCAGAAGTAACCAGATTCAGGACAAAGTCACTATTTTTCATTAACAAAATATAATTCCATTCCTTATATCTTCCTTTACACATTTATCTTACCTTCCTAGGTTACTGAGATCTTTCCCTTAATAATAGAGACTATTTCAGAGTGGCACCAAGCATTTATTAATATTTCTAAACACCTTTAGTTTCTCTGTAAGAGGAAGTCATATGTTAAGTAATTCATATTTCAATCTTATTTTATCTGAAAATGGTATAGCTATTAAATAAAATCCTATCATTTAACTTAATTTAGCACAACTCTAGAATTTAGATACCAAACATTTAGAGATTATCTTAAGCATACATTTTAAATATATATTTTAAAAAATTTACCCAAAACTCTCATCTCATTTGCATTTAATTTACTTCAATTTTTATCACACCACATTACTATTATTTTTTTTTGACAAATCTGTAACATATATAACAGGATCTTATTTGACTTTCATTAAACCTAGGTACAGTAAAAGTATTATACTTAATATTGATGACTTTAAAGATGTCTATATTAATTAGAACATACTTAAACTAAACAATACCAAGTGTTATCTTAATATTGAATATTTTCCAGTTCACGTGAACCTGAAGGTCAACTTAGTCAGTTTTTATTTTAAAAATACTTAATTTGTAAGCTATTACTTTTTACGTCAATTAAGCAGAGCTCTTTGACTTTTTTTTTTTTTTAGCTGTAGAAATATCTCACATCTATAATGTGTACTCAGGCTTATAAACAGACCAAAGTTAGAGATCTCATAGCTTCACTTTAAAACTTACTTATAAGATAGGTATAATAATAGTTGGAGTAAGCTTAATTTGCTTGCTCAAATCACTAAGGCTTACTATTTATGAAAAAGACATTTAAGATTTCTTGACAAAGTCTGACGGACCCATCAGAGTTCTGAGCTCTAAAATGCCAAAAATTTCTTTGGCCTTAAGTTTTCTCTCATTGAGCTAATTAGGCTCAGTCGTAGGTCACTGTTTGCTGTATATACATTTCTGATCTGCAAGAAAATGACAGACACTTCCAGTTCCCCAGAGAACTGCTCTGTCACGCAGGCCCAATTGTATCTCCTTATTTGGCTTTTTTGTATCAGTGAGAAGAGCTGTAAACCAAGAATTCCATGTTTTAAAACTTTAAGGTTCAATTTATCTTGTCTTCCAAAGCTTGCATAAGGCATTTAGTAAGGTCTCTTTTCCTTGAGTTATAAGTTAAACCCAGGGTAAACCTCTTATTATATTTTTCTATTAGCCACTGAATATTAGTTTTTAGTTTTACATTATATTGGACGGCTCATGTAACTCTATTGGTTTCCTTTATTTTGTTCAATTAATATTTTCTGAGGGACAGAAATGTGCCCAGCCTTGTAATACCAAGAAGAGGAAGCGTTTTTCCATTGAAACATATCTATCCCACAACATAATTAAGCAAAAAGTTTATATAAAGCCCATTTAAACATACCAAGTTTACAAACTTTTATCTCAATTTTATTAACTCTTATACCTTTAATTTTAATATTTATTAGGTTTAATCAATAATTTTTATTTCTAGAAGGAATGCCAGAAGCCTTTTTCTTCTTTTCTTTTCTTTCTTTTTTTTTTTTTTTCTCTGTATCTAATTTTATAGAAAAGTCTCTGGGATCCCCAAGTTTGAGCCTAAGAACTTAGGCCCTTCTCAACTTTTAATTTGATTAATTGGTCTGTTGCCCCAGTCATTGATCAAATATCACAGTCTAAATATATTATATGTATCTATCCCTATAAATACATACATTTTAAACTGGGGTAAATAAAACGGACTTGTTTGAACTTTAATTTTGGGGGGCAGTAGGTGATCTCTTTGGCCACTTTTTTTTTTTAACTTTACGTAGTGTAGTATTAAAACCTTGTCTCTAAATCCAAAAATGTCCATTTTATTTATCTCATTCAAAATAACCATCAAAAAAATTTACCCATTTTGGATAAGCCCCTTATCTTTCTTTTTTTTCCGTTAAGAAAAAAGTCTTTTGACATTTTTACATTCTTTTTTCCAGTTACTCAACCTAATTAACATTAATTATTCTTAGATTTTATTAACATCTCTAAAACCATTAATGGGAAAGGAAAAACATAAATGTAGCTTTTTAAACCAGTTTTTGTAAAATAAGTTCTTAGATTAACCATTAGATATATTTTCTACCTTTAAACTTGATTTTAATAGGTACCAATAAAACGGCTGTTTATAATGAGAGCTCTTTCAACTCTCACCAATTTAAAAGGTTTTCCAAATTAAGGGATCCATCATATAGCCATCAATTTATATATATATAATGATTTTAAACGAATAAGATGAAGAGGCTTTTCCAAATGAGAGTAGGGGTGCTGCCTAAATAAAATTCAAAAGTTTACTCTTCAAAAGGTAAAGCAATTCATGGTCCAGACTGATGCAACAAAGGTTAAGATGGCAAAATGCCTGAAAATTGGTACAAAGGATTGTTGAGAATCCCAATTTATTTGTGTGGCCACCATATGTACACAATACTTGTACCTTTTGCATGGCAGAGTCCAAATTTTCCATTAAAAACAAAAAGGAAACACATATATACATACATACACACACATAAAACATCCAGCGAAAGATAAAACGTTTATATTTCAAGGACACAGGAAGAGAAATCCAAGTTCCCCCTAAAAGGGTTTTGGTTTTTATAAGTCCAGAATTCCAAAAAATGTTTTTATCAGGCCTGCTTAGTTACTTTAAGAGTGAGATTTTTTTTTTAATTCCCAATTAAATTTGTAAGTTTTGTATGTATATAATCCTGGCTGGGGTATTAGTTGGAGGCTGGCAATCTGTCATTTCTTTATCTTATTTTCCTTTTCTTTCTTCCTTTCTTTCTTTCTTTTTTTTTTTTTTTTTTTGAAAGTTCTATTCCCCATTCTAACGTAGGGTTGTCAGAATAAAATTGCTAGTAGGCTTTCCCGCAGGGACAACTCTATGGCATGAAGTCTTTGCCTATATCACTCCTGCAAGTTTCTCAGTCATCCGAGAAAACTGTTACCAGCCAGGAAGGGGGTCCCATTTTTGGAGTTGAAAGGTTCCTCATAAGAGTTTTACTTTTATTCTGAAAAATTCAATGGAGGTAACCAAATTGAGGAAAACATTAGACCAGCCCCTTACCTAACCACTCAGTCCTGACCCCAGTGTCTTTCAACATGGACCCACTCTGGATGTCTCCACTGGGAATTTTCCTGGTATCTTTCAACCAGCCCCACCTTGGAAGTCTCCTAAAGATGGGTGTTTCCCGTTATCTTTCAACCAGGCCCCACCCAGTATGTCTCCACTGGGTGGGTTATTCCCCCCCAGTATCTTTCAACTGGAGGGCCAGGTACCTGGATACACCGCCAAATAAAACTCAGGATTATCAGCCAATATGGGAGATCCGAGAACCAAGATAGACTCACCCAAATTCATCTGGACTCCCCGAGGATGTGGATGGGCACAAAGGGCCACTGCTGATACCAAGGTCCGGATACTCGGAGAGTTCAGGTGGAGAAAGTCTGCTCTGGGTCCCTTCATGGTGTCCAAAACTGTTGACTGAAATACATGTGCAGCCTAAAAGTTAAGAGTTATGTTTATTTGGCGGGAGGACTCGAGCCGGGATGACAGCCTCTCAGATCTCTCTGAGGGACTGCTCCGAAGAGGTTGGGGAGGAGCTAGGATATATAGGAGCTTTACAACAAAGACCAGGTTGTTGGAACAATAAAACATTGTTATCTAAAAAAAGCCAGGTATGTCAAGTTAAAGAGTTTAGTGATTTTCTATGTATCATTTGGGCTCACTGGATTCATTCTTTAGACAAGCACCTAGCTATCTAGGGCAAGTATCCTGTCTTGTATTATTCTCATTCTGTTCAGAGGGCACTGTTGTGAGTGGCTGTAGAGGCTGGTCTTCAGGCCTGTCCTCGCTGGGGGATGGCGGCAGCCACTGATGACTTGGTTTCAGCATTATTTGTTTCCTGACATGGTTGCAGTATTTTCATTCACATTGTAGTATTTTCATTCACAGACTGATTGTGGATAATCTGGATACGTGGAAAGGAACCGAGATAGAATTACTGCAGGTACCTTCTACTTTAATATTCCGTGTGCAAACATAAACACGGATGAAGCATACATTTGAATTTGGTGGTGTAGGGAAGGGTTTCTGCACATTACAGGAGAAGGCAAGGCAGAATTCCTCTACTTTGTTGGCAGGGATGTAGGTCCACCTGTCTTTTCTGTAGCGGTTTCTGAGAGCAGTTTATGGTAACTAACAAACATTGACAAACGGTGGCACACATTGCATTTAAGAGCTGGCCTGTGCAAACTTGTGTATTGGACAGGTGGATTGGAGAGAGATGTAGCCCAGGCCTGGGCTCAGATACAGGTTTAAATCGCCATTTCCTCACCAAAGGGCCTTGGACTAGAGTGTAACCTCCCTTAATCTGTTGGTGAATCTGTGAAATGTGCATTATAATATTCGTTTCTTCCTGGGTTTGTTGTAAGTTGTAAACAGTATTATAACACTCTTGAAACACTTAACAAACAGGCACTTAGCAGTGTTCAGTGTGTCTGTCCGCCCCGCTTAGCGTGTGTCACAGCCGTAAAGGTAGCATGTGCCTGTTGAGGATGCACTGGTAGCCCCTTGAATAGGTTGTGAATTTGGTGATTTCCTTTAATCCTTGAAACTCTATATGCCATGGGCAGTTATTTTCATGGACAGATGAGGAATCTCAGGGTAAAGAAGACTGTGTAATTTGCCCAAAGTCAGACCATAATTTTGGGTGCTGGGGCCTCGGTTCAGCATGGGCCCCTGGGCCTTCTGCCCTCTCGGTTCAGCCCCAGAGCCAGACGTGGGGTCGCCTGTCTCCCAGCCCAGAATATCCAGTAGGCAGCAACACAAACCTGGACCTGTGCTGCTTAAGCAAAACTCCGGAGGGGAGGCAGTTACTAAGGGGATAAATGTAAAAACAGAAGACTGCAAATTGTGATCAGCTCTGAGAAGGAAAGGAACACGCCTCGCCACGCAGAGCTGGGAGCTTTCCCTTCGGGGCTGCTCTGGGGGCGTTCATCTCAGCTAAACAAACTCTGGTCCTGCACCAACGCAGGAAGGCAGGGCGCGTGTGACCAGGTTGACTTGGCCTCGTTGATCATACTCATTCCCCATTCAGCGGCAGCTCTTACGGGCACTTACCTAGTAAACAGATTTCAGCCATAATCATCACGCACTTTGCTTGGTAGTTTTATTGGCCTCACATTTGAGATGAGGTAATTGAAGCTGGGGAGTTTGTTGCATGCCCGTGATTACCTTGGAAATAACCCCACTGGTCTTTCAACCTAGACTGGTGTGGCTGTTATATCCCAGCCCTTTGAATGGCATCGTGTAGCTTCTACCAAGTGGCACAAATGACTGACATTGATTTTTCTTAATTCGTAGGAAATGGTATGTGACAATAAGAGAAAAAGGTAGTCAGAAATTGTTTGGAAAACTAGAACAAAATCCAATTCTTCCCCAGCTGGGAAGCGTACCCAGTGTCACTCACCCCACTCACTGCCTGGCATCTCCTCCCTGCCGACTCCGTGTTCAGAAGCCACTCTGAGCCTTTGAAGAACATTTTGCCTCATGACACTGTTGACTAGGACCTGCGGCCTCTCTGTCCCTGGTTAACTCTCTCTTCAAAGCCATTTAAATTTTATGCAGGCTCCTCAGCTCAGATGTAAGAATAGCCTCTTTAAACTTCTTGATGCAGCTCCTTAGTGAAGATCTTTTGAAGGAAAACTAGCCAAAACCTGGGAGGTATGCACACAGTGACTGCAAACTCAGCACTTTGTGAAGTTCAGAATCAGAGGGGTGGGAGACACAGGAAAGGCTTTTTAAGGTAGAAAGGGGAAAGTGAAAGGACGCAGGCTGTGTGAGACTGAAGCATCTCGGTCCCAGCTAACAAGGCAGCGGCGTTCAGGATGGTATGTGAGGAGTACAGAGTTCTCACAAAGAAAGAAGTGGTGGGATGGAAGGGAGGACAGATAGATTCTTTACTAGGGAAGGAAAAAGTGCGCTGAAAACTTTCTGGTTGAATAAGAGGACTGTGACATGATGTGCTTGTATTTTGGAGAGAAGGGTTTTGTGGGGACAGGCCTAGGAGAACGCTGTCTGGCTAGGGGGTCAGCACAACAGGGAACCACAGAGAACAGGGCCGACCTCAGGGACCCTGCTGGGGGAGGGCCTGCCCGCCATTTTGAGCCCTGGGGGCTGCTTCTGTCCCTTAGCTGGGGCCTCAGAACTCCCTTCATATCCCAGTCCTGTTGATACAAGAAAACAGATGTGGGGCATGAGAAGGGCTGTGTCCCAGGCTTTGGTTGAGCCCCTGGAATGTGCCCCACCAGACGTGGGTCCTTGGCTTCCTGCAGGAAAGATTTCAAGAGCAAGCCACTGTTGAGTAATGGTAGATTTATTCACAGAGACACATTGAAAGGCAAGAGAAAGGCCACGAGTTGTGGGGTTCGGGTGCTCAGATTAAAAGTAGGTACACACTCCACAGACAGAGTGTGGGCCTTCTCGGAAGAGGGAGAGAGAGTGGTGACCGCGAGGTGACGCTGTGTTGCTCGTTTTCTTGGGCTTGGTTGTTTCATATGCTAATAAGTAGACTGAGCAGCCTAAGGGCAAGGGGCTGGGATTCCCAGGGAGTTGGCCATTTCCCACCCTGTGACCTTTTGTGGCTAGCCTTGGGATGGCCATGGTGCCTTGGGGCATGTAAATTCACCATGTTACTATTACAATGGGTGTATAATGAAGCTCAAGCTCTGCTAGAAGTTATATCTCTTCATCTTGAGCCTCAAGGCCTATGGGGATTGAATCCTTCACCATTTTGATGTTAATTGTTGTGGCCTTCCTTGAATGGCTGTGCTCTGCCCCCTTCCATTCTGTCTCACTGTGATGACACAGAGAGAGCAAAGGCCGGGCCCTACCCATGCTCCTGTATTTAACAGGGGGAGGGGTGGTGTGGGCTGAGGATGACTCTGAGTGGTGAAAAGGATGTTTCAGATTTTCCCACGTGGGACATGGGGACCTGCCAGCAGCCACTGCAGATTTATCTAACGGGCATTATCGCTTGTGTCACTCATCTTTTCTATTTTTCTTTTATTTTTTTCAATTATTTAATCTAAATTTAATATCAGGATTTTTTAGAAAACAAATTTCTCTTTTTCTTTTCTTTGGGGCTCTTTAGGAGGTAGGTAATTAGGTGTATTTATCTGTTCGTGGAGGCCCTGGCACTTGAACCCAGGACCCCGTGCACGCTAAGCACACGCTCTACCACTGAGCTCTACCACCCGTCCCATCATCTTTTACTTTTTGCTTTAGCTGCCAAGAATCTTACAGCTGAATTTCTAGTCGGCCTTTAACACTTACCCTAACTTCATGGCATTCATTTTTATGACTTTACCTTCCCCTGGTTTCATTTAAGTATTCAATCTCCATTTTGTCTTCACTCTCACTTTTGTCTTTTTGTTGTTATGGTTGTTAAGCTGTGTTTAAAAAAATTGTTTAATTTCTCTTTTTGCAGGAGGCTGAAAGTAAATAAATATGTAAACAAACTTATCACACTTAAATATTTTATACTTTCTAAGCTGTTTAGTAGTTACTTAAAAACCGAATTGAATACTAAAGTGATAAAATTTTTAAATTATTTTTTAATTTTTTATAAAGGTATAGCTGATTTACAATATGATATAAGTTTCATGTGTACAATAGTTGCACAATTTTTATTTTTATGTTCCATTTATAATTATTGTAAATCATTGGCTATATTCCATGTGTTGTAAGATCCATCCCTGTAGCGTGTTTATGTTAGATGGACCAGTTTGTATAAGAAAGCTGGGTAACGCAGAGTCTGGGGAGTGGCTCTGTCTAACCCATGTTCATGGTCACCCTTCCTGTCAGAGCCCAGGCCCTCACTCCTCTCTGAAGGGGAGCGAGTGGAGTCAGCCCTCAACAGCGCTGGCACCACCCTCTGAGTGGCAGTGACAACAGTGACTCTCTGTGGACATGCAAATTGTTGTTCCAGGAGCTTTACATGCATTTATTAATTAAAGCCCTCCTGTGAGGAATCATTTTATGTTTTTAATGAATAATACATTTTATTTTGATTTTGATAGACTTCAAACCTCCAGAAAATGTACTGGAATAGTACAATAAACGCTTAGAGACAGTTCACCTAAAAGGGCACTATTTGCCCTTTTGTGTCTGGTTTATTTTAGTATAAACTTTCAAGGTCCATCCATGTTGTAGCCTCAATCAGTAATTTATTCTTTTGATTTGATAATATCTTTTTTCTTTTTTTGTGTATTTAAAAATATTTTCATTGAATTCTAGTCAGTTTATAATGTTGCATCAGTTTCTTGTGTACAGCACAACACTTCATTTATATAGGAACATACCTGTATTCATTTTCATATTCTTTTTCAACATAAGTTACTATAAGATACTAAATATATTCTCCTGTGCTATACAGTATAAACTTGCTGTTTACTCTATACATACTATCTGCAAATCTTGAACTCCCAATTTATTCCTTCCCACACCCTCTCCCCTCTGGTAACCATAGTTTGGTTTCTATGTCTCTGTGTCTGTTTCTGTTCTGTAGATAAGTTTATCTTTTTGTTTGGTTGTTTTTTCATTTTTTGTTTTTTTTTTAGATTCCACATCTGAGCGATCTCATATGGTATTTTTCTCTCTCTTTCTGGGTTACTTCACTTAGAATGACATTCTCCAGGTCCATTCATGTTGCTACAAATGGCATTATTTTATTATTTTTTTATGGGTGAATAGTAGTCTATTGTACAAATATACTACAACCTCTTTATCCGGGCATCTGTCAGTGGACATTTAGGTTGTTTCCATGTCTTGCTATTGTAAATAGTGCTGCTGTGAACATTGGGGTGTAGGTGTCTTTTTGAATTAGGGTTCCTTCTGGATATGTGCCTAGGAGTGGGATTGCTGGGTCATATGGGAGGTCAATTTTTTTGTCTTTTGAGGAACCTCTATAATGATTTCCAAAATGGCTCCACCAAACTGCATTCCCACCACAGTGTAGGAGGGTTCCCTGTTCTCCATAGCCTCTCCAGCATTTATTGTTTGTGAACTTCTGAATGATGGCTATTCGGACAGGCGAGATGTGATATTTGATTGCAGTTTTGATTTGCATTTCTCTGATAACGATATTGAGCATTTTTTCATGTGCCTATCGGCCATTTGTATGTCTTCATTGGAGAAAAGTTTCTTTAGGTCTTCTGCCCATTTTTGGATTGAGTTGTTTGTTTTTCTTTCTTATGAAGTGTAAAAGCTGTTTATAGATTCTGGGAATTAAGCCCTTGTCAGTCTCATTTATTGCAAATATTTTCTCCCATTCTATAGGTTGTCTTTTTGTTTTGCTTACTGTTTCCTTTGCTGTGAAAAAGCTTGTAAGTTTAATTACATCCTACTTGTATATTTTTGCTTGTATTTCTATTGCTTGAGTAGACTGCTCTAGGAGAACATTGCTGAGATGTATGCCAGATGTTTTCCCTATGTTTTCTTCTAAGAGGTTTATAGTGTCTTGTCTACATGTTTAAGTCTTTAAGCCATTTTGAATTTATTTTTGTGTATGCTGTGAGGGATTAGTCTAACTTCATTGATTTACATGCAGCTGTCCAGTTTTCCCTACACCATTTTCTGAAGAGGCTGTCTGTACTCCATTTTATGTTCTCACCTCCTTTGTCAAAGATTCAATGACCAAAAGTTTGTGGGCCTATTCTTGGTAATTTTGTTTATCCGTTCATTGATGGATGGATATTTTTTGTAACCTTTGGCTACTCTGAATGATACTGCCATGTATATTGATATGCAAGTTTTTGTGAGAATATGTTTTCATTCTGTTGGCTGTACAGTTGGCCAGCCATATCTGTAGTTTCCACTTCATAGATCCAGATGGCTGATTGTAAACGGACTCGAACATCCTTGGATTATGGAATCCAGGATGGGGGGTTCCTGAAACCAACCCCCCGAGGATACTAAGGGATGACTCTACATGTAGGAGTGAAATTGATGAGCCATATAACTCTAACCTTTTGAGGAAACAACAGACTTCTCCAAAGAAGCTGCACCATTGTCCCTTTCCACTGGCCGCATATGAGGTATCTCTGCCTCCTGAACAACACTTGTTATTGTGCATGTTTTGATTATAACCATCCTGGTGGTTGTAAAATAAGATCTCATTTTCATTTTGATTTGGCTAGTGATGCTGAGCTTCTTTTCATATGCTTATTGGCCATTTGTGTATTTTTTTAAATCCTTGGAAAATTTAAAAATTGGGTCGATTTTCTTTGTATTGTTCAGGTGTAAGCATTTGTTTTATATCCTGAATACTAATCTCTTATTAGATACATGCTTTGTAAAATTTTTCTCCTATTCTGCAGATTGTGCTTTCACTTTAGTTCTTTTAAACATTAAAGCAATTTCTTTACAGGTGAGGTAATTAGATGTATTGATTTATTTTATATTTCTTGCTAAGCACGCCCTCTATCAGTTGAGATACCCCCTTCCCCTGTCATTTCCCTTTCTTGATGATGTCCTCTGTAACAAAAAGGTTTTAATTTTGATGAAGTCCAGTTTATCTGCTTTTTTCGTCTATCACTTGTGCTCTTCGTATTGTATCTAGGAAACCAAAGCCTATCCTAGGACCTCAAAGATTTATACTGTGTCTTCTTTTAGAAAGTTTATAGGTTTAGTTTTTACGTTTCTGTCTCTGATCCATTTTGAATTAATTTTTATTTGTTATATAAAATATGGGGGTCCAGATTCCAGATTCATTCTTTTGCCTGCAGATACCCAGCTTTCCCTGCACCATTTGTTGAATAGACTATTCTTTCCATGGAGTGTTGTTGGCAGCCTTGTGGAAAACTGACTGTAAATGTAAGTTTTTTCCCCCTGGGATTTTATTGTGTCTCATAGATTTATTTATCCAAACTTATGCCAGTACCATACTGACTTAGTACTATAGGTTTTTAGTACCCTTTAAAGTGAGTCCTCCCACTTTGCTCTGCTTCTTCAAGATTGCTTTGGCTGTCCTGGGCCCCTTGCACTTCCATATGAATTTTGGGATAAGTTTTTCAATTTTTGCAAAGAAGTCAGCTGGAATTTTGATAGGGATTCCACTGAATTTGTAACTCACTTTGGGGAGTCTTAACATTTTTAACAATATTGTCTACCATTCCATCAACATGAGATGTCTTCCATATATGTAGATCTTTTAAAATGTTTTGGTGATACTTCAAAATATTCAATGTACAAATCTTGTAAATTTTTGTTAAATGTATCTCTCATTTTATTTTTAATGCTGTTGTAAATGGAAAGTCTGAGCTTCTTGAGGGTAGGACTATATATCAATTTGTTTATTTCTAGGATTTCTACGCAGCAACTACACTAGGTTTATATTTGCAACATAAATCTATCCACAACTCTTCCCACCCCCGTGTCATAAGAAACCAAGACCCAGGTTAAGCTACCTGAACACCTATGTGGAAGTGAGAAATGAGACCCTTGGGTGGGGCTTTGTGAAGATGATACTGAGAGCTTATTTAGGATGGCTTCATCTTAATTTCTTTTAAACAACACTTTCGGTGTAGTCAGATACATTAAGAACATGTCCTTTTGATGTGCAGAGTAGCTAAGACTATTATCAAATAATTTCTAGAGAGAGTGTTGTACTTGAAATCTAATTTGCATCAATCTTTGAAGATTTATGTTTCAGGAGCTTTGACTAAAGAACACCTGTCTTTATTCATTAGTGACAATTAAATGCTCAAGCAACATGTAATAGTCTGAGAAACTGCCCCCGCCCCGTAGTGCTGGGTGGCTGCAGCTGTAACCGGAGTCAGCGCTTACCTTTCCCAGTATGCTTGTGCTGATCTGCTCAAAGCGGTTCGTCCAACAGTGTGTCTGTAGTCTGTTGGACATAGCCATAAAACATTGAGTTATGGTTGCTGGAATGCATTATATTCTTATTAATAATAAGTAAGCACATATTGAGTGCTTACTGTATGTTGGGAATTGTCCCTCAGCCTCACATGAATATTATTTCTCTTAAAACCTCACATATTTTCTTGTTATTCTCACTTTACAGATAAGGAGACTGAGAATTAAGTCTTCTCTCTTTTGGGTGGAGCTCATTATCAATGACGGGAAGTTGTAAGGAAAAAGATACTGATTCATCCTGAGAAAACATTTTTCTGAGAGTCAGCAGTGAAGAAGGTGCACACTGAAAGTGATCATTGTTCGATTGAGACGAGCCCCGGGTTGTACGGAGTCAGCATCCCTGTCCTGGACACAGCCAGTGCAGAGCTGCGTGGTGGGTGAGGCGGCGCGGCCGCGCAGGGAACGCAGATGCCGGGCCATTGCACTGTGCTCAGGCCCGGTGGGGCTTTCTCCTAAGGGTAGTGGACAGTCATTGACAGATTTTAAGCAGGGGAGTGGGGTGCTCTCGTAGATCACTTTTGTCTTGTAGAATGCTTAGAAACATTTAGAAGGCTCAGCAGGAGGTGATGTGATGAGTCAGATTAGGGTGGCTGCCAGGTGTAGGAGTGTAGAATTTTCAAGTGGTTTTCAGTCCCAGTTTTGTGGCTCAGTAGCCGTGTTACTTTGGATGATGCACTCAAGGAAGAGAAACAATTTTTCTAATCAATAAAAGCAGTGATGTACCGACCTCCCAGGACTGCTGTGGAGATCCAGTTAGATCACATGTGCACAGTGTGCAGCAAGGTACCCAGCACAGAGTCATTGCTGAGTGAGTGCCAGTGAGTATCTGGTAGGACAGGTGTGGGTGGTGGGACTCGGTGAATGAGGAAATCTGGGCCCTGAAGGAGGGGTCCAGTCACATCTGTGAGTGATGGGCCTGAGCTGGGAGAGGCCGAGAGACCTTGCCCCCCGACCAGGGGCCCTGGGCAGGACGGATATGGGAGGAGCACCGTGAAGTCAGCTCTTTGCAGGTGGAGTTGGAGTTGCCCTTGAGACATCTAAGTGCAGTGTCACGAGCTCAAAGAGGAGGTCTGGGCCCAGGCTGTGAATTTTCCTATAATCTTAATCCCTGAGGACGCTGAGGTAGTGATCACTGAACGTGAAGACATACTTTACAGGACAAGTGAATAGTAGTATCATCTCTGTCATCAAAGCTCAAGTCTCTTTATTCATCACCCACTTTGCTAATTGGGTACTTACAGAGCTCACTTCACCGACCTCCCATGGGCTCAGGCTCCACTGTAAAGAGCTGTTGAGCCTCCCTCCTTTCCAGAAGATGACACATTTTGCTGGTAGCCTTCTGTACCTTGCCAGACTTAGAATTTTAGTTTGTTGATTTAATTCTAATTTCTATTAGCCATATCCTGACAAGAGAGACCTTTTACCTCATGGTCATATTTCAATTAGCTGTTACTGAGAATTGCTGATCTGATCCATAGAGTAAGTATTATATTAACCTTGTAGAGTACTTATTATTTTTCTGTCTTTGCCCTTTAATTTTGTATGCCCTTTCTCTTTCCTATTTGGGGCCTTAATTTTTTTTAATTAAAAGATGTCTGTTTGCAGTTAAGGAAACAAAAGGAAAAATACACATGATAGCTAAACATAGAAAATATCTAGTGTGTTTTCTGTTTTGGCAATGGAGGGTTGTAGAAAGTTATGAAAACCTTCATTACACAAGTTTCTTAAAATGCGGATTAAGAAATAAAACCTTCCTTCCTCATCTTTCAAGCTGCACAGCTAATTGTCAAGAAAGTGAGGGGAAATCCTCAGAAGCCAAGACAAACCAGAAAGCAGGGATTCTGGGTGTTACATGAGCCTTAGAAGCCCTGGGGTGCCTGTTGGCTCCTGTACTGAGTTTCAGTTGCCTTGACAGTAGGGCAGCAGGTGAGCTCGAAGCCTCTCACACTGGGAGTTGGATGACTGATCATATGTAAGGCCAAGCCCATTCCGAGAAGCATGGTTTACTAAAGGGTGAACTAGGAAAAAAAATTCCTCAAGGCAAGACAGTAAGGAAAGTCAATTTTGTTGGAAGAGGGGAAAAATTACAAATCCAAAGTAAGGATATAGTTTAAAGCTCTTCTGGCATGAGAGTGACCACAAACTCCTGGCAGAGAAGCACAGCTACTCCTGGAATGAGAAGCTGTGGTTTGAATGAATCAGTGAGCAGTCATTCCGAAAAAGGCCTCCAGAGTCTTGTGGATCAAGATACTGGACGGCAAACACCTCTCTTCCAAGGTCTCATTCAAATAACTGGAAATGTTTTAAAGGAAAGAAGCCATAATCATAGTTCTATTTATTAACATTACTATATGCTAGGAATTCAGAGGTGACTATGGAGTTGACTCCTCATTTATGGACCTTACTTTCTCTTTGGGGAGAAAAACTGACGTAGTTGGGGAGCTTGGTAGAGGGAGGTGTTAGTCTGTTGCAATTAGCCAGGAGAGGAGATTAAGAAAGCAGTGAAGGGTGGGTGAACTTTTTAGCTGAGGACAGACAGTCTTGTTCAGTTGGCTTTTAATTGCAGGCTCAATGAGTAGTCACTGGAGGGAATAGATCTTACGGAGGATGGACTTAGCTCAGGCCTCTTTAGAATGGACACGTGAAACTGGAGAAAGACAGTCAAATCTGTGCAGACATTAAAGTTCATTTGAACATGCTCCATCCCTGAGCCAAAGATAGGACAAATATGCAGCACTTCTTAAGGACAGAGGAGTGGTTTCTAAGGTTCTCCAAGAATGAATCCCAGGGAGCCGGGATGGCCAGTTGTCAAACTGTGACTTTGCTCTTTGGACGGTGTACCCACCAAGGGTATTGGACTTTTACAGGTTTCCATTTCTCTTTAATACACGTCAGGTGATTAGGACGTGGGCACAAGTATTTGACACCTTGTCGAGGCGACATTGGTTACCTGCCTAGAAGCACGGGCACTGCTATGGCTGCGTCATACATCTTGCCGCCCATCCCGTTCCCCGGCTCAGTGATCACGGCAGAGTGGTCCCTTGTTGACCTGTCCGTCTCCTCTGTGACATCATAACCCATGAAAAGACCGGAGCGTATTAACGTGGTTTTCTTAAAGTCAAAGGAAGAGATCAAATATGGAGTCAGATTTGTTCTTTCCTACTTCAGTAGTGCCATGGAGAAGGCAGTTTGGGCAGCTTTTTGTAGGGCCCTGGAGGCTTTCTCTCTCAACCTCTGGGCACCTTTATTGAAAACCCTTCATAGCTGTCTGGAGTGCTGTAAAACCACTCCGCCTGTTTTGCCCTGAAGAAGTGTTCAGTTTATAACTCATCTCTACTCCTTGGAAAACAACTCAATAAAAACTCAGTTGGTTTCCCACCAGCCATGGGCAGGGGTGGGGGATACCTTGTTATTATTTCATAAAATAAAAATAATAATAATAATAATAATAATAGTAATAATATTAATAAATAATAATAGTAAAAGAAGTCTTAAAACAGCACTGGGCACATTGGAGAGAATCAATAAATGCTTCCTGGCTTAAGTCAAAAGTGATGACTCAGTGATTCCATGGCTGCTGTATTTGCTGAGCTAATTACTCCTTTGCTCCATTACACATTTTTTTTTTTAACTAAAAAAGAAATACATGCAAATGGTTAAAAAAAATTCAAACAGAGCACAAAAATACACAAGTGAAAGAAGTTTACCCTCATCCTCTCTTCTTCCAGCCCTCCCTGGAGATGCCACTGTTTACTATCCTTTGGATGCTTTCCCAGATATGGTATGCACATTCCCAACTATGTATGTAAATTCCTTTACAGTTTTAGTTATTTTTAACTTAAAGGGATTTAAATCCTCAAGTGGCTTCTGCCCGGGTAATAGAACAGAACAAATCTGACTCCATATTAGATCTGTTACTTTGACTTTAACCCTATGCTCTGTCTCCTAGTCTTCTTCTTGCTTGTAAAACAATGTTGCTTAGAGCCTGAAATATACAGAAGAGCCTATTCTGAAGGCTCTGACCTTTAAGGATATTTAACACTTTTTCATTCATAAAATGATAACAAATTACAGAATAAAAAATAACGTTTGTTTTGTTGGGCGTTTACAGAGATTTGACCCAGGCAGATAGCTGCAAGAACAAAGGATTCTAACAACAAGGAATTCCTACACTAGGAAGATTGCAACAACCAAGCACGTAGGAAAGGAGCCTGAATTCTGACTTGGGGAGATGGTTTTCCAGGACATTAGTTTGCCATCTAGGTCTACAGAGACTTGCTATTCCTTGCCCCAACACCTGGTCTCCCAACTTATTGGCCTGTCCTGCACTGAGGAGAATGAATTTGGATTTGGTAGCACTCCTATATACCTAGCAAGCCGGGCACTGGAACTGAGTGTTATGGAAACAACAGGCCATCCAAGAAACAAGCACCACTGGGAGGGTTGGAGTACTCAGATTTATTATGCTGGTGGGCTCAGAGGGGCTTCTGCTCCGAACTTCTGAGCAACTCCAAGACATGCACATGAGGTTTTAAAGGGTTAATTACAAGTAAGGGGTATTAGCCAATAAGGCTCAAACAACAAAAAGCAAGGAATCAGTACACTGGAGCTTATCAACTTGTAATAGATCACGTTACTGACACCTGTTGAGGTTGGATTTATGAGTTAGCTTGTTAGCCCAGTAAACTGATACTAAACTTCAGATTTACGAGTTAGCCCAGCAGAATTTAGATCAGTAAACCGACACTTATCACACTTAGATTTGTGACTTAGCTTGTTAGCCCAGCTGGGCTTTTCCTTTACATGAGGATAGCTCTCCCACACCCAGGGAACTACTGTGAGCCCTTGATGGTTCCACTAGGGTGGGGTGTGGTTTACCCAGGAGGGATGGGGACTGTGCACCAACACTCAGGCAGTCTGCTCTGTCTGGGGCTCTGATCTTGTACCACCCCGCTCCCCGCCAGCCCAACACCTGGGAGAGTGGAACTAAGGCAGAGATCATGCCTGCCTGTTTCCCAGCGTGTAAAAGGGGAATAGGTACTCTTCCCAAGGTAGTTATGAGCGACAACACCTGCGGGTGCTTGGTTCCCAGACCAACAGAAAACCCAGCTCCGCGTGGGGGCAATGGGTGTGATACCCATAGGGGTTCTGCAGAAGCATCGGATGGAGGGCTGGATCAGAGAGGTAAAACAAGAGCTGCGGGCCTTGAAGGGTAACAGAATGGTACAGAGTCAGTACTGCAGCCTCTTTCGGGGTGCCCCCAGAGGTAAAGCTTTTTCTCTCCATCTCTGCTACGACCCTCCCCTCTCCAGATCCATCCCTTTTCTCTGCTCTTCCGGTCCATCTGTCTCCCTCCACTTTTCCCCTCCTCTCCTCCCCCTCCCATCTTCTTCCTCCCTCACTGCCCCACCTTCTCTCGCAGAACCCAGAGTGGATCGCTGGCCCTCCTGCGCATGGGCAGTCGGTGCCAGCTGGACCGCGGGTTGGAAGCTCCAGCACCGAGCCGGGGATCGGCCCCAAAGTCTTCTTAGCTCTGTCGACCGGTAGGCCTTTAGCTCCTGCCCGGGGCCGGGGCCTCTGGCTGTGGAAGTGCAAGGAGGGGGGCTTCCGGGAAAGGGGTCAGGCGGCTGCGGGAGGGCGGTCGGCATGTCACAGCCCCCCAGGGCGCCAGTCAGCCTGTGTTCAGCTGAATTGCTCTGGCCAGACCCCTCTGCCCGCGCCACCTACCCCGGCGCCCCGGCCACACCTGTCCATGGCCAGGTGTGCACCTGCAGCCTCTCACTCAGCCGGGCCCGCCTCAGTCCGTTGCTGGCGTCCACTTCCCCTCTCCCGCCCGCGAGTCCTCTCCCGCCCGAGAGTCCTCTCCTCCCGGGCTGCCTCTCCTGGGCCGCCGGCCCATCCCCGCCCCTGGGCGGGCTGTGTCCCGGGCGGGCGGGGTCTGCGGACCCGAACGGGGGCAGGCGGCTGGGGCTGGGGCTGGCCTCCGAGCAGGGCTGCAGCCCGCGTTTCCACCAACCCCCCGCCCGCTTTCCCTGCCCCGCGACCCCGGGGCTGCCCTGCTCTTCCTTTCCTGCTCCCTGAGGTCAAGCTCAGCGGCGTGGGCGCTGCTCCCTGGGCTGAGAGCCTCCGGCTGTAAAGCCCAGCTTCTGGTGGAGTCGGGAAAGTGGATCCTCAGTGCTGAGCGAGCTTCTGTCTCCTCCCTCAGTGTTTCTGCCCCAGGTAAGTACCTTGAACACTTTCAGGTGTTATGATGGCGGTGCTTGTTGATGTCACGTGTTTTTATAGTGCCAGGGATTACAGTGTTGAAAGCAGGGCTTGGTTCAGTTAAAAATGAGCTGAAGGCATGAGGTTGTGACATGCTCCTTCCTTCCCACTCCCAGTGTGAAACGTGTAACCGTCGATTTTAAAAAGATAGTTACAGTCCCTAACTAGCCCAGCCCAGCTAGGGTGCGTTAACAGGAACAGCACCACCAGAGGCGTTGGAGACCCAGGGACATTGCAGTCCTAAAGAGCTCCTGGCACAGTTTGGTTTGTTTTGGTTTTTTGTTTTTCTTAAATCGTGGGGCAGACTAGTAGTATAGAGGGAAAAATAATTGTCAAGAAATAATTTTTCATATAACAGCTTTATTGTGATATTGTTCACACACCATGAAGTCCATCCACTTAAATGGTACAATTCAGCAACTTTTAGCATATTCACAGTGGTGCAACAATTATTATTCCAGAACGTTTTCATCACATCAGAAAGACCAGTGAAAATGAGTGACATACCCACCCCTCCTCAGTGGTGTTTCTAAAGAAGTTTCATGCCTATTCCTGACCATAAAATAACTTGTTACATTCCATGAAATATCTGGTAGGAATTCTAATCAGAATTGCAATGAATCTGTGTATCAAAACAGGAAGAATTAATGTCTTTATGGCATAAATTTCTTCTACCCATGAATATATCTGGGACTGTATCTTTTCATCTCTCCAGAGCCTGGCGAATGGGAAGTCCTCACTAATTGTTGGGCTTGTGAATGATGAGATTCTATACATCGTTAGTTGCTACTGTAGCCTTTCACAGAAGAGAAAAGTAACCTCCGTGAAGCCAAGTGACACTCTAATGGTCCGAAAGAGTGACAGCCAGTGCTGGAGTGATCCAGTGGACTTGGTGCTTGCAACCAGGATTCTCCAGCACCTACAGCTAAGGGGATTACAGTATTCTTTTTTTTCTTAATGGCGTTGCTTTTATTTTTACTTATTTTTTTAATTTATTTTTTATTGAAGTGTAGTCAGTTTACAGTGTTAATTTCAGGTGTACAGCAGAGATTCAGTTATAAACATATGCATATGTATATACATATGTATTATATTGTTTTTAGTAGAACTCATTACAAGAAATTGAATATAGTTCCCTGTGCTATATAGTAGGCCCTTGTCATTTATTTTATATTTATTAACGTGTATCTGTTAATCTCCCCTTTCCTGCCTGCTAAGCACAGTTTGCTTTCTATGTCGATGAGTCCATTTGTAGCAGCACCATTTTTCCTAGTTATATATGCTCTTTGGCTGCTTTCAGTTTCAGTAATTCCATGTTATCTGTGAGCGCTTTTCTTCTGGTGGCCTTTATGTGGTTTGCACACGTGGTAATAGAGATCTGTATTTGGGAGAACTCCAGGCCTCGTGTAGTCCCTGGTACAGAGTGCCCACTGAGTTGATGCTTGAACTGGGAAAAAAAACATAGTAAATGTTGGAATTTCCACTATGGTTGAGACTTCCAGGTATCTGTAACCTGTTTACCCCACCTTATTATTGGCTGCCCCCATACTGGGTAATTTGGTGGAATTTCATGGTATGGTGGTGTAGAGACAGGGCCTTGTATGCTTCTTCTCTTTCCGTTTTCTAACACTCAATCTCCTGGTCCTCCCAGATCCTCCCCCAGTAGTGCCCAGGGCTGGCTTGGTGCTGTGCTGAGGCAATATTTGTTAATAAGGCCCTTTCCTCATCTTTTCTGACCCTCCGTTTCTTTCTCTGCACAATGAGGGCTTAGACTAGATAAGTGCTTTTCAGTTTCTTTTAAAGCCATATTTCCTTTGAGAAAAAGAAAATGCAAATCTCTCCTTCCATCCCAACACTTTAGATTTTGTTACTTCCTGCAAGTAGTCACATAGTTCTTTGTGGAAAATTGATGTGATTGTGATTCCAGGTGGCACAGAAAATACTCTTCAGAGATTTATTGCAGGGAGAGGGCAGAAAAGGGGCAGTATGTCACTCTTTCTAGTGTGAGCACTGGAGCAGGGGCTTGGATTTAAATATGATGTCTGTCGTGGCCTCACTTTAATCTTGCACAATGTGACAAACCTCTCTACCTCAGTTTCTTGATGTGTCAAGTTGGGGTGATAATATTTTAAGGCTTTTGTGAAACAATATACACATAATCTATTTGTGTCTCAGTAGAAACAAGACCTGCAAGGGATTCAGGGTTTTAAAAAAAAAAATTCTTGCCCATAGCACTATGTAGCTGTGTATTTTAAATTTCCTGGAGGGTGATGGTTGAGTCTAAAGTCCATCGTGGGTCAGGTAGCCCATAGTTCTCTATGTCCCAGTTTGCCCCCTCCTACCCAGTCCTCTTCCTCAGTCCAGGATGAAGTTCCCTAGTAGATTTACACAGAGGTCTTGTGGAAATGGCTTTTCATTTTATTGTTTCACCAAGAAGGGCTGCCATCATGATCTCTGTGGTCAGGTTTTGAAGGGCTGCATCTTGATGTCTAGTCAGGTGAAGGCTATGCAATTGGGAGTTTCTATGTAATAAAAAGGAAAAAAATTACAAATAGAAAATTAGAACAAGGGTGGTGACAGGGACTCTTGGAAGTGAGCACCTTTAGCTTTGTTAGCTTCAGGTGCAGTGGCGTCTTGCCACGAGGACCCATCCTCTTGCTCTGAATTTGGAGGGACCTGTGGGTTCAGTGGGAATGTTAACTGAGTGTATCTCATGTGCTGGTCATTGTCCTATTTTTTCTGTGTGTTCCTTTTTTGAGACAGTGAGCGCATTTAACCTCAATAGCTTCTTTAAAAAAGTAGAAATTTTATTTTGAGATATAATGTAGATTCCCATGTAGTTGTAAGAGATAATATGGAGAGGGCCTATGGACCCTTTTCCCAGTTTTCCTTAATGGTTCCATCTTGCAAAGTTGGGGTACGATTCATTACTGACTCACTAACAATTTGAGGTTTGTGTTATTGCCATCATTTCTATTCACGATTAAACTGGGGCTTAGAGAAGCACACACGCCTGCCCAGGTCACCCACATGGTTAGTGTAGAGACGGGTGGAACGTGGGCTTGGGATTTCCAAGCAGTACCATTATGATGGTCTGTGGCAGGGAGCAGCATTCATTTTGCTTGTTTATTCATTCATTCAACAAACATTTATTGAGTAACCTCTGTGGGTCAGATGCTTTCATAGGGTTATCTGATTCTTCAGCAGTACTGAGAATCAGGTAATATTTACTTTTTTTTAAATCTGAGAAAATTAGCTCTGAGAGGTTATTACCACCCCAAAGGAAATATAGCTCATAAAGGAGGGATAGTAAATTTGTAGTCACCACTTTTTATGCAGGTGGTACCCTAGGCATTTTACATTTGCAAACTTCCGTAATCCAGATAAATTCTTGTAAGGCAAGGATTTTTTTTTTTTAATTTAAGTATAGTCAAGATTACAATGTTGTGTCAATTGCAAGGTGTTTTTTGAATTTTGAATTAAAAAGTATTTTTTGAGGAGGGTAATTAGGTTTATTTATTTGTTTCATTTATTAAAATGAGGTACTGGGACCTCGTACATGATAAGCATGTGCTCTACCACTGAACTGTACCCTCCTCCCCAAGGCAAGTTTTCTTATCCATTATTCTGCAGCTTAGGGTTTCAATTAAATTGGAATTGAAATCCAGATCTTTTGTTCCTACTGTTGTCCTTTTCTTTATATTCTGCTGAAGGGGGTTGCGGAAAGCAGTTCCTTTTTTCATTTCTTTATTCCGCATTTTTGAGCAGTGACTTTGCATCAGGGCCTTGTTAGGTGCTTTGAAACAGAAAACAAGAAATGACCCTTCTCTGCATGGGCAGGAAGCCTAGACAAAAAGCTGGGTAAAGTGATCCGAGCTACGGTAGCCATGTGCAGGCTCTGAAGGTCAAACTGTACCCCTGGATTTGCTTGGGCTTCCCCTGCCTTCTGGCTGGTACACACCAGGTCACCGCAACCCAGAGGCGCCCACAGCCCACAGCACAATATTTATCTCGATCTCCTCTCCCCTCTCGGCAGGGCCTGCAACATGAGCATCCCTGACTACGTGCAGTTTGCTGAGGACTATGAGACTCTTCCCGTGGTGGTCAAACCAGTGGGGATCATCTCAGAGGAGAATTTCTTTTGCATCTATAAGCGAACCTCCTTGGTGAGCCA
Organism: Camelus dromedarius; assembly: GCF_036321535.1. Lineage (NCBI taxonomy): Eukaryota > Metazoa > Chordata > Mammalia > Artiodactyla > Camelidae > Camelus > Camelus dromedarius. The sequence continues at coordinate 73,417 of NW_026989773.1, forward strand.
GATCAGCCCGTGCAGCTCCCAGGGCGCACTCTCTACGCACTACAGGCACCACTATGCGCCCAAGAATGGATGGAGCGTCTTCCAGACCCACCGCATGGTTGTGGGCCTTGTCACCATTACCGACTGCCTCTCGGCCAAGGCCTTCGAGAAGCTCCACGTGCAGAGGAGCTGTATGGCATCATGCTTAATGACTCTCAGCTCTTTGTCTTTGTGCTGCATGGGGAGGTAAGCCAAGCAGCCGCGCACCGACGTGGCCTTCAATCTATGAGGACTGCAGAGTGGTGGAGAAGAGGATCGAGGACTTCACTGAGTCACTCTTCATCTTGCTCAAGTCCAAGTGGCTGGATGGGGCCCCTGACAAGTCTGGGGACAAGATCCCACTCCTCTGCATGCCGTTTGAGAAGGAGGACTTCATGGGACTGGACACAGACAGCAGGTAAGTTTACCTGGAGGCCAGTCCACCCTGGCTGTGTGCCGGGTTTCTTCTCTCCATCCAGAAAGGGATCAGCACGGAATAGGACTCTTTTGTATCCAAGGGGGGAGGGAGGTGCAGCCCACCGGTTTACAGACATTTAAAAGTGAATCCGCCTTTGTTTCAGAGAGATCCTTTTAGTGATAGTGTTAGAGCACTTACTCCTGCTTTTCAGCCAGGACCCTGGTGGGACCCCTGGAGTTGCTGTTCAATAGAGTAGCCACAGCCACTGATGCTAGGAGCACTGGGGAGGAGGCTGGTCTGAGCTGAGATGTGCTGTAGTTCAAAAGCACATGAGACGCTGAGGCTTGTCTACTAAAAGCATATATACTATCTTGTTACTTCCTCTATTGATTACATGTCAAAATGATAGTATTTTACATACAGTAGATTATGTAAGATATGTTCTTAAAATCAGTTTCTAGTACTAGTTTTTTGTTTGTTGGTTTGTTTCTTTGTTTACCGTTTTAAATGTGGCAACTGGGAAACTTTCTTTACATGGCTCTCATTTCATTTCTGTTGGGCAGCGTTTCCTGGGACAGTCTCATCCCTTTGCTTATAGATGAGATGCTGAATCCCGAGAGGCAGAACGAGGCGCTGGTTGAGCTGGCTTGGAGACAGTGTCTCCTGCCTCCCAGGCTCAGCACCTGTTCGGCTCAGGCCCTCTCTTCCTGCCCGACAGGCAGCATGCCATGTTAGGACATCAGAAACACCAACAGGGACCTCCGAAAGAACTCCTTATGCAGGGAAAGGCGTATCACAGTGTATGGGAAAGAGCAGAGAAATGTTCATCCTCACTTTGTCCCTGTGATTAAGTCAACGGCCCCACTTTGCCTCGGAATTACAGACGAGCTCTTCTGGGCTGCCTAACCCCCCCAACTTCTGCTCTGTTTCCCCATGTATCTATTGTGCTGTCCCTCGGGCAGAAGAGGGTGAGATGCCTTTGCCGGGGGGTGGTCCCCCTTTGCTGGGGAGAGTGAGGGAATCTGTGTATCCCCGGCCTACGGCCTCGGTCCTTGAGTCTGGAGACGCTCATGGCGGTCCCACAGGTGATGGTCAGACGACCTGGCACGTGCTGCCGTGCCCGCTGTGGAGGCGGTGCTCTGTGATTCTTGAACTTATCTAAGATCAGATTCTACTTTCTGGTTGTTGGTAAGTTGGAGGAGAAGATGCCAGAGAATTGATAAAAAGAATATGAGATCAGCCCTGTGAGTGATAGGCAAGAGGACCCGAGTCCCACCTGCGTGAGGTGCCTAGCGGGCTCTGGATGAATTTCCTGTTCCTCCGGGACATGCTTAAAGAAGGGGCAAGGCACGTCGTGGCCATGATCTGTTCTTGTCCTCACAGGGCCCTGTGATCTACATGCCCGCACTCACCATCTGCTCCTTGGAGATGAGGTGGCAGGTTTAGGAGCCTGGGCACTGCTGAGGGCACAGCTGCCAGCACCGTGCTACACGGAGGCTGGCTCCGTTCACCTCACATGTCACCTCCTGCTGATCCACCAGGCGTCAGTCAAGGTAGGTGCATCGGTGCAACGTAAGCAGGGACCACCCTCTCCCCCTGGACAGACTGGTGGGTGAGCAGTGGAAGCCTGGAGCCCTGCCCCAGCCCCCAGGCCAGTGCCTCCTGTTTTGTCACAGGAGGCACTGGTGACATTTTTGCTCAGCAACTACTTGGCTCTGGGTCTACGGACCCACCAGAGAATTCCTGCTTGTTTTTGACTTTTGAAGTCTTCCCTTGGGATTTGGAGGAGTAGCTGGATATGTGCTTAGCCCATAGTGGTTGACACAGTCACCATTGTTTACCCAGAACCTCGTGTACCAGGCATGGCTCCCGGCATCAAAATATAGCAGCGCATTAAACCTCCCTCCTGGTGCGTCTGTCTGTTTTGGTACAGTAAGGTCTCAGCCAGCATCTTAACGTCAGTGAGATAACGCGGCCAGTGAGCTCGGGTCAAGCACGTTCTCCTCCAGTCACTTTTACTCCATTGTTGCTTTTACTATTCCGCAGAAATTAATTTTTTAAACAATGCTTTGGTGCAGGAACAGAGCCTAATTCTCTCCTGCTACTCTTGGTGGAAGTGCGTAAAACTGTCCAGCCTGAAATGTGACCACAATTTGTAGCTTAAGACCTGCCTAGACCCATGTATGTGGAGTTTTGGTTAGGGGCGCTGACCACGTTGGGGTCCCCCGGCAGCGCCGTTCCCCTCAGGCCCCTGCTCTCCCTGGAGCAGGAGGTGAGGGTGGGTCTCACCATCCCCGCTTCCCTGGCCTCACACACTCACGTAAATTCTTGTACGTGCTGTCAAAGTCATTTTTGTTCTTGTGTGTTTCTAATTTTCTCTTGTTCCTCTTTTCCTTTTTCCTTATTCCTTTTTCTCTTGTACTGCCCTGTGAGCATGTTGTTGCGTCTGAAAATGTGGGCTGTGCACACCCTGCATTGGAAATAGATAGATAGCCCTCCGTGCTGTCTCCATCGCTTTAAAAAGCAAAAACTTAACAGCTGCCTTAATCCATGTATTATCCTTGTCATCTTTTTATTTTCTAATTTTTTTTTAGCACATCACCCACTTGTGTTTGATACCTCTTAAAATCCTTGCTTTAAGGAACCAGTTTGGTCCTCCTTATATTTGGTGACAAATGCGCCCTTATTAAATTTGTTTGATTGTTTTCAAGAAGTGAGATGCGAATTCATTTAGGCGGCTGCTGAGGGATGTTTTTCATGGAGTATTTAAACTTGTAAAGTCAAATTCTGCAGCATCTTGCTACATTCCTTCTTTTACACAAACGTGCTTGGCACTCGGTTCCTGGCTGTCGCTGTGTGACGCGCGTGACAGCGCTGCCTGGCCGGCGGTCACTGGTGAGGAAGTGGCAGGCTCGGGGGTGAGCAGCTGTTGGAGGAAGCAGTCACCGTTTTGTTATTTAATTTTTTTTTTTTTTGCATTTTTCTTCCCGTGCTATTTACTTTACTTTGCCTTCACAAAGAGGCAGAAGTTGGTCTAAAATCCATGCCACTTTTTTGTTCACTTTACGAGGCTGGTTTATCTGAGTATCAGGACAACATGTCCTTCCCCTAAGTAGCTGGCTCACCTGGATCTGGTGGACATAGGGACTGCTAAAGGGGACCGTAGCTTCCACCGTGCTCCAGCCAGTGGGCATTCAGAGCCGGGTCTGTGGTTTGCCTCAGCAGCCGTGCAGGCCTCCCTGCACCGGCCTTTACTTTTAACCCATGTTGGCAGTAAATAGCTGACTCTGTGTCTGTTGCAGCTGACGTCCACCACTGTCGGCCTTGTCGTTAGTTTGCGGTAGTGAGTCTCCAACACCCCAGTCAACTGTGAAGGAAGATGCTTTGGCCGACGTAGGACCTTGGATTCTCACCCCCACCATGGTTCATCTCACGCGGTGAAAGTGTTTGGCCACCACCATCATGCTGACCATGAGGCCTTGTTTCTCCTTTCATGCTCTGGTCCAAATGTGGACACTTCATTTTTCACTGAATTTGTCTCGCTTCAGACAGGAGAGAATATCTGAAGGAGTCCATCACATTGTGGGTGGGGAACAGATCAGAAGTAAATGTCGCAAGTAGAAGGAGTCTAGTCTGTCCGGGTTGGCAAATGCAGGCTGGGATCGGTGATGGCCGGGCTATGCCCTGGACACAGGCCTTTCCCGTGTCTCCCGAGAGCCCAGGGGTCGGAGTGAGAACAGCCTGGCCTGGGTTCCTCCATCCTCGTCTGCTTACTGACAACTGTTTCTGCTAATTAGGAGTTCCCCCACACCTCGGGCCCTTCAAAAGACCACGGGAGAACATTGAGTCCCTTCTCCTGGGCCTCCTTTGTGAGAATACAGTGCCTTCTGAGGTGACCAGTGGCAGGAGATGCCTCCCCCTCCAGGGAGCACCCTTTGGAGGACTGTGAGTCAGTGCACCATGCTGTGAGCTTGTGGGGTTCCGGCCGTGGTCCCTGCAGAACCAGACTTGAGATGGGCTTAGTGACGGATATAACAGGACTGATTCCAGGGCAGGGCTTGGGGGAGGGAACAGTGGAAATTGAATGTGACCTAAAACACATAGGTGGGTGCTGGGGCTGTTACTAAAATGGGGTGTCAGGGAGGTACCTGCCAGGAATCGAATTCCAGAGTAAATGGCGGACATGAGGCATTTTTAAGATGCCATTTGTCATCCAAGTTAGGACTTCAAAGAGGCACTCGGGTCTAAGGCCCTGGGGCTCAGGTGAAGGAGCCAGACTAGAGATACACGTTGGGAGTCGTCATTCTTAGCTGGTGTTCACAGACGCGCATGTGAATTAGATCATCTTGAGAGCTGCAGACTGAGGCTGATGGGGGGCAGGGCTGTGCCTGGGTTGGAGGAAAGCCCAGACCATGCAGCTTTCGTGTGTCCATCTGCGGCGTTTGCGATTTTCAAACTAATGCCATTTATCCTTAAGTGGCCGGGGGTTGGGCAGGGCCAGCCTGGAAGAAATCTGAAAGGAGGTTCGTGGCCACGTGTGTGTCTTGGGAAGACGCAGATTCTGCAGGGTCCGGGAGGGTAGATTTCTAAGAAGCTGGAGTTGGAGTGGGGAGAAAGTAGTCACACTCACCTGTGAGGGAGGGAGGGCGTCCTTGGGTGTCGCCACCCTACTGGACTCGCTTTCCAATGAACAGAAGGCAATCAGACAGAGGATCTGAGGTGAGAAGAGATGGGCACTGGGAGGGGAGCAAACCTGGAGAATGGTGCGTGCAAAGTTCTGGAATAGTCTCCCTGAAAATTTGAGTTAAAAATACCCAGACTCTTAAGAACATTGATAGTGACTGGGGAGGAGGCAGTTGTTTTTCTGGCCTACTAAAAGTAATGCATTTATTCAGGGATACACAGAAGATTCGGGCAGTCTTTTCCAGGGGTTTGATCCTTACCAGGGGGAACACTGCAAGTTTAAAGGGGGAGAAGGGCAGCGGAGGGAAGCTAGTCAGTCCCCGTGTCAGGTACCAGACGGCAGCCCTACTTGCGTGTTGCATTCTCATCCATGCCTCCCAGTTGGGCGATGGCAGCTCCCTTTTGCGGATTGGGAAGCCTTCTCAGAGGGGTTAAGGAATTGGTCCGTTTAGCGGCTAGTCAATGCTGTAGCAGGATTCAAGCAGGGCCTTGTCAGACTTCAAGGGCATGTTCTCTCTACTAATTCCGGTACCTCTCTGTTGTACCTGGATTGGTGAATTGGGTCAGTTTTGGAGCCTTTCACAAAAAATACGATTTAAGTGTCTCAGGACAGTTTCACAAAGCTCAGTGTTCTTTGATGGTTCAGAGGCACCGCAGTGCTTTTCGCCACACAGAGGTAAGGTCTTACTCCTTGCCGATGACGTGGTTGCAAATGACGTACAGGTGCAAAACCAGACTTAGGAGCTTCTGAAGGGAAACTCTCCAGTTCTCCCTTGATCGGCTTTCTTCCACGGGATGTAACTGCTGCAGCATAGGCCTGAGCTTTCCATATGGAGTGAGGGTTTGATAACCAAAGTTAGCATAAAACGGTCAGATGAAGAAAATCGAAGTTGACAATTTATTTTTGGGTTACATTAGTGAAGATATTCTATCAGTTAATGACCCATATATCGAATGAAATTGAGTACAGAACATTGCAATTCTTACTTTCTATTTAGAGTTCTCTTACAGAGTAAGGTTGCCTGCTTTGGAACATCAGCTCCACGACCACGGCACCTATCAGTGTGTTGGTGTGATTGCATTTATGCAGTCAATGTAATCTGGGCTTCCTCAGCCCCAAACACTCCAGTGCAGAATCACGGGCTGTAGCCATCTCTTAGTCACGCAAATACTTCTAAAATTATATGATGCCAGAAAAGAAAGAAGAGGGAGAGAGAGATTGCCTTTATCAAAGTTCCTTTCTATTCTAACTGCAAACTGTTGTTGAACAGCTCTGGTTTCCTTTGGATATGAATATATACATTTCTTTGCATGTAACCCGGGTTTTGGACTAGAACACCAAGCTCTTGCTGTCCACAAGCCACAAAAATAGTAGCCAAATTGCACAGGTGCAAAATAGTTTATACTTTTTTCTGAGAAAGAATCCTTGAATTTGGGACTTGGGCTGTGATTTCTGCTTTTTGCTTCCCCCACCCCTCTTGTAATCTCTCACTCCTTCCCACGTGGCCCCCAAGAGTTCGTGGTTTCAAAGGAGTGGGCAAACACCCAGTTGGTCACCATGTACTGTTGCTATAGATGGAGCCATGCCAAGACCTAAAGGACATTATCAGAGAGGACTTCCTGGAAGAAATGGGCTCTACATTCAATCGTGAGGACAGAGTAAGTGTCAGCCAGGAGAAGGAGTCAAGAGTGTGGCTCAGGTGGCAGGTGCAGCCCAGGCAGAGGCCTGGAGGCTTGTGGGGTGGGGACCTGGGGAGAGTGTCCTGTGTGGTCCAGGGTGGAGTGTTCCCCTGCTTGGGAGGACCCTGGAGAGAGCCTGGGGTGAAGGGCTTTGGAAGACATTGGGTTTTATTTGAACAGACACTGGAGGCAGTGAAGGGTGTCAGCAGGAAGTGACCCTCAGGAAAGGTACTTCTGGTTTTGCTTCTGATATTCTACAGACAGAAGGGTCGGGACGGGCGAGAGCAGGTCTGTCTGTCCCTTTGAGACCCACCCCATAATTCATTTATTCATAACACGCGCACTTCTGTGTGTCTAGGGGAGAGTGGGTGGACCCACATTATTAAGCAAAATGTATTTGCTTCTTGTGAGCTTAGCAGTGTCAGAAGTTGACTTAGCCTAGAATGTTCTAGGAATAGAGGAACAAGTTGCGGAGGTTGGAGGGAGGGAAGTCTTCCTTGGGAAACAATCAAAATGAGCCTGGAGTTAAGTGGGTAGTACGAGCAGGACAGCGGGTCCCTGAGGTCACTGGGGACCTGGGAACTGGGGTGAGGCTGGGAGAGCAGTGTCGGGGGCGGGGCTAGAACGGGGCCAGGGAGCCTCTGAAGGGTTTGAAGTGGGGTGATTTAATCAACTTTGTGATTTGGGAAGGCTGCCGTTGCTCTGTGTGTGTGTGTGTGTGTGTAGCGGGGAAGAGGGGGAGGGTGCCACCAACTGGGGGGCCACTAAAACACAATTCACAGGCTGGGAGAGGGGCGTCAGGGCTGCTTGGGGACGGCTGGGGCAGTGTGGATGCCGGATTTCCTTATGGGGAGGACTTGTTATCGGGGTCGCCCGAGAGGCGACTTTTGGCTGGAAGAAAAGAGATGGAGGCTGCCAGGTGGACTTTCCTCTTCTCTCCTTCCCTGCCTTGTGTGATGATCTTAGCTCAGCCAACTTTTGGAACAGAAGAGCTAAGTTCCAGGGTAGCCCAGGACTTTGTTGATCTGGTTCGAGTGAGATGTGATAGGATTTAGATTTCTGTTCAGATCTGCATGTTCACTTAGCTAGAAACCTCCCGTCATTTCGATTTCCATGGGGTATTTATTCTTGATAAAGATTGCTTTCTTGGTGAGAGGAAATTTAATACAGCTGTTGTCTTTCTCAAAAAAAATCATATCTTTAAAGAAATTTAATATTCCAAAGAATAGCAAAATTTAAAAATGATAAAGTAAGGCTTTGGTGTAGTTTCTTTGGTTTCTGAGCTAATGTGGAGTTAGAGCCTTTGCATTACTTAATAGCACATCCTTAGTGAGCTGTTAGTGAGCACCCCAGGCCCCACCTCTCAAAACACCATTAAAGTTTGCTCTGAAATAGTGAGGTCATAAAGGTCTTGTTTGCAGAATTCAAACAGTTTTTTTATATTATGCAGCATAGCTCCATTTATAAAATAATAATAGGTTCAAAATTAAGAAAGTGGAAGATAATTGATTTTTTAAAGCTGAAACATAAACTTTCTTGTGCTAATGTTGCAACTGGAAATTTTGAAAAGAAAAATCCTACTGTAATATCATCTAAGTGGAATACATATATGACTTCCACATTTGAAAAGTAACGGCGCAGTGGTTTTAGAAGTCAGGAGCATTCCAACTCAGATACTGGCATTGATGGTTGCTGGTTTTCAATGGAAGAGCCTAAATTTGCCTTCTTAGCATTTTTTTTCTTTGTAGTGAGAGGGCTGAGTAGTGCTTTGCCAGCATGATTTTGGGGCAATTTGAGGGCAGATGTCGTGTAGCAGCAGTGAGATATTTCCATGCGTTTAATTTTCCAGACATCACCAGGGCACATGTGGGGTTTGTGCATGCAGGCTGGGATGCTGCAGGACTCCCTAACCCATCACCGTTATGTGCTGGAGCTGCTCCGGTTAGTGAATAATTTTCTGTGCCTTGGAGGTAAAGTGGTCTGATGCAAATGATCAGATATGTAGTTAAAGTGCTATTACTTAAAATAAGAGAAACCTAGAAATATGGCTCTAACAATACAGGATGAGGGAGGAGAATTGTCTGAGCTGCGTGCAGTGGGGAGTCTTCTCAGGTGACTCCCACGCCGTGATTCCTGCCAATATCCGCCCCAGCCCTGCACGGTTGTCCTGCCGAAGCAAGCATGCACTTTGCTCAGAAACGCACTGAATTTCCTTGCGCCTCTGTTTGTTGGCTTTTTTTTGAAAGCACATCTTGCCCTTTGCTTAAATGCCATCCCTGCAAGTCGCCTCATACGCTCATCCTTCTGGACCTCGTCCATACATAGCTGCTGAATGGATGAACAGAATGTAGAATCTCCATTTAGTGAAACATTATTCAGACGTAAGTGTGAATAAAAAAGAAAAAGAGGAAAATGAAAAAGGCCACCTCTTCTGGGAAGTCCACTCTGACTGCTCAACCCGCCCTTTTCTCTTTGAAACACAATCACTTATGCTCCACTCTACTCTTTTTGATAGTACTTACAACCCTCTAATAAACATTAACGTTTTCAAAAAAAAAAAAAGGGATGCTGATACCACTTCAACATGAACGAGCCTTGACAAGAGCATGTTAAGTGAAAGGAAGCAGACAAACACGGCCACATATTGTTGCCTTCAGTGATCTGAAATGCCCAGAATAGGCACATGCAGAGGCGGAGAGCAGGTGATGGTTGCAAAGGGCTAGATGGAGGGGGGTTAGGGAGTGACTGCTAGTGACAGGGGGATTCTTTTGGGGTGATGAAGTGTTCTGGAAATAGATGGTGATGAGGGCTGCACAACCGTGAGTGTGCAGAAGACTGCTGAGCTCTGTCTCTGGGAGTGCCTGTGGTTGGGGGCGGCTTTATTTTCTTCTCACCCTGCACTCTGAAGAGACATCTTGTGCAGTGGCCTTTCTACTAGTGTGAGTGGTGAGAATCAGCGACTTTGCAGAGTCTTGTTTCTTTTACCCCCCCTGCTGAGTGTAGGCAAAATAAATTTAAGCCTGAGAAAGTGCTCCATCTGCAGAAATGTATTTCAGGTTTGCATGGTGTAAAAATCTTGAGAGCTTTTTAATTGTTGAGGACAGTCTGTGGGGGAAAATAGCCCGTGAAGCCTTGGGGAGACCTGGAAAAACCGCGCTTCCCTCCCTGACACGGGTGGAGTATTCACCCCATTTCAGGCAGTGAAGGGCCCAGACCCGTGAGCGGAGTTGACAATCGTGAATATTTACGTGTATCCGCTGCTTCATCTTGGATATTAATTTCAAGCTGAGTCAGTTTGTGGCGGCAGCCTCATTCTACATCAGGAATTTATAGTATCTGCTCTTTGAGGTGAAGACCTGACAGATTTTATGATTTAACAGTCTCCCTTGAATTGATATCTCAGATTCCTTTGTCAAAAGCAAAACAGCAGAAATACAGACGTCCTTTAATGCCAATATGACCTGGAAAGGATTTAGTCTCTGTGCCTCAGTGGCCTAATCTGCGGTTGGGGATGGTGATAACAGTGTTTCCCTCAGAGGGGCTGGTGAGGGGAGAGTGAGGAGCACAAAGGGAGGACTTACAGGAGATGCTCATGAATGACTGAATTTAGTGCTCTCAGCCTGGTGAGGCCTCAGGGGCAGAGATGTCAGAACAGAGAATTCCTAGCCAGAGCTAGATCCGTGTTGGCAGCTGTTGTGATCAGTATCACAACTGTGGGTTATCAGGTAGTTTTAAGACTTGGTAATATGAATTCATGAATAATGTTAGAAGACTAGACATCTCAGATTCAGTTTACATAGTTCTCAAGATTTCCTCTGAGAAATGGATGGTTTTTTCCCCATCTTAAATCTGAGATGAGTCTCTAAAAAATTTCTGTATTCCTCCATCTTTTTGCATTAATTCTCCATTTCTTAAAAAAAGAAGTTTTTAAATTGAGTTAGTGGGGACTGAACTGAGGGCCTCATGCATGCTAAGCACATACTCTCCCAAATGAGGTATAATCTCCCCCCTGATTTTTTTTAAAATTTACTTTCTTAGTATTCAGAGGTTAGAGGCCTCTAATTCTTTTTCTGGAGACTTGTCCATGAACCTGTAAATCTATTATTAATGGACAAAACTTGGTTTATTAAAAAAATGAATAGAATATTCTGCAATCCATCCAAAAGGAAATGTTCATTGGCTTAAAATGTTTCTCCTTTAAGGTGATTTCTCCTTTTTGGTCTAGCTCAATTTATTAACAGACATCCTCATCATCATAATGACCAAACTCGCTCTGAGTGGACACCTCCCTAAGGCTAAAATACTTTCCTCATGCTTTACTTCATAGCAGGTGTTTGACGGTAGGTATCAGTGTCTCCTTTTTTACAGCTGAGGGATTGAGAGATGGAGCAGCTTGTCCCAAATCACACGCAGCTGGCGGTGGCTAGCTCGGTGCTGGAACCCAGGCTTCACAGGATGCATTCTTAATTGCTTCTCTAATCAGCCTCCCTTTGAGTGGTTACCCGAACTCCTGTGACTCCATAAATGGCCGATTTTAGTGATCTCAGCCTGATGAGGCCTTCAAAGGGGAGACACCAGTGAGAATGTGAGACAGAGTGGCATAAATTAAAATTGTACATTTTCACAGATGTTTAATTCTCAGGTAGTGGCATAAAAAGTTAATTTTTATGTATTTTAGTGCTCTGTAAGCACTAAAAACAAAACATTAAAAATAATTATAGTGCAAATGAGAAGGGGGCTTTGAAAGTCCAACCACTGCTGATGATGTTACTTGTTTTTCTCTAGTGGCCCTTATTGACAGAAATACTTACAAAGACTGAATTGGTTTTATGTAGTCTTAATATGGAAAAAAAGATTGTCAGTGAATATTTTAAGAAAATCTTTATTCTTTTCTTTCCTGATGATGTATATATAAGTTGTTTTCATGTCTTAAGTACATTTCCTCATTTGTGAAATTTGAGTAATATCGTTTAACTTGTCTGACTGTGAGAGTTAGTAGCCTTGTATACAAAGAACTCAAGAGGTGCTTAGTAAAAATGTGCTGTCACAATGACAGATATTTTAGAAGGATCAACTCTGAATACTAAAGAGGGTGGCTTATTACTGATGCATATTTAATATGTATATATATGATATATATGAATATGGCTTAAAGTAACAAGGATTCATTTATTTTTTAGTGCACTATGAAGTTTTAATGAAATCTGTATCATTCTAGTGAGACAGGGACTAGTTAAATTCCCTTAAGCAGACGACCTTGAAGATTATTTACACAGAATGTGTATTGTTAGAAATCAGATGTCATGTTGCCGTGTAACCATCCACTCAGACATTTAAATTCGTTGGATTCTGACATCCACATTGATCATTTTCTGGGAATAAGCTTCTCTCTTTTGTGATTAAAGAAAATTTTGATCTTTTTTCCTGCAGTCTTAACAGGTTTAAAATATCAAAACATTGATTTGACATGTAACTTTTTTAATAGAGACAATAAAGCTCATGCTGTTTTATTATGTAAATAAATGTTTTTGTATTTCAACAAATGTATGATTTCCTGGATTTTGAGAAGTATGTTGCAAGATACTTAGATAACCTACTTTTGGAAATATACAGACACGGCTTTTATGAATATAGGCCTAGTACAGATCTGTTCGTTTTTGCTACAGTGCAAGACATGAGGCCTAGGAGAGATTTGCTGCCGATTGCAAGGAGGACAGATCCCATGTCTCAGTCTCCCCTCCTGTAAAATGAAGTGGCTTGACTGGATTCTTTCCTCTTCTAAGATGAGTTTCCATGAGCCTGTGTCTTTTGTTTATATTCAGGAGTATTAGCAATATCAGATTAAATACTGAGTTACCGTCGCTTCCCCCGAAGCAAAGTGCAGTGTGTGCTACAGAAGCTTTTAGTTATCTGATTCTCGTTTCTGATCCTACAGGCAATTTTTGTGTTGCATGCTTCCTGGCAACCTGGAAGGTCTTTTTAGCCATAGGTGGCGCTTGTTGCACCTTCTTACCATCTTAATTTTCCTGTCTGTTAAAGAAGGCTTAAACAACGTTATTTTGTTTTGATTTCTTTGCTTGATGCTTCAGAATAGCACAATGTCCATTATGTCTGTCTACCTGTAAAAATTGTTCTGCTTATATTTTAGTTTTATTCTGTCATCTCGCTGTGAACATCTCAGACTTGCTGTGTAAACAATGGCAAAATCGGACTTTTCTTCCAGTGTTAGAAACCAGTGAGCCGGGAATTTATAAAACAGCTAGTAGCGGCCTCTGGAGCACCTTAAATCTGAAAAGTGTGCTGGGTTCCCTGAGTATTGATCCCGCTGCTCTGTGTTAATTGGTGGTAGGAGATTTGGTACATATAGGAAGGGGTGTAGTTTTTTGACTTGGGTTTGCGTGCACGTGCTGCCACTGAGCCATGTGAGCCTGAGTCAGTTCGTTCTGAGTTTTTCCCTCGTCTGAGAGATTGGGACGTTGGTATCTGCTTTGTAGAATTGTGAGAATTAGAAATTATGTAAAGTGTTTACCACAGTGGGTATGTCAAGAGGGCTCATAATCCTTAGCTGCTGTTTGGTGTGAAGCCATCATTTTATAGTCTTTGTCAATTAATAAGAAACAGGAAAACAAGAAAAGCTGGTTTTATGATGAAAGATATTTGAGGAGGTTCCATAGTTCCTATACCCATAATTAAGCATCAGCAGAGTCAGAACTGTTACACAGTCATCCTGAACCAACGTTAAGCCACAGAATTTTTGTTATTTCATATATGTTGGGGCCTATGGGGATCCAATACTTATATGCATGTTGTCTCCAGCAGCCAACTGAGAGATGACACAAAAGAGTAGGCAGGCGATAAATGTCTTCTTACTGATGAAGCTACGTTCTCCATGAACTTCAGGGCTGTGGGAAAATGTGTGTCATGATACTGTGTCCCAGAATTAGAGACTCACCCTTTCCCAGTTAACTCTGGGCCACAGCGAGCCTTCCCTTGAGAGGACCTGCCCCTTCATGCACAGGGCTGTCCTGACATGGAGCTGAGCATCCCAGGTGCTTCCCAATGGTGACCAACACTGGAGGGAAAGGTAGGGCTTCACATTCCCTGCTTGTCTCCCCGGACTCACACCTCACACTCTTAGTGTGACGAGGGCTAGCTGTGATCCAGTGGCCAGGGGTATGAAGGGAGAAGCACTCTCCATGACCCAGAGGAGTTGGGAGGAGGCATCCCCTCCCTAGTTTAAACAGGTGGTGGGATGGAATGGGAGGGTGCTCCCCAAGAGTTTATAAAAGGAGAAATAAGGATTTTCTTTGGGACTTATACTATCCAGGAAACACATAATATTATTAGAAGGGAGACTTGTAAATCACTTTTATATTAAGTTGACATTTGTTGAACACCAAAAATGTGCTACATTCTTTTCTGAGAGTTTTACAGAAATGAATCCTTCAATTTTCTCAACAAGTGAGTAAGGAAGATTTGATTGTTATCCCAGTTTTACAGTGTGGAAATTTCGGCACGGAGAGGGTAAGTAAGTTGGCCAAGGTCACAGAGCTAGTAAGTGGCAGAGCTGGTATTTAAACCCTGGCTGTCTGGTTTTGAGGCTCCCAGCGATGGGCTTTGGGTGTTTAGAGGTATCTGCATCCCTGAATCTTTGTACCACTTTGCATCAGTTAGCCCAGAAATGACAGGGAAAGTAGAGTTACACAGGTGCTCACTATCATGTCTCAGCCACTGTCCACGAAGTGTGCACTGTGATTAGCGTTAATTATTTTCTAGGCAGTAGATCTGTTCGTATAACAGAAATTTAGTCCATTGAGTTAATCTACAAACCCTTCCTGCTCTGCTTCTGTCCATGGTTGCCATGTGACTGCCTGCCCGTGATTGGGCTGTGGAGGAGAAAATGTACTCATGGTTGAACTCTGATATTTCAGTCTGGTTTATAGTTTCACTTCTTCTGTTACATTAATAAGTTTCTGGTTTTCTTGCATCAGTGTGTCATGAGTTTGGTTAATGTGAAACCAGTCCATGGGAGCCCAGGGATGCTAAAGCTTTAATTTCTGAGCACACTGTCGCACTTCTACCCGTGCAGACCTGGCTGGAGGATGTCCGCCTTCCTCACTGATTTCTCCAAACAGCAGGGTCCTCTCCCACCCCAGGATGTGAGGCTGGGAGCTCTATGAGTTGGCCAGTCGGTGGCCAAGTCCACCAATCAGAAAATGATGAAGTAGCCGGAAGTGGGTTTAATAGACGAAAAGGGCTTCCAGGTAGTCCGATGGGCTGTTCGAGTCCATTTGGTGAGAAGCTGTCCACTGTCTGTGGTTGAGCTGCTGCTTTGCTGTTGAAAAGTCTGGATTAGATGAAGGGATTTTAAAAAGGAGAAAGGAGTGATTTCAGGTGGTACGTCCACACCGGTGAGAAGTGATGGATGACCGACTGTGTGAGGCATAGACAGAGTCTTACAAACTTCATAAAACAGCTTTAAAAGCTCTGCCATTTGAGTGCACTTCATATGGGGTCCAGTTCATCACTGGTCGCGCTGAGAGGGCAAATAATTGATGATGGTGGAAAGGACACGGAGGCATCAAAAAGTCTCAGTCATGTTCCCTGTTTAAAGGATGTTGCACAATGTAATATATTTGAGCTGGTTTTTCACTGAACAATTTTTAGTGTTTTCTGGGACTCCCCAGTGCCCCAAGGCTCCATGCAGCTGAGTGTCCCCTCAGAGCAGCTCTGTCAGTGCTTGCCCTGGGCTGACGTGGTGTCGCGGGGAGCAGGACGGTCAGCGTCCACGGCTCCTCCGAGATCCGTCTCCTCATCCGCAGTGCCGGGTTGCTCATCCGTGTTTACTTAGTAGGTTAGCAGAGAATCACACGTGATGGTTGTCAGGTGTGATTTGTGATTGTCTCTGTGATTGGCATATAGTCAGTGTTTGATAGAAACCCTTGTTTTTTTAGTATAATTGTAGCAGCTAGATTGCAGTGGTTTTTAGTCTGTATTTTTTTATAACTTTATTCTTATTTTTAAATATGCACTTATTTTTATTTATTTTTTTGGATGTACTGGGGATTGAAGCCAGGACATTGTGCATGCTAAGTAGGTGCTCTACAACTGAGTAATACACACCCTCCTTGTCTGCACTTGAAAATAAATATTGCAATACACAAAATAGATCTTAAACACCATCATGTGACCTAGTCTCTGTATAGACAATTGAACACGTATACTATTTCAATAAGAATAAATGTTGTTGAGACATACATTTCTGAATCTGTTAATGTGCTTAAAAACGATCATAGGTAGTGATAAACACGAGTCTTTGATCCAGTACTTCTTAGGGTCTGTTTTGCCATCAATGGAAATTACATTCTACAGAGAAGGCTAATTGGGTCTCTTTGATATTTGGATGGTTTAGCAGATGATCAAGGCTTTCAAAAGCTGACAGAATTGTATTTTAAACTAACTACAAAGTTATCTTCTAGAAGTTGGAATTCCTAAGCTTGTGAAGTGTCCAGTAATCCAGGGGGTATGTGTCTGTGTCTGTGTGAACGTTTGTGTGTGTGATTTCAGGAAGGTAGAAATAAGTTCCATATAGACTTCTGATACCTTTCTCCTCAAGTTCAAGGTGTAGGCATATATTTACACAAATAAATTGATATTCTTTTGTCATTTGGCATATTGGGAATAAGAGGTTGTCATACTTGTTTCAGAAGGGTTGGGGAGCATGAGCTTAGAAAACGGGAGGAGAAAGAGGCCGGGAGGCACTTCACACTCTGTGCAGGATTTGAGGAACCGTAGCTTTTCTTTTTTCTTCTAAAGCAAACTGGCGCTGAATTGTAACATACTATTACTCAGAATTGCTTTTCTGATCAGATACAAGTGCCTCAGAGTTTTCAAGGCAACAAGAATGGTGAAATGTGTTTTAGCAGTTATCTTTAAAAGTAGTTTTATTTTTCAAGTAAAAGGCTATAGCCTGTTCTTTCTTCCAGCGGTACAAGACATGCTTATTAATCTATGTACATGATCTGTGTGCTTAGTTTCTTTGGTTTTTGTTTTTTTTTTTTTTTTTTTGAAATGCTTGTTTCATTGTGGTTTGAATGAATGTTTAAAATTTCTGGATTTTGATCTTTAGAACATGCTGATTTATGAGAACCGTTAAAAACCTGATTGTTTTTTGGTCCTTGTTTGTTGGGGCACCCTATTGAATTCTGTTGTCTTTTAAAGAGGGAAATGCTTCCTCTAGCCTGTAGATCATTAAGTGAATGGTTTGCAGTGTGCCTTTAAAATTCTTTGAATGCATTGAGCATGTTTGTCCAGTGAATTTTGAATTGACTCATTGTAATGACTTTGCTTTTGTTTTGTGGCTTTTGCTCCTCTCCACAAGAATTTGAATTCTCTGTGGCATTTTGTATACGTGTTATTAACAGGGGAAAAAATTTTGCATTTTTTACAGAGCTGGGTTTTCCTATCCCCTCTGAATGCCATCTATACTTGATACAATAAAAATCTGTTATTGCAGTGCATAATTATTTCATAAACTATTTTTTGGCATAATCAGAAACAATGACAAAGAATGATAAAAAAAATACAAAAACCTTCCTTCCTTTGAAGAATAGAAATGAGGTGGTCAGGCTCACGCCTGCTTTGTGCCTGACACACTTACTCTCATTTCATTGTGTATCATGATTCGGAGATGGAGTTGCTTCAGGTTTGTAGATTTTTGTTTTAACATTTGTGTTGAATTCTTTCTCCAGGCTGATGTTTCCTGTTGTGTTTGTGGAAAGAGTAGAAGGGAAACAGATACTTTGTTTTGTTTTCAGGAGTCCTGAGTTGATGAGAAAATTGTTGAGGGTGGGCTGAGGAAAAGAGTGACACTCCCTCTCCTCCCGGCTGAAATTGATAAACAAATAAATCAATTAAGTGTATCGATATTTGACCAATAGTAGTTAGCGAGCCCAAAATGGATAGATATGCCCAATGGAAATTACTGAGTTGACCTGTAGAATTATGTGCTTTACCAAGTAGAAGCAGCTTAGAGCAATCAGAAAAATCAGTAATATGATGAGATATAAAAGGGATATCATATCTTTTATTTCTGAAACTTTTCTACGGTAAGTTGTGTAGAGCTAAAATTAAATTTCAAGCACCAGGATTTAAGAGTGTGGGTGGTTCTTTAGGATCGTTATTCACGGATGTGCCTAGACCCTGCTAGAGTGTCTGAAGATGGCAGGAAAAGACCCAGAGGCAGGATTTGTCATCCTAGGGTGTCCTCCATAATGGTTCCATGTGAAAGCCCATGATTGGTTTAACAAACTGTAGCACACACCAGCCTGCTGTGAACTTTGATAAGAAAAAAATATGCTTAGAAACTGCTTTGCAAGCAAGTGCCTGTGCATCCTCATACCAGTCTCCTTGCCTTAAAAAGCAGAGAAAATGCTTTCCTTGCATAGTTGAGGTTTTAGATATCACTCTGCTGGTTGCAAAGCAAGGGCCGTGGCCCTCAGCAATAAACGCTGGGCTTGTGTGCTGTTAGATAGTCTATTATCCCCAAAACAAGGACCTGGCTGGTCTGGTGGTCTGCTTTGTAATTCACATATCTAAAAATGTATCTTGTTCCCCTCACCCCATGACTTCCCTAAAGATACACTAATCCTTTGTACTCATTGTGGATTTTACAATCTCTGCCTCATCCCGTCTTTCCCGAAGTTCCTCCTTACTATCTCACAACTGTTGATGAATTTTTCCTTTGATTATACACAATAAATATGGGAGCATTTGAGAGGCTCGTGGAGTTGGCTCCCTACTCCCTCTCGATTTCTTGGCTTTTTACACAGAGTCTTGAATAATCATTCCGTGCTGGTAAGACTTCTGCCAGCCAGATGCCACAGTTCCAGGTGAGAAGTATGCAGGCTTTATCTCTCCTACCCGAGGGAGAGAGAGGAGAGAATTGAGATATGCTCCGCCGTGGTCCCTTCTTGCCCCAGAGCAACTGCAGTTCACCTGAAGCTTTCTGGCCTCTGCTAAGATGGCCTCTGTCCCAGGACTGACTGCAGCCTTTTCTTCCCTTGTCAACATTTCCTTTCAGAAGTTGGTCTCTTCTCTGCAATTCCACCCTGGCAGATGTGATGGTGGTCAGCGTGCTGGTGGGCAGTCATTTGGGGACTCCCAGGAGCCATGCTGATTCTCCTGAATCTCTCAATCGGGGTTACAGAACAGTCGAGAACCGAAGGAAGCCCATTCACGTGAGGTCAACAGAGCATTACATCACTTTCATTTTATTATTGAATTTTCAGTAGAGAAATTATTTGTAGCAAACTGTTCCAGATTTTCCGCCGCCTGCTTTCCTCATCACCACTTCCTTGCTGGCTCTGGTGCTTGTTTTACAGACCAGGTTTCTTCTCTGGTCATTTCTAGCAGCTTGGCTTGCCGAATCCTTGATCTGCATTTGAAGCAGAATGCTTCTTTTTGATGTGAAACTAATTTTCCTATTTCTGAATATTTCGTGTACTCTCAGCAACTGTTTCAAGTGAACTGCTCTTGTCCAATTTCGGTTAACTCACATTTGCTGATCTCCTGCTTTCATGCTGAGGGCAGTTTCTTCTTCCTGTAATAAAATTTAGCAATTTGCATTTACTATGGGAAGGTACTGGCCCGAGGTGCTTTTTTTCTTAACAATTTTAATACAATTCACCCATTAAAATATACAGCGGTTTTTACTCTATGCCCAGAATTGTGCATCCCATTCAATCTTAGAACATTTTCTTCCCCCCAACAGGAAGCCCCGTATGCATAAGCAGATATTTCCATCTTCCCCATCGTCCCCCAGCCCCAATGAGCCACTCTTCTCTCTCTGTGGATTTGCCTGTACTGGACATTTCATTTAAATCGAGTCACTTCATGTAAGTGGAACCGTCTATTGTGACTGACTTCTTTCACACTGAGTAATGTTTTCAATGTTTGTCCACGTTGTGGCCTGTGTCAGTACTCTATGCTTTGCTATTGCTGAATAATATTCCACTGTATGGCTGGGCCCCACTGTTTACCCATTCATCAGGTGATAGGCATTTGGGTTGTTTCTGCTTTTTGGCTGTGATGAGTAGTGTCGCCGCGAACATTCCTTTAGGAGTTTTTATGTGGACATTTGTTTTCAGTTCTCTTACGTGTGTGCCCAGACAGCAGAATTGCTGGGTCATTCAGAAACCAAATGTTCAACTCCCTGAGGACCTGCCAGCCTGTTTACCAAAGTGGCCACTCTGTGTTACGTCCTCACCAGCAACTGCTGCCTGCTCCGCTTCCTCTGTGTCCTCATTAGTGCTTGTTATTTTTTTTTTTAATATAACCTATTGTTGTGGGTGTGAAGCGGTTTCTTCTAGTGGTTTTGACTTTATTTCCCTTAGAGCTAATGATATTGAACATCGTTTCATTGTGCTTATTGGCCATTTGTATATTTTCCTTGAAAAATACCTTTTCAGATCATTTATTCACCTTTTAATTGAGTTGCCTTTTTATTGTTGAGTTGTAGGGTTTTTTTTTTTTTTCATTTGGAGATACAAATTCCTAATCAGATAAATGATTTGAAAAAATTTTCTCCTGTGTATTGGTTTTTCACTCTCTGGATGGTGCCCTTTGAAGCAAAGTTTTAAATTTTGATGAACTCCAATTTATCTCTGTTTTCTTTGTTCCTTGTGCTTTTGGGGTATTATATAAAATCTGAGGTATTTTATTTAAAATTTTATATATAAAATAACTTAATTCGTAGGACCGTTCTAGGAGATGGGTGCGGTTGTTGTCCCCAGTCTATGGATAGGAGACTGAGATGCAGAAAATTTCACTGACATATCAGTGTCACAGCTACCCAGTGCTGTGGGAGTTCAGACCCTCATGTTTGTCCCCAACATCTGTGCTTTTCACCAACATGCTCCACTCCTTCCTGGAATCGTTAATGAAAAACTGTTTCCGTTTTTGATTTCTTGTTAGTTTGTTTTCTCTTTGGTGACCTCATCTCCTCATTTTCCTTTCGGATATCAGTGTAGATTTATTTTAGGTCTCATGTAGGCAGAAGTATTGCTTTCAGTTAACTTCTTTATTACTCAATCTCCGGTTATGATTGTTGCTATTTGACCTAATCAAGTCATGCTTAACTCTTTCCTGCTCATGACACTGAAAAGAGTCATGACTTACAGCATGCTCAAAGAAGAAAGTACTTGATTGATTTCATCTTGCTACCCAATCAAACCAATCAAATAAAAACCCGGTGTTGACAAAGATTATATGCCCTCCAGAATAGTGTCACTGTCTTCCTTGTGTTTCATTTGTTTGGTCACAGTGTCTGGATAGCGCCTTGCTGTCCAGCAGTTTTGTGAGGATACGGTGCTCGTGAATCATTGTAAGGACAGAATTTTGACAACAGACTATGTTGTTCATTTCACAAGGGAAAAGATAATATAGAAATACTGCTCAGATCTATTTTAAAATTAAGCTTGGAATTTTGAGAAGAATTCAAGAAACCATACAAAGATCTTTTTCACTAATTTTAGATCTATCTTAGACACATTATGGTTACATAGAAGAGTAACTTATCAACTAGATTTGACAAGAGGTGTGTATTGATTTTTTGTTTTAGTTGAAATATTCTATCTGAGATAAAGTAATCAGTGCCTATAAATGCACAAATATGTTTGTATTTCTATGTAATATGGGAGCAGACTTCATATGTTTCTATTTAATATATATGACTGTGTGTTTTAATCTGTCTGTCAGTGTTTTTATAGTTTTTCAGCAATGTTGTAACTTCAGAATTGTTCTAAGAAAATCACCCCAGATTCTAGTGCAGTTTGTACTGTGTATCCTGTCTTATGCATGGGATTCCACTGTCTCCTCAGTGAGGAATTTCCTCCCCTACTGAGGTAGTAGCAGAGTTAAAGGAACTGTGATTTCTAGGCCTTTGCTCTCCATGTGTTTGCATTTGGCTGTCAATCGCGATTTTCCCTTTCTTGAATTTTCATTGTTCAATTAGAATTTTTGAAAATAAGTGTTAATATGTTGTATTTGTCTCCCTAGAAACTTGATGTGTTTGTGCTTTTCATTTTTCAATTTCTTAATAATGTAAATGCACTCTTGTTTTTAAGTAGTCCTTTTTCACTAGATATTTGTTTACCTCTTTATAGTTAAAATACATTTTTTCCAATGAATGAATCGGTGTGCATGTTTTAAAAGATACCTTACTTTTTATTTTCCTTATTATAACAATTATATTCATTCTAGAGAATTTAGAAAATAAGGATAAACACAGTAATAACTTAAAAATGGCCTCTAATCTCACCTAGAGATACAGTTGTAAAGTTTCAAATTGAGAATTACAAGTCCTCTCATGTTGTTCTTCTTTTTCAAGATCGTTTTGGTTACTGAGACCCTCGAATTCCCATATGAATTGTAGCAGCAGCTAGTCAGTTACTGCAGAGGAGCCCACTGGGATTATGATCGAGACCACGTTGAATATATGGATCGCTCTGTGGAGCACTGACATTCCAAGAGCACTGTCATCTGATCCAGGAATGTGCGTGGTGTGTCTGTCCAGGTATTTAGGTCTTCTTTAATTTTATTTCAACAATGTGTAGAGTTTACATAGTATTATTTTACTTTATTTTTTCCCTTTATACTGAGTAAAATTGTGCAAGGTACCAGAATGAGAACTGTATTATAGCCCCGCCACTTGCTGCTAACATGGACGCTGCGGTCTTTCTTTGCCCTCTGTAAAATCTTGCACAAAATAGGACCTAAGTAACTCTTTCTTGAATGAATGATTTTATGATTGCTGAATGATGCTTGAGAATCCTTGTGATGATATCTTTTTCCCAGACTTTCCCCTTTTCTTAACTATGCCCTTTCCCTTCCTTTCCTCCAGCCTGGGTTTCAGCCTGCCTGTGGCATTGATTTTCCCTATCTGTGGACTCTTCCTTTCACTAGTTCACGATAATGTTACATATGGGCTGTGGAAACTTGCTAGATGTCAAGAAAGAGCCAATCCATTGCATGCTAGTATTTTTAGTGTGTGGTATTCTTTTATCGATTGAAATTAAATCAGGCTGACCCCCTGAGCTCTTTTCACCTTCCTATACATGATACTGCTCTGGTTGCTGCATGTGCCCTTCCCCCAGACTTGGTTTTGGAGTTGAGTAAGTCACCATAACTGGAGACCTCTCTTTAAAAGATGAAGAGGATATTTGATCCTTCTCCCTGGTTGGGGACTTGGATGAGATGAGGTAACAGATAAAGAATGGAACCCCAGCTCATTCTGACCACTGCTCTTTCCGTTCCTTTCTCCAGGGGAAGAGAGTACAATTCAAAAATATAAAGATTGTGAGCTAAAGAGATAGGCAAGACAACCGATCATTTATTAAATGTCCTTTCATGCCAGAAACAAATGTATTATACACAAAATAAGCACACAAAGCACGGTAGAACCGTGATAACAAACGTGGGTCTGAGTTCGAGTCCTGCTCTGGAATGACCAGTCCTGTGAGATGGAGAACTGGTAGGCCGGCTTAGCGTCTCTCGGACTAGTTTTCGGTCCTGCAGAGACGGGGCTCGCTAGGCGTCCCCCCCATAGAGGTGCTGGGGGTGTAACTGACACACGTGGGCAGCCCTAGCACAGCTGCTCGTTCCTCATAAGTGCAGGAGAGCATAGCTTTTGCGGTTACGGCTTTATGACCGCCCCGTGAAGACTCTCAGTGCTCCTAAGGGATGCCTTGTGGTTTGGAGATGGGATTCTCATTTCTGTAAATACCCAAGGATTGTGTAATTGGGCCCTGCTGATTTGAATCTATTCTTTAGAAAGTACATATTGTAGATATATTTTTCAAGCATGCATGCTTTTTTCTTTTATTTTTTATAGTTCTACCCTCTCATCTCTTGGTGTGACTTTTCATGGAATCCAGGAAACAGCCCTAAGCCACCTGCCTCTTCACACGTCTCCGTGGCGGTTTTCTTCCCTGACTAGAAGAGGGTTCTGCATAGGGAATTTTCTTTGTTCCCCATTTCTTGGAGTCTCTCTGTCTGTCTGCACACCTCTCACCTGTCCAACTGTCCATTTCTCTACCCACTCATTCTTCTGACTTGTTCCAAAAAGCATTTCAGGCAGCTTACAGAAGAACAGATACCAAATAAACAGGTTAGAAAATGGGGCTAAGTTCAAACTGTGAGGCTAGGAGGTGGGCCTGTGTTAGGGTTGCAGGCGTGAGACACACGCGTCTGCCCTGTGACTTATATGATCGACAGCAAGAGTGTGCCTGAGGCTCCCAGCAAACACAGGGAAACAGGGTTTGTGGGAGATGCTCACTGGCTGTGAAATAAATAAGTGGCTTAGGAGAAGCCCAGCCTTTCCAGCTACTAAGGCTTAGGAGAATATTTTGAGTGTCTTCCAAAATCAGGGTATTGAATCTTTTATTTTTTCAGAGTTCTATGTATAGTTGGTTACATTCTATACCTGGAAATTTCTCCAAAACTGCTTCCCACGTGAGTCCCATGACTCGGAAATGGGGTGGTTCTGCTCATTGACGGGTGTTGGTTAGAAACATAAAATGACAGCCTCAAAGGAGCCTGGGATTTGTCAGTTATGTTTTGTCAGTGCTGTAGATTTCAGAAAACACTTTCAGCGTTTCTCTCCATCTGAGGCGGCAGCGTGTTCTCTTACCAGCATCAGGAGCTCAGGGCAACGGGATGGTGGGGGCTGACTGCACTGCCGTGAAGACAGCTAAAGTAGTTACTGCAGGCGTGGTGCTTTCACGTAGTGCATTTCATGTTCTTTAATAGGTTTTAACAGGTAGTTAATTAACCGTGTTAATTAACATTTAATAAATATGATGCTTTGTTGAAAAGACAGTTATAGTCAGAATATAAGTTGTGAACAATTTGAAAACGGTTTCATTACTGAAATTTCAGTAGGGAAGATTTAGTTTATCTTATTTATGCCTCTCTTTAAAAGTAACAGAGAAACAAGACAGAAAAAGCAGAGGATGATTTCTGTTCTTCCTCTCGGCTTGCAGGTGCCCTCACCTCCAGTGGCATCCATCCAGACACCAGCACTGACACTGGCCGTGCTCAGAACTGCCTCAGCCCTGAAGACACAACTGGCAAATAGAAGGCGGCCACGCCCTGTTACAGCAGGTGCTCTCACTTTGTGGATCCTTATGTAACTGCGTGATTTTAATCAGGATCGCCCGTTCTACATTCTGTGATGCTGCTGCCGTGTCTCCTAGTTATTGTTTCTGTAAGTACTCGTGTATTTTTTTCAATGTGTGGTACTAGACATCTAAAAATGCTTTTTTTAGATGAAAAATAATGTGTATTTAATATAAAAGTCTGAAAAAAGGGGCAAAGGGTCTATCCTGATCCCACTACTCAGAGATAATTATTAACACTTTAACATCTATTTTCTGTTCTTTTCATCATTGTGTATCTCCTCTGTCATAAAAACCAGTGAGCACTCTGTGCCTTTTTCTGTGTGGAGACCTCCATTTTCCATTGTGCTTATTTCACATTTTTCTACAATATTCTATCCCCCCTAGCATGATTTTTAATGACCAGTATAGCATTCTGTCTTGTGGAGGCATCTTCCATTTTAGTTCGGACTTAAATAAACTTTGAAATTCCAAGTATACTTAACTGAAGTACTGAAAAGAGAACTGTGGTGGTACCAAAAAGCCCCTACATCCATTCCCCTTTTTTCCTGAGAGTAAAAACTGCTGAAAATATGGTGTATATATGTCATGACCTTTATGCCTATGTCATATATATATACACATTCATACATACACGTATATCAGAAATCTATCTATATGTGTGTGTGTATATGCTTTATTGAAAAATAAGGCCATACTATATGTTTTCTGCAGCTCAGTTTATTCACTCAGGGGTATATCATAGACTTCCTCCCACTCCAGACTCACCCGGTCCTTTCAGATAGAGTAGTGGGGTCTCCTGATATGTAGGTTTGGTCTCTTGTGCAAGGACACCTTCGGTGGGAGAGTACTGTGGACAAGGCCTTGGACCACGCAGAAACGCTGGCCCCTTAGTGCCTACAGCTCGCCTTGATTTACGGCATCATTGTCTTGATGGTGGATACTTAAGTTTTCTCCATTTTCCACTGTCAGAAATGGTGTTTGACTGGCATCCTTCTTTTACAAACATTCCTGTGACCTTGAATGAGTATTCCTTTAGTTAAGGTTTCTGGAAATTCAGTCCCTGGATGTGACAATTACATACCTCACAGGCTGCTTTCAAGTGACTCTAGAAATTCCTTCTCCTGTGGGGAATGAAAAGATGTAGAATAACTTATGTAACCAATTCTCTATCGCTGGATATGATTTCACTTCAGCTTTTCTTCCCACCATTGTAAAAAGTGCTGTGTAAATGCTCTGATGAGTACATGTTTTTGAACTGATTTTTTTTTCTAAGTGAAACGATTCCTAAAAGTGGAGTTCAGTGTGTGTGTACACACGTTTTTCAGAGTTTACATATCCATTGATATGTCGTCCTCCAAAAAGTTCTCTAACAGTTTGTTCTCTCAAAGATGGACACTAGCTAGAATATCTTTTAAAAACATTTGCCAATATGATGAGCTAAAGTGCTTTTTCTTTGTTTTAGTTTGCACTTGATGACCAGAGAGGTATTGAGCATTTTTCACTCATTAGCCATCTGAATTTAAAAAGTGAATGATCCCTTTTGTCCTTTGCACACATTGAAGTGAGGGAGCTTCTTGTTGCTTTGTGACAGCTCTTTGTATGTTATGAACATTAACCCCTTGTCTTCATCAACATGTATCACAGAGCTTTTACTTGTCATATCTTGCCTTTCATTTTGTTCAGTAGGTTTATTTTTGTTGTGGCCCAAAATAATCTTAAGATAGTAAATGTCTTCTCTTTGGGTTTTATCCTTGATTTTATTCTTAGAAATACTTTCTTATAACGGTATATATCTCTTCTGTAGGTTTTTCTAATCTCTAGGATGGAGATGATAATAGTACTTGTTATAGAGAGGAGAAGTTGAATTAATATGAGCAAAGAGTTATATTTGCTGTTATTAGTACTTTCTAATATTTACATCACTATCTGTAATTTTTCTTGTGGTCATTATGAGTGGAATAGAATTTGTTTTTTCCAGGTGATTCTCTGATTGTCCCAAGACAATTATTGAATTCATACTTTGCTCTTTGATTTGAAATCCCACCTGTAAAAAATACTTATGTATACTAGAGTCTCTTTTTGAGCTCATGGTTTATTTCTGTCAATCTTACATTCTTATTCCAGTGCTATATCTAACATATTGTAAAAATTTATTTAATATCTGACAATGCGATTTTTTTTTGATTCTTTTGTCCATCCCTAATTTTCTTGGCTAGTATTATGACTTTATTATTCCTGAAGGATTCTAAAATACTTTTTTCAAGTTAAAAAAAAAACAGATAAGTGTTGTCATGGGATTTTTTAGTAAGTTTTGAATTATATTTATGAGAACGTACATCTTTACAAAACTACTTTCCTCCATACAATATGTTGATGTCTCTACATTCACACCTCTTACTTTACCACTCAGTACAGTCCTGTACTTTCTCCATGTAAAACATGGGCATTGTTTTAGAGTTTATTCCAGATTATTGTTGATGTTTTTGTTAATTTTGTAAGTGAAAATTTTTGGCTATTATATATTTTAACTGTTCAAACTGACACCTAGGAAGGCAGATTCGGTTTGTAAATACTCACTTTGTAACTTGTCATTTAAAATTGTAAGTATTAAGTACTTGTTACAGAATCCTTTCTTTTGTGTTTTTAAAAATTTGTTTCCAAGATTCTCAAAATGGTCATAGCTAAGTAGTATAGGTGGGGAGACAGATGGAGAGAGGTAGTGTGGCTCATGTACAAACTGTGAGCAGTTTCATGGCTGCCTTTAGGCTGGAGAAGCCCCAGAAGAACCCAGGTTAGACATGGGGTGGCTTCGTATGCACTTGAAAGCCAGCTTTCCTGCCTGTATGGTGAAGCCTGGTGGGCGTGGCAGGTAGGTGATTAAGATCCGATGAAGGTCATTGGCTGCACAGAGCGCTGTGTCTGTGAGAACTGGAGACCTCTGCCATGGGAAATGCTTGGTGCCAGGAACAATGCAGGGGAGCTGGGGAGCCTGTGTGTTAAGGATTTTCCAGTCCTGGGAGTGGGAAGATGAGACTCTGCATTCAGATCTGAGTTTGAATTCATCCTCTCTTGTTTACTGGTCCTCTGACTTTTGTCAAGTTATCTACCCGCTTTGAACTCCTGTTTTCTTGTCTCTCAAAACAGGAGAATTACAACCTGCTGCTAGCATTTGTTCAGGGTAAATTATCTGTGTGTACAAGATGTCACGTATAGTCACAAGCTCAGTGAGAAATAGGCTGTCGCTTCTTCTGCAACTCAGTGCTCGACAAGACATCGGGAGAAAGACATTTCCTAATTTGTATGTTATGCCAGTAGGAACAAAATTAATGTTTTGCCTTTCCCTAGCAGTATACTTACTCCTTTGCTTCATTACCTCTCCTCCTTTCCTTTCCCTTCCTCCACCAAAAGATCCTGAGACTCTCTCAGAACACTAGATTCAAATTACTTTAAAAGTTGGCTCATTCCCTAGAAATGACAGTGACATAAAATATCTGTTCACATCCCAGACTTGACTGTATTTGATTTACACACACACACACACACACACACATCTGGCTACCTCTCAATTCCTGAGGGAGAAGGACCACTTTTTCTGAGTTTTCATTCACTGAGCGTGAGAGCAAAGTCTCTTAAGCAGACTTTCTCCTGGCTTCATGCATGGTTTTATATTGGATTTCTCTGTGGCCATAGAATTATTCTCCTACTAGTAGAGAGGAAGTGGAGACATAGAGATTCTGCTTAGATATTGGTGTCATCATATTTGAGTTGGAAAGGACTTAAGACAGCATAGAGTCGTAACTTTTTATGGGTGAGAATCCATGATGGTGTAACTTGGACAAGAACCTGGGTCTCCTGACATTGTGTCCACATGGATGAAGAGGCAAATGGGTGTGGGATGGCAGGTATCCTTCTTGCTTGAGTTCCAGGGTCTTGCTAGTTTTCATTACTCAGCTGCCTTTAGTTTATGTCCATGTGGCCTCTCATGGGAATGTCACTCTATCCTGATAGATTGAGTTTCTAATCAGCAAAAAGCTCTGGACCCACTCACATTGCCCAGAGTTTTTCTGCTGACCTGCAGACACTTTATGTAAATGAGACCTAAGAAAACTGCTGGATATAAAACCCTTAATTTTATCATTTGCCCTCGAATTCCATAGGAAAGGGGTGCTGTCTCAGGCTGTCTAAGGCTTGATCTGAACAAAGATAGGGTGATAGTTTGTGCTGCTGGACCATTACAAGTGGAATGGGATTTCCACCTTAGTTTTTAGAATCAGGCAGATGAGTTCAAATCTTGCCTTTACCAGTTAATAGCTTAGTGACGTTGAGGAAGAAAGTTTACTTTTTTGTGTCCAATTTTCTTTATCTGTAAATAAGTTCAGTATTTATTTTAGGGTTTTTGTTTTAGAATTGAATGAGCTAATTGCCTCACTTATACCTAAAATACTGATTGCGTGGTTCTATGCTGGTGCCTTGAATCAACTACTTATTAATCAAATAAGTAGTTGATTACTAAGGGAGTTGGCAATGAGAATGGGGGTGGGGGACCCCTGGATCATAGAGCTTATATTCCAGGATATGCTTGTAAAAGACTGGATGTGCAGTGGGTTTTTAGTAAATGTCTATTCTTTTCCTAATCCCCATTGATTGTATATATATAATTATACTAATATGTGAACTTTTTGTGTTGCAATTTAAATCTCTTTGTAGTATTTAAAATATGTAGCTATAACAAAAATACGTGAAATAAAATGATTTGATTTTTTTTTCCTTTCAATAATGAAAACAAAAGAAAATAGAAAAGAAAAAGTTTTGTAGGACTAGAAATAATTTTATTTCCATGGAATCAAGCCTTTATATTAAGTTTTTTGGTTTTGTTGTTAAATGGCATGTAAAATTAATAGGTTGTGACTTCAGTGTTGATAGCTAGGTGAGTTTCTTGTTATTGTTGTCTTTGATGAATTATTTTCACTAGATCATAAATGATGTGCATGCTACATATTGGAAATGCGGAAGAAGTGGAGACACACTAACTCCAATGTATTTTGTTACCGAGTCCAAACTCATTCTACTTGCCGCATGACAGGCCAATAAACTGGGAGATGAGGTGTTGGGGCAAGGAATAGTGACTTTATCTGAAAAGCTGGCAGACCCAGAAGATGTCAGACTGGTTTCCTGGAGAACGCTCTTCCCCAAGTCAGAATTCATGCTCCTTTTATACTGCAAAGGGAAGGGGGTGTGGTTGGTTGTTGCAAACTTCTTGCTGTACGAATTGTTTGTCCTTGGTGTCCTTTGTCCTTGCAGCTGTCCATGTGGGTGAAATCATGGTGCCCCTGTAAAACCTTCAACAAAAATAAGGTTATTCTTTATTTTGCAACTTGAAACTCTCTACATAAGTGCAGAAGAGCTAACATCCTTAAAGATCAGAGCCCAGAGAATAGGCTCTCCTGTATATTTTAGGCTAAAGTCAACTTTCTTTCAAAAAAGGTGTAGAGCTAAGTAGTCTGAGCCTAGAAAACAGGGCAAAGGATTAAAGCCAAAGGAACAGATCCAACACGGAGTCAGATTTCTTCTTTCCTATTACAATTTCTTTTTCCATCTCATAAATAATTTTAGTAAGAAACATAAGCAATTTTGTATTTTTGCTTCTTAATAACTGATAAGTGGGCTGACTACATTTTTGTGAGCAGGGATGCTGTGCGGGCCTTGGGGTCTCAGCAAAATCTTGTTGAGGGTGGTTGACCCCGCAACATGTCTAATGCCCCCAGGAGTGTTGGTGAGGGTCCCCCCAGCCTGGGGCTCTATTCAGGAAACAGCGTATGGGCATTGACCTCTGGAGACCTCTTTTTCGGCTGCAGGAAATTTTTTCAGATACTGTGATTGAAAAATCACTCCAGCTGGGGATAATTTGGGAAAAAAGGAAGAGGAAAATTGTTTGGAGTAGAGTAGAAGAGAAATGCAGAAGTTCAGGGTGGCTGGGGGCTTGGCAGCTGGGCCTAGGGCGAGAGGGGAGCAGATGTGTGGAGGTTCCTGGCTCCAGAAACAGGTCCTGCACCTGTCCCCGCACCCAAGCCA
Organism: Camelus dromedarius; assembly: GCF_036321535.1. NCBI lineage: Eukaryota > Metazoa > Chordata > Mammalia > Artiodactyla > Camelidae > Camelus > Camelus dromedarius. The sequence goes on from NW_026989773.1 coordinate 104,467, forward strand.
CACAGCTTTTAATTGGCCTGGGCCACTCTCCTGGCTGGATGTCACCCTGGGCAGAACCTTGAGAACTGAAGATGACAGGTAGGCAGCACTCACCTAGGGGGTCACTGAGGACTTTGTTCAAGTCCACAGTGCCTTTTCTGGTCATGTGTCTTCACTTGCCCTTTATCTCAGGATCTGAGGAGCAGGAGCAAGGAACTCAGGGAGAGACATCTGACTGTGTTAAGAGAGGACAGACAGAGTGATACGGGAAGCGAGGACAATCGCAGCAAAGTAAAATGACTTCACAACTATTGCATCAGACCTGCAGGTGTGAGAGAGCCTGAGCCTGTCTCAGAGTGCAGGGGACAAGCAGAAAGGAATGGTAAAATTTCCACTGACAATTGAAATTTTGCAAAATAGCCTGCTACTTTTGGTTGTATCACTTGAATGAATGCAGGTGTGTTTCTGTGGGCATTTATAGGTTCACTCAACCCCACCAGCCCCTCTTGCCCACATCAGGGGTGGGTTTTCTCAAGCACAGTGCCCTTCCTGCTTTGGGGGGCCACGCTGCGTGTCCTCGCCTGGGGCCGGGCTGCTGCAGGGCGCTGAGTGCCCGAGGCGCGGCCTGCGAAACACCACAGGAACACCTCTGCTCTTGACTGAGGGCCTCCTTTTCCCCCTGCAGTGTTAGAATGCCGGTGACTCAGTTAGAAGCGTGCATCCAAGCGGTTCTTCCTTGTCATCACCATCTGGATGTGGAACCTGAATCTTCTGAATTTCTCCAGAATGTGGTTTACAATCACCTTCGACAAGTGGTTGTGTGTCCTCTTACAAGTGGAGGTTTTACTGCCGTTTTCCTGGAACTTACTCACCACTAGTCCATCTGATTTTTCTGTGCTAGGATTCAGTATGGCCTGCTAAAATATCTGGAGTCAGATCTTGAAACCCTGATGAAGAGGATTATTTTATTTTTTATATGATAGTCTTTTACTTTCAAAATTCAGAATTTTCTGTTCTTTCACTTTTTAGGGTGGATTTGGAGAAACAACTTTGCTCTTACTGTCCTTGCGACCTGTTGCTTTATGCCTCTAACCCGTCTTCTGTCACTTTTTAGGCGGTTCTATTTTTGACCCTGTCCAGGTTGTTCATATTATAAAACAAAAAGTCTGTGAAAGTACAGTTCCTTTTATTCTGAAAGCATTCCACAGAAACCACTGAAATCTGGGTGTGGTTTTAAGAAGACAGAAGTATTAGAACATGTACTTGCAGGTTGCTAGTGCAAAATCCGCAAATCAAAAGTCTAGTTAAATATCTAACATCTTTCTAATCTACCTTGGATTTGTATGGATAAGTGAAGCAGTTTGCTAAGAACTCAAGACCAGGGTTAGAATACAGGCTTGTGTAGCTCAGCAGGTCCTCCAGAGGTGATGCTCTGCCAGAGGGTGGGGCTGAGGGGAGAGGGCGGGTCCTCCCCTCCCTGAGCTGATAGTTTCATGGCAAAGACCTTCACCAGGTGAAGAACTTGGAGTTTCTTCTAAGAACAGTGGGTTTGAAAAGAGTCTTAAAAGCATGGGAGTGACAGAATCCCATTTGTGTCAAGTAGGGAAAAGTGGCTGGGGGGCCACTGGGAGACTCATGATTCCATGTGGGAAGTATTTGTGGCTTCCACCTGAGAAGTGGGACGGTCAGTGGGAAAAAGCGAACAGATTGAACTCATGTTAGATGGTAAAATGAAAGGATGAATGATGTCTGTGTGGGTAGGATGGAGTAAGGCCAGGGTTTTTGGGTGGATTAATACGGTAAATGATGGTCCTGCTGTGCTCTGAGGAGGGGAAGCTGCAGAGGGAGTTCTGCGGGAAAACTGATGAGTTCAGCTGTGGGTAAAATGAAAGGCTGTTAGATGTGTGGTCTGGGAGTTCAGGTGAGAGCCAGTAGTGGGTAGGGGGCAGGGGAGAGAGACCTTCAAATCATTTTACCTTGTGAATATACAAAAAAGTGTGAGTAATACACTTATGCCTCTATATTCTGGATTTAAAACCCATTAACATTTTGCTATATTGACTGCAGAGGTTCTTAATTCTTTTAATACAAATAAAATAAATAGAAGCAAAATAGTGGAGTTAATGAAAATCTTAGAGTTGACGTGTGTCCTTGTATGTATTTTGATACCTCATCTGTTTATAACCATAATCTATTAAAAGTTAAGTAGTTTAGCATAAGTGTTAAACAGAGGGACGTGACACACTGTTGGGGGTTGAAGCTGATCTTCTCGGGCAAATTATGTCACCTCTCTGTGCCTTAGATCCATCTTCTGTGACTTCCCCCGGGCCCCTCATCACAGCTGATTTCCTAGATTAGAAGTTGGGAGGGAGGCTGCTGTAGGGAGAGAGAAGTGGCAACTGCCACGGACCCTGACGAGAGAGACAAAAACAGGTTAAAGCCGATAAACTGAGTACAAACAAATACCCTCCAAAGAGAAAGAATCCCAAAGTCTTTTGAGCCACTTAGCGTAAGGGAAACAAAACCACGTGGACCCAAACTTCTTGAGTATGTGAGTATTGTGGGTGGAAATGTGTCATCCGAATAGATTTGAGAAAAGGTGTTTTAGTTTCCCTTGATGTTTCCGGTAAGGATGGACAGCAGAAGGGAAACCCCCCCGCTTCAAAGTGAAAGCTGCTATTTTGTGTGAAACTGACCAAAGGTTGGAAAGCAGTCATCATCAGTGCTGGCAAGTGAACAGCCTTCTGGATTGGGTGGGGCACCTACTGTGACTTCCTGGTGACCTGCTGGGTAGGGGCTGGGAGATGGGCAGTAGTTCTGCCTGGTGACCCGGGCATAAACCTGGGCTCTGAAGCTGCTGGTCTGACTAGCAGAACTGGGCACAAGCATTCTTAGTGGGGCAGCTCGGGATGTGGCCTGGGACACCTGCCATGCTGAGGGCGAGAGGAAGGCTCCCTTGAGGGGGTGTCCTGCAGAGAGTGGAAAAATCCACCTGCAGGGACGGAAGAGCCTCTGAGCAGGGTGCCGGATACACAGGCATGACTGGCCTGAGCACGGAGGGTTCGGTGAGCCGGAAGTCATACAGTGGCCGGAGCAGCCTTTTTCCTGAGAAACTGGAGGGAAAAGATGTTGAAAAGGCAGCCTGCGGACAGAACCTGTGGTGGGTTATCAGTGACCGGAAAGGACTGGTCAGGCAGGCACGAGAGAATCCTGTGAGCATCCCAGATGGGGCGTCACGCTGAAGGGAGGAGCAGAGTTATACACTTTGCCACTTATTAGCTGTGTGACTTTGAGCAAGATCACCCCACCTTTCTATATATATCTTCATCTGTAAAGTGACAGAGTGACAAGCTCGTGTCATCAGAAGGCTTAGTTTAGCTCTGATCCTCTGTGTCCAGTACTGTCAGTGCTGCCCTGCAAGGTTCTGCAGCGGCTGCTCTTACCCTGAGATGGGAGGGCGTAGAGGGACATTGTAGCACACGAAGGCAGGAGGGGGGTGCTTTAAAAACAGACATGTAGCCGCCTGCAGCTGCAGACCTGCAGGCAGTTTGATTGATGGTTCTGGAGAGGACTTTGGAGGCCTTAGCATTGTCTTAAGACTTGCTTTCCCTTGGGGACCCGGATTGCCTTTGCAGATTAATGTTGAAGATTTGAGCTTCTGGAAAAGCTGCTTTCAGAGATGGGTATATATGTAACATATCGTCTAAAATAAAATGCTTTTATGTAATGTGTGGGACTTTGCAGCTGTTGGGAACAGCTCTTTTGGCCTGGTCACGGAGGACACTAAGGGTCAGCAGAGCATGTGGGAGGGCAAGAAGCTCGCAGTGCTGCTGCGGGGTGTTCTCCCCAGTAGGGTGCTCTGCTGAGTTGACTCTTCTCTGAGTTTGGTTTCCGGATGAGCAGACAGCAAATTATTGAGTTCTGGTGGGTTTGTATAATGACAGGAAGAAAGAGGGACCCGTAGTTTTCTGGACTAGGACAAGCATTTTGTTCTTAATCCAGTGTGTTTCATTGCGGATTTGATGAGTTGTGTCTGTTCTGGATCTGATTTGGGCTAATCTGTATATTTGGAAAGGAACCGAGATGGAATTATTGCAGACACCTTGTTCTTTAATGAGTCCTGTGCAAACATAAACACGGATGAAACATACGTTTGAACTTAGTGGTGTAGGGAAGGGTTTCTGCACGTTACAGGTGAAGGCAAGGCAGAATTCCTCTTCTTTGTGGGCAGGGAATTGGGTCCACCTGTTTTTTCTGTAACGGCTTCTGAGAGCAGTTTATGGTAATTAACCAGCATTGACAAATGGTGGCACACATTGCATTTAAGAGCTGGCCGGCTGCAAACTTGTGTATTGGACAGGTGGTTTTCACAGAGAAGTGATGAGGTAGATGGGAGAGAGAAGGAGCACAGGCATGGGCACCCCAGCTTCAGGTTTAAATCGGCATTTCCACACCATAGGAATTTGGAATAGAATGTAACCTCACTTAGCCTGTTGGTGAATCAGTAAAATGGGCATGATAAAATTCACTTCTTCCTGGGTTTGTTGTAAGTTGTGTCGACTGAAATAAATGTTCAGCATAAAAGTTAAGAGTTAAGTTTTATTCGGTGAGAGGACTCCAGCGGGGATGACAGCCTCTCAGATTTCTCTGAGGGACTGTTCCAAAGACGTAGGGGAGGAGCTAAAAAATATAGGAGCTTTACAACAAAGACCAGGTAGTTGGAACAATTAAAGATTGCTTGTTATCTAAAGAAAACCAGATATCTCAATTTAAAGAATTTAGTGCTTTTATATTTATGGGAGGAAGCAAACATTAGGGCTCACTGAATTCATTCATTTGACAAGCACCTAGCTATCTAGGGCCAGTATCCTGTCCTTTCTTATACTGAGTCCCCTCAGAGGGCACCATTGTGAGTGGCTGCAGAGGCTGGGCTGCAGGCCTGTCCTCGCTGGGGGGTGGCGGCAGCCGCTGTTGACTTGGTTTCAGCATTCTTTGTTTACTGACATGGTTGCAGTATTTTCATACACATTGTAGTATTTTCGTTCACGGACTGATTATGGATAATCTGCAACCTTGGAAAGCAACCGAGATGGAATTACTGCAGTTACCTTCTAGTTTAATATGCCGTGTGCAAACATAAACACGGATGAAGCATATAAAAAAGATTTGGTGGTGTAGGGAAGGTGTTCTGCACACTACAGGAGAAGGCAAGACAGAACTCCTCTTCTTTGTGGGCAGGGATGTGGGTCCACCTGTCTTTTCTGTAGCGGTTTCGGAGAGCAGTTTATGGTAATTAACCAACATTGACAAACAGTGGCACACATTGCATTTAAGAGCTGGCCTGTGCAAACTTGTGTTTTGGACAGGTGGCTTTCATAGGCAAGTGGTCAGGTGGATTGGAGAGAGACGTAGCCTAGGCTTGGGCTCAGATTCAGGCTTAAATAGCCATTTCCTCACCAAAGGGCCTTGGACTAGAGTGTAACTTCCCTTAACCTGTTGGTGAATCTGTGAAATGTGCATGATAATATTCATTTCTTCCTGAGTTTGTTGCAAGTTGTAAACAATATTATATCACACATGAAGCACTTAACACACTGGCACTTAGCAGTGTTCACTGCGTCCGTCCGCCCCACTTAGCGTGTGTCAGAGCCGTAAAGGCAGCATGTGTCTGTTGAGGACGCACTGGTGGCCCCTTGAATATGTTGTGAATTTGGTGATTTCCTTTAATCCTTGTAACTGTATGTGCCATGGGCAGTTATTTTCTTGGACAGATGAGGTATCACAGGGTAAATAAGACTGTGTAATTTGCCCAAACTCAGACCATAATTTTGGGTGCAGGGTCCTCGGTTCAGCATGGGCCCCTGGGCCTTCTGGCCTCTCCGTTCAGCAGGTGTGGGCTCGCCTGTCTCCCAGCCCAGAATATCCAGCAGGCAGCAAGACATACCTGGCCCTGTGCTTTTTGAGCAAAACCCAGGAGGGGAGGCAGGTACTAAAGGGATAAACATAAAAACAGACGACAGCAAACTGATCAGCTTTGAGAAGGAAAGGAACACACCTCGCTGTGCAGAGATGGGAGCTTTCCCGTCTGGGCTGCTCTGGGGGCGTTCATCTCAGCTAAACAAGCTCTGCTGCTGCACCAAGTCAGGAAGGCAGGGCGCATGTGGCCAGGTAGACTGAGCCTCGCTGATCGTACTCATTCACCATTAAGCGACAGCTGTCACGGGCACATAACCTTGTAGACAGATGTTGGCCACAATCATCACGCGCATTGCTTGGTAGTTGTATTGGCCCCACCTTTGAGATGAGGTCATTGAAACTGGGGAGATTGCTGCATGCCCTTCTATACCTCGGAAATTACCCCCACTGGTCTTTTAACCTAGACTGGTGTGGCTGTCATGTCCCAGCCCTGTGAATGGCATCACGTAGCTTCTCCCAAGTGACCCAAATGACTGACATTGATTTTCTTAATTTGTAGGAAATGGTATGTGACAATAAGAGAAAATGGTAGTAAGAAATTGTTTGGAAAACTAGAACAAAATCCAATTCTTCCCCAGCTGGGGAAGGGTACCCAGTGTCACTCACTCCACTCACTGCCTGGCATCTTCTCCCTGCCGACTCCCTGTTCAGAAGCCACTCTGAGCCTTTGAAGAACATTTTGCCTCGTGACACTGTTGACTAGGACCTGCGACAACTCTGTCCCTGGTTAACCCTCTCTTCAATGCCATTTAAATTTTATGCAAGCTCCTCAGTTCAAATGTAAGAATAGACTCTTTAAACTTCTTGATGCAGCTCCTTAGTGAAGATATTCCAAAGGAAAACTAGCTAAAACCTGGGAGGTATGAACATAGTGACTGTAACCTCAGCACTTTGTGAAGTTCAGAATCAGAGGGATGGGAGACTCAGGAAAGGCTTAAGGTAGCAAGGGTAAAGTGAAAGGATGCAGGCTGTGAGACTGAAACATCTCGGTCCCAGCCAGCAAGGCACCGGCGTTCAGGATGGTCTGTGTGAAGAGCAGGGTTCTCACAAAGAAAGAAGAGGTGGGATGGGAAGGAGAAAAGTTAGGTTTTTACTGGGGAAGGAAAAAGTGGGCTGAACATTTCCTGGTTGAACAAGAGGACTGTGACATGATGTTCTTGTATTTTGGAGAGAAGGGTTTTGTGGGGACAGGCCTAGGAAGAACGCTCTGTGGCTGGGGAGTCAGCACAACAGAGAACCACAGAGAACCAGGGCGACGCCAGGGCTGCTTCTGTCCCTTAGCTGGGGCCTAAGAACTCCCTTCACAGCCCAGTCCTGTTGATACAAGAAAACAGATGTGGGGCATGCGAAGGGCTGTGTCCCACGCATTAGTTGAGCCCCTGGGATTTGTCCCTCCAGATGTTGGTCTTTGGCTTCGTGTAGGAAACGATTCAAGAGCAAACAACTGTTGAGTAAAGGTAGATTTACTCAGAGAGATACATTGAAAGCCAAGAGAATCGCCACGAGGTGTGGGGGTTGGGTGCTCAGATTAAAAGTAGGTACACACTCCACAGACAGAGTGTGGGCTTTCTCCGAAGAGGAAGAGAGAGGGTTGACCGCGAGGCGGCGCTGTGTTGCTTGTTTTCTTGGGCTTGGTGGTTTCATATGCTAATAAGTAGAAGGACCAGCCTAAGGGCAAGGGGCTGGGATTCCCGGGGAGTTGGCCATTTCCCACCCTGTGACCTTTTGTGGCTATCCTTGGGACTGCCATTTTGCCTGGGGGCGTGTTATTAACCATGTTACTATTACAATGGGTGTATAATGAAGCTCAAGCTCTGCTAGAAGTTAAATCTCTTCATCCTGAGCCTCAAGGCCTATTGGAGGTTGAATCCTTCACCATTTTGATGTTAATTGCTATGGCCTTCCTTGAATGGCTGTGTTCTGCCCCCTTCCATCCTGTCTCACTGTGATGACACAGAGAGAGAAAAGGCCAGGCCCTGCCTGTGCTCCTGCATTTAACAGGGGGAGGGGTGGGGTGGGCTGAGGATGACTGAGTGGTGAGAAGGTTGTTTCAGATTTTTGCACGTGGGATATGGGGACCTTCCAGCAGCCACCGCGGATTTATCTCTCGGGCATTATCGCTTGTGTCACTCATCTTTTTCTATTTTTCTTAAAATATTTAATCTAAATTTAATATCAGGTTTTTTTTATGAAAGAAATTTATCGTTTTCTTTTCTTTGGGTCTCTTTTGGGGGGTTAGGTAATTAGGTATATTTATCTGTTAGTCGATGCCCTGGGGCTTTAACCCGGGACCCCGTGCATGCTAAGAACACGCTCTACCACTTAGCTCTCCCGCCCGCCCCATCATCTTTTTCTTTTTGCTTTAATGTTACAGAAACCACAGGCCAGCGAAGAAAAAAGCACCACTCGAAGGGTTGGAGTACTCAGATTTATTTTGCCAGCGGGCTCAGAGGGGCTTCTGCTCCGAAGCTCTCAGCACCTCCAAGATATGCACATGAGGTTTTATAGGTTTAATTACAAGTATGGGGCTATTAGCTAATAAGGCTCAAACAACAAAAAGCAAGTAATCAGTACACTGGAGCTTATCAATTTGGAACAGATCACGTTACTGACACATGTTGAGACTGGATTTACGAGTTAGCTTGTTAGCCCAGTAAACTAACACTAAACTTCAGATTTACGAGTTAGCCCGGCAGAACTTAGATCACTAAAGCGACACTTATCACACTTAGATTTATGACTTAGCTCGTTAGCCCAGCTGAGCTTTTCCTTCACATCAGCTGCCAAGAATCTTACAGCTGAATTTCTAGTAGGCCTTTAACACTTACCCTGGCTTAATGGCATCCATTTTTATGACTTTACCTCCCCCTGGTTTCATTTAATTATTGAATCTCCATTTTCTCTTCACTCTCACTTTGTCTATTTGTTGTTATGGTTTTTAAGCTGTGTTTAAAAAAATTGTTTAATTTCTCTTTTAGCAGGAGGCTGAAAGTAAATAAATATGTAAACAAACATCACACTTTAATGCTTTTATACATTCTAAGCTGTTTAGTATTTACTTAAAAACCAAATTGCCTACTAAAGAGATAACATTTTTAAATTATTTTTTAATTTTTTATAAAGGTATAGCTGATTTACAATATGATATAAGTTTCTGGTGTACAATAGATGCACAATTTTTAATGTTATGCTCCATTTATAGTTATTGTAAAACATTGGCTATATTCCCTGTGTTGTAAGTTACATCCCTGTAGCGTGTTTATGTTACATGGAGCAGTTTGTATAAGAAAGTTGGTTATCGCAGAGTCTGGGGCATGGCTGTGTCTGACCCATGGTCACCGTCACCCTGCCTGTCAGAGCCCAGGCTCTCACACCTCTCTGCAGGGGAGCGAGTGGAGGCAGCCTTCATCAGCGCTGGCACCACCCTCTGAGTGGCAGTGAAAGCAGTGACTGTCTGTGGACGTGCAAAGTGTTGTTCCAGGAGCTTTACTTGCACTTCTGCATTTAATAATTAAAGCCCTCCTTTAAAGAATCCTTTTATGTTTTTAATGAATAATACATTTTATTTTGATATTGATAGATTTCAAACCTCGGGAAAGTTTACAGGAGTAGTACAGTAAACGCTTAGATACAGTTCATCTAAAAGGGCACTATTTGTCCTTTTGTGTCTGGCTTATTTTAGCATAAAGTTTCAAGGTTCATCCATATTGTAGCCTGAATCAGTACTTTATTCTTTTGGTTTGATAATATCCTTTTTCTTTTTTTTCCTTATTGGTCTATTTAAAAATATTTTCATTGAAGTCTAGTCAGTTTATAATGTTGTGTCAGTTTCTTGGGTACAGCAGAAAAATTCAGTTATATAGGAACATACCTGTATTCATTTTCATATTCTTTTTAAACATAAGTTACTATAAGATATTAAATATATTTTCATGTGCTATACAGTATAAACTTGCTGTTTATTCTATACATAGTCAGTATCTGCAAATCTTGAAATCCCAAATTATTCCTTCCCACACCCTCTCCCCTCTGGTAACCATAGTTTGGTTTCTATGTCTCTGTGTCTGTTTCTGTTCTGTATATAACTTCATCTTTTTGTTTCTTTCTTTTTTGTTTTTTGGTTTTTGGTTTTTTTTGATTCCACATGTGAGCTATCTCATATGATATGTTTCTTTCTCTTTCTGGCTTACTTCACATAGAATGACATTCTCCAGGTCCATTCATGTTGCTGCAAATGGCATTATTTTATTATATTTTTATGGCTGAATAGTAGTCTATTTTACAATTATACTAAAACCTCTTTATCCATTCATCTGTCAGTGGATATTTAGGTTGTTTCCATGTCTTGCTATTGTAAATAGTGCTGCTGTGAACATTGGGGTGTAGGTGTCTTTTTGAATTAGGGTTCCTTCTGGATATGTGCATAGGAGTGGGATTGCTGGGTCATATGGGAGGTCAATTTTTTGTCTTTTGAAGAACCTCTATACTGTTTTCCACAATGGCTCCACCAAACTGCATTCCCACCACAGTGTAGGAGGGTTCCCAATTCTCCACAGCCTCTCCAGCATTTATTGTTTGTGAACTTCTGAATGGTGGCTATTCTGACTGGTGAGAGGTGAGACTTGATTGCAGTTTTGATTTGCATTTCTCTGATAATGATATTGAGCACTTTTTCATGTGCCTATTGGCCAATTGTATGTCTTCATTGGAGAAATGTTTCTTTAGGTCTTCTGCCCATTTTTGGATTGAATTGTTTGTTTTTCTTTCTTATTACATGTAAATCTTTTTATATATTCTGTGAATTAAGCCCTTGTCAATCTCATTTATTGCAAATATATTCTCCCATTCCATAGGTTTTCTTTTTGTTTTGCTTAATGTTTCCTTTGCTGTGAAAAAGCTTGTAAGTTTAATTACATCCCACTCGTATATTTTTGCTTGTATTTCTATTGCTTGAGTAGACTGCTCTAGGAGAACATTGCTGAGATGTATGTCAGATGTTTTGCCTATGTTTTCTTCTAAGGGTTTTATATTATCTTGTCGACATGTTTAAGTCTTTAAGCCATTTTGAATTTATTTTTGTGTATGCAGTGAGGGAGTAGTCTAACTTCATTGATTTACATGCAGCTGTCCAGTTTTCCCTACACCATTTGCTGAAGAGGCTGTCTTTACTCCATTGTATGTTCTAATATCCTTTGTCAAAGATTCAATGACCAAAAGTTTGTGGGCCTATTCTTGGTAATTTTGTTTATCCGTTCATTTATGGATGGATATTGTTTGTAACTTTGGCTACTCTGAATGATACTGCCATGAATATTGATGTGCAAGATTTTATGAGAATATGTTTTCATTCTGTTGGCTGTACAGTTGGTCCGCCATATCTGTAGTTTCCACTTCATGGATCCAGATGGCTGTAAAGGGACTCGAACATCCTTGGATTATGTTATCCAGGGTGGGGGGTTCCTGATCCAACCCCCCGAGGATACTGAGGGATAAATCTATATGTAGGAGTGGAATTGCTGAACAATATAACGCTAACCTTTTGAGGAAACACCATAATTCTCCAAAGAAGCTACACCATTGTCCCTTTCCACTGGCTGCATATGAGGTTTCTCTGCCTCCTGAACGACACTTATTATTGTCCATGTTTTGATTATAACCATCCTAGTGGGTGTAAAAAGCGATCTCATTTTCATTTTGATTTGGCTAGTGATGATGAGCATCTTTTCATATGCTTATTGGCCATTTGTATATCTATTTAAATCCTTGGCAAATTTAAAAATTGGGTCTATTTTCTTGTATTGTTCAGTTGTAAGCATTTGTTATATATCCTGGATACAACTCTCTTATTAGATACATGCTTTGCAAATTTTTTCTCCTATTCTGCAGATTGTCCTTTCACTTTAGACTTTTAAATATTAAAAAAAAAAAATTCTTTATAGGGGAGGTAATTAGATGTATTGATTTATTTTATTTTTTTTGCTAAGCACGCACTCTATCACTTGAGATACCCCCTCCAATGTCATTTCACTTTCTTGATGATGTCCTTTGTAAGAAAATGATTTAATTTAGATTAAGTCCAGTTTATCTGCTTTTTTCTTCTATCACTTGTGCACTTGGTATTGTATCTAGGAAACCAAAGCCTATCCTAGGTCCACAAAGATTTATACTGTGTCTTCAAATAGTTTATACATTTAGTTTTTATGTTTCTGTCTGTGATCCATTTTGAATTAAATTTATTTGTTATATAAAATATGGGGGTCCAGATTCCAGATTCATTCTTTTCCCTGCAGATACCTTCTTTTCCCTGCAGATACCCAGGTGTCACTTCACCATTTGTAGAATAGACTCTACTTTCAATGAAGTGTTGTTGGCACCCTTGTGGAAAACTGAATGTAAATGTAAGTTTTTTCCCCCTGGGTTTTTATAGTGTCTCATAGATTTATTAATCCAAACTTATGACAGTACAATACTGACTTGAGTACTATAGCTTTTTAGTACCCTTTAAAGTGAGTCCTCCATCTTTGCTCTACTTTTTCAAGATTGTTTTGGCTGTCCTGGGCCCCTTGCACTTCCATATGAATTTTGGGATCAATTTTTTCAATTTTTGCAAAGAAGTCAGCTGGAATTTTGATAGGGATTCCACAGAATTTGTAGATCACTTTGAGGAGTCTTAACATTTTTAACAATATTGTCTACCATTCCATGAACATGAGATGTCTTCCATATATGTAGATCTTGTAAATTTTATTTTGGTGATACTTGAAAATGTTCAATGTACAAATCTTGTAAATTTTTGTTAAATGTATCTCTCATTTAATTTTTAATGCTGTTGTAAATGGAAAGGCTGAGCTTCTTAAGGGTGGGACTATATATCAATTTGTTTATTTCTAGGATTCCCACACAGCAAATACTCTAGGTTTATATTTGCTACATAAATCTATCCACAACTCTTCTGACCCCCATGTTATAAGAAACCAAGACTCACGTTAATCTACCTGAACACCTATCTGGAAGTGAGAAATGAGACCCTTGGTTGAGGCTTTGTGCAGTTGATACTGAGAGCTTATTCAGGATGGCTTCATCTTAATTTCTTTTAAACAAACCTTTTGGTGTATTTAGTCAGATACATTAAGAACATGGCCTTTTGATGTGCAGAGGAGCTAAGACTATATTTTTCAAATAATTTCGATTGAGAGTGTTGTTCTTTAAATCTAATTTGCATCAGTCTTTGAAGATTTATGTTTCAGGAGCTTTGACTAAAGAACACCTGTCTTTATTCAATAACGACAACTAAATGCTCAAGCAACATGTAAGAGTTTGAGCAAACTGCCCCCTCCCCGTAGTGCTGGTTGGCTGCAGCTGTAAATGAAGTCAGCACTTACCTCTCCTAGTACACTTGTGCTGATCTGCTCAAAGGGGTTCGTCCAACAGTTTGTCAGTCTGTTGGAGAAAGCCATAAAACATTGATTTAAGGTTGCTGGAATGCAATATATTCTTATTAATATTAAGTAAGCACATATTGAGTGCTTACTGTATGTTGGGAATTGTCCGTCAGCCTCACATGAATATTATTTCTCTTAAAACCTAACATATTTCCTTGTTATTCACACTTTACAGATAAGGAGACTGAGAATTATGTCTTCTCTCTTTTGGGGGGAGCTCATTATCAATGACGGGAAGTTGTAAGGAAAAAGATATTGATTCATCCTGAGAAAATATTTTTCTGAGAGTCAGCAATGAAGAGGGTGACCACTGAAGAGGGTGTTCATTGTTCGATTGAGACGAGCCCCGGGTTGTACGGAGTCAGCATCCCTGTCCTGGACACGGCACGTGTAGGGCTGTGTGGTGGATGAGGCGGTGAGGCCACGCAGGGGACGCGGATGCCGGGCCGTTGGGCTGTGCTCAGGCCGGTGGGGCTTTCTCCTAAGGGCAGTGGACCGTCATTGACAGATTTTTAGTAGGGGAGAGGGGTGCTCTCGTAGATCACTTTTGTCTTGTAGAATGCTTAGAAACATTTAGAAGTCTCGGCAGGAGGTGATGTGATGAGTCAGAGTAGGGTGGCTGCGAGGTGTAGCAGTGTTCACTTTTCAAGTGGTTTTCAGTCCCAGGTTTGTGGCTCAGTAGCCGTGGCACTTTGGATGACGCACTCAAGGAAGTGAAACAATTTATCTAATCAACTAAAGCAGTGATGTACCGACTTCCCAAGACTGCTGTGGAGATCCAGTGAGATTACGTGTGTGCAGTGTGCAGCGTGGTCCCCAGCACAGAGTCAGTGCTGAGTGAGTGCCATTGAGTACCTGGTAGGACAGGTGTGGTTGGTGGTACTCCATGACTGAGGAAATCTGGGCCCTGAAGAAGGGGTCCAGTCACATCTGTGAGTGATGGGCCTGAGCTGGGATAGGGAGGGAGACCTTATCCCCCGACCAGGGGCCCTGGGCAGGACTGCTATTGGAGGAGAACCATGAAGTCCGCTCTTTGCAGGTGGAGTTTGAGGTGCCCTTGAGACATCTAAGTGCAATGTCACGAGCTCAAAGAGGAGGTCTGGGCCCGGCCTTGCATTTTCCTATAATCTCAATCCCTGAGGATGCTGAGGTTTGATCACTGAACATGAAGACATACTTTACATGACAAGTGAATAGTAGTATCATCTCTGTCATCAAAGCTCACGTCTCTTTATTCATCACTCACTTTGTTAATTGGGTACTTACAGAGCTCACTTTACCGCCCTCACTTGGGTTCAGGCTCCACAGTAAAGAGCTGGTGAGCCTCCCTCTTTTCCAGAATAAGACACATTTAGCTGGTAGCATTCTGTACCTCGCCAGACTTAGAATTTTAGTTTGTTGTATTAATTCTATTTTCTGTTGGCCATCTCCTGACAGGAGAGACGTTTTACCTCATGATCATATTTCAATTAGCTGTTATTGAGAATTGCTGATCTGATCCATAGTGTATGTATTATATTAACTTTGTACAGTATTTATCATTTTTCTGTCTTTGTCCTTTAATTTTGTATGCCCCTTCAATGTTATATCCTATTTGGGGCGTTATTTTTTTTAATTAAAAAATGTCTGTTAGCAGTTAAGAAAACAAAAACAAAGAAAAATGCACATGATATCTAAATTTAGAAAATATTTAGTGTGTTTTCTGTCTCGGCAATGGAGTGTTCTAGAATCTAGTGAAAACCTTCATTACACAAGTTCCTTGAAATTCTGATTAAGAAATAAAACCTTCCTTCCTCATCTTTCAAGCTGCACAGCTAATTGTCAAGAAAGTGAGGGGAAATCCTCAGAAGCCAAGACAAACCAGAAAGCAGGGATTCTGGGAGATAAGCGAGCCTTAGAAGCCCTGGGGTGCCTGTTGGCTCCTGAACTGAGTTTTAGTTGCCCTGACAGGAGGGCAGGAGGTGAGCCCGATTCCTCTCACACTGGGAGTTGGATGGCTGATCATATGTAAGGGCAAGCCCATCCCGAGAAGCCTGGTTTACTAAAGGTTGAACTAGGAAAAAAAATCCTCAAGGCAAGAAAGTAAGGAATGTCAATATTTTTGGAAGAGGGGAAAAATAACAAATCCAAAGTAAGGATATAGTTTAAAGCTGTTCTGGCATGAGAGTGACCACAAACTCCTGGCAGAAAAGCACAGCTATTCCTGGAATGAGAAGTTGTGTTTTGAATGGATCAGTGAACAGCCATTCCGAAAAAGGCCTCCAGAGTATTGTGGATCAAGATACTGGACCGCAAACCCCTCTCTTCCAAGGGTCATTTAAAGAACCAGAATTGTTTTAAAGGAAAGAAGCCACAATCATATTTCTATTTATTGACATTACTATATGCTAGGAATTCAGAGGTAACTATGTGAAGGAAACTTAGCATAGAAGCTGTGGATGTGCCTGCACGCGGGACATTTCACAGAAGTGACCGGACTTATCTGCAAACAGAAATTCCTGCCAAGGGACTCTGCCCATTCCCAGGGGAATCATTGCTTGCAGACAAGAATGTTTATTAGTTCCTCAAAAGGAACAGGCCTGGGAACAGGAGAGTCTCAGTGTAATTAAGATAAGGAAGACTTAGATGTAGTGCACATGCGTCAACGTAAAAAATGTTTACTCTCTGTGCTTGGCAAGAGTTACTCCTTTGTGTAGATGGTATAAAAAATAAAGGAACCCGAATCTCGGGAGACATTTTGCACCAGAGCAGCTCTGTGATTCATTTCGTCGGCAACAACTATGGAGTTGTCTCCTATTTTATGGACCTTACTTTCTCTTTGGGGAGACAAACTGACATAGTCGGGGAGCTTGGTAGAGGGAGGTGTTAGTCTGTTGCAATTAGCCAGGAGAGGAGATTAAGAAAGCAGTGAAGGGTGGGTGAACTTTTTAGCTGAGGACAGACAGCCTTGTTCAGTTGACTTTTAATTGCAGGCTCAATGAGTAGTCACTGGAGGGAATAGATCTTACGGAGGATGGACTTAGCTCAGGCCTCTTTAGAATGGACACGTGAAACTGGAGAAAGACAGTCAAATCTGTGCAGACATTGAAGTTCACTTGAACGTGCTGTATCCCTGAGCCAAAGATCGGACAAGTAGAAAGCACTTCTTGAGGACAGAGGAGTGGTTTTTAAGGTTCTCCAAGAATGAATCCCAGGGAACCGGGATGGCCAGTTGTCAAACTGTGACTTTGCAATTTGGACGGTATATCCACCAAGGTTATTGGCATTTTATGGGTTTCCATTTCTCGTTAATATATGTCAGGTGATGAGGATGTAGACACACGTGTTTGACAACTTTTCGAGGTGGCTTTGGGTTCCTGCCTAGAAGCGCGGTCCCAGCTGTGGCTGCGTCAAACATCTTGCTGCCCATCCCGCTCCCCGGCTCCGTGATCACTGCAGAGTCGTCCCTTGTTAACCTGTCCATCTCCTCTGTGACATCATAACCCATGAAAATACCGGAGCGTATTAACTTGGCTTTCTTAAAGTCAAAGGAACAGATCTACTATGGAGTCAGATTTGTTCTTTCCTATTTCAGTAGTGCCATGGAGAAGGAAGTTTGGGCAGCTTTTTGTAGGGTCCTGGAGGATTTCTCTCTCAGCGTCTGGGTGCCTGTATTGAAAACTCTTCATAGCTGTCTGGCATGCTGTAAAACCACTCCAACTGTTTTGCCCTGAATAAGTGTTCGGTTTATAACTCATCTCTACTCCTTGGAAAACAACTCAATAAAAACTCAGTTGGTTTTCCACCAGCCATGGGCAGGGGTGAGGGATAGCATGTTGCTATTTTATAAAATAATAAAAATAAGAAGAATAAGAATAATAATAAGAATAAGAATAAGAATAATAAATAAAATCAATAATATTATTAATAAAATCAATAATAATATTATTAATAATAATAAAATTAATAATAATAAAAGAAGCTTTAAAACAGCACTGGGCACATAGGACAGAGTCAATAAATGCTTCCTGGCTGAAATCAAATTGATGGCTCAGTGATTCCATGGCTGCTGTATTTGCTGAGCTTGTTACTCTTTTGCTCCATTACACTTTTTTTAAACTGAAAAAGAAATACATGCATATGGTTAAAAAGAATTCAAACAGCACAAAAATACACAAGTGAAAGAAGTTTTCCCTCATCCCCTGTTCTTCCAGCCGTCCCTGGTGATGCCACAGTTTACTATCCTTTGTGTGCTTTTCCAGATATGCTATGCACATTCCCACCTATGTATGTAAATTCCTTTAAAGTTTTAGTTATTTTTAACTTAAAGGGATTTAAATCCTCAAGTGGCTTCTGCCGCGGTAATAGAAAAAACAAAACTGACTCCATATTAGATCTGTTCCTTTGACTTTAACCCTTTGCTCTGTCTCCTAGGCTTCATCTTGCTTGTAAAACAATGCTGCCTAGAGCCTGAAATATACAGAAGAGCCTATTCTGAAGGCTCTGACCTTTAAGGATATTTAACACTTTTTCATTCATAAAAAGATAACAAATTACAGAATAGAAAATAACGTTTGTTTTGTTGGAGGTTTACAGAGATTTGACCCAGGCAGATAGCTGCAAGAACAAAGGATTCTAACAACAAGGAATTCCTACACCAGGAAGATTGCAACAACCAAGCACGTAGGAAAGAGCCTGAATTCTGACTTGGGGAGATGGTTTTCCAGGACATTATTTTGCCATCTAGCTCTACAGAAACTTGCTTTTCCATGCCCCATCAGCGGGTCTCCCTACTTATTGGCCTGTTCTTCACTGAGGAGAATGAATTTGGACTCGGTAACACTCCTATCTACCTAGCAAGCTGGGCACTGGAACTGAGGACAGCTCTCCCACACCCAGGAAACTACTGTGAGCCCTTGATGGTTCCACTTGGGTTAGGTGTGTTTTACCCAGGAGGGATGGGACTATGCACCAACATTCAAGCAGCCTGCTCTGACTGGGGCTCTGATCTTGTACCTCCCGCTCCCCGCAAGGCCAACACCTGGGACAGTGGAGCTAAGGCAGAGATCGTGCCTGCCTTTTTCCCAGCCTGTAAAAGGGGAATATGTACACATCCCAAGGTAGTTCTGAGAGACAACACCTGCGGGTGCTTGTTTCCCAGAGCAACAGGAAACCCAGCTCCACGTGGGGACAACGGGTGTGAACCCCGTAGGGGTTCAGCAGAGGCATCGCCTGGAGGGCTGGACCAGGGAGGTAAAACTTGAGCTGCGGTCCTTGAAGGGTTACAGAATGATACAGAGTCAGGTCTGCCGCCTCCTTCGGGGTGCCCCAGAAGTAAAGATTTTTCTCTATATCTCCGCTACACCCCTCCCCTCTCCAGATCCCTACCTACTCTCTGCTCCTCCTGTCCATCTGTCTCCCTCCACTTTTCCCCTCCTCTCCTCCTCCTCCCATCTTCTCCCTCCCTCGATGCCCCAGCCTCTATCACAGAACCAAGAGAGGATCTCTGGCACTCCTGCGCATGCGCAGTCGGTGCCAGCTGGACCGGGGGTTGGAAGCCCCAGCTCCGAGCTGGGAATCGGCCCCAAAGTCTTCTCAGCTCTGTCGACCGGTAGGCCTTTAGCTCCTGCCCGGGGCCGGGGCTTCTGGCTGTGGAAATGCAAGGTGGGGGGTTCCCGGGAAAGGGGTCAGGCGTCTGCGGGAGGGCGGTCCTCGCGTCAAAGCCCACGAGGGCGCGAGTCAGCTTGTGTTCAGCTGAATTTCTCGGGCCAGACCCCTCTGCCCGCACCAACTACCCCGGCGCCCTGGCCACAGCTCTCCAGGGCCAGGTGTGCACCTGCCGCCTCTCGCCCCAGCCGGGCTCCCCTCAGTCCGCGGCTGGTGACCCCTTCCCCTCTCCCGCCCACGAGTCCTCTCCTCCCGGGCTTCCTCTCCTTGGCCGTAGGCTCGTCCCTGCCCCTGGGAGGGCTGTGTCCCGGGTGGGCGGGTTCTTTGGACCCGATCGGGGGCGGGCTGCTGGGGCTGGGTCTGGCCTCAGAGCGGGGCTGCAGCCCGCGTCCCCACCCCCGCTTTCCCTGCCCTGCGACCCAGGGGCTGCCCTCCTCTCCCTTTCCAGCTCCCTGAGGACAAGCTCAGCGGCATGCGCGCTGCTTCCCGGGCTTAGAGCCTCAAGCTGTAAAGCCCAGTTTCTCCAGATGGAGTCTGGAAAAGTGAGCGCCAGTGCTGAGGGAGTTTCCGTCTCCCCCCTCAGTGTTTCTGCCCCAGGTAAGTACCTTGAACACTTTCAGGTGTTATGATGGAGGTGCTTGTTGATGTCAGGTGTTTTTATAGTGCCAGGGATTACAGTGTTGAAAGCAGGGCTTGGTTCAGTTAAAAATGAGCTGAAGGCATGAGGCTGTGACATGCTCCTTCCTTCCCTCTCACAGGGTGAAACGTGTGACCGTCGATTTTAAAAACATAGTTACAGTCCCTAACTAGCCCAGCCCAGCTAGTGTGTGTTAACAGGAACAGCACCACCAGAGGCGTTGGAGACCCAGGGACATTGCAGTCCTAAAAAGCTCCTGGCACAGTTTAATTTGTTTTGGTTTTTTGTTTTTATTAAATTGTGGGGTAGACTAGTTGTATAGAG
Source organism: Camelus dromedarius (assembly GCF_036321535.1). Classification (NCBI taxonomy): domain Eukaryota; kingdom Metazoa; phylum Chordata; class Mammalia; order Artiodactyla; family Camelidae; genus Camelus; species Camelus dromedarius. Next base: position 124,471 of record NW_026989773.1, read on the forward strand.
GGAAAAATAATTGTCAAGGAATATTTTTTCATATAACAGCTTTATTGTGATATTGTTCACACACCATGAATTCCACCCATTTAAATGGTACAATTCAGCAGCTTTTAGCATATTCACAGTGGTGCAACCATTATTATTCCAGAACGTTTTCATCACTTCAGAAAGAACAGTGGAAATGAATGACCTATCCACCCCTCCCCAGTGGTGGTTCTAAAGAAGTTTCTTGGCTGTTCCTGACCATAAATTAACTTGTTATATTCCATGAAAAGTCTGGTAGGAATTCTAATCAGAATTGCATTGAATCTGTCTATCGAAACAGGAAGAATAATTGTCTTTATGGCATAAACTTCTTCTAGCCTTGAATATATCTGGGACCCTATCTTTTCATCTCTCCAGAGCCTAGCCCATGGGATGTCCTCACTAATTGTTGGGCTTGTGAATGATGAGATTCTATACATCATTAGTTGTCACTGTAGCTTTTCACAGAAGAGAAAAGTAACCTCAGTGAAGCCAAGTGACTGTCTGATGGTCAGAAAGAGTGACAGTCAGTGCTGGAGTGATCCAGTGGACTTGGTGCTTGTAACCAGAATTCTCCACCACCTACAGCTAAGGGGATAAGAGTGTTCTTTTATTTTATCTTAATGGCGTTGATTTTATTTGTACTTATTTTTTAAAATTATTTTTAATGAAGTGTAGTCTATTTACAATGTTAGTTTCAGGTGTACGGCAGAGATTCAGTTATAAACATATGCATATGTATATAAATATGTTTTAGATTGTTTTTAGCACAACTCATTACAAGAAATTGAATATAGTTCCCTGTGCTATATAGTAGGTCCTTGTCATTTATTTTATATTTATTAACGTGTATCTGTTAATCCCCCTTTTCCTGCCTACTAACCACAGTTTGCTTTCTAAGTCCATGAGTCCTTTTGTAGCAGCACCATTTTTCCTAGTAACATAGGCTGGTTGACTGCTTTCAGCTTCAGGAATTCCATCTTACCTGTGGGCACTTTTTTTCTGGTGGGCCTTTATGTGGTTTGAACACGTAAAAGAGATTTGTACTTGGGAGAACTCCAGGCCTCGTGTAGTCCCTGGAACAGAGTGCCCACTTAGTTGATGCTTGAACTGGGGGAAAAAAGCAGAGTAAATGTTGGAATTTGCACTATGGTTGAGACTTCCAGGTTTCTATAACCTGTTTAGCCCACCTTAATACTGGCTGCACCCATACTGGGTAATTTGGTGGAATTTCATGGTATGGTGCTGTAGAGACAGGGCCTTGTATGCTTCTTCTCTTTCCTTTTTCTAACACTCATTCTCCTGGGCCTCCCAGATCCTCCCCCAGCAGTGCCCAGGGTGGCATGATGCTGCGCTGAAGCAATATTTGTTAATAAGGCCCTTTCCTCATCTCTTCTGAACTTCCGTTTCTTTCTCTGCACAGTGAGGGCTTAGACTAGATAAGTGCTTTTCAGTTTCTTTTAAAGCCATGTTTCCTTTGAGAAACAGAAAATGCAAATCTCTCCTCCCATCCCAACCCTTTAGATTTTGATATGTCCTCTAGGGAGTGACATAGCTCTTTGTGGAAAATTGAAGTTATTGTGATTCCAGATGGCACAGAAAAGACTCTTCAGAAATTTATTGCAGGGAGAGGGCAGGAAAGGGGCAGCATGTCACAATTTCTAGTGTGAGCCTTGGAACAGGGGCTTGGGTTTAAATACGGTGTCTGACGTGGCCTCTCTCTAATCTTGTACAATATGATAAACTTCTCTACCTCAGTTTCTTAATGTGTCAAGTTGGGGTGATAATATTTTAAGGCTTTGTGAAACATTATACACATAAGCCATCTGTGTCTCGGTAGAAAGAAGACCTGCTACGGATTCAGGGATTTCTTTAAAAAAAATCTTGTCCATAGCAATCTGTCGGTGTGTATTTTGAATTACCTGGAGGGTGAGGGTTGAGTCTAAAGTCCATCGTGGGACAGGTGGCCCATAGTTCTCTGTGCCCACAGATTGCCCCCTCCTCCCCAGTCCTCTTCCTCAGTCCAAGATGAAGTTCCCTAGTAGATTTACACAGAGGTCTTGTGGAAATGGCTTTTCATTTTATTGTTTCACCAAGGAGGGCTGCCATCATGATCTCTGTGGTCAGGTTTTGGTGACCTGAAGGCTATGCAATTGGGGGTTTCTATTAAATAAAAAAAATATTACAAATAGAAAATTAGAACAAGGGTGGTGACAGGGGCTCTTGGAAGTGGGGACCATTAACTTTGTTAGCTTCAGGTGCAGTGGCCTTTGGCCACGAGGACCCTTCCTCATGCTCTGAAGTTGGAGGGACCAGTGGGTTCAGTGGGAATGTTAACTGAGTGTATCTCATGGGCTAGGCATTGTTGTACTTGTACTGTGTGTTCCTTATTTGAGACAATGAGCTCATTTAACCTCAATAGCCTCTTTAAAATATTAGACTTTTTATTTTGAGATGTAATGTAGGTTCCCCTGTACTTGTAGGAGATAATATACGGAGGGCCTATGGACCCTTTTCCCAATTTTCCTTAATGGTTCCATCTTGCATAGTTGGGGTACAATTCATTACTGACTCACTAACCCTTTGAGGTTTTTGTTATTGCCCTCATTTCTATCTATGATTAAACTGGGGCTTAGAGAAACACACAGGCCTGCCCAGGTCACCCACATGTTTAGTGTGTAGTCGGGTGTAACGTGGGCTTGGGATTTCCAGGAAGTACCATTATGATGTTCTGTGGCAGGGAGCAGCATTCACTTTGCTTGTTTATTCATTCATTCAACAAACATTTATTGAGTAACCTCTGTCTGTCAGATGCTTTCACAGGCTTAACTGATTCTTCAGCAGTATTGAGAATCAAGTATTGTTTTGTTTTTTTAATCTGAGAAAATTAGCTCTGAGAGTTTATAACACCCACCAAAGGAAATATATCTCATAAAGGAGGGATAGTAAATTTGTACAGTCCCCCCTCTTTATGCAGGTGGTACCCTAGGCATTTTACATTTGCAAACTTCCATAATCCAGATATATTCTTGTAAGGCAAGGTTTTTTTTTAAATTGAAGTATAGTCGTTTACAATGTTGTGTCAATTGCAAGGTGTTTTTTGAGTTTTGAATTAAAAAATATTTTTTGAGAAGGGTAATTAGGTTTATTCATTTGTTTCATTTTTTAAAATGAGGTACTGGGGATTGAACCCAGGACCTCGTACATGATATGTATGTGCTCTACCACTGAGCTGTACCCTCTTCCCCAAGGCAAGTTTTCTTATCCATTATTCTGCAGTTTAGGAGTTCAAATAAATTGGTGTTGAAATCCAGATCTTTTGATCCTACTGCGGTTCTTTTCTTCATAATCTGCTGAAGGGGGGTGGGGAAAGCATTTCCTTTGTTCATTTTTTATTCCGCAGTGTTGAGCACTGACTTTGCATCAGGGTCTTGCTAGGTGCTTGGAAACAGAAAACAGGAAATGACCCTTCTATGCAGGGGCAGGAAGCCTAGACCAAAAGCTGGGTAATGTGATCCGAGCTACGGTAGCCGTGTACAGACTCTGAGGAGAAACTGTACCCCCGGCTTTGCTTGTGCTTCCCTTGCCTTCTGGCTGGTACACACCAGGTCACCGCATCCCAGAGGCGCCCGCAGCTCACAGCACAATATTTACCTTGATCTCCTCTCCCCTCTCGGCAGGGCCTGCAACATGAGCATCCCTGACTAAGTGCAGTGTGCTGAGGAATACGAGACTCTCCCCGTGGTCGTCCAACCCGTGGGGATCATTTCAGACGACAATTTCTTTTGCATCTATAAACGAATCTCCTTGGTGAGCCAGATCACCCCGTGCGGCTCCCAGTGGGCACTCTGTATCCACTACAGGCACCACTATGCGTTCGAGAATGCGTGGAGTGACTTCCAGACACACCGCACGGTCGTGGGCCTTGTCACCATGACCGACTGCCTCTCTGCCAAGGCCTTCGAGAAGCTCCATGTACAGAGGAGCTGTATGGCACCACACTTAATGACTCTCAGCTTTTTGTCTTTGTGCTGCATGGATAGGTAGCCGAGCAGCGCGCACCAACATGGCCTTCAAACTACGAGGACTGCCGGGTGGTGGAGAAGAGGATCGAGGACTTCACTGAGTCACTGTTAATCTTGCTCAAGTCCAAGTTGCTGGATGGGACCCTGACAAGCCTGGGGAAAGGATCCCCGTCCTCTGCTCCTTGTTTGAGAAGGAGAACTTCATGGGACTGGACACAGACTGCAGGTAAGTCTACCTGTAGGCCCGGCCACCCTGGCTGTGTTCCGGGTTCCTTCCCTACATCCAGGAAGGGATCAGCAAGGAAGAGGGCTGTCTTGTAGCCAAGGGCGGAGGGAGGTGCAGCCCGACGGTTTACAGACATTTGAAATTGAATCTGCCTTTTTTTCAGAGAGATCCTTTTAGGGTCAGTGTGGAGACTTCCTCCCGCTTTTCAGCCAAGACCCCTGGTGGGACCCCTGGAGTTGCTGTCCAATAGAGTAGCCACAGCCACTGATGCTATGAGCACTGGGGAAGAGGCTGGTCTGAGCTGAGATGTGCTGTAGGTCAAATGCACATCAGACGCTGAGACTTGTCTAGTAAAAAGTATGTAAACTATCTTGTTACTTTCATATATAGATTACATATCAAAATGATAGTATTTTACATACAGCAGATTAAGTAAGATCTGTTTTTAAATTAGTTTCTAGTATCTGTTTTTTTGTTTGTTTGATTGTTTCTTTGTTTACCGTTATAATGTGGCAACTGGGAAGCTTTCTTTACATGGCTCTCATTTCAATTTTGTTAGGCAGCCTGTCCTGGGACAGTCTCATCCCTTTGCTTATAAATGAGATGCTGAATCCCGAGAGGCAGAACGAGATGCTGGTTTAGCTGTGTATGGAGCCGGTGTCTCCTGCCTCCCAGGCCCAGCAACTGCTGGGTTCAGGCCCTCTATTCCTCCCCGACAGCCAGCATGCCAATTTAGGACATCAGAAACACCTCCAGGGAATTCCGGATGAACTCCTTATGCAGGGAAAGGCGTATCACGGAGTAAGAGACAAAGCAGGGAAAGATTCATCCTCACTTTGTCCCTGTGATTAAGTCAACGGCCCCACTTTTGCCTTGGAAGTGCAGACGAGCTCTCCTGGGCTTACTACCTCCCCACCTTATGCTCTGTTTCCCCGTGTATCTATCATGCTTTCCCTCGGGCAGAAGAGGTGAGATGCCTTTGCCAAGAGGTGGTCCCCCTTTGCTGGGGAGATTGAGGGAAGCTGTGCCCCCACGGCCTACGGCCTCGGGCCTTGGGTCTGGAGGGCGCTTATGGCGGTACCACAGGTGACGGTCGGAAGACCTGGCACAGGCCCGCTCTGGAGGCAGTGCTATGTGATTCTTGAACTTACATAAGATCAAATCCTACTTTCTGGTTGTTGGTAAGTTGGAGGAGAAGATGCCAGAGAATTGATAAAAAGAAAGTCCAGACCAGCCCTGTGAGTGAGAGGCACAGGGGGCCCGAGTCCCACCTGCGTGTGGTGCCTGGTGGGCTCTGGATGAATTTTCTGTTCCTCCCGGACATACCTCTATGACTTTAGTAAGGTGTGAGGAATGTAGTGGCCATGATCTTTATTTGTCCTCACAGGGCCCTGTGATCTACACGTCCGCACACCCTTCTGCTCCTTGGGGATGAGGTGGCAGGTTTAGGTGCCTGGGCATTGCTGTGGGCACAGCTGCCAGCACCGGGCTACACCGAGGCTGGCTCCGTTCACCTCACATGTCACCTCCTGCTTATCCCCCAGGCTTCAGTCAAGGTAGGTGCATTGGTGCAATGTAAGCAGGGACCACCTTCTCCCCCTGGACAGACTGGTGGGTGAGCAGTGGAAGCCTGGAGCCCTGCCCCAGCCCCCAGGCCAGTGCCTCCTCTTTTGTCACAGGAGGCACTGGTGACATTTTTGCTCAGCAACTGCTTGGCTCTGGGTCTCCGGACCCACCAGAGAATTCCTGCTTGTTTTTGCCTTTTGAAGTGTGTCCTTGGGATTTGGAGGAGTAGCTGGATATGTGCTTAGCCCATAGTGGTTGACACAGTCACCATTGTTTACCCAGAACCTCGTGTACCAGGCATGGCTCCCGGCATCAAAATATAGCAGTGCATTAAACCTCCCTCCTGGTGCGTCTGTCTGTTTTGGTACCATAAGGGCTCAGCCAGCATCTGAACATCAGTGAGATAACGCGGCCAGTGAGCTCGGGTCAAGCACGTTCTCCTCCAGTCACTTTTACTCCATTGTTGCTTTTACTATTCCACAGTCTTTAATTTTTAAAACAATGCTTTGGTGCAGGAGCAGAGACTAATTCTCTCCTGCTACTCTCGTTGGGAGTGAGTAAAACTGTCCAGCCTGTAATGCGACCACATTTTGTGGCTTAAAAGCTGCCTAGACGCATGTATGTGGAGTTTTGGTTAGGGGCGCTGACCACGTTGGGGTCCCCAAGCAGCGTCGCTCCCCTCAGGCCCCTGCCTTCCCTGGAGCAGGAGGTGAGGTTGGGTCTCACCGTCCCTGCGTCCCTGGCCTCACACACTCACGTAAATTCTTGTACATGCTGTCAAAGTCATTTTTGTTCTTGTGTGTTTCTAATTTTCGCTTGTTCCTCCTTTCCTTTTTCTTTATTCCTTTTTCTCTTGTACCGCGCTGTTGCGTCTGAAAAGGTGGCTGTGCATATCCTGCATTGGAAATAGCTAGATCGCCCTCCGTGCTGTCTCCATTGCTTTAAAAAGCAGAAACTTTTCAGGTGCCTTGACCCATGCATTATCCTAGTCATCTTGTTATTTTCTAATTTTTTGGAATATTTGCTTTGTTAGCACATCACCCACTGGTGTTTGATATCTGTTAAAATCTTTTCTTTGAGGAACCTGTTTGGTCCTCCTTATATTTGGTGACAAATGCACCCTTATTCAATTAGTTTAATTGTTTTGAAGAAGTGACATGCGAATTGATTTAGGCGGCTGTTAAGGGATTCTTTTCATGGAGTATTTAAACTTGTCAAGTCAAAGTCTGCAGCATCTTGCTCGATTCCTGCTTTTACACAAACGTGCTCAGCACGCGGTTCCTGGCTGTCTCTGTGTGACGTGCGTGACGGCGCTTCCTGACCGGCGGTCACTGGTGAGAAAGTGGCAGGCTTGGGGGTGAGCAGCTGCAGGGGACACTGTTGGAGGAATCAGTCACCATTTGGTTATTTAATTTTTTTTTTTTTGCATTCAACTTCCCCGTGCCATTTACTTTATTTTTCCTTCATAAAGGGGCAGAAGTGGGTCTAAAATCCATGCCACTCTTTTGTTCACTTTACGAGGCTGGTCTTTCTGAGTATCAGGACAACATGTACTTCTCCTAAGTAGCTGGCTTACATGGATCTGGTGGACACAGGGACTGTTAAAGGGACCGTAGCTTCCTCTCTGCTCCAGCCAGTGGGCATTCAGAGCCGGGTCTGTGGTTTGCCTCAGCAGCCGTGCAGGCCTCCCTGCACCGGCCTTTACTTTTAACCCATGTTGGCATTAAAGAGCTGACTCCGTGTTTGTTGCTGCTGATGTCCCCCACTGACAGCCGTGTCGTTAGTTTGCGGTAGTGAGTCTCGAACCCCCAGTCAGCCATGAAGGAAGATGCTTTGGGCAATCTAAGACCTTGGATTCTCACCCCCACCCTTGTTCATCTCACCCAGGGGAAGAGTTTGGCCACCACCATCATGCTGATCATGAGGTCTTGTTTCTCCTTTCATGCTCTAGTCCAAATGTGAACACTTCATCCTTCACTGACTTGGTCTCGCTTGAGACAGGCCAGATATTCTGAAAGAGTCCATCACATTCTCGGGGGGGAACAGAACAGAAGTAAGTCTCGCAAGTAGAAGGAGTCTAGGCTGTCCGGGTTGGCAAATGCAGGCTGGGATCTGTGATTGTTGGGCTGTGCCCTGGACACAGGCCTTTCCCGTGGCTCCCGAGGGCCCAGGGGTCGGAGTGAGGACAGCCTTGCTTGGGCTCCTCCATCCTCATCTGCTCAGTGGCAAGTGTGTCTGCTAAAAGGAGCTCCGCCAGACCTCGGGACCTTCAAAGCTCAGATCACGGGAGAAACTTGAGTCCCTTCTCCAGAGTCTTCTTTGTGAGAATCCAGTGCCTTCTGTGGTGACCGGCGGCAGGAGATGCCTCCCACTCCAGGGAGCACCCTTCGGAGGACTGTGACTCAGTGCACCTTGCTGTGAGCCTGTGGGGATCCGGCCGTGGTCCCTGCAGAACCAGACTTGCGATGGGCTTAGCAACGGAAATGACAGGACTAATATTCCAGGCCAGGGCTGGAGGGAGGGAACAGGGGAAATTGAATGTGACCTCAAAAACATTGGTGAGTTCTGGGTCTGTTACTAAAATGGGGAACATGGGAGGTACATGCCAGAAATTGAATTCCAGAGTAAATGGTGGACATGAGGCATTTTTAAGATGCCATTTTTCATCCAAGTTAGGACTTCATAGAGGCATTCGGGTCTATGAGCCTAGGGCTGAGTTGAAGGAGCCGGACTAGAGATACACGTTGGGAGTCATCATTCTTAGCTGGTATTCACATCCGCGCATGTGAATTAGATCATCTTGAGAGCTGCAGACTGAGGCTGAGGGGGGGCAGGTCTGAGCCTGGGTTGGAGGAAAGCCCAGACCATGCAGCTTTGGTGTGTCAGTCAGCGGCGTTTAGGATTTTCAGGGCAATGTCATTTATCCTTAAGGGGCCAGGGGGTGGGCAGGGCCAGCCAGGAAGAAATCTGAAGGGAGGGTTGTGGCCACGTGTGTGTCTTGGGAAGTTGCAGAGTCTGCAGGGTCCAGGAGGGTAGACTCCTCAGAAGCTGGAGTTGGAGTGGGGTGTGTGTTGAAGGTAGTCACACTAACATATCAGGGAGGGAAGGAGGCCTAGGGAGTCCCCGCTCTTCCTGACTCGCTTTCCAATGAACAGAAGGCAGACAGAGGATCTGAGGTGAGAAGGGATGGGCGCTGGGAGGGGAGCCAACCTGGAGAATGGTGCTTGAAAAATTCTGGAATAGTCTCCCTGCAAAATAGAGGTTAAAAAAATCCAGAATCTTAAGAATATTGATAGTGACTGGGGAGAAGGCAGTTGTTTATCTGGCCTCCTAACGGTAAGGCATGTATCCAGGGATACACAGAATATTCGGGCAGTCTATTCCGGGCGTTTGGTACCGGGGAATCAGCACAAGTTTAAAGGGGGACAAGGGCAGCGGAGGGAAACTAGCCAGGCCCCGTGTCAGGTACCAGTCGGCCGCCCTACTTGCGTGTTTCATTCACATCCATGCTTCCCAGGTGGGCGGTGGCAGCCCCCTTTTGCTGATTGGCAAGCATTCTCAGAGGGGTTAAGTTATTGGTCCGTTTAGAGGGTAGTAAATACTGTAACAGGATTCAAGCAGGGTCTTGTCAGACTTCAAGGGCATGTTTTCTCTACTAATTCCGGTACCTCCCTGGTGTACTTGAAATGGTGAAGTGGGTCAGTTTTGGGGCCTTTCAGAAAAAGTACGATTTAAGTGCCTCAGGACTGATTCACAAAGCTCAGTGTTCTTTGATTGTTCTGAAGCACCGCAGTGCTTTATCCCCCACAGAGGTAAGGTCTTACTCCTTTGACGATGAAGTGGTTGCAAATGATGTATAGGTGCAAAACCAGACTTAGCAGCTTCTGAAGGGAAACTCTCCAGTTCTCCCTTGATAGACTTTCTTCTACGGGATGTAGCTGTGCTGCAGCATAGGCCTGAGCTGTCCGTATGGATTGTGGGTTTGATATCGAAATTTAGCATAAAACAGTCAGATGAAGAAAACCAACGTTCACAATTTATTTTTGTGTTTCAATAGACAAGATATACTATCAGGTAATGGCCCATATAGCTAATGAAATTGAGTACAGAACATTGAATTTCTTACTTTTTATTTAGAGTTTTCTTACTGCATAAGTTTGCCTGCTTTGGAACATCAGCTCCTCCACAGGGGAACTTGTCAGTTTGTTGGTGTGATTGCATTTACACAGTGAATGTAATCTGGGCTTCCTCAGCCCAAACTCTCCAGTGCAGAATCACGGGCTGTAGCCATCTCTTAGTCACGCAAATACTTCTAAAATTATATGATGCCAGAAAAGAAAGAAGAGAGATGGAGAGACATTGCCTTTATCAAAATTCCTTTCAATTCTGACTGCAAACTGTTGTTGAGCAGCTCTGGTTTCCTTTGGATATGAATATATACATTTCTTTGCATGTAACCCGGGTTTTGGACTAGAACACCAAGCCCTTGCTTTCCGCAAGCCACAAAAATAGTAGCCAAATTGCACTCGTGTGAAATATTTTATTCTTTTTCTGAGAAAGAATCCTTGAATTTGGGACTTCAGCTGTGATTTTTGCTTTTTGCTTCTCCCACCCCTCTTGTAATCTCTCACTCCTTCCCACGTGGCCCCCAATAGGTCGTGGTCCCAAAGGAGCAAGCAAACACCCAGTTGGTCACCATGCAATGCTGCTACAGAGGGAGACCTGCCAAGACCTAAAGGATATTATCAGAGAGGACTTCCTGGAAGAAATGGGCTCTACATTCAGTTGTGAAGACAGAGTAAGGGTCAGCCAGTAGAAAGCATGAAGACTGTGGCTCATGTGGCAGAGCAGCCCGGGTAGAGGCCTGGAGGCTTGTGCGGTGGGGAATCGGGGAGAGTGCCATGTGTGGTCCAGGGTTGTGGGTGCCCCTGCTGGGGAGGACACTGGAGAGGGCCTGGGGTGGAGGGCTTTCGAAGAGCTTGGGTTTTACTAGAACTGATACAGGAGGCAGTGAAGGGTGTCAGCAGGAAGTGACCCTCAGGAAAGGTACTTCTGGTTTTGCTTCTGATATTCTACAGTAAGAAAGGTCGGGACGGGCGAGAGCAGGTCTGGCTGTCCCTTTGAGACCCACCCCATCATTCATTTATTCATAACACACACACTTCTGAGTGTCTAGGGGAGAGAGTTTGGACCCACATTATTAAGCAAAATGCTCCTTGGGAGCTTAGCAGTGTCAGAAGTTGACTTAGCCTAGAATGTTCTAGGAACAGAGGAACAAATTGCGGAGGTTGGAGGGAGGGAAGGCTTCCTTGAGAAACAGTCAAAATGAGCCGGGAGGCAAGTGGGAAGTAGGAGCAGGTCAGGGGGCCACTGAGGTCACTGGGGACCTGGGTACTGAGGTGAGGATGGGCGAGCAGGGTCGAGTGTGGGGCTAGAACTCTACCAGGGAGCCTCTGAAGGGTTTGAAGTGGGGTGATGTAATCAAATTTATGCTTTGGGAAGGCTGCCTTGGCTCCGCGTGTTTGTGTTTGTGTGTGTGTGTGTTTGTGTGTAGCGGGGAAGAGGGGGAGGGTGCCACCAACTGGGGAGTGACATTAGAAGACCATTCACAGGCTGGGAGGCCACAAGTGGGAGAGGGGCATCGGGGCTGCTTGGGGACGGCAGGGGCAGTGTGGATGCCGGATTTCCTTATAGGGAGGGCTTGTTAGCTGGGCCGCCCTTGCGGCGCCTTTTGGCTTGAAGAAAACAGATGGAGGCCGCCAGGTGGACTTTCCTCTTCTCTTCTTCCCTGCCTTGTGTGATGATGTTAGCTCAGCCAACATTTGGAAGAGAAGAGCTAAGTTCCAGGGTAGCCCAAGACTTTGTTGTGCTGGTTCGAGTGAGATCTGTTAGGATTTATGTTTGTGTTCAGATCTGCATGTTCACTTAGCTAGAAACGTCCTGTCTTTTGAATTTCCATAGGGGTTTTTACTCTTGATAAAGATTGCTTTCTTGGTGAGAGGAAATTTAATACAGCTGTTGTCTTTCTCAAAAAAATCATATCTTTTAAGAACTTTAATATTCAAACAATAGGAATATTTAAAAATGATAAAGTAAGGCTTTGGTGTAGTTTCTTTGGTTTCCTAGTTAATGTGGACTTAGTGCCTTTGCATTACTTAATAGCACATCCTTGTCAGTATTAAAAGGGTTGTTAGTTAGCGCCCCAGGCCCCACCTCTCAAAACATCATTAAAGTTTGCTCTGAAATAGTGAGGTCATAAAGGTTTTGTTTGCAGAAGCCAAACACTTGGTTTATAATATGAAGCATTGCTCCATTTATAAAATAATAATAGGTTCAAAATTAAGAAAGTGGAAGATAATTGAGTTTTTTAAAAGCTGAAACATAATCTTTCTTGTGCTAATTTTCAACTGGAAGTTTCGAAAATAAAAATCCTACTGTATTATCATCTACGTGGAATACATATATGCTTTCCCGTTTGAAAAATAAGTCCGCAGTGGTTTTTGAAGTCAGGAGCATTCCAGCTCAGATACTGGCATTGATGGTTGCTGGTTTTCAATGGCAGAGCCTAAATTTGCCTTCTTAGCTTTTTTTTTTTTTTTTTTTTTTTTGTAGTGAGAGGGTTGAGTAGTGCTTTAGCAGCATGATTTTGGGGCAATTTGGGGGCAGATGTTGTGCACCAGCAGTGAGATATTTCCGTGCATTTTACTTTCTGGACATCACCAAGGCACATGTGCGGTTTGTGCCTGCAGGCTGGGATGCTGCAGTACTCCCTGGTCCATCACAGTTTTGTCCTGGATCTGCTCCGGTCAGTGAATGATTTTCTGTGGATTCAAGGTAAGTTGGTCTGATGCACATGATCAGATGTGTAGTTAAAGTGCTATTACATGAAATAAGAGAAGCCTAGAAACATGAGGGAGGAGAATGGGCTGAGCTGATTTCGGTGGGGAGTCTTCTTAGGTGACTCCCTCCCCGTGATTCCTGCCAATATCCTCCCCAGCCCTGCACGGTAGTCCTGCCGAAGCAAGCATGCACTTTGCTCAGAAACGGACTGAATTTCCTTGTGCCTCTGTTTGTTGGCTTTTTTTTTTAAAGCACATCTTGCCCTTTGCTTAAATGCCATCCCTGCTAGTCACCTCTTACACTCATTCTTCTGGATGTCGTCCATACATAGCTGCTGAATGGATGAACTGAATGTAGTATCTCCGTGTAGTGGAACATTATTTATACGTAAGGGTGAATAAAAAGGAAAAAAAATAACGGGGAAGATGAAAAAGGCCACCTGTTCTGGGAAGTCCACCCTGACTGCTCAACCCACCCTTTTCCCTTTGAATCACCACCCCTTATGCTCCACTCTACTCTTTTTGATAGTACTTACCACCTTTTAATAAACTAACGTTTTCAAAAAAAAAAAGAGAGAGATGCTGATACCACTTCAACATGGAAAAGCCTTGATAATAGCACGTTAAGTGAAAGGAACCAGACATAAACGGCCACATATTGTTGACTTCATTGATCTGAAATGCGCAGAATAGGCAAATGCAGAGGCAGAGAGCAGGTGATGGTTGCAAGGGGCTGGGTGGAGGGGAATTAGGGAATGACTGATAGTGACAGGGGGTTTCATCTGGGATGATGGAGTGTTCTGGAAATAGATGGTGGTGAGGGCTGCACAACCGTGATTGTGCAGAAGACTGCTGAACGCTGTCTCTGGGAGTGCCTGTGGTTGGGGCGGCTTTATTTTGTTCTCACCCTGCAATGTGAACTGTCATCTTATGCTGAGGCAGTTCTACTCCTGTGAGTGGTGAGGCTCAGAGACTTTGCAGAGTCATGTTTTTTTCTCCCCCTTGCTGAGTGTAGGCAAAAATTGTTTAAGCCTGAGAAAGTGCTCCATCTGCAGAAATGTCTTTTAGTTTTGCATGGTGTAAAAATCTTCAGAGCTTTTTAATCGTTGACGACAGTCTGAGTGGGGAAACAGCCCGTGAAGCCTGGGTGCGACCTGGAAGAGCCGCTCTTCCCTCCCTGACAGGGGTGGGTATTTCACCGCCGTTCAGGCAGTGAAGGGCCCAGACCCGTGAGTAGAGTTGACAATCGTGAATATTTACGTGTATTCGCTGCTTCATCTTGGATATTAATTTCAAGCTGAGTCAGTTTGTGGCGGCAGCCTCATCCTACATCAGGAATCTATATTATGTGCTCTTTGAGGTGGAGACCAGACAGACTTTATTATTTAACAGTCTCCCTTGAATTGATATCTCAGATTCCTTTGTAAAAAGTAAAACAGCAGAAATACACACTTCCTTTAATGCCAGTGTGACCTGGATCGGGTTTAGTCTCTGTGCCTTAGTGGCCTTAACTGCGGGTGGGGAAGATGATAACAGTGCTTCCCTCAGAGGGCCTGGTGAGGGGGGAGTGAGAAGCACAAATTGAGGACTTACACGAGATGCTCATGAATGTCCTAAGTTAGTGCTCTCAGCCTGGTGAGGCCTCAGGGGCAGAGATGTCAGAACAGAGCATTCCTAGACAGAGCTAGATCCGTGTTGGCAGCTGTTATGATCACTATCACCACTGTGGGTTATCAGGTAGTTTTAAGACTTGGTAATATGAATTCTTTAATAATGTTAAAAGACTAGACATCTCAGATCCAGTTTACATAATTTTCAAGATTTCCTCTGAGAAATGGATGTTTTATTCCCCATCAGAAGTCTGAGTTGAGTCTCTAATAAAATTCCGTATTCCTCCATCTGTTTGCTTTAATTCTCCATTTCTTAAAAAATAGTTTTTAAATGGAGTTACTGGGGACTGAACTGAGGGCCGCATACATGCTAAGCACATACTCTCCCAAATGAGGTATAATCTCCCCCAGAATTCTTTTTAAACTTTACTTTCTTAGTATTCAGAGTTTAGAGGCCTCTAATACTTTTCTGGAGACTTGTCCATGAACATGTAAATTTATTATTAATGGACAAATCTTGGTTTATTAAAAAAAGAATAGAATATTCTGCAATCCATCCAAAAGAAAATGCTCATTGATTTAAATGTTTCTCCTTTATATTGATTTCTACTTTCTGGTCTAGCTTAATTTATTAACACCCATCCTCATCATCATAATGACCAAACTCGCTCTGAATGGACACCTGCCTAAGGCTAAAATGCTTTCCTCATGTTTTACTTCATAGCATGTGTTTGAGGGTAGGTATCAGTGTCTCCTTTTTTGCAGCTGAGGGATTGAGAGATGGAGCAGCTTGTCCCAAATTACACACAGCTGGCAGTGGCTTGCTCAGTGCTGGAACCCTGGCTGCACAGAATGCACTTTTAATTGCTCCTCTAATCAGCCTCCCGTTGAGTGGATTCCCGAACTCCTGTGACTCCATAAATGGCCAATTTTAGTGATCTCAGCCTGATGAGGACTTCAAAGGAGAGACACCAGTGAGAATGTGAGACAGAGTGGCATAAATTAATATTGTACATTTTTACAAAAGTTTTATTCTCATGTAATGACTTAAAAAGTTATTTTTTTTAATTTAATGCTCTGTGAGCACTAAAAACAAAACATTAAAAATAATTATAGTGCAAAAGAGAAGTGGGCTTTGAAAGTCCAACCATTGCTAGTGATGTTACTTGCTTTTCTCTAGTGGCCCTTATTGACAGAAATACTTAGAAATACTGAATAGGTTTTATGTAGTCTTAGTATGGAAGAAAAGATTGTCAGTGAATATTGTAAGTAAAATCATTACTCTTTTCTTTCCTGATGATGAATAGGTAAGTTGTTTTTATGGCTTAAGTACATTTCCTCATTTGTGAAATTTGAGTAATATCGTTTTCCTTGTCTGTGAGAGTTAGACGCCTTGTATACAAAGCACCCAAAAGGTGCTTAATAAAAATGTGCTGTCACAATGACAGGTATTTTAGAAGGATCAACTCTGAATACTAAAGGGGGTGGCTTATTTCTGATGCATATTCAATATGTATATATATGATATATATGAATATGGCTTAAAGTAACAAGGATTCATTTATTTTTTAGTGCACTATGAAGTTTTAATGAAATCTGTATCATTCTATTGAGACAGGGATTAGTTAAATTGCCTTAAGCAGACGACCTTTGAAGATTATTTACACAGAATGTGTATTGTTACAACTGAGAATTCATGTTACCGTTTAACATCCACTCAGACAATTAAATTCGTGGATTCTGACCAGATCCATTAAGTTTAAAAAAATCCACATTTATCATTTTCAGGGAATAATATTCTCTCTTTTGTGATTAAAGAAAATTTTGATTTTTTTTCTTGCACTTTTAACAGGTTTAAAATATCAAAACATTGATTTGACATGTAACTTTTTTAATAGAATAAATCTCATGCTGTTTTAATATGTAAATATATGTTTTTGTATTTCAACAAACTTTTACGATTTCCTGGCTCTTTGAGAAGTATTTTGCAAGATACTTAGATTACCTACTTTTGGAAAAATACAGACGTTACTTTTATGAATATAGGCCTAGTAAATATCTGTTGGTTTTTGCTACAGTGCAAGACATGAGGCCTAGGAGAGCTTTGCTGCCGATTGCCAGGAGGACATATCCCAGGTCTCAGTCTCCCCTCCTGTAAACTGAAGAGGCTGGACTGGTTTTCCTCCTCTAAGATGAGTTTCCATAAGCCTATGTCTTTTGTTTATATTCAGGAGTATTAGCAATATCAGATTAAATATTGAATACACCTCCCTTACCCTGAAACAAAGTGCAGTATGTGCTACAGGAGCTTTTAGTTATCTGATTCTCGTTTCTGATCCTACAGGCAATTTTGTGTTGCATGTTTCCCGGCAACCTGGAAGGTCTTTTTAGCCATAGGTGGCGCTGTTGCCCTTTCTTACCTTCTTAACTTTCCTATTTGTTAAAGAAAGCTTAAACAACGTTATTTTATTTTGATTTCTTTGCTTAATGCTTCAGAATAGCACAGTCTACATTATGTCTGTCTACCTGTAAAAATTGTTCTGCTTATAACTTAGTTTTATTCTGTCATCTCGCTGTGAACATCTCAGACTTGCTGTGCAAACAATGGCAAAATCGGACTTTTCTTCCAGTGCTAGAAACCAGTGAGACGGGAATTTATAAAACAGCTAGAAGCGGCCTCTGGAGCACCTTAAAGCTGAAAAGTGTACTGGGTTCCCTGAGTATTGACCCCGCCGCTGTGTGTTAATTAGTGGTAGGAGATTTGGTACATATAGGAAGGGGTGTAGTTTTTTGACTTGGGTTTGCGTGCACACGCTGCCACTGAGCCACGTGAGCCTAAGTCAGTTCGTTCTGAGATTTCCCTCGTCTGTGAGATGGGGATGCTCATATCTGCTTTGTAGAATTGTGAGAATTAGAAATTATGTAAAGTGTTTACCACAGTGGGTATGTCAAGAGGGCTCATAAACTTTAGCTACTGTTTTGTGAGAAGCCATCATTTGATAGTCTTTGGTAATTACAAAGAAATAGGAAAATAAGGAAAGCTGGTTTTATGATGAAAGATATTTGAGGAGGTTCGATAGTTCCTATACCCATAATTTAGTATCAGCAAAGTCAGAACTGTTACACAGTCGCCCTGAACCAACGTTAAGCCACAGAATTTTTTGTTACTTCAAATATGTTGGGGCTTAAGGGGATCCAATACTTATACACAAGTTGTCTCCAGCAGCCAACTGAAAGATGACAGAAAAGAGTAAGCAGGCGATATATGTCTTCTTTTTTACTGATGAAGCCACGTACTCCATGAACTTCAGGGCTGTGGGAAAATGCGTGTCATTATACTGTGTCCCAGAAGTAGAGACTCACCCTGTCCCAGGTAACTCTGGGCCACAGCGAGCCTTCCCTTGAGAGGACCTGCCCCATCATGCACAGGGCTGTCCTGCCATGGAGCTGAGCATCCCGTGTGCTTCCCAAGTGTGGCCAGCACTGGAAGGAAAGGAACGGTTTCACATACCCTGCTTGTCTCTCCGGACTCACACCTCACCCTGTTAGTGTGACG
Source organism: Camelus dromedarius (assembly GCF_036321535.1). Taxonomy (NCBI): domain Eukaryota; kingdom Metazoa; phylum Chordata; class Mammalia; order Artiodactyla; family Camelidae; genus Camelus; species Camelus dromedarius. The sequence continues at coordinate 142,311 of NW_026989773.1, forward strand.
AGGGCTAGCTGTGAGCCATGGGTCTGTGGTGTGGAGAAGCACTCTCCGTGGCCAAGAGGAGTGGGGAGGAGGCGTCCCCTCCCTCAGTTTAAACAAGTGGTGGTATGGAACAGAAGGGTGCACCCCAAGAGTTTATAAAAAGAGAAATAAGGATTTTCTTTGGGACTTAGTCTAGCCAGGAAACACAGAAGATGATTAGAAAGGAGACTTGTAAATCACTTTAATATTAAGTTGACATTTGTTGAGCACCAATAATGTGCTACATTCTTTTCTGAGAGTTTTACAGAAATGAATCCTTCAATCTTCTCAACAATGGAGTAAGGAATGTTTGATTTTTATCCCAGGTTTACAGTGTGGAAACTGAGGCACACAGAGGGTAAGTTGGCCAAGGTCACAGAGCTAGTAAGTGGCAGAGCTGGTATTTAAACTCTGGCTGTCTGGTTTTGAGGCTCCCAGGGATGGGCTTTGGGTGTTTAGAGGTATCTGCATCCCTGGATCTCTGTACATCTGTGCATCAGTAAGCCCAGAAAGGACAGAGAAAGGAGATTCACACAGTTGCTCACAGTCGTGTCTCGGCCACTGTCCATGAAGAGTGCACCGTGATTAGCGTTATATTCCAGGCAGTAGATCTGTTGGTATAACAGAAATTTAGTCCATTGAGTTAATCTAGTAATCCTTACTGCTCTGCTTCTGTCCATGTTTGCCATGTTACTGCCTGCCCGTGGTTAGGCCGTGGAGGAGAAACTGTACTCATGGTTGAACTCTGATATTTCAGTCTGGTTCATAGTTTCACATATTCTGTTACATTAATAAGTTAAGTTTCTGGTTTTCTTGCATCAGTGTCTCGTGTGTTTGGTTAATGTGAAACCAGTCCATGGGAGCCCAGGGGTGCTGACGGTATAATTTCTGAGCATGTTGTGGCACTTCTACATGTGCAGTCCTGACTGGAGGATGTCCGCCTTCCTCACTGATTTCTCCCAAGAGCAGGGTCCTATCCCATCCCTGGATGTGACGCTGGGAGCTCTGTAAGTAGGCCAGTCAGCGGCCAATTCCACCAATCAGAAAATGATGAAGTACCCAGAAGTGGGTTTAATAGAAGAAAAGGGCTTCCAGGTAGTCCAATGGGCTGTTCGAGTCCATTTGGTGAAAAGCTGTTCACTGTCTGTGGTTGAGCTGATTCTTTGCTGTTGAAAAGTCTGGATTAGATGAAGGGATTTTAAAAAGCAGAAAGGAGTGATTTCAGGTGGTACGTCCACACCGGTGAGAAGTGATGGATGACCGCCTGTGTGAGGCATAGACAGAGTCTTACAAACTTCATAAAACAGCTTTAAAAGCTCTGCCATCTGAGTGCACTTCATAAGGGGTCCAGGCCATCACTGGTAACGCTGAGAGGTCAAATAACTGATGATGGCATAAAGGACACGGAGGCATCAAAAAGGTCTCAGTCATGTTCCCTTTTTAAAGAATGTGGCACAGTGTAATATATTTGAGCTGGTTTTTCACTGAACAATTTTTCGTGTTTTCTAGGTCTCCCAGCTCCTGAAGTTTCCACGCAGCTGCATGTCCCCTCGCTGCAGCTCTGTCAGCACTTTTCCTGGGCTGACGTGTTGTCACGGGGAGCAGGACGGTCAGCGTCCCCGGCTCCTCCGAGCTCCGTCTCCTCATCCCCAGTGCTGGGCTTCTCATCCATGTCTACTTAGAAGGGTTGCTGAGAACCACACGTGATGGTTGTCAGGGGTGATTTGTGGTTGTCCCTGTGTTTGACATATAGTCAGTATTTGATAGAATCACATGTTTTTTATTATAGTTCTGGCTTCTAAATTGCAGTGGTTTTTAGTCTGCATTTTTTTATAACTTTTTTCTTATTTTTAAATAAGCACTTTTTTTGGGGGGGGAATTACTGGGGATTGAAGCCAGCACATTGTGCATGCTAAGCAGGTGCTCTACAACTGAGTAATACCCACCCTCCTTGTCTGCACTTAAAAGTAAATATTGCAATACACAAAATAGCTCTTAAACACCATCATGGGACCTATTTTCTGTATAGACAATTGAATACATATGCTATTTCAATAAGAATAAATGTTGGGACTTACCTTTCTCAATCTGTTTACTTGTTTAAAAACGATCATAGCTAGTGATAAACACGAGTCTTGGATACAGCACTTCTTAGGATCTGCTTTGACATCATGGGAAATTACATTCTACAGAGAAGGCAAATTGGGTCTCATTGATATTTGGATGATTTAGCAGATGATCAAGTCTTTCAAACTTGACAGTTTTGTATTTTAAACTAACTGCAAAGTTATCTTCTAGAAGTTGGAATTCCTAAGTTTGTGAAGTGCTCAGTAATTCAGTGTGTATGTGTTTGTGTCCGTGTGAACGTGTTTGTGTGTGATTTCAGGAAGGTAGAAATAAGTTCCATGTAGCCCTCTGATACCTTCCTCCTCCAGTTCAAGATTTAGGCATATATTTACACAAGTAAATTAATATTCTTTAGTCATTTGATATATTGGTGGGAATATGAGGTTCTCACACTTGTTTCAGAAGGGCTGGGGAGCATCAGGTTTGAAAACAGGAGGGGAAAGAGGCAGGGTGGCCCTTCACACTTTGTGCAGGATTTGAGGAACAGTAGCTTTCTTTTTTCTTTTATTCTAAAACAAACTGGCGCCGAATTGTAACATACTATGACTCAGAATTGCTTTTCTGATAAGATACAACTGCCTCAGAGTTTTCAAGGCAACATGAATGATGAAATCCGTTTTAGGAGTTATCTTTAAAGTAGTGTTAATTTTCAAGGAAAAGGCTATAGCCTGTTCTTTCTTCGAAGGGTAAAAGACGTTCTCATTGATTCAAGTGCATGATTAATGTGCTTAGTTTCTTTGGGGTTTTTTTCTTTTTTTTTAAGTGCTTGTTTCATTGTGGTTTGAATGAATGTTTAAAATTTCTGAATTTTGTTGTTTAGAACATGCTGATTTATCAGAACTGTTAAAAACCTGATTGATCTATCGTCTTTGTTTGGAGGGGCACCCTTTTGATTACTTTTGTCTGTTAAAGAGGGAAATTCTTCCTCTAGCCTGCAGATCATTAAGTGAATGGTTTGCAGTGTGCCTTTAAAATTCTTTGAATGCTTTGAGCATGCTTTTCTAGTGAAATTTGAATTGACTCATAGTAATGACTTTGCTTTGATTCTGTGGCTTTTGCTCCTCTCCGCAAGAATTTGAATTCTCTGTTGCATTTTGTATACGTGTTCTTAACAGGGGAATAAATTTTACATTTTTTACAAAGGTGGGTTTTCATATCCCCTCTGAATGCCTTCTATAATTGATACAACAAAAATCTGTTATTGCAGTGCTTAATTATTTCATAAACTAATTTTTGGCTTAATCAGAAGCAATGAGAAAGAGTGATAATAAAAAATATGAAAACCTTCCTTCCTTTGAAGAATAGAAATCAGGTGGTCAGGCTCACGCATGTTTTGTGCTTGACACACTTACTTTCATGTCATTGTGTAACATGATTCGGAGATGGAGTTGCTTCAGGTTTTATAGATTTTTGTTTTAACATTTTTGTTGAATTCTTTCTCCAGGCTGATGTTTCCTGTTGGGTTTGTTGAAAGCGTAGAAGGGAAACAAATTCTTTCTTTTAATTTCAGGAGGCCTGAGTTGCTGATGAGAAAAGAGTTGAGGGTGGGCTGAGGAACAGATTGACACTCCCTCTCCTCCCAGCTGAAACTGATGAACAATGAAATCAATTAAGTTTATCAGTATTTGACCAATAGAATTCAGCGAGCCCAAACTGGCAAGTTATGCCCAATGTAAAGTACTGAATTCACCTGCAGAATTAGGTACTTTGCCAATTAGAAGCAGCTTAGAGCAATCAGAAATATTAGTTCATAGGATGAGATATAAAAGAATGTAATATCTTCTATTTCTGAAACTTTTCTTTGTTAAGTTGTGTAGCGCTAAAATTAAGTTTCAAGAGCCAGGAGTTAAGAGTCTGGGTGGTTCTGTGGGATCGTTATTCAGGGATGTGTCTAGATCCTGCTAGAGTGTCTGAAGCTGACAGGAAAAGACCCAGAGCTAGGATTTGTTATCCTAGGTTGTCCTCCATAATGGTTCCATAATGGTTACATGTGGGAGCCCAAGATTAGGTTAACAAATTGTAACAGACCCCAGCCGCCTGTCCATGTTCAGAAGAAAAATGTGTGCTTAGTAACTGCTTTGCAAGCAGGAGCATGTGCATTCTCACTCTTGTCTCCTTGCCTTAAAAAGCAGAGACAATGCTTTGCTTGCATAGTTGATGCTTTAGATAGCACTCTGCTCATTTCAAAGCAAGGACCCAGGCCCTCAGGTATAAAAGCTGGGCTTGTGTGCTTTTAGACAGTCTATTATCCCCAAAACAAGGACCTGGCTGGTCTCGTGGTCTGCTTTGTAATTCACATATCAAAAGAATGTATCTTATTCCCCTCACCCCATGACTTCCCTAAAGATACACTAAGTCTTTGTACTCATTGTGGATTCTACAATCTCTGTCTCCTCCCGTTTTTCCTCAAGTTCCTACTTACTATCACACAACTGTTAATGACTTTTTCCTTTCGTTATACACAGTAAATATAGGAGCATTTGAGAGGCTCGTGGAGTTGGCTCCCTACATCTTCTCTTTTTCTGGACTTTTCCCACAGAGTCTTGAATAATCATTCCGTGTCGGTACGACTTCTGCCAGCCATAACCCACAGTTCCAGGTGAGAATGATGCAGGCTTTATCTCTCCTACCCAAGGGAGAGAGAGAAGAGAATTGAGATCTGCTCCCTTGTGGTCCCTTCCTTCCCCAGGGACACTCCAGTTCACCTGCAGCCTTCTGGCCTCTGCTGTCAGGGCCTCTGTCCCAGGACTGACTGCAGCCATTTTTCCCTTGCCAACATTTCCTGTGCCTTTTAGAAGTTGGTCTCTTCTCTGCAATTCAAACCTGGCAGATGTGATGGTGGTCAGCGTGCTGGTGGGCAGTCACATGGGGACTCCCAGGAGCCATGCTGATTCTCCTGAGTCTCTCATTCGGGGTTACAGAACTGTCGAGCACCGGAGGATGCCCATTCACGTGAGGGCAGTGCAGCATTGCATCACTTTCATTTTATTTTTGAAATTTCAGTGGAGAAATTATTTGTAGCAAACTGTTCCAGTTTTTTGGCTGACTGCTCTCCTCACCACCATTACCTTGTTGGATGTGGTGCTTGTTTTAAGAACCAGGTTTCTTCTCTGTTTATTTCTAGCAGGTGGGCTTGCCGAATCCTTGATCTGCATTTGAAGCAGAATGCTTCATCTTGATGTCAAACTGATTTTCTTCATTCTGAATATTTCGTATACACTCAGCAACTGTTTCAAGTGAACTGCTCTTGTCCAATTTCGGTTAACTCACATTTGCTGATCTCCTGCTTTCATGCTGAGGGCAGTTTCTTCTTCCTGTAATAAAAGTTAGCAATTTGCATCTACTATGGGAAGGTACTGACCCGAGGTGCTTTTGTTCTTAACAGTTTTAATACAATTCACCCATTAAAATTTACAAAGGTTTTTACTCTATGCCAAGAAATGTGCATCCCAGTCAATCTTAGAATATTTTCATCCTCCTAACAGGAAACCCTGTATGTATAAGCACTCATTCCCATCTTCCCCATCCACCCCCACCCCCAGGGAGCCACTCTTCTCTCTCTGTGGATTTGCCTGTGCTGGACATTTCATTTAAATCGAGTCAATTCATGTAAATGGAACCGTCTATTGTGACTGACTTCTTTCACACTGAGTAACGTTTTCAATGTTTGTCCACGTTGTTGCCTGGGTCAGTACTCCATGCTTTGCTATTGCTGAATAATATTCCACTGTATGGCTGGGCCCCTCTGTTTACCCATTCATCAGGTGATAGGCATTTTGGTTGTTTCTTCTTTTTGGCTGTGATGAATAATGGCACCTTGATCATTCCTGTAGGAGTTTTTATGTGGACATTTGTTTTCAGTTCTCTTACGTGTGTGCCCACAGAGCAGAATTGCTGGGTCATTCAGAAACCAACTGTTCAAATCTCTGAGGTCCTGCCAGGCTGTTTTCCAAAGTAGCCACACTGTGTTACATCTCACCAGCAAGGGCTGCTATCTCTGATTCCTGTGTGTCCTCATTAGTTCTTGTTATTCTTTTTTTAAATATAACCTTGTAGTGAGTGTGAAGCGGTTTCTCCTAGTGGTTTTGACATGATTTCCCTTACAGCTAATGATTTTGAACATCGTTTCATTGTGCTTATTGGCCATTTGTATATTTTCCTTGAAAAATACCTTTTCGGATCCTTTATTCATTTTTTAATTTAGTTGTCTTTTTTGTTGAATTGGAGGAGCTCTGTTTTATTTGGAGATACAAATTCCTAATCAGATAAATTATTTGAAAATATTTTCTCCTGAGTGTTGTTTTTTCACTTTCTGGATGGTGTCCTTTGAAGCGAAGTTTTAAATTTGATGAACTCAAATATATCTCTGTTTTCTTTTTTCCTTGTTCTTTTGGGGCAATATTTAAAATCTGAGGTATTTGATTTAAAATTTACATATAAAATATCTTAATTCTTAGGACCGTCCTAGAAGACGGGTGCTGTTGTTGTCCCCAGTCTATGGATAGGAGGCTGAGATGCAGAAAATTTCACTGACTTATGAGTGTCAAAGCTACCCAGTGCTGTGGGAGTTCAGAGCCTCATGATTGTCCCCAGCATCTATGCTCCTCACCACCATGCTCCACTACTGCCTGGAATCGTTAATGAAAAAGTCTTTCCTTTTTTGGTTTCTTGTTTGTTTTCTCATTGGGAACCTCATCTCCTCATTTTCCTTTCGGATATCAGTGTAGGTTTATTTTAGGTCTCATGTAGGCAGAAGCATTGCTATCAGTTAACTTCTTTATTACTCACTCTCCGGTGATCATTGTTGCTATTTGACCTAATCAAGTCATGCTTAAGTCTTTCCTGCTCATGACACTGAAAAGAGTCATGACTTACAGAATGCTCAGAGAAGAAAATAATTGATTGATTTTATTTTGCTACCCAATCAACCAATCAAATAAAAACCCCGGTGTTGACACAGTCGGTAAGCCCTCCAGAATAGGGTCACTGTCTTCCTTGTGTTTCATTTGTTTGGTCACAGTGTCTGGATAGTGACTTGCTGTCCAGCAGTTTTGTGAGGATACGGTGCTCGTGAATCATTGTAAGGACAGAATTTTGACAACAGACTCTATTGGTCATTTCACGAGGGAAAAGTTAATATAGAAATACTGCTCAGATCTATTTTAAAATTAAGTTTGGAATGTTGAGAAGAGTTCAAGGAACCATACAAAGATCTTTTTCACTTATTTTAGATCTATCTTAGGCATATTATGATTACATAGCAGAGTAACTTATCAACTAGATTTGACAAGAGGGGTGTATTATTGATTATTTGTTTTAGTTGAAATATTCTACCTGGGAAAATGTAATCAGTGCCCATAAATGAACAAATATGTTTGTATTTCTATGTAACATGGGAGCAGACTTCATATGTTTCTATATAATATATATGACTGTGTGTTTTAATCTGTCTGTCAGTGTATTTATAGTTTTTCAGCAATGTTCTAACTTTAGAATTCTTCTAAGAAAATCACCCCCGATTCTAGTGCAGTTTGTACTGTGTATCCTGTCTTATGCATGGGATTCCACTGTCTCCTCAGTGAGGAATTTCCTCCCCTACTGAGGTAGTAGCAGAGTTAAAGGAACTGTGATTTCTAGGCCTTTGCTCTCCATGTGTTTGCATTTGGCTGTCAATCGCGATTTTCCCTTTCTTGAATTTTCATTGTTCAATTAGAATTTTTGAAAATAAGTGTTAATATGTTGTATTTGTCTCCCTAGAAACTTGATGTGTTTGTGCTTTTCAGTTTTCAATTTCTTAAAAATGTAAATGCACTCTTGTTTTTAAGTAGTCCTTTTTCACTAGATATTTGTTTACCTCTTTATAGTTAAAATACATTTTTTCCAATGAATGAATCGGTGTGCATGTTTTAAAAGTTACCTTACTTTTTATTTTCCTTATTATAACAATTAAATTCATTCTAGAGAATTTAGGAAATAAGGATAAACACAGTAATAACTTAAAAATGGCCTCTAATCTCACCTAGAGATACAGTTGTAAAGTTTCAAATTGAGAATTACAAGTCCTCTCATGTTGTTCTTCTTTTTCAAGATCGTTTTGATTACTGAGACCCTCGAATTCCCATATGAATTACAACAGCAGCTAATCAGTTTTTGCAGAGGAGCCCAATGGGATTGTGATCGAGACCACGTAGAATATACGGATCACTCTGGGGAGCACTGCCATTCCAAGAGCACTGTCTTCTGATCCAGGAATGTACGTGGCGTGTCTGTCCAGGTATTTAGGCCTTCTTTAATTTTTTTTCAGCAATGCTTTGAGTTTACAGAATATTATTTTACTTTTTTTCTTTGCCTTTATACTGAGGACAAGTGTGCAAGGTACCGGGATCAGAAGTGTATTTTAGCCCCTCCCGTTGCTGCCAACATGGTCGCTGCGCTCTTGCTTTGCCTTGTGTACAATCTTGCACAAAATAGGACCTCAGTAACTCTCTCTTGAATGAATGAATATATGATTGAAGGATGATGCTTGAGAGTCCTTGTGATGATTTTTTCCTCCAGCCTTTCCCCAATTCTTAACTATGCCCTTTCTCTTCCTAAACTCCAGCCTGGTTTTCAACCTGCCTGTGACATTGATTTTCCCTGTCTGTAGACTCTTCTTTTCACTGGTTCACGATAATGTTACACGTGGGCTGTGGAAACTTGCTAGATGTCAAGAAAGAGCAAATCCATTGCATGCTAGTATTTTTACAGTGTGGTATTTTTTATCGATTGAAATTAAATCAGGCTGACCCCCTGAGCCCTCCCGTGAGCTCTTTTCACTTTCCTAAATCTGATACTGCTCTGGTTGCTACATGTGCCCTTCCCCCAGCCTTGGTTTTTGGGTTGAGTAAGTCATCATCAGTGGACCCCTTTCTTTAAAAGATGAAGAGAACATTGTCTCTTTCTCACTGGTTGGGGACTTGGATGAGATGAGTTACCAGATAAAGAATGGAGCTCCACCTCATTCTGACCCCCGCTCTTTCCGTTCCGTTCTCCAGAGGAAAAGAGTACAATTCAACAGTATAAAGATTGATTGTGAGCTAATGAGATAGACAAGACAACCGAAAATTTATTAAATATCCTTTCATGCCAGAAACAAATGTATTATACACACAAAAAGCACATAAAGCACGGTAGTACTGTGGTTACAAACATGGGTCTGAGATCGAGTCCTGCTCTGGAGTGACCAGTCCTGTGAGATGGAGAACTGGTAGGTCGGCTTAGGCTCTCCAGGACTGGTTTTCTGTCCTGCAGAGATGGGGCTCGCTAGGCTTCCCTCCCCCGTAGAGGTGCTGTGGGGTGTAACTGTCACGCGTGCACAACTGCTCGTTCCTCGTAAGTGCAGGATAGCATAGATTTTGCGGTGATGGCTTTATGACCGCCCCGTGTAGACTCTCAGTGCTCCAAAGGGATGCCTTGTGGTTTGGAGATGGGATTCTCATTTCTGTAAATACACAAGGATTGTGTTATTGGGCCCTGCTGATTTGAATCTATTCTTTAGAAAGTACACATTGCAGATATATTTTTCAAGCATGTGTGCTTTATTTCTTTTATTATTTATAGTTCTACCATCTCATCTCTTGGTGTGACTTTTCATGGAATCCAGGAAACAGTCCTAAGCTATCTGCCTCTTCACTCTTCTCCGTGGTGGTTTTCTTCCCTGACTACAAGAGGGTTTTGCACAGGAAATTTTATTTGTTCCCCTTTTCCTGGAGTCTCTCTTTCGGTCTGCCCATCTCTCACCTGTTCATCTGTCCATTTATCTACCCACTTATTCTTCTGACTTGTTCCAAAAAGCATTTCAGGCAGCTTACAGAAGAACAGATATCAAATAAACAGGTTAGAAAATTGGGCCAAGTTCAAACTGTGAGGCTAGAAGGCGAGCCTGTGTGATGGTTGCAGCCATAAGACACACGCCTCTGCCCTGTGACTTATAAGATCGACAGCATGATTGTACCTGATGCTCCCAGCAGACACAGAGTAACAGGGTTTGTGGGAGATGCTCACTGGCTGTGAAATAAATAAGTGGCTCAGGAGAAGCCCAACCTTTCCAGCTACAAAGGCTTAGGAGAATATTTTGAGTGTCTTCCAAAATCAGGGTATTGCATTGTTTCTTTTGTCAGAGTTCTACGTATAGTTGGTTACATTCTATACCTGGAAATTTCTCCAGAACTTCTTACCAAGTGAGTGCCATTGCTCGGGAATGGGGTGGTTCTGCTCATTGACGGGGGTTGGCCAGAAACCAAAAATGACAGCTTCAAAGGAGCCTGGGATTTGTCAGTTATGTTTTGTCAGTTCTGTAGATTTCAGGAAATGCTTTCACACTTTCTCTCCATCTGAGGCGGCAGCGTGCTCTCTTAGCAGCATCAGGAGCTCAGAGCCACGGGATGTTGGGGGCGGACTGCACTGCCGTCAAGACAGCCAAGCCAGTCACTGCAGGCGTGCTCCTTTCACATAGTGCATTTCATGTTCTATAGTAGAATGTTTCAACAGGGAGTTAATTAACCGAGTTAATTAACATTTAATAAATATGAAGCTTTGATGAAAAGTCTGTTATAGGCAGAATATAAGTTGTGAACACTTTGAAAACGGTTCCATTACAGAAATTTTAGTAGGGAAGATAAACAGTTTATCTTATTTATGCCTCTCTTTTAAAGTAACACAGAAACAAGGCAGAAAAGGCAGAGGATGATTTCTGTTATTCCTCTCGGCTTGCAGGTGCCCTCACATCCAGTGGCATCCATCCAGACACCAACACTGACACTGGCCATGCTCAGAACTACCTCAGCCCTGAAGACACAAGTGACAAATAGAAGGGGGCCGCGCCCTGTTACAGCAGGTGCTCTCATTTTGTGGGTCCTTATGTAACTGCGCGGTGTTAATCAGGATCGCCCGTTCTACATTGTGTGGCGCTGCTGCGGTGTCTCCTAGTTATCTGTTTCTGTAAGTACTCGTGTATTATTCTCCAATGTGTGTTACTACACATCTAAAAATGCTTTTTTCAGATGAAAAATAATATATATTTAATATAATAAGTCTGAAAAAGGGGACAAAAGAGGCTATCCAGGTCCCACTACTCAGAAATAATAATGAACAATTTAACATCTACTTTCTGTTCTTTTCATCAGTGTGTATCAGCTCTGTCATAAAAACCAGTGAGCACTCTGTGCCTGTTTACTGTGTGGAGACCTCCATTTTCCATTCGGCTTATTACATGATTTTCTACAATATTCTATCTCCCCTGGCATGATTTTTAATGACCAGTATAGCATTATGTCTTGTGGAGGCATTTTCCATTTTACTTCAGACTTAAATAAACTTTTAAATTCCAAGTGTACTTAACTGAAATACTGAAAAGAGAACTGTCGTGGTACCAAAAGAGCCCTACCTCCCTTCCCCTTATTTCCTGAGTGTAAAAGCTGTTGCCAATGTGGTGTATATATTTCATGACCTTTATGCCTATGACATATATATATACCCATACATACATACATACATACATACATATGAGAAATCTATGTATATGTGTGTATATATGCTTTTTTGAAAAATAAGGCCATACTATATGTTTTCTGCAGCACGCTTTATTCACTCAGGGGTATATCATAGACGTCCTCCCACTCCAGACTCACCCGGTCCTTTCAGATAGACTGGAGGGGTCTCCTGATGTGCAGGTGTGGTCTCTTGTGCAAGGACACCTTTGGTGGGAGAGTGCTGTGGACAAGGCCCTGGGCCACGGGGAAACGCCGACCCCCTCAGTGCCCACAACTCGCCGTGATTTACCGCATCATTGTCTTGTTGGTGGACACTTAAGTTTTCTCCATTTTCCACTGTCAGAAAGGATGTTTGACTGGCATCTTTCTTTAACAGACATTCCTGTGATCTTGTATGAGCATGCCTTTAGTTAAGTCTTCTGGAAATTTAGTCCCTGGATGTGACATTTACGTTCATCACAGGCTACTTTCAAGTGACTAGAAATTCCTTCTCCAGTGTGGAATGAAAAATGGAGAATTACTTATGTAACCAATTCTCTATTGCTGGATATGATTTCACTTCAGCTTTTCTTCCCACCAGTGTAAACACTACATCTATTTGAACTGATTTTTTTTCTAAACGAAACGATTCCTAGAAGTGGGGTTGAATCAGTGTGTACACACGTTTTCAGAGTTTACATATCCATTGACATGTCATCCTCCAAAAAGGTCGCTCACAGTTTTTTCTCCCACAGATGGACACTAGCTACAATATCTTTTAAAAATATTTACCAATAAGATGAGCAAAAGTGCTTTTTCATTATTTTAGTTTTCATTTGATGACCAGTGAGGTATTGAGCATTTTTCACTGATTAGCCATCTGACTTTTGAAAACTGAATGATCCATTTTGTCCTTTGCACAAATTTAAGTGAGGAAGCTTCTTTTTGCTTTGTGACAGCTCTTTGTATGTTATGAACATTAATCCCTTGTCTTCATCAACATCTATCACAGAGTTTTTCCTTGTCATTTCTTTCGTTTCATTTTGTTCAGTAGGTTTATATTTGTTGTGGCTCAAAATATTCTTAAGATAGTAAATGTCTTCCTTTTGGGTTTTATCTTTGTTATTATTCTTAGAAATACTTTCTTATAATGGTATAAATCTCTTATGTAGGTTTATTTAATGTCTAAGATGGAGATGATAATAGTACTTGTTATAGTGAGGAGAAGTTGAATTAATGTGAGCAAAGAGTTGTATTTGCTGTTATTAGTATTTTAATATTTAAACCACTATCTGTAATTTTTTTTGTGGTCATTATGACAGGAATAGAATTTGTTCTTTCCAGGTGATTCTCTGATTGTCCCAGGACAATTATTGAATTCACAATTCGCTCTTTGATTTGAAATCCCTCATGCACAAAATACTTATGTACACTAGAGTCTCTTTTTGAGCTCATGCTATATTTCTGTCAACCATACTTCCTTACTCCAGTGCCATATCTTACATATTGTAAAAATTAATTATTATCTGACAGTGCGATATTTTTTTGTTCTTTTCTTCCATCCCAAACTTTCTTGGCTATTATTATGACTTTATTATTCCTAAAGAATTCTAAAATATTTTGTTCAAGTTAAAAAAAAGTCAGATAAGAGTATTCATGGGATTTTTATTGTTTTGAATTATTTTTAGGAGAACTTCCATATTTACAAAACTGTTTTCCTCCATGCAATATGTTGATGTCTCTACATTCACACCTCTTATTTACCCCTCAGTACAGTCCTGTAGTTTTCTCCATGTACAACATGGGCATTAATTTTGAGTTTATTCCAGATTATTGTTGATGTTTTTCTTAATTTTGTAAGTGAGAATTTTTTGCTATTATATTTTTTAACTGTTTAAACTGACACCTAGGAAGGCAGATTCGGTTTGTAAATACTCACTTTGTAACAAATCATTTAAAATTGTAAGTATTAAGTAATTGTTCGAGGATCCTTTCTTTTGTGTTTTTAAAAATTTGTTTCCAATATTATCAAAATGGTCATAGCTAAGAAGTATAGGTGTGGAGACTGATGGAGAGAGGTAGTGTGGCTCATGTACAAACTGTGAGCACTTTCATGGCTGCCTTTAGGCTGGAGAAGCCCCAGAAGAGCCCAGGTTAGACCAGGGGTGGCTTTGTATGCACTTGAAAGCCAGCTTTCCTACCTGTATGGTGAAGCCTGGTGGGCGTGGCAGGTAGATGATCAAGGTCTGATCAAGGTCATTGGCTGCACAGAGCGCTGTGTCTGTGAGAACTGGAGTCCATCGCCATGGGAAATGCTTGGTGCCAGGAACACTGCAGGGGAGCTGGGGAGTCTGTTTGTTAAGGATTTTCCAGTCCTGGGAGTTGGAAGATCAGACTCTGCATTCAGATCTGAGTTTGAATTCATCCTCTCTTGTTTACTGGTCCTCTGACTTTTGTCAAGTTATCTACCCTCTTTGAACTCCTATTTTCTTATCTCTCAAAATAGGAGGATTACGGCCTGCTGCTAGAGTGTTTGATCAGGATAAATGATTTGTTTCTATAAGATGCCACGTACAGTCACAAGCTCAGTGAGAAATGGGCTGTCACCTCTTCATCTGCAACTCAGTGCTCGACAGGACATCGGGGCAAAGCCAGTCCGTAATTTGTTTGTGATGCAAGTAGGAACAAAATTAATGTCTTGCCTTTCACTTGCAGTATTCTTACTCCTTTGCTTCATTGACTTCTTTCCTCCTTTCCTTTCCCCTCCTCCACCAAAATATCCTGAGACTCTCTCAGAACACTACATTCAAATTACTTTAAAGGGTGTCTCATCCTCATGAAATGACAGTAACTTAAAAAAAATCTGTACAGATCCCAGACGTCATTGTATTTGATTTACACACACACACGCACACCCACCCACACACACAATCAGACTACCTACCACTTGCTGAGGGAGAAGGACCAATTTTTCTGAGTTTTCATTCACTGAGCGTGAGAGCAAAGTCTCTTACGCAGACTTTCACCTTGCTTAGTGCATGGTGTTTTTAATTGGATTTCTGCTTTGTGGCCATAGAACTATTCTTATAGAAGAGAGGATGTGGAGACATAGACATTCTGCTGAGATATTCGTGTCAAAATATTTGAGTTGGAAAGGACTTAGGACAGCATAGAGTCGTAACATTTTATGGGTGAGAATTCATGATGGTGTAACTTGGACAAGAACCCGGGTCTTCTGTCTTCGTGTCCACGTGGATGAAGAGGCAACAGGGCGGGAGATGGCAGGGATCCTTCTTGCTTGAGTTCCAGGGTCTTGCTAGTTTTCATTGCTTAGCTGTCTTTAGTTTAGGTCCGTGTGGCCTCTCATGGGAAGGTCACTCTGTCCTGATAGACTGAGTTTCTAATCAGCAAAAAGGTCTGGACCCACTCATATTTCCCAGAGTTTTTCTGCTGTCCTGCTGACAGTTTATATAAATGATACCTAAGAAACTACTGGATATAAAATCCTTATTGTTATCATTTGCCCTCAAGTTCCATAGGAATGGGGTGCTGTCTCAGGCTGTCTAAGGCTAGATCTGAACAAAGATAGGGTGATAGGCTGTGCTGCTGGACCCTCCCCAGTCGAAAGGGATTTCCACCTTAGTATTTAGAATCAGACAGATGAGTTCAAATCTTGCCTTTACCAGTTATTAGCTTTGTGAACTTGGGGAAGAAACTGTACTTGTTTGTGTCCAATTTTCTTTATCTGTAAATAAGTTTAGTATTTATTTTAGGGTTTTTGTTTTAGAATTGAATGAGCTAATTTCCTCATTTATACCTAAATTACTGATCGCGTGGTTCTATGCTGGTGCCTTGGTAGAAGATTACTAAGGGACTCAGCAGTGAGAATGCAGGTGGGGGACCCCTGGATCATAGAGCTTATATTCCAGGATATGCTTGTAAAAAACTGGATGTGCAGTGGATTTTTAGTAAATGTCCATTCCTTTCCTTATCCACATTGATTGTGTATATATCTTTGTACAATATATGAACAATTTTTTATTGCAATTTAAATATCTTTGTAGTATTTAAATTATGTAGCTATAACAAAATACGTGAAATAAAATGATTTGTCTTTTATTTTCTTTTCAATATGCAAAACAAAATAAAATAGAAAAGAAAAAAGGTTTTGAAGGAGTAGAAATAATTTTATTTCTGTGGAATCAATTCCCTATGTTAGGTTTTTTAGTTGTGTTGTTAAACAGCATATAAAATTGATAGGTTGTGACTTCAGTGTTGATAGCTAGGTGAGTGTAGTTTCTTTTTGTGGTTGTCTTTGATGAATTATTTGAACTAGATCATAAATGATGTGCATGTTACATATTGGAAACGAGGAAAGAGTGGAGACATACTACCTCCAATGCAGTCATCTTGTTACCAAGTCGAAACTCGTACTGCTTGCTGTATGACAGGCCAATAAATCGGGAGATTGAGGTGTTGGAGCAAGGAATAGTGACTTTATTTGAAAAGCTGGCAGACCCAGAAGATGGCTGAATGATATGCTGGAGAACCGTCTCCCCCAAGTCAGAAATCAGTCCGCTTTTATACTAAAAAGGGGCGGGGATGTGGTTGGTTGTTGCAAACTTCTTGCGGTATGAATTGTTTCTCCTTGGAATTCTTTGTTCTTGCAGCTGTCCACGTGGGTCAAATCATGGTGCCCCTCTATAACCTCCAAAAAAAACCAAAGTTGATTTTCTATTTTGCAACTTGCCATCTCAACATAAGTGCAGAAGAGTTAACATCGTGAAAGATCAGAGCCCGGAGAATAGGCTCTCCTGGATATTTCAGGCTAAAGGCAACTTTCTTTTACAAAAGGTACAGAGCTACCAAGTCTGAGCCTAGAAAACAGCAAAGGTTTAAAGCCAAATGAACAGACCTAACATGCAGTCAAATTTATTCTTTTCTATTACAATTTCTTTTCCCACCACATAAATAATTTTAGTAAGAAACATGAGCAATTTTTTTAGTTTTGCTTCTTAGTAACGGATAAGTGGGCCAAATACATTTATGAGAGCAGGGATGCTGTGTGGGCATTGGGGTCACAGCAAACTCTTGTTGGGGGTGGTCGACTCTGCAACATGTCTGATGCCCCGTGGGTGTTGGTGAGGGACCCCATAACCAGGGGCTCTCTTCAGGAACCAGCATATGGGCATTGACCTCTGGAGACCTTTTTCAGCTGCCGGAAATTTTTTCAGATAATGTGACTGAAAAACCACTTCAGCTGGTGATAATTAGGGAATAAAGGAAGAGGAAAAGCGCTTGGATTAGATTAGAAGAGAAGGACAGAATATCAGGGAACCTGGGGGCTTGGCAGTGGGTCCTTGGGAGAGAGGGGAGCAGAGGTGGGGAGGGGCACGGCTCTGGAACCAGCTCCTGCACCTGTCCCAGGGCCCAAGTCACACAGCTTTAAATTGGCCCAGGACGCTTTCCTGTCTGGATGTCACCCTGGGCAGAACCTTGAGAATCGAAGGTAAGGGGTGGGCAGCACTCACCTAGGGGATCACTGAGGACTTAGTTCAAGTCCACGGTGCCTTTTCTGGTCATGTGTCTTCACTTGCCCTTTATCTTAGGATCTGAGAAGCAGGAGCAAGGAACGCAGGGAGAGATCCAGTAAGACATCTGACTGTGTTAAGAGACGACAGTCATAGCCACACCGGGAGCGAGGACACTTGCAGCAAAGTAAAACGACTTCACAACTATTGCATCAGAGCTGCCGGTGTGAGAGAGCCTAAGCCTGTCTCAGAGTGCAGGGGACAAGCAGAAAGGAATGGTAAATTTCCACTGACAGTTGAAATTTTGTTAAATAGCCTGCTACTGTTGCTTGTATCACTTGAATGAATGCAGGCATATTTCTATGGGCATTTATATGTTCACTCAAACCCACCAGCCACTCTTGCCCCCATCGGGGATGGGCTTTCTCAAGCCCAGTGCACCTGCTGCTTGGATGGGCCATGCTGCGGGTCCTCGCCTGGGGCCGGGCTGCTGCAGGGCACTGAGTCCCCGAGGCACGGCCTGCGAGACACGACAGGAACACCTCTGCTCTTGACTGAGGGCCTCCGTTTCCCCCTGCAGTGTAAGAATGCTGGTGCCTGAGTTAGAAGCATGCTTCAAAGCTGTCCGTGTCCTTGCCATCCAGAAGCAGAGCCTGGGAGCTTCCTAATTTCTCCAGAATGGGGTTTACATTCATCTTCGACAGGTGAGTTTATGTCCTTTTACAAGTGGAGGAATTACTGCAGTTTTCCTGGAACTAACTCACCACTAGTCCATCTGATTTTTCTGTGCTAGGATTCAATATGGCATGCTAAAAATTCTGGAGTCAGATCTTGAAACACTGATGAAGAGGATTATTTTATTTCTTTATATGATAGTATTTTACTTTCAAAATTCAGAGTTTTCAGTTCTTTCAAAAATTTTTTGAGGGGTTGGAGAAACAAATTTGCTCTTACCATCTTTGTGACCTGTTGCTATATGCCTGTCACCTGTCTTCTGTCACTTGTGAGGCGGTTCCATTTGTGACCCTGTCCAGGTTGTTCATGTTATAAAACATAAAGCCTGTAAAAGTACAATCCCTTTTACTCAGAGGACATTCCACAAATACTACTTAAATCTGGGTGTGGTTTTAAGAAGACAGAACCATTAGAACATGTACTTGCAGGTTGCTAGTGCAAAATCCCGAAATCAATAGTCTAGCTCAACATCTAAAATCTTTCTAATCTACCTTGGATTTGTATGGATAAGTGAAGCAGTTTGCTAAGAACTCAAGACCAGGGTTAGAATACAGGCTGGTGTAGCTCAGCAGGTCCTCCCAAGCTGATGCTCTGGCAGAGGGCAGGTCCTAGGGGAGAGGGCGTGTCCTCCCATCCCTGAGCTGACAATTTGATGGCAAAGACATTCATCAGGTTAAGAACTTGGAGATTCTTCTAAAAACAGTGGGTTTCAAAACAGTCCTAAAAGCGTGGGAGTGACACAATCCCATTTGCCTCAAGTAGGGGAGAGTGGCTTTGAGGCCACTTGGGAGACTCGTGAGTCCAGGTGGGCAGTGTTGGTGGCTTCCACTTGAGCGGTGGGATGGTCAGCGGGTAAAAGCGAACAGATTGAAGGCAGGTTTAGATGGTAAAAAGGAAAGGATGAATGATTTCTGTGAAGGTAGGATGGAGTAAGGAACAGGTTTCTGGGTGGATTAATGAGGTAAATGATGGTCCTGCTGTGCTCTGAGGAGGGAAATATGTAGAGGGAGTTCTTGGGGATAACTGATGAGTTCAGCTGTGGGTAAACTGAAAGGCTGTTAGATGTGTGGTTTGGGAGCTCAGGTGAGAGCCAGTAGTGAGTAGGGGGAGGGGAGAGAGACTGTCAAATCAGTTTGTCTTGTGAACATACAAATAAGGATGAGTAATGACACACTTAAAACCTCTATATTTTGTATTTAAAGCCCAGTAACATTTTGCTATATTGACTGCAGAGGTTCTTAATTTTTTTTAATAGAAATAAAATAAATAGAAACAAAATAGTGGAGTTAATGAACATCTTAGAGTTGATGTGTGTCCTTGTATGTATTTTCATACCTCATCTGTTTATAACCATAATCTACAAAAAGTTCGCTTGCTTAGCATAAGAGTTAAACAGAGGGAAGTGACACACAGTGTTGGGGCTTGAAGCTGATCTTCTCGGGCAAATTATGTCACCTCTCTGTGCTTTAGTTGCATCTTCTGTGACTGCCCCCGGGCCCTTCATCACAGCTGATTTCCTAGACTAGATGTTGGGAGGGAGGCTGCTGAAGGGAATAAGAAGCGGCAACTTCTAGGGATATTGAAGAGAGAGACAAAAACAGATTAAAGCCGATAAACTGAGTAAAAATACCATCAAAAGAGAAAGAATCCCGCAGTGTTTTGAGCCCCTTAGCTTAAGGGAAACAAAATCAGGTTGAGCCAAAGCTCTTGAGCATGTGAGTATTGTGGGTGGGTGGGTGTCATCAGAAAAGGGTTGAGAAAAGGCCTTTTTATTTCCCTAGACGTTTCCAGTAAGGATGGGGAGCAGAAAAGAAAACCCCCTGCTTCACAGTGGAAGCTGCTGTTTTGTGCAAAACTGACCAAAGTTTGGAGACCAGTCATCAGCGGTGCTGGCAAATGAAAAGACTTCGGGATTGGGTGGGGCACTTGCTGCGACTTTCAGGTGACCTGCTGGCTGGGTCTGTATGGCGGGCAGTAGGTTTGCAGGGTGACCCGGGCATAAACCCTGGCTCTGAGGCTGCTGGTCTGACTAGCAAACCTGGGCACCCGCAGTCCTAATGGGGCAGCTCGGGATGTGGCCTGGGACACCTGCTGAGGTGAGGGCGAGAAGAGGGCTTTCCTGAGGGGGTGTCATGCGGAGAGTGGGAACGTGTTCCTGTAGGGGAGGAAGAGCCTCTGAGTAGGGTGCTGGATGCACAGGCAAGACCAGCCTGAGCACGGAGGCTTCTGGGAGCCAGAAGTCATACAATGGCCCGAACCGCCTTGTTCCTGCGAGACTGCAGGGAAAAGATGCTGAAAATGTAGGCTAGGTTCACACCCTGTGGTGTTTTATGAGTGACAGTAAAGGACTGGTCCGGCAGGCAGGAGAGAACCCTGTGGGCGTCCCAGCTGGGGCGTCACGCCGGAGGGAGGAGCAGAGTTATAGACTTTGCCACTTATTAGCTGTGTGACTTTGAGCAAGATCACCCCACCTCTCTATATATATATCTTCATCTGTAAAGTGACAGAGTGACAAGCTCGTGTCATCAGAAGGCTTAGTTTAGCTCTGATCCTCTTTGTCCAGTCCTGTCAGTGCTGCCCTGTGAGGTTCTGCAGCGGCTGCTCTTACCCTGAGATGGGAGGGCCTAGAGGGACTTTGTAGCGCCCGAGGGCAGGAAGGCGTTGCTTTAAAAGCAGATATGTTGCCGCCTGCAGGCAGTTTGGTTGAAGGTCCTGCAGGGGACTTTGGAGGCCTTAGGTTGTGGAGAGTACTTTGGAATCCTTAGCTTCCTCTTAAGTCTTGTTTTCCCTTGCGGACAGGATTTGCCTTTGCAGATTGATGCTGAAGATTTGGGCTACTAGCAAAGCTGTTTTCAGAGATGGGTATATACGTAAAATATCGTATAAAATAAAATGATTTATTTAACGTGTGGGACTTCGCAGCTGTTGGGAACAGCTCTGTTGTCCTGGTCGTCACGGAGGACACCAAGGGTCAGCAGAGCGTGCGGGAGGACAGGTAGCCTGCAGTGCTGCTGCGGGGTGTTCTCCCGAGTAGAGCACTCTGCTGAGTTGACTCTTCTCTGAGTTTGGTTGCCAGATGAGCAGACAGCAAATTAATGAGTTCTGGTGGGATTGTATAATGACAGGAAGAAAGAGGAAACCGTAGTTTTTCCAGACTAAAACACGCTTTTGTTTCCTGATCCAGTGTGTTCCATTACAGAATTGATGAGTTCTGTCTATTCTGGGACTTCATTGAAATAAACGTTCAGCCTAAATGTTAAGAGTTATGTTTTATTTGGCTGGAGGACTCTAGCCGGGATGGCAATCTCTCAGATCACTCTGAGGGACTGCTCCCAAGAGGTAGGGGAAGAGCTAGGATATATAGAAGTTTTACAAGAAAGACCAGGTAGTTGGAACAATAAAATATTGCTTGTTATCTAAAGAAAACCAGATATCTCAAGATCAAGTATTTAGTGCTTTTCTATGTATGGGAGGAAGCAAACATTTGTGTCATAGAATTCATCCCTTTGGCAGGTACCTAGGTATCTAGGGCCAGTATCCTGTCCTTTCTTACTCTGAATCCACTCAGAGGGCACCACTGTGAGTGGCTGAGAGGCTGGGCTGCAGGCATGCACTCGCTGGGGGGTGGCAGCAGCCGCTAATGACTTGGTTTCAGCATTCTTTGTTTACTGACATGGTTGCAGTATTTTCATTCACATTGTAGTATTTTCATTCACGGACTGATTATGGATAATCTGCAACCTTGGAAAGCAACTGAGATGGAATTACTGCAGGTACCTTCTACTTTAATAAGCCGTGTGCAAAAATAAACATGGAGGAAGCATACATTTGTATTTGGTGGTGTAGTGAAGGGTGACTGCACATTATAGGAGAACGCAATGCAGAATTCCTTAAGTCCACGTTTCTTTTCTGTTGTGGTTTCTGAGAACAGTTTATGGTAATTAACCAACATTGACAAATGCTGGCACACATTGCATTTAAGAGCTGGACGGCTGCAAACTTGTGTATTGGACAGGTGGAATTCATAGGCAAGTGGTCAGGTGGATGGGAGAGAGATGGAGGCTAAGCCTGGGCCCAGATTCCGGTTTAAATCACCATTTCCTCACCATACGGCCTTGGACTAGAATATAACCTCTCTTAACCTGTTGGTGAATCTGTGAAATGGGCATAATAATATTCGTTTCTTCCTGGGATTGTTGTAAGTTCTAAAGAGTATTGTAGCACACATGAAGCACTTAGCAGTGTTCACTGTGTGTGGCCGCCCCGCTTGGCGTGTGTCAGAGCCGTAAAGGCAGCATTTGTCTGTTGAGGATGCACTGGTAGCCCCTTGAATATGTTGTGAATTTGGTGATTTCCTTTAATCTTGGTAACTCTGTGTGCCATGGGCAGTTATTTTCATGGACAGATGAGGAATCTCAGGGTAAAGAAGACTGTGTAATTTGCCCAAAGTCAGACCATAATTTTGGGTGCATGGGCCTCGGTTCAGCATGGGCCCCAGGGCCTTCTGCCCTCTCCATTCAGCACCAGAGCCAGATGTGTGGTCGGCTGTTTCCCAGCCCAGAATATCGGGCAGGCCACAAGACACACCTGGCCCTGCGCTGCTTGAGCAAAAACTCCGGAGGAGAGGAAGTTACAAAAGGGATAAACATAAAAACAGATGACAGCAAACTGTGATCAGCACTGAGAAGGAAAGGAACACGCCTCACAATGCAGAGCTGCGAGCTTTCCCGTCGGGTCTGCTCTGGGGGCGTTCATCTCAGCTAAACAAACTCTGCTGCTGCACCAAGGCAGGAAGGCAGGGAGCGTGTGGCCAGGTAGACAGGGCCTTGTTAATCATACTCATTCCCCATTAAGCTGCAGCTGTCACGGGCACTTACCTAGTAAACAGATGTCTTCCATAATCATCACGCACTTTTCTTGGTAGTTTTATTGCCCCACTTTTGAGATGAGGTCATTAAAGCTGGGGAGTTTGCTGCATGCCCGTGATCACCATGGAAATACCCCCACTGGTCTTTCAACCTAGACTGGTGTGGCTGTCATGTCCCAGCCCTGTGAATGGCATCATGTTGCCTCTCCCAAGCGGCCCAAATGACTGACATTGATATTCTTAATTCATAGGAAATGGTATGTGACAATAGGAGAAAAATGTATTAAGAAATTGTTTGGAAAACTAGAACAAAATCCAATTCTTCCCCAGCTGGGGGAGCGTACCCTGTTTCACTCACCCCACTCACTGCGTGTCACCTCCTCCCTGCCGACTCCACTTTCAGAAGCCACTCTGAGTCTTTGAAGAACATTTTGCCTCATGACATTGTTGACTAGGACCTGCGCCCTCTCTGTCCCTGGTTAACTCTCTCTTGAAAGCCATTTAAATTTCTTGCAGGCTCCTCCGCTCAGATGTAAGAATATCCCCTTTCGACTTCTTGATGCAGCTCCTTAATGAAGATCTCGTGAAGGAAACTTAGTCAAAACCTGGGAGGTATGCACACAGTGACTGCAAACTCAGCACTTTATGAAGTTCAGAATCAGATTTGTGGATGACTCAGGAAAGGCTTTTTTATGGTAACAAGGGGAAAGTGAAAGGATGCAGGCTGTGTGAGACTGAAACATCTCGTTCCTAGCCAGCAAGGCACCTGCTTTCAGGATGGTGTGTGGGGAGTGCAGAGTTCTCACAAAGAAAGAATTGTTGTGATGGGAGGGAGGACAGTTAGGTACTTTACTGTGGAGGGAAAAAGTGGGTTAAGCATTTCCTGGTTGAACAAGAGGATTGTGACATGATGTGCTTGTATTTTGGAGAGAAGGGTTTTTTGGGGACAGGCCTAGGGAGAACGCTCTGTGGCTGGGGAGTCAGCACAACAGAGAAACACAGAGAACTGGGCAGACCCCAAGGCCCCTGCTGGGGAAGAGGCTGCCCGCCAATTCGAGCCCTGCGGGCGGCTTCTGTCCCTTAGCTGGGGCCTCAGAGCTCCCTTCACAACCCAGTCCTGTTGATACAAGGAAAAAAACGTGAGGCATGAGAAGGGCTGTGTCCCAGGCTTTGGTTGAGCCCCTGGGATGTGTCCCACCAGATTTTGTTCCTTGGCTTCGTGCAGTAAAGTATTCAAGAGCAAGCCAGTGTTGAGAAAAGGTAGATTTATTCACAGAGACACATTGAAAGGCAACAGAAAGGCCATGAGGTGTGGGGTTTGGGTGCTCAGATTAAAAGTAGGTACACACTCCACAGAGTGTGGGCTTTCTCCGAAGAGGGAGAGAGAGGGGTGACCGCGAGGTGGCGCTGTGTTGCTCGTTTTCTTGGGCTTGGTGGTTTCATTTGCTAATATGTAGAAGAACCAGCCTAAGGGCAAGGGGCTGGGATTCCCAGGGAGTTGGCCATTTCCCACCCTTTGACATTTTGTGGCTAGCCTTGGGACTGCCATGGTAACTTGGGGCATGATATTCACCATGTTACTATTACAATGGGTGTATAATGAAGCTCAAGCTCTGCTAGAAGTTAAATCTCTTCATCCTGAGCCTCAAGGCCTTCTGGGGGTTGAATCCTTCACCATTTTGATGTTAATTGCTGTGGCCTTCCTTGAATGGCTGTGCTCTGCCCCTTCCATCCTGTCTCACTGTGATGACACAGAGAGAGCAAAGGCCGGGCCCTGCCTGTGCTCCTGCATTTAACAGCGGGAAGTGTGGAGTGGGCTTATGATGACTCTGAGTGGTGAGAAGGATGTTTCAGATTTTGCCACGTGAGACATGGGGACCTGCCAGCAGCCATCACAGATTTATCTCAAGGGCATTATCGCTTGTGTTGTTACGGAAAGAACAGGCCAGCCAAGAAACAAGCACTGAGATTTATTATGCTGACGGGCTCAGAGGGGCTCCTGTTCCGAAGCTCTGAGCACCTCCAAGACCTGCACATGAGGTTCTATAGGGTTAATTACAAGTAAGGGGCTATTAGCCAATAAGGCTCAAACAACAAAAAGCAAGGAATCAGTACACTGAAGCTTATGATTTTGGAACAGATCACGTTACTGACAATTGTTGACCTTGGATTTACGAGTTAGGTTATTAGCCCAGTAAAGTGACACTAAACTTCAGATTTACGAGTTAGCCCAGCAATACTTAGATCAGTAAACCGACACTTATCACACTTAGATTTGTGACTTAGCTCGTTAGCCCAGCTGGGCTTTTCCTTCACAGTGTCACTCATCTTTTCTATATTTCTTTTTTTTTTTTTTTTTTAAGTATTTAATCCAAATTTAATATCAGGTTTTTTTGGAAAGAAATTTCTCTTTTTCTTTTCTTTGGGACTCTTTTGGGGGGGGGTAGGTAATTAGGTGTATTTATCTGTTAGTGGAGGCCCTGGGGCTTGAAACCGGGACCCCGTGCACGCTAAGCACATGCTCTACCACCCCCCCATGATCTTTTCTTTTTGCTTTAGCTGCCAAGAATCTGACAGCTGAATTTCTAGTCGGCCTTTAACACTTGCCCTGACTCCAGGGAATCCATTTTTATGACTTTACCTCCCCCTGGTTTCATTTAAGTATTGAATCTCCAATTTCCCTTCACTCTCAATTTTGCCTTTTTGTTGTTATGGTTGTTAAGGTGTGTTTAAAAAAATTGTTTAATTTCTCTTTTAGCAGGAGGCTGAAAGTAAATAAATATGTAAACAAACAGCACACTTAAATGCTTTTATACATTCTAAGCTGTTTAGTAGTTACTTAAAAACCGAATTGAATATTAAAGTGATAACATTTTTATATTATTTTTTAATTTTTTACAAAGATATAGCTGATTTAAAATGATATGTTTCAGGTGTACAATAGATGCTCCATTTATAGTTACTGTAAACATTGGCTGTATTCCCTGTGTTGTAAGATACATCCCTGTAGCGTTTTTACATTACATGTTGCAGTTTGTATAAGAAAGTTGGGTAACACAGAGTCTGGTGCATGGCTGTGTCTGACCCAGGGTCATGCTCACCCTGCCTGTCAGAGCCCAGGCCCTCACTCCTATCTGCAGGGCAGCGAGTGGAGGCAGCCCTCATCAGCGCTGGCGCCACCCTCTGAGAGGCAGTGACAGCAGTGTCTGTGTGTGGACGTGCAAAGTGTTTTTCCAGGGGCTTTACATGCATTTCTGCATTTAATAATTAAAGCCCTCCTGTGAGGAAGCGTTTTATGATTTTAATGAATAATACATTTTATTTTGATATTGATAGACTTCAAACCTCCGGAAAATTTACAGAAGTAGTACAGTAAACGCTTAGATACAGTTCACCTTAAAGGGCACTATTTGTCCTTTTGTGTCTGGCTTATTTTCGCATAAAGTTTCAAGGTTCATCCATATTGTAGCCTGAGTCACTACTTTATTCTTTTGGTTTCATAATATCCTTTTTCTTTTTTTTCGTTTTTGGTCTATTTAAAAATATTTTCATTGAAGTCTAGTCAGTTTATAATGTTGTGTCAGTTTCTTGTGTACAGCACAACAATTCAGTTAAATAGGAACATACCTGTATTCATTTTCATATTCTTTTAAACATAAGTTACTATAAGATATTAAATATATTCTCCTGTGCTATACAGTATAAACTTGTGGTTATTCTATACATAGAATCTGCAAATCTTGAACTCCCAATATATTCCTTCCCACACCCTCTCCACTCTGGTAACCATAGTTTGGTTTCTATGTCTCTGTGTCTGTTTCTGGTCTGTAGATAAGTTTATCTTTTTGTGTCTTTGTTTTTTGATTTTTTTTTTTTTTTTAAGATTCCACATGTGAGCGATCTCATATGGTATTTTTCTTTCTCTTTCTGGCTTACTTTTCTTTGAATGACATTCTCCAGGTCCATTCATGTTGCTGCAAATGGCATTACTTTATTATTATTTTATGGCTGAATAGTAGTCTATTGGAGAAATATACTACAGTCTCTTTATCCAGTCATCTTTCAGTGGACATTTAGGTTGTTTCCATATCTTGCTATTGTAAATAGTGCTGCTGTGAACATTGGGGTGAAAGTGTCTTTCTGAGTTAGGGTTCCTTCTGGATATATGTCCAGGAGCGGGATTGCAGGGTCATATGGGAAGTCAATTTTTTGTCTTTTGAGGAACCTCTATACAGTTTTCCACAATGGCTCCACCAAACTGCATTCCCACCACAGTGCAGGAGGGTTCCCAATTCTCCGTAGCCTCTCCAGCATTTACTGTCTGTGAACTTCTGAATGATGGCTATTCGGACTGGTGAGAGGTGAGTCTTGATTGCAGTTTTGATTTGCATTTCTCTGATAATGATATTGAGCATTTTTTTCATGTGCCTATTGGCCATTTGTATGTCTTCATTGGAGAAAAGTTTCTTTAGGACTTCTGCCCATTTTTGAATTGAATTGTATGTTTTTCTTCCTTATTAAGTGTAAAAGCTGTTTACATATTCTGGGAATTAAGCCCTTGTCAGTTTCATTTATTGCAACTATTTTCTCTCATTCCATAGATTGTCATTTTGTTTCCTTTTCTGTGCAAATGCTTGTAAGTTTAATTAGATCCTACTTATATTATTTTGCTTGTATTTCTATTGCTTGAGTAGACTGCTCTAGGAAAACATTGTTGACATGTATGTCAGATGTTTTGCCTATGTTTTCTTCTAAGAGGTTTATAGTGTCTTGTCTACATGTTTAAGTCTTTAAGCCATTTTGAATTTATTTTTGTGTATGCTGTGAGGGAGTAGCCTAACTTCATTGATTTACATGCAGCTGTCCAGTTTTCCCTACACCATTTTCTGAAGAGGCTGTCTTTACTCCATTGTATGTTCTCACCTCCTTTGTCAAAGATTCAATGACCAAAAGTTTGTGGGACTATTCTTGGTAATTTTGTTTATCCGTTCATTGATGGATGGATATTGTTTGTAACCTTTGGGTACTCTGAATGATACTGCCATGAATATTGATGTGCAAGTTTTGTGAGAATATATTTTCATTCTGTTGGCTGTAGAGTTGGCCCGCCATATCTGTAGTTTCCACTTCATGGATCCAGATGGCTGATTGTAAAGGGACTCGAACATCCTTGGATTATGGTATCCAGGGTGGGGGTTTCCTGAAACAAAATCCCGAGGATACTGAGGGATGACTCTATTTGTAGGAGTGGAATTGCTGTGCCATATAATTCTAACCTTTTGAGGAAACACCAGGCTTTTCCAAAGAAGCTGTACCATTGCCCCTTTCCAACGGCTGCGTATTGAGGGTTCCCATTTCCCTGCCTCCTGACCGACACTTGTTATTGTCCATGTTTTGATTATAACCATCCTAATGAGTGTAAAATCAGATCTCATTTTGATGTTGATTTCGCTAGTGATGCTGAGCATCTTTTCATATGCTTATTGGCCAATTGTGTATCTATTTAAATACTTGGCATATTTAAAAATTGGGTCGATTTTCTTTGTATTGGTCAGTTGTAAGCATTTGTTTTATATCCTGGATACTAGTCTCTTATTAGATATATGCTTTGCAAAATTTTTCTCCTATTCTGCAGATTGTCGTTTCACTTTACTTTTTTTAAACATTAAAACAATTTCTTTCTAGGGGAGGTAATTAGATTTATTCATTTTATTTTTCTTGCTAAGGACGCACTCTATCACTTCAGCTACCCCCTTCCCCTTTCATTTCACTTTCTTGATGATGTCCTTTGTAACAAATGGTTTTAATTTTGATGAAGTCCATTTTATCTTTCTTTTTTTTCACTTGTGCTCTTGGTATTGTATCTAGGAAGCCATAGCCTATCCTAGGACCACAAAGATTTAAACTATGTCTTATTTTAGAAAGTTTATACATTTAGTTTTTACATTTCCGTCTGTGATCCATTTTGAATTAATATTTTATTTGTTAAATAAAATACGGGGGTCCAGATTCCAGATTGATTCTTTTGCCTTCAGATACCCAGGTGTCTCTGCACCATTTGTTGAATAGACTATTCTTTCAATGGAGTGTTGTTGGCACATTTCTGGAAAAATGACTGTAAATGTAACTTTCCCCCCTGGATTTTTTATTGTGTCTCATAGATTTATGCATCCAAACTTATGCCAGTACCATAATGACTTGAGTACTATAGATTTGTAGTAACATTTGAGTGAGTCCTCCAACTTTGCTCTTCTTTTTCAAGATTGTTTTGGCTGACCTGTTTCCCTTGTACTTCCATATGAATTTTGGCATCAGTTTTTCAATTTTTGCAAAGAAGTCAGCTGGAATTTTGATAGGGATTCCATTAAATTTGTAGATCACTTTGGGGAGTCTTAACATTTTTAACAATATTGTCTACCATTCCATGAACATGGGATGCCTTCCATATATGTAGATTTTTAATTTTTTTTGGTGATACTTCAAAATGTTCAATGTGCAAATCTTGTAAAATTTTGTTAAATATATCTCTCATTTTATTTTTAATGATGTTGTAATTGGAAAGGCTGAGCTTCCTAAGGGTGGGACTATATATCAATTTATTTATTTCTAGCATTCCTACACAGCAAATACCCTAGATTTATATTTGCTACATAAATCTATCCACAATTCTTCCCACCCCCGTGTCATAAGAAACCAAGACCCAGGTTAAGCTACCTGAACACCTATGTGGAAGTGAGAAGTGAGACCCTTGGGTGGGGCTTTGTGCAGATTATACTGAAAGCTTATTCATTATGGCTTCATCTTAATTTCTTTTAAACAATCCTCTCAGTGTATATAGTCAGATATATTAAGAAAATGCCCTTTCGATGTGTGGAGGAGCTAAGACTATAATTTTCAAATAATTTCTAGTGAGAGTGTTGTATTTGAAACTAATTTGCATCAATCTTTGAAGATTTATGTTTCAGGAGTTTTGACTAAAGAACACCTGTCTTAATTCATTAGTGACAATTAAATGCTCAAGCAACATGTACGAGTTTGAGCAAACTGCCCCCGCCCCGTAGTGCTGGTTGGCTGCAGCTGTAACTGGAGTCAAGGCTTACCTATCCCAGTACGCTTGGGCGGATCTGCTCAAAGGGGTTCGTCCAATAGTTTGTCGGTAGTCTTTTGGACAAAGCCATAAAGCATTGATTTAAGGTTCCTGGAATGCATTATATTCTTATTAATATTAAGTAAGCACATATTGAGTGCTTACTGTATGTTGGGAATTGTCCTTAACTTCACATGAATATTATTTTGCTTAAAACCTCTCATATTTTCTTGTTATTCACACTTTACAGATAAGGAGTCTGAGGATTAGGTCTTCTCTCTTTTGGGGGGAGCTCATTATCAATGATGCGAAGTTGTA
This sequence comes from Camelus dromedarius, assembly GCF_036321535.1. NCBI lineage: Eukaryota > Metazoa > Chordata > Mammalia > Artiodactyla > Camelidae > Camelus > Camelus dromedarius. The sequence continues at coordinate 172,503 of NW_026989773.1, forward strand.
AGGAAAAAGATATTGATTCATCCAGAGAAAACAATTTTCTGAGAGTCAGCACTGAAGAGGGTGATCATTGTTTGAGTGAGACGAGCCCCGGGTTGTACGGAGTCAGAATCCCTGTCCTGGACACGGCACATGTAGCGCTGCGTGGTGGGTGAGGCGGCGCGGCCGTGCAGGGTACGCGGATGAAGGGGCCATTGGGCTGTGCTCAGGCCCGGTGTGGCTTTCTCCTAAGGGAAGTGGAACGTCATTGTCAGATTTTAAGTAGGGGAGAGGGGTGCTCTCGTAGATCACTTTTGTCTTGTAGAATGCTTAGAAACATTTAGAAGGCTCGGCAGGAGGTGATGTGATAAGTCAGACTAGGGTGGCTGTGAGGTGTAGCAGTGTTCAATTTTCAAGTGATTTTCAGTCCCAGGTTTGTGGCTCAGTAGCCGTGTCACTTTGGATGACACACTCAAGGAAGTGAAACAATTTATCTTATTAATTGAAGCAGTGATATACCGACTTCCCAGGACTTCTGTGGAGATCCAGTGAGATAACGTGTGCTCAATGTGCAGCGTGGTCCCCAGCACAGAGTTAGTGCTGAGGGAGTGCCAGTGAGAATCTGGTAGGTGAGGTGCTGGTGGTGGGACTCATTGACTGAGGAAATTGGGCCCTGAAGGAGGGGCCCAGTCACATCTATGAGTGATGGGACTGATCTGGGAGAGGCAGAGAGACCTTGCCCCCCGACAAGGGGCCCTGGGCAGGACGGCTATTGGAGGAGCACCGTGAAATCAGCTATTTGCAGGTGGAGTTGGAGGTGCCCTTGAATCATCTAAGTGCAGTGCCACAATCATAGAGGAGGTCTAGGCCCGGGCTGTGCATTTTCCTATAATCTCAATCCCTGAGGATGCCGAGGTATTGATCATTGAACGTGAAGACATACTTACAGGACAAGTGAATAGTAGTATCATCTCTGTCATCAAAGCTCACGTCTCTTTATTCATCACTCACTTTGCTAATTGGGTACTTACAGAGCTCACTTCACCGTCCTCACCTGGGCTCAGGCTCCACAGAAAAGATCTTGTGTGTCTCCCTCTTTTCCAGAAGAAAACACATTTAGCTGGTAGACTTCTCTACCTCGCCAGACTTAGAATTTTAGTTTGTTGATTTAATTCTCTTTTCTGTTGGCCGTCTCCTGACAGGAGAGACATTTTACCTCATGGTCAGGTTTCAATTAGCTGTTATTGAGAATTGCTGATCTGATCCATAGTGTATGTTTTCTATTAAATTTGTAGAGTAATTATAATTTTTCTGTCTTTGCCCTTTAATTTTGTTTCCTCTTCAATGTTCTATCCTATTTGGGGCTTTATTTTATTTTTTAATTAAAAATGTCTGTTAGCAGTTAAGAAAACAAAAGCAACGAAAAAAATGCACATGATAGCTAGATTTAGAAAATATCTAGTGTGTTTTCTGTCTCGGCAATGCAGGGTTCTAGAAACTCTTGAAAACCTTCATTACATAAGTTCCTTAAAATGCTGATTAAGAAATAAGACCTTCCTTCCTCATCTTTCAAGCTGAACAGCTAATTGTCAAGAAAGTGAGGGGAAATCCTCAGAAGCCAAGTCAAACCAGAAAGCAAGGATTCTGGGAGATACGTGAGCCTTAGAAGCCCTGGGGGGCCAGTTGGCTCCTGAACTGAGTTTCAATTGCATTGACAGGAGGGCAGGAGTTGAGCCCCAGGCCTCTCACACTGGGAGTTGGATGGCTGTTCTTATGTAAGGCCAAGAACATCCTGAATCCTGCTGTATAAAAGGGTGAATTAGAAAGAAAAGTAAAAAAGCATTCCTCAAGGCAAGGAAGTAAGGAAAGTCAATTTTTTTGGAAGCGGGGGAAAATAACATATCCAATGTAAGTATTTAGTTTAAATCTGTTCTGGCATGAGAGTGACAACAAACTCCTGGCAGAAAATCACAGCTCCTCCCGGAAAGAGAAGTTGTGTTTTGAATGAATCAGTGGGCAGCCATTCCAAAAAATGTCTCCAGAGTCTTCTGGATCAAGATACTGGACCCAAACACCTCCTTTCCATGGTCTCATTTAAATAACCAGAAAGGTTTTAAAGGAAAGAAGCCATAATCATAGTTCTATTTATTGACATTAATATATGCTTGGAATTCAGAGGTGACTATGGAGTTGTCTCATCTTTTATGGACCTTCCTTTCTATTTGACATAGTTGGGGAACTTGGTGGAGGGTGGTGTTAGTCTGTTGCAATTAGCCAGGAGAGGAGATTAAGAAAACAGTGAAGGGTGGGTGACATTTTTAGCTGAGGACAGTCCTGTTCAGTTGGTTTGTAATTGCAGACTCGTTGAGTTGTCACTGGAGGGAATTGATCTTATGGAATTTGGACTTAACTCAGACCTCTTCAGAATGGACAAGTGAGCCTGGAGAAAGACAGTCAAATCTGTGCAGATATTAAAGTCCAAGTGAACGTGCTGTATCCCTGAGCCAAAGATAGGACAAGTAGGAAGCACTTCTTGAGGACAGAGGAGTGGTTTTTAATGTTCTCCAAGAATGAATCCCAGGGAACTGGGATGGCCAGTTGTCAAACTGTGACTTTGCTCTTTCGATGGTGTACCCACCGAGGTTATTGGCCGTTTATAGGTTTCCATTTCTCTTTAATGCATGACAGGTGATGAGGACGTGGACATACACTTTTGACACCTTGTCGAAGTGACTGGGTACCTGCCTAGAAGCGCGGGCACAGCTATGGCTGTGCCATACATCTTGCCGCCCATCCCGCTCTCCGGCTCCGTGATCACGGCAGAGTGGTTCCTTGATGACCTGTCCGTCTCCTCTGTGACATCGTAACCCAACAAAATACCGGAGCGTATTAGCTTGGCTTTGTTCTTTTCCATCCTTCCCTTCAAATGATGATGACTGATAATGGACCCAGTTACGTTTGCAGATGATTTACACGTAGGGCTGTCAGTAAAAACCTTGTAATCCCCACTGTGTGATCTAGAGAAGAAAGTTACATTCTTTCCAAATTGTTTTGATGCACTTATGTGGGAAAATGATGTACGTTTGAATATGTATTTCCTCTCTGAATCATCATGGCTACAGATGAATATTTGTAGACATGGAATGAGTTTACTGTATTTGAACTGTATGGTCCCCTAAATTCTCCCCAGCTTTTTAAAGTCATCACTGGAGTGCTACCTCCAGAGTGTCCCAAAGCATCCACCACTGCCTGTTCTTCGGACACTGAGTTTCCAAGTTGGAGAAGGCTGCTGGCTGTTGAGGCATTCTCTGGCACATATCTGGCTGGCTGATGTGAGCTTAGCACACAAGATTTGGCAAACAATATCTAACCATGGTCACGTCCATTTCTGGAACATTCATTTAGGATTTTACACCTATGCTAGTGGCATACGTTATTTCATTTAGTTTTCCCAACAATCATAATTAGATTTTATCACCAGTATTAATAAGGAAACTGTCAAAGCGAGTGATGTGCAGACTTTGGACTGGAACACTGGTCTTTCTGATCCCTATCTCTGTTCCCTCCCCAGCCTATCCTTCCAAATGGCCAGGAGACTCTTCCTCAGTCTTGAGTTTCCCGCTGATGTTACCACTGTCTTTGTTTCTGGAGAGGAAACAAGTCTAAACTTACTTTCCAGTTGGAAGTGGAATGGAGAGTTAACGTTGGAAGCCGGGAGAGTCTGTCCTGTGATGAAGCGGTCTCTGAGCCACTTCCATTGGGACGTCACGTCACTGTCTGGGCCCCTTGCACAGCCTGTGCACAGGTGATAAGCCAGATGTGCCGAGCAGTCCTACCGGACAGGGAAGTGCGTTGGAAATCAGTTTGGGTATTTGGTTACATTACATAGGTTCCTGAGGGCCTTGGCCTGGCACTTCAAGTGGGACCACTCCCTGTCCCACTGACTCATGCTCTGGGCCCGTGCAGACCTAACGTGGCCTCAGCCTGAGGCTCAGGGCCCGTGGTGATGAGGAGCATTTTAGTCCAGGGTCTGCCGGAGGCTCTGACACTTCTTGGCCTTGGGAATTTGTCCAGGATGATAATAAATCCTCCCCGAGATTCAGATTTCCTTGCCTGTTAGCCGGGGTAGTAATAGTTTCTGAAATGATTGTAATGATTCAGTAACGGGCACACCGTGTGCTGGCAGGTAGCTTGTGTTTAAGGAGCAGAAGTCGCAGTCACTCTGTCAGCCTCGCACTGTGTGCTCTGTGCTTTGAGAGGTTGTGTGTTTGGTGAAAGTCCCGCCCAAACACTAGGGTGTAGATGAACTGTTGTTCCTTTTCTTTCCCGTCCTTTTCCTCTTTCCCTTCTCTGTGTCCCATGTTTAGGTAGCAGATTCCTCTGTTTCAGGGAATACGCGCCTTTCTAGTAAAAGGTGAGGCGGAACGTGGAAAGGTGGGGACCAGAGGAGGTCTGGAGCGTCTGCACAGCGCTGCTTCCCTGCATTTCTGCATCCGGTCCCATCAGTGCATGAAGTCAGCCTTCCTCTTCCTTCCTGTGTCATTGGGTCTCTGTTTTAAGGGAAAATTTTTTAAGGGTCTTTTTTCACTTACATGTTTCGTTCAGATGCTAGTTGCTTTTCTCCCTGTGCTTCAGCATTCCTAGGAGAGAATTCAGCAGTGCAGCATCCTCTCCGAGCTCTATGAGTTGATCGGCTTCCACCGCAAGTCCGCCTTCTTCAAGCGGGTGGCCCCCGTGCAGCGCGCGGCCCCCGGCATCCCGGAGCTTGGCGGGAAGGTCTGCTACCGACTCCTTCTGCAGACGCTTCCTGGCTACAGTCTGTCGCTGGATCTGCAGGAATTCAGCAATGGTGTTGGAAATAAAACATTGCTTCAGTCCCATTAACCATGCCTGGTTTGGGCCCTGCTGTCCTGTCTCATCAGGGTGAATTGTGATTCGTTTAGAACAGGGCTCAGCAGAGTTTTTCTGTCAAGGGCTTGGGAGTAAGTATTTCAGGGTCTGCAAACCTCCTGATCTCTGGTGCAGCTGCTCAGCTCTGCTGTTCAGACGCCAGAGCAGCTGGACATTCCACACACCCACAGAGTTTTATTAACAGCTTTGGCTGGGGCTGGATTCGGTGTATGAACTGCAGTTTGTCCCCAGAGCTCCTCACTATTGACGCCTGCACCAGAGCGTGCATTTGCGACAATGGGTGAACCTGCACTGACAAGTCATCATCACCCAGAGCCCAGACTTGACACTAGGATTTACACTTGGTGGTGTGCACTCTGTGGGTTTTGACAGATGTGCAATGACATGTATCCACCGTCACAGCATCATACAGAGTAGTCTGTCTTAGTGACCTTAAAATGCTCCGTGCTGCACCTCATTCATTGCTCCTTCCCCTCTAGCCTCTGACAGCCACTGATCTTTTAGTCTCTGTGGTTTTCCCTTTCCCAGAACACCATACAGTTGGAATCAGACAGTTGCGGAAACTTCCCAGATTGGCTTCTTTAACTTAGTAATATGTATTTAAGGTTCCTCCATGTATTTCCATGCCTTGATAACTCATTTCATTTTAGCACCAAATAATAGTCCATTTTCTGGCTGGACCACAGTTTATCCATTCACCTACTGAAGAACAGCTTAGTTGATTCTGAGTTCTGGTGATTATGAATAAAGCTGCTATCAACATCTGTATGCAGATTTGTGTGTGGACACAAGTTTCCATTTCGTCGAGTAAACACCAAGGAGCACAGTTGCCAGATCATATGGTAGGAGAATATCTAGTTTTGTAAAAAATTGCCAGACGGTCTTCCTAAGTATTTGGGCCATTTTACATTCCCAACAACTATGCATGAGAATACCTGATGCTCCACATCCTCACCAGCATTCGGTGCTGTCAGTGTTCTGCGTTTTGGCAGTTCTGACAGGTGTGCAGTGGTACCTCGCTGTTTCAGTCTGCATCCCCTTGATGACAGATGCTGTGGAGCATATTTCCATAGATTTCTTTGGCATCTAGATTTCTTCTTTGATGAGGTCTGTGTTCAGGCATTTTGCTCATATTTTAATCGGGTTATTCATCCTTCTTGTTGAGTTTAAAGAAATTTTGTTATATTCTGGATATCAGCCCTTTATCAGTGTGTCCCTGCCCTTCACCTGCAGTACTGGAGTTGTCCTTTGGTTCTCAGTGGAGTGTCAACTCTTCAAAGAGATTCCCTGTCTTCCTTCAGCCTAAATACTCTCCTGGTATTTTTCACTTTCATTGACTCATTTTGTTCTTTTTAAATAGCATTTCCCATAATTTGTAAGTACATTAAAAAAAAAGGCAATGATTGAACACCGCCTCCCCCACCAGGCTGTGTGCCCTGTGAGAGCAGAGGCCCTGACCCCACTCACCGTTTCCTAAGACAGCACATTGCACTTGTCCATGTAAAAGTGTGTAACGTGGGGCCAAACCTGATAAGCAGCTATGATGACTTGTGTTGTCTACCATTTATTGAGTAGACTTTGTTTCTGATCTTAATTATTAAATCACATGAATGAAACATGTTTGTTTTGAAAAATAAAACAACAAAGCACACCTCCATGTGATTGGTACTTTCTACTTAGCCTTCTGACCCAGGAGGGGATGTTCACCATCATTTTGTGGAGGAGGTTGGGGAGGTAAAGTAAGAGAGTGAGATCAAATAAAGTAAAAATGATAACTATCAGTTGGCTTTATTTTCACTAAGACAAAAAAGTTACTTTAAACCCTATCTCAGCTGTTGTTCTGTTGTTTTAAACATTTCTCATAGAATTAAATGGAAGCCCACTAAACCCTGAAAGGGAAATTGTGTGCTCAGGTCCTGAAAAGAGTTTATGTCTATTTCTTGAAATGCACAATTTCCCTGCTGGTTACAGAAATTCGAGGCGGGAACACAGCCGTGCGCTGTGTGTTTCTGCCGGCTTCACGGGCTGCTCAATGTCATTTTCATTTTCTTGTGTTGCAGTTTATGAAGGTTTTCCATGAGATATATTGCTCAGCCTTTTCCTGAATGAAGGATTGAATTTTCCACAGGAAATCTTATGAAAGAGAGTGACAAGGCACATGGGTTTCCCAAAAAGGAAGAGTTGATGTAATAAACTTTCACTATGGTGAACTTTTTTAATACAAGCCAGTTGAAAATTTTATCACTAGGTCATAGGCCACAAATCTGTCTTAAGAATAAAAAGATTCAAATTTTATAGAAGAAGCAGTTTGAATCAAGTAATAATTATGATTTGTACGCTATTTGGTGTTAGAACTTATACTCAGTCTTATCATAATTGCCTGTGGTAGGAACTGGATCATTACTTATTTATTAAAAAAAAATCCACTAGGTGCTATTTGTCCCATTCTTGATGCGGCAGTGCTGAGGTTAGTTATGTTGGGCCATTTAGGATTGTTAGCTAGGTTTTCCGGACATTGATTTCAGCCTTTTTATCTTTTTTACAATCTTTTCATATGTGTCGGCCTTTGGTCTTTTTACAACGTGGAAAAACTGCACGGATCTGCCTTTCCCTTTTTTCCTGTCTTTGTGGGAAAAGATTTTTAAGAGAAATTACTAGGATATTAAGGATTTTGTGTGGGGTAAGTTTATTCAGTTCTAAGGATTTCAATTAATACGTATTAATACTTGCCATTCAGCTAATGACAGTAAAATTATAAACTAACTTATGTATACATCAGTAAGTATAGTACAATCAGCCCATCACCCAGATTAAGGAATTCACATACTTTTCCATATTTCCTTTATTCAGACCTTTGTTCTTTTATTTGTCCTTTGTTGAAGTATTTGACAGCAAATCCAAGAAGACATGTCATTTTACCCTATGTACTCAAGTAGGCATGTCTGAGAAATGAGGGCCTTTTCTTTGATCAGGTTTTTCCATTTGACTTATGTGCTCGTTAAGTACCAGCTGTATCAGGCATCTCACTAGGAATTAGGGATCCTTGGGGCAATGAGACAGTCCTGGCTCCCAAGGAATTTAAGGGCTGATGGAAGAAATCAACACAGGAGCTTGGGTGCCTCACTTAAGGTTCCTACTGGATGACACCAATTGGACAAAATTTGTGCACAATACAGTAGGAATCACAGAAGGGACTGGTCAGACTTGTAGGGCCGGCCGTGAGAGAGGCGGTCGGCAGGGCTACAAGAGGAGGAATCATTTGATCAGAATCTGAAATCTTTTCTGCCAACCTTCCTACCAAGCCCCCATGGCCCATCACACACAACCCTGTGCTGTAACTGTTTTTGATTCCAGTTACCACATCTCTTTCAGGAAGGATTTTAAGGTGGAAAATATTTAAAATCAGTAATTGTTGCCAGAAGGGACATAGAACAAGGAACATGTAAACAACACAAATGTCCATCAGCACATGACTGGATAAAGACGAGGTGATACATATATACAATGGAATACTACTCAGACATAAAAGATGCCATTTGCAGCAATATGGATGGACCTGAAGACTGTCATTCTAAGTGAAGTGTGGTGGAAAGAGAAAGAAAAATGCCATATGACTTAATTTATGGGGAATCTAAAATTAATAGCAAAAATAATAAGACCACAAATGAACTAAATATTATTTTGATTTCTTGAATATGTGTAAGTACATCTGACTGCCCTTTGTGATAGGATTACAATATTCTGTTTATTATTCTTTTGTAGATGTCCTTATTCCTCTGGTAACTGTAATTTTAAAAATCTAAAGCTCTAATCTGTTCTTAGAAAGAATAATTAGTACATATATGTAAACTAATAAATGCAGTATGCTCTATACATGTATTTACATGCAATATGTGTATGTGAAGTTGAACTGTAATAATTCTACCCGATAAAACTGAAAAAGGAAAAAAATTAAAAATTTATTTAGCAAAATCACCCCTCTTTAGATATTAAAACGTTCATTTCTGAGATTCTGTGAAAGACGGCATGGAAGTAGGTTTTTAAGATTTTCTCCTTGCTCCTCGGTGAGCAGCCTGGGCTGCACAGCTTGGCCGCGACAGGCACCCAGGGCTTACCGACTTGCTTCTCACTTGTTGGGAGGAAAATTAGCTGCTTCAGGAATATTTATGCTCTTAGAAGTTGCTGAAAACCCCACAGAGCTTCTGTTTACATGGGGTGTATCTGTCAGTATACCCCATTTTAGAAATTAGAACAGAAAATTTAAACTCAAGAACTGACAAGCACACGCTGTCCCAGCACGTGGTCAAAGCAGTGCTGCCACGGTGGAGTGTGTTGGTTCTAAGAAAAATGCACAATACACTCAAGAATGAGGGTGAACCCACAGATCTCATCTCAGCAATGCTATGAAGAGGTGGGACCCAAAGCCCCTAAAACAGTGCTGAAGTCCCCAGATGTCTCAGAACACACAGAGCCATGGGATCAAGAATCCAGTACCTCATGGATCATCAGCTGTGGAGACTGCGTCCTGGGTCAGGAGGAGCAGAAGTAGGGATAGCAGGCACACATTCCTATTGAAAGCAAAGCTTTAAAGGTTTTGAATTGACTGAAAGTTTGGCAAAGATTTGCATTTAGACTACTACATTTCCTCTCCTGGTGACGTTAGAAGGAAAACACTGATTAATAGAGGATGATTGTAATGGATTAATTATGATACTGATGACATGGGCTGTGAACACTAACCCTGCACTCAGTGTAGAATAAGCCTTTTATGTACACACTTCATTAGGTCTCCACACCCCTGCAACGTGGCATTAAGCACTCATACAAACATGAAACCAGTGACTATAAAACAGTCACAAGCCTTCCTCTCCAGCATGAGGTAGCAAAACCAGCAAGGATTTTCAATGACAAAAGCCAAAATCTTATATTTTTGGGAAAGAAAGCAAATGAAACACTGAAGAACAATTAACCAAAAGAGCAGATGGAATGGAAAATTTTATTGAAGAAAGCAATGATTGATTCAATTAAAACAGCTAATGTCCCTGGTATAATTGAACCATCAATCCAAATTTTTGGAAAAGTGGGTTGTGAAATTACTGTCTCATTTAATGTTGGAATTCCTATTTGGACCAATTTGATATGCATCACTGGTGTGAGGTTAGATATTTAGGTAATAAACAATATTCCGATTTTTTAAGTTAACAGGAAACATAACACAGGACTCCAGATTTAGGGAGAGAATGCAAACAACTACTATCATAATCCATCCAGTAAGGACACGTGTCCCTGCGTCACCAAAGCAATGAGAATTTGCAGAAAGCAAACACAGTTCTCCAATTGTGACAAATACGAGACAGTGAGCCATAAATTACGAGAACTAGCAACTGTTTAAATGCCATGGGCAAATTTTTTTTATCATCTTGAAAACATCACTGATGTTCTAGGTAAGAAAAAGAATTGTTTTACTAAAAAATCCAACTGACACAGGGGTTTTTCCAAGTGAGAAGGTGATTCTAAAAAGTGCAGTAAAATGAGTAAAGATGATCTGCGCAGTGACGGAGATGGTCTAGACTAACCAGCATCAAGATTCCTGGTTTTACACTTGCACTCTGCTCGTCATCTATGACGCAAGAACTCATGAAATGATTTTTTTTTCTTTAGGGAAAAAAACATTAATAAAATCTAACTATAAGATGTGGTATGTAAAGTGGTAATGAAGTTTTCTAAACTTATGATGCAGCCAGTGTAATGTAGCACTTATTCGGGCACTAGAATTTTTTAATTCATGATTTCTTTTATACCCTATTTCTATCCTAAAGGAGACACTTAAAGTTTTCTACTTTATTCAACGTATCTTGTGAGGGTTGTGTTATACACTGGTATGGCAGTTTTAAGAGATTCAAAATCGCCTCTGTTGTTGTGATCAGGAAAGGCAAGGCTCCCTCACAGCTGCGACGGAGAAGGAATCCCCGGAGTCAGCCTCCGGGCAGCTTCCGAACCGCATCTGCTTGCACTTGGCACAGGACACCATAAGCAAGTGTAACTCTGACAAGAAGATTTCCCCGGGGACCTGGGAGGTGCTCATTGTGAAGCCACTTGTTTCCCAGTTAGGTAAGGGTTGGAAAAATAGTTTATTAGAAGTGACTCCCTTTGTATGTGCCTTTTGTCCTGAGAGGTCAATAATTAGCATAGAATATAAAATACCCCATAATATAAGAATTTGGGTATCCCATCTTTCCATCTACCTGTCTATTTGTTTATCATACTTATAGTTAGGTTACATTTTCTATGACGTTCACTTCCGGGCACCAGAAAAGAAAGGTTACAAAATATTTATTATAAATAGGGGGGACTGGGTCTAAGGGTTAAAAACCACTTCTGCTAACAATAAAAACCATATAATAATTTTAATCTCAGTTGCATCAGACCTTCCAGAATTAATCCCTCAATTTCACTTTTAAAACAGTAATGGAATCTCGGTTCTTCCAAGACTCGGGCCTGATCACCACCCATCCAGACATCTATCTGTGGGTCCCTACTTGTCCTCGAGGACACCGAACACACCATACGGGGTGAACTTTCTTCACTGTCCCTACTGTAGGGGAAACCTGGATGTCCCAGGTACTGTCCAGGATTCACACCTACCTGCAAAAATCAAAGTCATGTGACTGAAACGGGAAAACACAGGTGGTGTGATAGGGCTGAAAGCTCACCAAAAACAGGTTTGGGGGCCTAACCCAAGCCCTCAGGCTCCTAACATGAAGAAGGACAGGGAGTCCCAATTAGCCACGAGACTGGGGGGCTTCATTACTCCATGAATAAAGGATTTGTGCCAGTGCCACCTTTAGACAGGGAACCCCAGAACCCAGACTTGGAAGCATCCTGTCCCCTCCCCTCTGAACAAATATTCTCTCAAGACACGTAGTGAGAGATGGGAGCCCCGGTGAGCTCTGGAATAAGATGCAATCTGAAAGACTGCTGGTAACAAATGGTGTGGAGCTCGGGCAGCCCCCAGGGCCACCAAACATTCTTGTACCACTGATGCCCACACTTCCATGCACAACAGTTTCTTCAGGACACTTACGCACAATAACCATCACACAAAAATGGTTGCTTAGACATGTTTTAAGAGAAATAACATTATGAGAATGCCAAATTCATGACAAGTCAGAGTAAAGACCCCAGAGTATTTACTGAATGAGATCTCACGTGTGCTCCGCATGAGCTTTAAACCCTTAGGACACAGTCATGGAACAGTAGGCATTTTCTTTCTTTCCTCCAAGTTGGCTTTGCTGGAGAACTCCGTAGACACAGGAAGACTCTGGATCCCACCTCTACTACTTACACAGAGGGCTCAACATATAGAGAAGTATCAGCGCTGGTGCAGCTGGCTCCAATGTGCGCACTCCCGTGCCCAGCTCCCCGAGGAGCAGAGCGCCCCCCACGGGCACTGCAGTGCCTGCGAGAATCAGGTGTCTGATGAGTGAGCCTGGGGCGGGCAAGACAGGAAGCAAGCACAACTCCCTCACGCTCTGCAGGTGATCTCTGTGTCATCTTGAATAAATAAAGTCAGCATTAAAGATGTTTGACCAGAGGGTAAAAGGTAAGGCCTCCCCAAATCTCCTCGCATTCCTTTAGTGGGAGTCCTGTTAGAACACATGGTGACAAGAGACGCTGGCTTTACATGCGCACGTTGCCATCAGGGCTGCAGTGGAGGCCACGGTGCTGCCTCTGCCCCACCTCCTGCCTTCGTCCCGCAGACCTCCCAGGGGCCGCTGACTCGTTTCTCTGACTTTCTCTCCTTGGTTGTGCTGCTCTTCCAGCTTTTAAGAGCTCATAAGAACCTCACCAGAAAATCTTTAACAATGAACGCAAATCAAATGAAATCAACAACAGAAACACTATGCCTTCATCATTACTTTACATTTTAGGATGAAATTCTTGAAGACGACTCCCTGACCTGAAGGGATGGATGGAGGAGGAAAGAAAAGAAGACAAGCATCTTTGGCCCATAAAAAATGAGAGGTAACAAGATGGTGGCTAGTTTTCATTGCACCTCTCTGCCAGCCTCAATTTCACATGCCCCTCCCAACTCAGCTCATCGGAACTCCACTGAAGGAGACGGCTTTGCAAATTTATTGGTAGCCAAAGAAATCGCTTGAGAAATAGTCTCCCAAAACCAGCGAGAACACTGAAAGCTGACAAGTGCCAGAATCAGAATACTAAAACACAGAGATTCAAGCTCCGACACCCTCCCTGGTGGGTGTACTTACAGTGGGGGTGTGGCCGTGCAATTTGTCAGCATCCAACATATAAAAATGAAAGGGACACCAGTTTTCAACATCACAGTCCCTCTGAAACAACTGGTAGTCAATTAGCGTTTGTCGGCAGCAAAAGTCGATTTTCTCCCCTGCACGTGGAGGTGAACACACAGAAGAGACTGATGATCCCCGCTGCGAGTGTAGCTAAGTGTGTCTAAGCAAACGGGCTCCATCAGCCTTCTGATGAACAGGGGAGTGTGTGAGACGAGGGGCTCTGCAGACTGATGGCGAGGCAAAGAGGGCACTTCCTTATATTGGGGAGAAAAACACGGAAGCAGCACTCGCTGGAAATAAATTCTAATTAAAATTTCAGTTGCGCTTCCTGCAGCGTAACCCACGCCAATAGATGAGGCTCCCTCCGTGCTGTCCAGTCATGTGAGCCAGGCTCATTACTGTACCTGTGTGTTTGGTTTAGCAAGTGAATCATGTCTGTTTTCTGGAAATTACATGAGGGTGGAAAACCTTCCAAACATGTTCATTTATTTGCTGTGGAATTTGTTTAATCCTCTTGAGAGCATTTACAATGACAACCTTCTTAAATAACCATCTTTGCCCGAGAGGCCTTCCCAGGCACATGCGCCGAAATCTAGGACAACCCAGAAGCAAAATCAAAACCGTTAATAAATAATAATATGTCATAGCACTAACCACCAAAATTATATATATTTAAAAAAAAAGCAAGGGCTTTATGCTGTCCAGGGTTTGAAACATTTATTTAACGTGTCAATTGTTACAAGAATAAACTTTTCTAAATGTAAAACCTCCTCAGAAAGCTTAAACTACTATTCAAGAAAAATATCACAGATAATTTCAGATAAGTATTTAAAGGAAAATCATTTTTAACTGAATCATATTCTAGGCACACAGAATAAATTCTCTTTAGAGAACTCCTAATTTTTTTTTTAATAAATGACCTATAAAAATACAACCAGCATTAATCAGTAAATCTTCATTCCTTATTTTTAAAATTTTTAGGGCATGCTATTTTTTTTAAATCAAATGAGGAGGTATTTGCAAGCCAATGGACAACGGAATTACTTAAGAAGACAGTATAAAGCAGCAAGAGCAACTAGCACTTTTACAAGCATTCTGCCTGAGAGTCACTCGTACCATCTCATTTTGACCTAGCCACTTGGAAGTGAGCTCCATCAGCCCATTTAACCCATGAAGAAACTGAGGCTCTGGGTGGTCATGTTTCCAGTACTTAGGGGAGCCAGTATCCAAACCCGGATCACTGTCTATAGAGCCTGTGCCTTTACCAGATCACACTTACATTTCTCACACTTCAAATGCACTCAGTCCCCGAGGTAACACACCTTCCTTTTGTTTCTAAGAGTTTTAGGAAGTACTGAAATACAAAGACTTATCAGACATTTGTGTGGGCTAATTTTTTATTTTCTGATTTTCCTGAATCAGTTCAGGCTGAATTCATACTACTTATGAGGAGAAGTCCTGAGGCAGAGGAGAGAGGGGAAGATAATCCAGACATAAACAATTTCAAGAGATCCACTTCATCAAGGAAGCAAAGTATTAAATAAACCATTTCAACAACACACTTGTCAATAAAACTTGGTGTCTCTGTCTCAGCCTGGAGGGTAAGCCATCCAGCCCATCTGCCTTCCAGCCACATACCCTGGATGATCTTGGTTCCCTCACCTGTGACACTTGTGTTCTCCAGGGAATCTTTGTAGAGATTAAACGATAAAACTATATGCATAGGGGATACTTATTTGTTAGGCAGTAGGTACTAAACAAATAATAAAATTATTTTATTTCATGAAAATGGGAGGTAGGTCTCCCAATTAAACATTCCTGACAGAATCCCAACAAACACTTTAATTTATCTGCCAGAAATTGTAAAATAACATTTCTTTTTAAAGGCTGTATCCATTCTCCCTACTTTTTACTAATCCTGGCTGTTATCCTGAAAATCTATTCCCAGAACTTGGCATCCATCTCCCATATTTAAATCATTTAAGTTTGAAATTTTGATGAAGCTTGGGCACATAAAGATTCACACCATAATTCACAGAATAAACAAAGACCACAGGAACAGGGCCACTTCCAGACCCCATGTGCTCAGGACAGGCTCCAAACTTCATAAAATCAGATGCATGCTGTTTGAAGAGAAAGAAAATTGAATGTGATCAAGGAGGCTGACATAGAGCACTGGCTGGCTCAAGAGACGACTCCTTCAACCCCTCGTCTGACTTAAGTCATCTAACAGTTATCAGGTGATCTCTAACTAAAAGTAAAACAGGGGTAGGGTTGAAAAGTAAATTTTTTCCTACAATATATACATATTGTCAACTAAAAATTGGCACGTGCCGTCTGCCTCTGATTTGATTAAGTTATGAGCCACTGCAGCTGCTGACCTTCAACACCCTCTGAAAGTAGATCTGTGTGGAGATCAGGAATTGGGCGCTCTGTGCTCTGGGAAAATGGGCAGAAAACCTTCAGATAGACATTTTCAGGAAACTTTAAGAGCCCAAGTTCTTGCATTTCCTCCTATCTAGAAAAGCACTAAAATCATTAACAGAGACACCTGTTCCTCGACTAGCAGCAGCCTCTGACCTAATGTATAGTTGACGGCACGTCCCACTTCAATGAAATCTCATATTATGCTGAGCTCCCCCTCATCTTCAGAGCAGTTCCTACGAGCTCTCTGAGATGCTGTCACCTGGGTTCTGGTCCTCATTTTGCCCCAGATAAAACTTAACCCAGTACTCTCACATTGTGTGGTTTATTGACAGTACCACAAAAATTAAGCTTACATACTTGAACTCATAGTAAACATTCAGTATCAAACATTTCTTGACTTAAATTACTTTTTAAAAGTAAATAATTATTCCATTTCTTAAATATAGCATCTTTAAATATAAATTAACAGATATTTGTGAACCTTCGAAAAATATATTCTGGAAAAATTTTTAGCTAATTAATAAAAAAGCTATTGTGTGGAGTTTTAGAAATTCAGAAGTGGAAAAGAATAGTATTGTAACTCAAGTTCTTGTTTTAATTGCAGAGATCCTGAGGCCTCAAAAGACATATAAAGTTTCCTGATTTTATACACTGTCCTTTAACAGAAAGCCTAGAACTAAGACCCTGGTCTTTGAGAAACCAAGGCTTGCTCGGCTGGTGCAGGGCTGAACTTTATGAAAATGGGTCATGAGAAAGAACCAGAATGCTGGGGCCTGGGCAAGGCAGCGGAAGGAAGGAGGGTCTCATCTGGTCGTGGGTGAGAAATAGGCTCCCGCAGTGCTGGTGTGATGGGCATCCCTCAAGGGCCTGAAAACTACTATTTAGCACACCTGCCACCGAAATGCACACATGCTGTTTAACTAGAAGGCTGACCAGGAGGCTTTCTCAGTTACACAAGAAGCTATTTTCATGTTAACTCTACAACTACAGGAAGAGAAAGAATAGAAAGCTGATATTAATTACTAATAATTTACACCAAGTACCAAGGAATTTCCAGGAGAAATATAAAGAATTGTTGGAAGTTTCATTATGTGAACTTACTGCCAATTCAGTTGTCTTAAAAATTGTTCTATAAAATATATTGTCTTTTGCTGTTCCAAATCACATTTGAAAGAATAATGTTTCTTAAGGGTGTTTCTGGAATTTTCTTCTATTTCCTAACACCAAATCTCAGAGCTTTAAAGAAATGGAGGGTTGGAATTTCGTCCACCCTTTTCTAGGCAAATTATTGTTCCTGCAAAGAACAAGGGGGTAATCACACAGAAAAGCATTTGAGCATCAGGCTGCTTACACTTCCTCCGGAAGTCTTGGAAAATAACGTGGAAATGAACAGCAGGACAGAAACCTGGCGGGAGGGTCACTGGCTAGAAGGTGAGAACAAATGTGTTCTCCAACGTGCTCTGGTCGCCACTAGTTTAAATGAACCGAGCAATTGTTCCAGCATACACGCACCTCTACGTGAAAATCTCAACCGTTACCAACTGCTCAGTGCAGCCCGAAGCAATGGACGGACTGCAGAGGCCCCCGGCGGCTCATCGTGGTGTCTTACACCATGTGCAGGATGATCGGTTCCTTCCCGCCCACTCCCTCCACTCCTCTCAAGGGAGATGGCTGGTCCTGAGTTGAGCTTACCTCATAGAAAGCTGTCTCTCAGCCCTCTGTCTAAAGCAAAATAAAAGCAGGAAAGCTAAAAGGGACTTTACAGAACCATCCCAAAAGGGAACTGAAGCACATTTCTTCCCTCCTTTCTGCTCCTGGAATGTGGACCTGATGGTTGACCCTCAGGCAGCCACTTTGAGCCATCAGGTTGATGGGCTGAAGATAACAGGCATCTTGTTCTCTGACCCAGGGGCCATCATGCAAACCAGCCCTGGGCTACCGATTGCTTGACTTCTTTATGTAAGAGGGAAATACAATTTTAGCATATTTAAGCCACTGCTGTTATCTGGGGAACTAGGTGTTGTACATTGCCATGGTAAGACCTAATAATAAAGTTCAATATTCACCAAAAACTATTTACCAAATAGTTAATAAATTATAAAGAGATCTTGATTTTTGTTTTAATGCTATGAAATGTAAATCAAGTTTCAGCATATGCCAATAAAACAAGACACTGCGGAGATGAAGCAAAACAGAGTTTGTAGAACAGAGACCCAAAGCATCCTCCTCTCCAAGGCACAGGAGTACAGCCGTGACTATACATGCCAAGGCTGGAGTCACATGGGCTCCCTGTTATCCATGTCTTGGGTTGTGTTCTGTTTCCAGCCTTGGGAAAAATGGATAAGACTGCTGGTCAAATCATTTCAGGAGCAGCTTCCATCGGGTAGAACCCATGTCTCTTCCTTTCCTCTGCCTCCTGGAATTTTCTGACACAATTAATCAGTCCAGCCTTCTAAATTGAGCAAATGGAGCTCAATCAATCTGCTTTTAGACAGAGCTAAAAATAGACATTAAAAAGCATAACTAGGAAATCTTACCTTCCAGAGGTCATTGCACAGATGAAATAGGAGAATATCTGTGAATCACTCTGTAAACACTAAGTACAATACAAACAATATTAGTACTGATTCTATGTTACACTCATCAATAAAGGAATACAGAACCCTTTCTTACCAGAAGGAAAAGTGCTTTGTAATTTTCTGTCACTTTAATTCTTCAAAAGTTTCTATAAAATTGATGTCCTTAAAAAAATCAGAATTTGGGACTAATTTTAATTCCTTCATCTCCCCTGGTTTAACACATATCAAGAATGTTACCATTTCTAGATTTTTATTTAGGAAAGCCTTTGGTATTCATGAGGCTCAGAGCACGGCAAATTGTCAGTATCACTCAGGATAGGAAAAGCATTTTTGATACCCGAACTTGAAGACATGAAGAAGATGCCTGACATGTCCCACTGACCTTTCAAGCTATTCTTTTTCAAACACTTGCTTCTTCTTGGTCCAGAACAGACACGCATTTGTTGATGTGAGTCTCTTTAAGTGAAAATGTCAACCCATCATTACCACTTTAGAGACTGAAATCTTACCCTCGTCATCCATATGGACATAGCATTCTTACTGATTCCTAACATGAAAAATGACCATCGATGACATCTCAGGAAGCTCCAATGCAGAGGTTCTCTGCTGCAGTGAGGAGGAAAGAGCCGTGTGCTTCAAGACTCACTTCCTGTCTGTAGCTTACTTGGCAAAACGCTACAACTTGTCTAAGCTAAAGCTTAAAAGTGGAGAATACAGACAGCATCCATGGCAAAGGGCAATCGGAGGCTAATTCCTTGGCCCCAATTCATCGCTTCTCAAGAGCCTTGGGCAATACCTTGAGAAAGGCAGCAACATTGTACCCAATTCATCAAAACCTGCACCTCCTACTAGTTGACAGTAAAGCAAGTGTCATCTGGCTCAACAGGTCTCCCTGTGTCTCTACAGTGTACGGCTACATTTTCTTTATTTTCTCGGTTGGGGGACATTCCATTTCTGAAAATCCCCCTCCCTGCAGTAGAAGTTCTTAGTTTCCCAATCACAATGCAGGATTGAAGGGGGGATAAAAGATCTGACAAAACATAGATCACTATTTATTCCTTGATATATTTTTGGCACATGGACTAAAATTCTTTGGGTCACTTGGACATCAAGATCATATCTAATTTACACAATTGTCAACTGTCATTTTACAACAAGCTCCTGAAACAGTCACGTGGTCACTAGTTTTTTTTTTTTTCTTTTCTTACCTTGACCCATGGATTTGATGATTTCTAAACAGACACAATAGATTTTTGAAAAGAAATCTGGTTCACCTTTTGCTTTTAAACCTAATTTGTGTACCTGACCCTGACTTCACTCTAACATTCACAAAAAGCTATCCAAAGACACCCCCTCTTGACATCATATCTAGATGTCTTGAATACACTGCTGAGCTGAATCTTCCAGATCATTAAAATATATATGCACATTATGCTGTGGTCCTCTTCAATTTGTGGTGTTTTCAGTAATCATTTCCTCTTTGGATACTTTATTACACATTTAGCATTTCTTTATCCAATTCAGTTACATTAGTATATAAGATTTCAAAGGAACTCGTTTCTCAAAATGATGATATTTAACATCTATGGCCTTTTCTTAATCAAGTAAATCTATAAGGCTATCAAGGGCAGCAGTGAACTTTGTGTGTGGTGATTGCTGCTTCAGAGTCTCCGGTGCCACCACAAGATCTTGCAGGTGTTTACGCATCCTTGTGAATGTCAACACATCAATCTACTAGGAGCTGAAATTAAACTACATGGATGCTAATTTTTCTTTTTAAAAACAATAAACTCAATTTCCCTTACTCATTCTTTATTGTTTCTTATACTGAGTCTCACAACTTTTCCTAATATATATGTTTGGTGGGGAGGGGGGCACAGCCCTGAATGCCTGCAGACAGCACCAACTCTATAAGATTAACCAGAGGTGGCCGTGGATGTTGTGTGACTTCAGCCACTGAGCACGAGCACCTGCTGTCCCACCAACTGTTCTGCCTCCATTGCTGACAGCCCTGAAAGTCACTGCCTCTTGTAAAATTCTACAA
This sequence comes from Camelus dromedarius, assembly GCF_036321535.1. Lineage (NCBI taxonomy): Eukaryota > Metazoa > Chordata > Mammalia > Artiodactyla > Camelidae > Camelus > Camelus dromedarius. The sequence continues at coordinate 192,755 of NW_026989773.1, forward strand.
CATTACAGTTCATATATTTTTAAAAGGTATCAATTTGTGAAAGTCGTCTGTGTAAAATGGGGGGTACTTGCCTTTGCTCATTTCAGGCTAAACTAAGTCCAGAAGGACACACACACACACACACACACACACTCAGTTCTGGGTGCCCCCAAAGAAAATTATAAAAGGCTTCGGGACAGTGGTGGCACTCAAACCTTTGGAATTTTGAGCTCTATGAAAGTATCACTTATTCAGAAATTAAGCATTATAATTCTAGGCCAAGAGAATCAGAATCCCCCACAAGTTACTTACCAGAATTTTTTTAAAGAAACTATCTTCCCTAAAATCCAATGATAAATCAAATATCCATGGAAAGAATATAGATCAGTAATATCAAGCAACAATTTCTACACTAATGCTGATTAGCCATCAGCCCAAACCAAAGGACATAGAAATAAGACACCTAGAGATAAAGAGATGGAAGAGAGGTATTAAAAAGCAAGAATATAAAAGAAGTAATGGCCCTATGGAAACCTGCTCATTTTTTTTGAAATAATTACTTGGTTAAAGGAACTCAATCTTGAGAATTTGAAATGCACCAAGGGGAAATCTAGCAGGGAAAAGAAGCAGAAGCAGGTCTCAGTTTTCTCCGAGGATGATCCTAAATGAAAAAAAATCCTTGGCTTCCACAATACACAACCTGCATTGATGTCTAAGCAGAAGAGTGAGGAGGAGAGAAAACCGAAAGTGTGTGGAAGCCATCCTTCACCAACACTGCTGGAAGCACAGAACTGTGGTGTTGGGGCACTGCCCGACCGATATATATAACAGCAGGAATAAGCTCTAACTAGGTTTCTGAGCGAAAAATGCTTTTAGCTTTAAATCTACTCAAGTAAACATGCAGAGAAATCATGGTAAGTGCTTGAGATTTAGCCTTGCTGTTTAGGTGAGATAAAGGAATTCTTCTACACTTGTTCCATTTTGGAAACATATGTGAGTGGAAGCCAACTTTCACCTAGGTTTTTGAGAACCCAGTTTCTGGTCTCGGGGAATTACGGTACTTACTTATATAAGGTGAGGCACAAGCTCCAGTTGGCTTTTCCATTCCAAAGAGCTTTTACTTGAAACCAGCTTTCAGAATCATGCTGAGAAATCAGAGTTAGTGTTTCTATATGTCACTCCACCTTTTATGCTGTATGAAAGAACTCCACAACACATGCTCTATTTTTAGATATGTATGAGTTTCGAAGCCATCCTTCAACTAGCTAATTGGGACCCCACAGTTTCTGGGATAGGGAAACTACGCTACATACATATCTATAGTACCAAAACGGTTTTACACTGCAAACCGCGATTACTTGCAACCGGCTCTGAAAAACATACTGAGAAATCAGAGTAAGTGTTTCTGTATGTCACTTAACCTTCAATGCTGGATGAAAGAACGCCTCTCCACAAGATCACTTCTGACATTTGAATTTGTGTTGGAGACGTCCTTCTCCTAACATGTTGGAAACCCAGAGTTTCTGGTCTAGGGGAACTACGCTACTTACATATCTAACCGGAGGCACTCGCTCCAACGTGGTTTTCCTAAGCAAACCACTTTTACTTTGAAACCAGCGTTAGTAAACAAGCTGAGAAATCAGAGAATGTGTTTCTACATGTCACTCTGCCTTTTATGATGGATGAAAGAACGCCACTCCACATGCTCTATTTTCAAATCTGTACATGTATGGAAGCCGTCTTTCACCTAACTTGTTGGGAACCATAGTTTCAGGACTAGGGGAACTACGCTGCTTTCTTATATTTGGGGACGTCCTAGCACCAACTCACATTTCTACTGCAAAACGTTTTTACTTGAAACGGATTTCAGAAACATGCTAAGAAATCAGAGTGAGTGTTTCAGTATGTCACTTAACCCTCAATGGTGGAAGAAGGAACGCCTCCCTACATGCTCACTTCTGACATCTAAGTGTGAGTTGGAGCCATTCTTCACATTACTTCTTCGAGAACAAGGGTTTCTGGTCTAGGGGAACTACGCTGCTTACATATCTAAGCAGAGGCTCTCGCTCCAAAGCGGTTTTCCCAGCAAACCACTCTTCCTTAGAAACTGGCATTAGGAAACATGTTGAGAATTCAGAATAAGTATTTCTGTATGTCACTTAACCTTCAATGCTGGATGAAAGAACGCCTCTCCACAAGATCACTTCTGACATTTGAATTTGTGTTGGAGACGTCCTTCTCCTAACATGTTGGAAAACCAGAGTTTCTGGAATACGGGAACTACCCAATTTACATATCAAAGCAGAGGAACACGATTCAAAACAGTTTACCAAAGCAAAGTAATTTTTTTGAAACCATCATTTCACAGTAAACATAAAAGGCAGAGTGAGATGTACAAACACGTTCTCTGATTTCTCAGTATGTTTCTTAAACCCGGTTTCAAGTAAAAGCGGTTTGCAGTGAAAAACTGAGTTCGTGCTAGTACATCCCCATATATATGAAAGCAGCGAAGTTTACATTGGACTGAAAATCTGGGTTTCCAACAAGCTAGGTGAAATGCGGCTTCCTCACTCCTACATTCCTGAAAATTGAGCATGTGGAGAGGCGTTCCTTCAGCATAAAAGGCAGAGGGACTTCTAGACACACATTCTCTGATTTCTGACCGTGTTTTTACGCCGGTTTCAATGTAAAAGTGGTTTGATCTGGAAAACGAAGTTGGAGCGAGAGCCCCCCCTTACATATGTAAGTAGCATAGTTCCTCTATACAAGAAACTCAGGGGTTCCAACAAGTTAGGTGAAGGACGGCTCCACTAGAAATTCAGATGTCAAAAGTGAGCTTGTGGAGAGGCTTCTTTCATCAAGCCTTGAAGGTTATGTTACATAAAGAAACAAGTACTCTGATTTCTCAGCATGTTTCTCAAAGCCGTTTTCAAGTAAAAGCAGTTTGCAGTGAAAAAATCTAGTTCGTGCTAGTACATCCCCATATATTGGAAAGCAGCGTAGTTTACCTTGGACTGAAACACTGGGTTTCCAAAAAGCTAGGTGAAGAACGGCTTTCACACTCATACAGATCTGATAATTGTTTATGTTGAGAGGCGTTCCTTCATGCAGCATTAAAGGCAGAGGTATTCTAGACACAAATTCTCTGTATTTCTAAACATGTTTCCTAACGCCTTTTTCAAAGTAAATCCAGTTTGCTGTGGAAAACCGCGTTGGAGCGAGTGCCTCCCCTTAGTTATGTAAGTGGCATAGTTCCCCTATAACAGAAACTCTGGGTTTCCAACAAGTTAGCTGAAGGACGGCTCCAACACAAACTCAGATGTCAGAAGTGAGCTTGTGGGGAGGCGTTCTTTCATCCAGCATTGAAGGTTAAGTGACAGAAATAATTACTCTGATTTCTCAGCATATTTCTCAAAGTCGGTTTGAAATAAAAGTTGTTTACAGTGAAAAACCTTGTTGGTGCCAGTACGTCCCCATATATATGAAAGCAGCGTAGTTTACCTTGGACTGAAACTCTGGGTTTCCAACAAGCTAGTTGAAGTACGGCTTCCATACTCATACATTTCTGAAAACTGAGCATGTTGAGAGGCGTTCCTTCATGCAGCATAAAAGGCAAAGATATTCTACACACACAATCTGTGATGTCTCACCATGTTTCCTAACACCGTTTTCAATGTAAAAGCGGTTTGCTGTGGAAAACCGCTTTAGAGCGAGTGCATACCCTTCCATATGTAAGAAGCGTAGTTCCCCTATACAAGAAACTTTGGGTTTCCAACTAGTTAGGTGAAGGACGGCTCCAACACAAATACAGATGTCAGAAGTGATCTTGTGAAGAGGCGTTCTTTTATCCAGCATTAAAGGTTACGTGACATACATAAACATTTACTCTGATTTCTCAGCATGCTTCTCAAGGCCGGTTTCAACTAAAAGCCGTTTGCTGTGTAAAACCGAGTTCGTGCTTGTTTGTCCCTATATATATGAAAGCAGCTTAGTTTACCTTAACTGTAACTCAGGATTTCCAACAACCTAGGTGAAGTACGGCTTCCAAAATCATACAGCTCTGAAAATTGAGCATGTGGAGAGACGTTCTTTCATGCAGCATAAAATGCAGAGGTATTCTTCACACACACTCTCTGATATCTCAGCAGGTTTCCTACCGCCGTTTTCAATGTAAAACTGGTTTGCTGTGGAAAACCAAGTTGGAGCAAGTGCCTCCCCTTAGATATGTAAGCAGCTTAATTCCTCTATACCACAAACTCTGCGTTTCCAACAAGTTAGTTGAAGAATGGCTCCAAGACACATTCAGATATCCGAAGTGAGCTTGTGGAGTGGCGTTCCTTCATCCAGCATTGAAGGTTAAGGGACATACAGAAAGAAATACTCTGATTTCTATGCATGTTTCTCATAGCCGGTTTCAAGTAAAGGCGGTTTGCACTGTAAAATCGAGTTCGTACTAGTACGTCCCGATATATATGGAAGGAGCGTAGTTTACCTTGGACTGGAACTCTGGGTTTCCAACAAGCTGGGTGAAATACGGCTTCCACACTCATACAGTTATGAAAATTGAGCATGTTGAGAGGAGTTCCTTCATGCAGCATAAAACGCAGAGGTATTATAGACACACATTCTCTAAAATTTCAGCAAGTTTCCTAATGCCGTTTTCAATGTAAAAGCGATTTAGTGTGGAAAACGACTTTGGAGCGAGTGCCTCCCCTTAGATATGTAAGTAGCGTAGTTCCCCTATACCAGAAACTCTGGTTTTTCAACAAGATAGTTGAAGGACGTCTCCAAAACAAATTCAGATGTCAGAAGTAAGCCTGTGGAGAGGCATTTTTTCATCCAGCATTGAAGGTTAAATGGTATACAGAAACACATTTTCTGACTTGTCAGCATGTTTCTCAAAGCCGGTTTCAAATAAAAGCTGTTTGCAGTGTAAAACCGAGTCCGTGCTAGAAAGTCCCCATATATATGAAAGAAGCGTAGTTTCCACTGGACTGAAACTCTGGGTTTCCCACAAGGTAGGTGAAGTATGGCTTCAACACTCATTCAGTTCTGAATATTGAGAATGTGGACAGACATTCGTTTGTCTATAATAAAGGGAATGGTTTGCAGTAGAAACACCTACACTGGATTCTCAGTAGGCTTCCTAGTGCTGGTTTGAATTTCATGCAGTTTTCATTGTAAATCCCATTTGGAACTAGTACCTTCGCATTTACACAAATGTAGTGAATTTACCCACTCATAAGAAACTGTGTGTTCCCAACAAGCTAGCTGATTGAAGACTTTCACACAACTTAACTCTCAGAATTGTGCAAGTGGAGAGACGTTCATTCATCTAGCATGAAGGGAATGGGTTGCAGTAGAAACACTTGCTCTGGTTTCTCAGTATGTTTTCCTAGTGCCGGTTGGAGATTCATGCAGTTCTCACTGAAAAACCGAGTTGGAGCTTGTACCTCCCAAAATATATTTATTTAGCTTAGTTTTCTACACAAAAGAAACTGTGTGTTCCCAACAAGCTACGTGATTGACGGCATTCATACTCATTTAAGTGTCAGAATTGAAAATGTGAAGAGACGTTCGATAATCTAGCATAAAGGGAATGGGTGTGTAGAAACACGTACTCGGGTTTCTCAGTATGTTTTCTACTGCCAGTTTGAAGTTCATGCAGTTTTCACGGTAAAGCCGAGTTTGAGCTACTACATCCATATACATATATAAGTAGTGCAGTCCCAAAATAAAAGAAACTGTGTGTTTCCAACACGCAAGGAGATTGATGACTTCACAATTAAATCTCATAAATGAGAATGTGGAGAGACGTTCGTTCATCTAGCTTAAATGGAATGGTTTCTACTAGAAAGATTTCTACTGGGTTTTCAGTATGTTTTCCTCGTGCCAGATTGAAGTTCATGAAGTTTTCACTGTAACACCGAATTGGAGATAGTACCTCCCATTATATATGTAAGCAGTGAATTTCCCGGCTCTAACGAAACTGTGTGATCTCAACAAGCTAGGTGATTGAAGGTTTCCCACACACTTAACTCTCAGAATTGAGCAAGTGGAGAGACATTCGTTCATCTACACAAAGGTAAAGGGTTGAAATAGAAACACTTACCCTGGACTCACATTATGTTTCCTAGTGCCGCTTGGAAATTAATGCAGTTTCCCTGTAAAACCGAGTTGGAGCTATACCTCCCCACATGTATGCATGTAGTGTAGATACCCAATGAAAACAAAATGTGTTCCAAACAAGTAAGGTTTTTGATGGCTTGCAAAATCATTTATGTCTCAGAATAGAGCATGTGGTGAGACGATGTTTCATCTAGCAATAATGGAATGGATTGTAGCAGAAAAAATTACACTGGTTTCTCAGAATCTTTCACTAATGCCCTTTAGAAATTCATGAAGTTTACTCTGTAAAGCCGAGTTGGAGATAGTAATTCCACATATATATTTATGCAGTGCATTTACCCACTGAAAAGAAAATGTGTTCCAAAAGAGCTAGAAGATAGAAGACTTCCCACACACTTAACACTCAGTATTAAACATATAGACAGACGTTCGTTCATTTAGCTTAAAGGGAGTGGTTTCTAGAAGAAAGAAATATTCTGGTTTCTCAGTCTGTCTCCTAGTGCCTGTTTGAAGTTCATGCGGTTTTCAATGTAAAACCGAGTTGGAGCAAGTACCTCCCCATATATATGTATGGAGAAGAGATTGCAACTGTAAAGAATTTTGTGTTTCCAACAACCTAGGGGAAGGACGGCTTTACACACCATTATCTGAGAAATGAGCATGTGGAGAGAAGTTCTTTCATATAGAACAAAGGGGACGGATTGCAGGACAAACAACTACTCTGGTTTCTCAGACTTTTTTGTAGTGCCGGAATGAAATTCCTGCAGATTTCACTGTAAAACTGAGTTTGAGCTATTAACTCCCCATATATATGTATGTAGTGCAGTTTCCAACTAAAAAGAACCTTTGTGTTACCGACAAGCTAGGTGAAGGACGGCTTTCCCATACACTTATCTCTCAGAAATGAGCATTTGGAGAGACGTTCGTTCATCTAGCACAAAGGGAAGTGGATGCAGGAGGAACACTTACTCTGCTTTCTCAGTCTGTTTCCTAGTTCCGGTTTGATGTTCCTGCAGTTTTCACTGTAAATCCGAGTTTGAGCTATTACATCCCCATATATATGTATGTAGTGTATTCTCCAACTGAAAAGAATATTTGTCTTCCCAACAAGCTAGGTGAAGGATGGATTACACACACAAATATCTCTCAGAAATGAGCATGTCGAGAGACCTTATTTCATATAGTACAAACAGGACAGGTGCACAAGAAACACCCACTGTGGATTGTCAGTCAGTTTCCTAGTGCTGGTTTGAGGTTCCTGCAGTATTCACTGTAAAACCGAGTTGGAGCTAGTGCCTCAACATATATATGTATATAGTGTAGTTTCCGAATGAAAGGAAACTTTAAGTTCCCAACAAGTTATGTGAAGGACGGCTTCCACACACAATTATCTCTCACAACTGAGCATGTGGAGAGATGTTCTTTCACCGAGAACAAAGGGAAAGGTTTGCAGGTGAAACACTTTCTCTGGTTTCTCAGTTTCCTAGTGCCTGTTTCAAGTTCCTGCAGTTTTCACTGAAAACAGAGTTGAAGCTAGTACCTCCACAAATATAAATATATGTAGTGTAATTTCTAACTGTAAAGAACCTTTGTCTTCCCAACAACTTAGGTAAAGTGCGCATTTCACACATACTTATCTCACAGAACTGAGCATTTTGAGAGACTTTCGTTCATCTAGCACGAAGGGAACGTGTTATAGGAGAAACACTTTTCTTTCTAAGTTTTTTCATTCTGTCAGTTTGAAATTCCTGCAGTTTTCACTGTAAAACCGAGTTGGAACTACTACCTCCCCATATATGTGTAAGTAGTGTAGTTTTCAAATGAAAAGAAACATTGTGTTGCCAACAAGTTATGTGAAGGGCGGCTTTCACATGCACTTATCTCTACGAAAAGACCATGTGGAGAGACGTTCGTTCGTCTAGCACAAAGGGAACCATTTACAGAAGAAATAATTACTCTGGTATCTCAGTCTGTTTCATATTGCCGGTTTAAAATCCCTGCAGTTTTCACTTTAAAACTGAGTTGGGGTAGTACTTCCTCATATATACGTGTATAGTGTATTTAGCAACTGAAAAGAAACTTTGTGTTCCCAACAAGATAGATGAAGGACGGCTTTCACACACAGTTATCTTTCAGAACTGAGCATGTGGAGAGACGTTCGCTCATGTAGTAGAAAGGAACTGTTTTCAGGATAAACACTTACTCTGTTTTCTCAGTCTGTTTCCTACTGCCTGTTTGATGTTCCTGCAGTTTTCACTGTAAACCCGTGTTGGAGCTAATACAACATATTTATGTATATAATGTAGTTTCTTACTGAAATAAACTTTATGTTCCCAACAAGATAGTTGAAGGATGGCTTTCACCCACAATTATCTCTCAGAACTGAGTATGTTGAGAGACTTTCTTTCATGTAGCACAATGCGAACGGTTTGCAGGAGAAGGAAATACTCTGGTTTCTCAGGCTGTTTCCTAGTGCCGGTTTGAATTTTCTGCAGTTTTCACTGTAAAACAGAGATCTAGCTAGTACCTCCCCATATATATGTATGGATTGGAATTTGCAACTGAAAAGAATCTGTGTGTTCCCACCAAGCTAGGTGAAGTTCGGCTTTCACACACACTTAACTCTTAGAAGTGAGCATGTGTAGAAACTTTCGTTCATCTAGCACAGAGGGAACGGTTTGATTGAGAAACACTTACTCTGGTTACTCAGTCTGTTTCCTGTTTCCGGTTTGAACTTTAAATTTTTCACTGTAATACCGTGTTGGAGGTAGAAACAACCCATATATAGGTATGGAGTGTAATTTCCAACTGAAATGGAGCTGTATGTTCCATATAGTCTAGGTGAAGGACGGCTTTCACACAAATTTACCTTTCGAAACTGAGCTTGTGGAGTGACGTTCGATAATTTAGCTGAAATGGAAGTGGTTGCCATAGAAACACTTACTCTGCTTTCTCAGTATGTTTCCTAGTGCTGGTTTGAAATTAATGCAGTTTTCACCTTAAAACCCTGTTGGATCTTGTACCTCCGCACATATATATATTTTGTTTTTTCCAACTGAAAAGAAACTTTTTCCATCCAACTATGTGAATGTCGTCTTTCACACATACTTATCTCTTAGAACTGATCATGTGGCGAGACGTTCGTTCATCTAGCTCAAAGGAAATGGGTTGCTGTAAAATCCCTTACTGTGGTTTCTCAGTATTTTTCCTAGTGCCGTTTTGAAGTTCATGCAGTTTTCAGTGTAAAACCGAGTTGGAGCTTGCACCTCCCCACATATATCTCTGTCGTGTAGCTTCCAAATTAAAGAAAAATTATGTTCCCAACAAGCTAGATGATGGAAGGCGACACACACAGTTATACCTGAGAACTGAGCATTTGTAGAGATGTTCTTTCATGTAGCACAAACGGAATTGGATGCTGTAGGATCACTTACTCTGTTTTCTCATTCTGTTTCCAAATTCCGTTTTTTAATTCATGCAATTTTCACTGTAAACCCGAGTTCGAGGTAGTAACATTAAATATATGTTTATGTAGTGTAGAATCCAACTGAAAAGAAATTTGTGTTCCTAACGAGCTAAGTGAATATCGGCTTTCACACACACTTATATCTCAGACCATAGCATGTGGAGAGACATTCGTTCATCTAGCTGAAATGAAGTGAGATTCAGTAGAATCACTTACACTGGTTTCAGTATGTTTCCTAGTGCCTGTTGGAAGTTCATGCAGTTTTTACTGTAAAACAGATTTCCAGCTAGAACTTCCTCATATATATGTATAGTGTATTTTCCCACTGAAAAGAAGCTGTGTTCCCAACAAGCTACGTGATTGACTTTTTTCACACACACTTAAATCTCAGAATTGATCATGTGGAAAGACATTCGTTCATCTAGCCTAAGGGAGTGGGTTGCAGTTAAAACACTTACTCTGGATTCTCAGTATGTTTCCTCTGCCGATTTTAAGTTCCTGCAGTTTTCACTTTAATTCCCAGTTGGAACTTGTTCCTCCCCATATGTATGTATGTAGTGTTGTTTCCCACTTAAATGAAACTGTGTTTTCCCAATAAGGTAGGTGACTGACGGCTTTCACACACACTTAACTCTCAGAATTGAGCATGTGGGGAGACGTTCGTTCATCTAGCATAAATGGAATTTGAAAGTGATGATCATGACCTGTGCTTGAAAAAAAACAATTAAGGGAGCATTAATTTAGAGCCTTTATAGTTATGGCCATGAGACATTACAGAATTTCGTTTTCAGCAGTTGATTTCTTTTTTTTTTAAACCTCAGAAAACTTAAGTCTTTCCTGTAACTGGATATAGATATTAAATATCTTAAAATCTTTAGTGACCGCTTCAATATAGACTAGTTACTTTGCTTTTGGTCTTTAACCTAAAGGAATATCCAGAAGTCCAGTGGCAGTTCGTAAGCAAGGGCATTATCCTTGCCTTTTCATTTTTTATGTGGAATAGGTATAACTGTATACTAGGGTACAGTGTTTATCTCAAGAGCTGCTTGGATATGTATATGTAAGTTATATTTTGAAAAATTATAATAATATGAAAATCAATTAACCTTGGAGATATTTTGCATATATTTTATTCTTTAATAATATAGATTTAGATAGCCCCATTTTATGTAACACTTATGAAAATAAGTTGGCTTTATATAACTCCTTTTTCGATAAATCATTTAAAAATTGGGTATTTTTTATCATTTGCTTCTTAAAAATAAGATATTAATTGCACAATATGTATTTTCCTTCAAGTTCATAATTTTTCTCTATACTATCTTGAGTTGCTTAGATAATTTTTCCCATAGTATTATTTATTTTAAACACTCAGTATGTGCTTCTGTCTGTTGCTTTATTAGAGAGCAAGAATTCTTTATTATTTTTAATAAAATATTCTTTCAGGAAACTATACTGGGATTCTTTCATTCACAGTGTTGAGCAATGATACCTGTTCTGTTATATCAATTGTCTAAGCCTCTCAACTTCCAAAAGATTACATGGACAAAGTATAAAACGTCATAAATGATCGACTAAAAAAGTTTATTGTGTTCCTTGATTAAAAGTACAAGTATGGGTCAGTCTTAAATTCGGAAGTAAACGTCTTATAAATTACATGAGTCTTCTCCAAAATTCTTTAATTTGGGCTTTAAATCCTCCAGTAAAAAACTGGTTTGAAGAAGAAGAAAGTCGAGAATAGATTCAATCCAAATTCTATGGGAATAAACAAAGCTAAATGTTTCAGTCATCTTTTGAAGCAGAATAGATGTTTTCTGCACCATATGATTTTAATAGTACTCATCTTAACATACGGTTTTGACACCATGAGACCACAAGCCAACAAACAAGATCTCAGGCAAAGCAAGAAAAACAACTGAGGGGATTTTCTGCTGCAAAATTTCACCTAACTAAAACTGTAATTGAGAACAAATCTGACGCCATATTGGATCTGTTCCTTCAGTTCGAAGCCCTGTGACCTGTTTTCCAGGCTTAATCTTGCTGGCTCTGAACCTTTTGTAAAACAACGTTTCCTTTAGCCTAAAACCTACAGGAAAGCCTATTCTCGGGGCTCTGACCTTTAAGGATGTTAGCACTTCTGCACTTACGCAGAGATGGCAAGTTGCAAAATAGAGAATAACCTTTGTTTTGTTGCAGGCTTACAGGGACACAATAGCCTGAGCCACATGGATGGCTGCAAGAACAAAGAATGCCGGCAGCAAGAAGTTTGCACAACCAACCACACCCCTTCCCCTTTTTAGTTCAAAAGGAGCCTTAATTCTGACTTGGGAAAGATGATTCTCCAGGATATTAGTCCCGCATCTTCTTGGTCTGCCAGTATTCTGAATAAAGTTACTATTCCTTGCCCCAAAACCTTGTCTCCTGATTTATTTATTTATCACTGTTGTGCAGTGAGCAGAACAAGTTTGGCCTCAGTAACAGAACCAGCTTTGTCATTCCCTCTGATGTGAAATCTCTCTGGGTGTACAAGTGCTTGCCTGGTGGTGGTGGTGGCGGTGGTGGTGGTAGGCAAAAATATTTCACATCTCCTGATTTCAATAGGCTAAAATTTACTGCTATTTAAGTCAACTCTAGACTTTTACAGAATCACCTGCAGATGTGCTTCTGGGAGCTACAAAAATTCCAACAATGAAAATAATTCTATTGTCTCCAGACAAGATAATTTTCCTCAAAATTGAGCAGCTCTGAAACACACTTCAGGAGTACAGATAGATGCAGTGTTCTTCATTTCCCATGCTGTTCTGACACAATTTTCCACTTATATCAAAGTAAATTAAAATCAGTCTTCAATAGCAGATGCTCTGCCATGATACAACAATGTCAATTCCACTTATTTATTGAGCCAGAGCAGCTTAAGAATAAATGACTTTATACCAAACTCCTGCTTGATATCCTGTCTTCTCCCTGGTGGCTAATTCATTCTTCTTACTTCCTAAAAGTTCTCCTGTTATGGGAAGTTAGCCTTTACTGTGCACATTCAATTGGGAAGGCACAAATTAAATATGTGAGGGGATGACATACATATTTAATTCTTACTTATACATATATACAAACACATAGGACCTGTGTCTTGGAAGATGTCAATTCCTAATGTGGGCAAGAGGATGGTCTATAGTTCAATCAATGATCTAAAAGCAGTTTTCTAGGATATAATAAAGCAATGCTTGAGTTATAAGACAGAACAACTCCTGGATATGAATCAGTGGCACCATTCAGTGGGTGCACATGTGTGCACTCACATGCCCATGCACACGGAGCAGCCTTGGAGACACTCCATCTGTGCTGATGGAGCCAAATCATGCTGGGGAGATGAGGAAAAAGTGCCTAATACAATCAAACCAGGACATCTGAGTAATGGGTAATAGGAGTCAATTGAATATTCTGGTTAGCTGAAGGTCAAACAAAAACACTTTTAGTTTCAAACGTCATTGTTAAAAACTTTCTTAAAGCACAGGAGCCTGTTTTCCTGCCTTGCTTAGTGTCACATGGCATATTAAACATGACAGATTCGTAGTTCTCTGACTGTGGAACGGGAAAGGCCTTGCTGTCATATTTCTGAACATTAGTCTATGTTTTGCAGCACAGTGGATACTGAAAATGGGGCAATTTGAGTGAATGGGAATGGACATAACCTAGCAGCCATTGACTGTGATTTGCCAACTTTCTCCAAAAAGTAGGGGTAGCAAGCAAATCAGATAAATTGAGGGATCCTGGGGTGGGGAGTCGGGTGGGCTGACAGCTGGGTGGTCCCAGGTAGCTTGTTTTACTGTGTAAAATTGTGACTATGATCCAGACAGTAAAACATTTTCAAATTCCTGTGCCTGTAGCTTTGATACCTGGCCGAGTCTGTGAGCCAATTTTATCGATGGTGCATAATGAAGATAACTAACATTTCCTGAGGACCAGGTTATGTGACTTCCATGCATTGACTCACTGAATTCCCTAAGCACCCTTTGTGGTACATAACAGTCTTAAAATATGCAGCAGGGGATTATTCTGTTTGCAGATGATAAAATGAAACTCTGAACTGTTGAAGCCTGGCCCGAAATAATGCAGATGGGAAGACGCCGTGCTGGGAGCTCAGCTCGGGCCAGGCTACAGAACCAAGTCCCCTCACCCAGGAACCTGGCCCACAGCCACTGCCAGGCCCTGTTCTATTTCTATGAGTGCTCATGTGAAAATGCCAGGTACTCAGGGTCAATGCGACTTGATTAAGAAATTCAAACTGGGATAGCCTTTTGTTGGGACTGTAACTTGGGAGTGAAACTGGCAGTGAAGTAAGGGAGGAAACAGCCCTGGTTGTAAGAATATTTCTAGGGAAGAAGGTTCCCTGATGGGCTGGCATGGGAATCGCTGTGGTTGTGAGCCCCCTGTTGCCCTGTGGGGTTGTGGGCAGGGAAGGAGAGAGGCTGTTCAGACTAGTTATAGTCAATAGAGTTTGTAAACAGCTGAGTTCTGTTCCCTCACAGCTGAGACACATGCAGAACATGAGGATGCTTAGCTAATGACCAACAGTGGGTAGCAAAGGCCAAGAGTGGGGTGGGGAGGAGAGATGGGGCCACCTTATGGAAGAAACTCTGCCCCAGGGGACAGGAAGGTAATGAACGATTGGGGAGGCACAAAGGGTTTCTATGGCCTCATCAGGTAGTTCCTACTTTAAACTGATAGTCTGGAATATATGGTCAAATGCGGTGGAATGACTGCTCTTATTTTAGGTTCTACAAACAATTAAACGGATAGATTTCTATCTCCATTATACAAGCACTGCTGGGTGACTTTTAGAGTCATGTGAGGATCAAAAGAGTGAGTACTTATTAATGCTATTACCATGCTTCTACTGAGTTAACACTTCAGCAAGAGTATAACGGCCACGCTCCTTAACAACTGCCTCTGTAAGGGTCTTGTAAGTCACAAATAATAATTATAAAGAAAATATATTAAAAATAATAACAATTACAGTTACAACAACTATGTTGTTTATAACGATGATAGTGTTAGCATCTCCCTCTCATATTAAACAGTACCCAACACTGGATTCAGTAGGAAGCAACGCCAATGCATTTTTCGACTTTTCTAAGTCTTCACCCAATGAAGCCATTTTATTCACATTGGTCCACCACAGCCAGAATTGCTGTTCCTTGCATGGTTGGCTGCCATGCTGAGATGTTCTGGGCTTTTTCTGGCACCATACGTCTATACTGGGTAGTCAAGGTTCCACGTACCCACTCTGATTTCCAATATATTGTTCTCCAGAGCCAACAGAGGGGCCACTGGAAAGAGGCCACATATACTGTGGTGAACCCAAACTGAATACCTGTTGAAGGAATGGACACACAACATGGAGTGGTGGAAGGATGGAAGGACAACATAACTTCTTTTACTCCTGTAAAGAGAGAGGGGGAAATGGTGAACTAAATCCCAAAGAGAAAAGACATTCATGGTAATAATAATGTTCAACAGTGAAAGAATCCAAACAAAAGGCAAATATAAAATCTCTGGGAAGAAGACTCATTACAACCTGTTTCTTTCACTTATATACCCTTAGTAGGAATAACATACTTAAAAATCTTCAACCAACCATAGTTATTTGCTCATAATAAACTTGGGAATCTTGAAGCATATTATTCACTCTCAGTGTTGAAATAATACAATCTTGGAAGATGATTTGTATTTGAGGATTAAAAAAAGAATATTGTGGATGTATCTAACAATTTAAATAGAAATAAGAAATGTACCTTTGGGAAAGGTATGCATAGAGAACGTTGGAAGAAATACACTGAATATAGGCAAGTGAGCAAGCTCCCTTGAGTCTGGGAAGGTGAGTGCAGCACATTCAGAGGGTCTATGAAGTTATTACAAGTCACAGAAAGGTATGCAATTAAAGTGTCTTCCTAAGCAAAATATTCTTCTTCAGGAATTTTTATCTTGATATTTCTATGGTCTGTGAGGTCACAGGAAGTCAAAGTTATGGTGGTGGCTTAGAAGTTCTTTTCTCTCTGTGTGTAATTTACAGGGCAATGCTACAGATGGGGCAGCAGAGATCTGTGGTAAGCTGTTCCATAGGGTGGTGGAGCAGTTAGAAATGATAAGGTCAGAGATCTAAAAGACTTTTAGACCCTCCCCTCCTAACTGGCAGACCTTTAAAGCAAACTAGCACAGGTATGTAACTAAGAGAGTGGATGAGAGGCAAATTTATAGTCCCTTTAGTGTTACTGCTCAGTCAAGGGGTAGGGACCACTCTGGCCAGGAACGGCAAGACCGTGGATGTTGTGGATGGGTAGGAGAAGGTGACATTTGCTTGTGACCTGAGAGGCAGGGTTGTGTTGCAGAAAAGCCGATAGTGCTGGAAAGATGCAGCAGGTCCACAGCCCAAAAGGAGCTGTCATATTCAGGGAGGTCAGAGAGCAAGAACCAGAGTTACTGACGCCACAGTGTCAGTAGCGTAGCAGCTGTGATGTCAGTATCTGTGTCCCATAACCCACCTAACCCTACATGAGCTCATCTGCCTAAGGGGGCAGGTAAGTAGCAGAAATGTGTGGAGTGGGTGCAGCCACTGGCAAATTGGCAAGTGGGCATCCTAAGGAAACGCAATGCTCACCGTCACCATATTGGAAATAGGGCCTCATGGTGTCAGATCTCCTTCTTATTCAAGAGAAACCAGAAATTAAGAGTTTATTAGCAATCAACCCAGATCAAAACCCAGAAAACATATCATTTTATAATGACAAAGAAGGCACAGACTATTCAGAAATAAATTAATGAAAATATTAAGAAGATTCTGATAAATGATTTAAAAAAAGAAAAAAAAATGAACAGTAGAATGCACCACCCTCTTCAGTGGGCAGACTCAAATTTGGGGGACATAGAACATTTTTTCTCCAAAATAAATTTAGTATCTGAATGCAAATTTAGTTAATAATCCCAAATGGATTTAAGAAAAAAATCTGAAAGGTGATCCTAAATGTATTCCAGAAATATACCCATATATACAAATAAAATAATGAGGAGGGATATTTGAATTTGTAGTATTAGAGACATTCTGGAAAAGGATAAAACAGGACCAACTCTAGGAGGTATTAATCTATGTTCATGGAAACATTTTAGAAATAGTGCACTGAGAGTATGAATGAAATAGATTACATTTCAAGAATAGACGTGGATGTTTGTGAGATTTTAGTAATATTATAAAACTGACACTTCAAATCAGTGGATTCAAGTACTGCAGTAATTAGCTAAATCATTGGAAGACCTGGTACAGTGTCCTCATTTATGACATTAAAATAAATTCCAGATAATTTTTTAATTAAAAAATAAAACACCAGAAATAACCCAACATGATTTAATCTGTTCAGATTTTCAAGCGAGAAGAACTTTCTAAAAAGCTTTTGGAACAAAGACCAAAAAGAGCAAAGGCCCAGCAACTCAGCAAGGCCAGAAACGCCCACTGTAAAACAAAATTAACCCTCGCCCAACCCTCTCTCACGGTCCTGTGTTGCTCTCTGGTACTTTCTACACTTTCTTCTTCCCTTTAAAGTCCAGTTTCTTGGAGAAGTACCTGCGCTGAAGACTCCTCAGGGCTCAGAGCCCTGCATCCCCCACGGCCCTCATCGCAGCACTGAGACAGGAGTTGCACTGCCGGTGGCTGCGTGTTTCAAACTAGTCGGCACTTTCAGCTCCTATTTGATTACCAGTTAGCTTTTGCCGTGGACAAATATTTTCCTCTCAGTGGAATATTTTCCCCCCTTAATTTTTGTTTTACTTAAATAAATTTAAAAAGCCCAGACAGAAAATTGTGTGTGCACATATGCACACACACAGATACACACAGATCTGTTTTTTAAAGTCTACCTAAGTATAGTCCTCCTCTGCCTTTTCCCCAGTCTTGGCAATTAAAGCTGGGTTTTAGCTCTTGCTTTTTTGCCCCACACACACACCCTTTCTCACTATGCTCCTTTTAGTCAGTGTTCAAATCCCTCTGAAGCCAAGTTACAGCCTTCTCTGTGTTGCCTCAACTAGTTTCTCCCAACTGCTCTGATATTATTCTTTCTCTTGCTGGATTTCTCTTCTCCCATGTGCCATGTACATGGCCCTTTTCCCCAGGGCCTCGTCCTCAATCCTTCACTTGGCAGGAATGAATCGCCCCCACGGCCTCACCCGCAGCTCCTCTGAGCTCCTGACTGTTGAATCCAGCTTAACAACGGGCATCACTCCTCAGATGTCCCATAGATACTTTGCAATCAAAATGCCACACACAGAACAATCTCCTTGAAACCATCTCCTCCCCTTACACTCCCCCTGCAAATCCGCTCTCCAGATGGGTCACTGGAAAGTCACCTCAGCAGCTCTGAGGCCCGCCGCCGCGGCCCTGCAGTCCCCTCTGCAGGAGTCACCACTTCTGCCGCCCACGTCTCTATCCCTCTGCCCAGGGCCTCTCTGCAGGCATGTGCCACTTGTCTGGATTACCTGGAGTGGCCCCCGAAATATCCTTTCCCACCAAAATATGGGCCTCCCCCCAAAAATATTATTTTCCATTCTGCTGCCAGTATAACCAGATCTTCTTTAACATAATCATTATGCAATTCTCTTGCTTACATATATTCCAATATAGCGCTGTTTTTTAAGGATACATTCAAGTCTAAGCACACAAGACCCATCATGACAGAGGCCTTGTGCACCTGATATTCCCACCTGTGGATACTTTGTTCTAACCCTACTTGTTGTTCTTCAGTCTGGCCAAGCCGCTTCATGCCGTGTACTCTTATATGTCTCTACCTCTCTGCATGAAGTGTCCACTCCCTCTACCACACATTAGAGAGCTAACTTCCTTTCACCTTTCAAAATTCAGTTCAAATATTTCCAGCTCTATGAAGTCCAATGTGTGTTCACCTGCTTAGCAATCCATCAACTACTCGCCAAGTCTCGCCTGCCCTGCAGAGTGCAGACACCATGTCTTACCTGTCTTGGTCTCCCTAGCAGTTGATACAGTGTTTGGCATAGCTGGTGCTCAGTGTTTGTTGGATAGATAAACGAATGAATCAGTAAAGAGATGAGAGGTCTACAATCCCCCCCCCAGTAACTCAGCTGCCATTTTGGAAAGTTCATTCTGCGGAATTAAGGAAATGTCAGTGCAGGTGGTGAGCAGACAGAACAGAGGTGAGGGCGTGGGGGAGAAAGGCGGTCCTGGAGAGCGCAGGAGAGGCGTGGGTGGGAGAGCACTGGAGAGAGAGGGAATGGAGGGGGCGGGTGCAAGGAGATGTTGAAGAACAACTGATATTAAATGCAGTAAATTAAATAGAGAACATAATAAATGAAGGGAAGATCAAGTTAACACAGCAAGGATGGAAAAGGCAGTACCAGAGACGAAGAGCTCTCACTTCATCACTCACTGCATTTCACTTACGGCACCCGCCCTCTGGGAAGGCAGTGCCAAGTTCTTGAGAGACTGGTGTTTGTGCTGTGGGTGCTCTAAGTACAAAACGGTATCTTATGGCTTCCAGATTTTAAGACTGATAGATTATTTCTCTTATGTCCCGTGTCTGAGTTCTCAAACAGCAGGATCTTTTGCTTCTGGGGGTGAGCTATTGTGGTTAATAACTCAGGGTTACTCTAATAATCTAAAAGGACAGTGGGAAAATCACTAAAACAAATAAAAGAGAAATTTCACTCAGAAAAAAACATATGCCCTATAGAACCTTGTGGGGGCCTTGGGGGTAATGTTACCGCCAACTCATCTAACAGTTGTATGTGAGTGTGTTGAAACTCCATGCTCAAGTCACTTAAACACGTATGACAAACAGGGTCCAGGCTGTGGTGCTCCAGACATGCACGGGAAGATGAAAAGCCTGACTACTGCCTCCGACAGGATCAGTCCAGCCGGGGAGCGCAATGGACACGGACACGATCACGCACCATCAAGGCAAGAATCAACTGCAATTCATGTTTAGAGAGGAGAGCAGAAAATCTCTAAAAAGTGGAGGGTTTCCTGCCAAGGCTTGGCAAGATTCCTTCCAGGCAGAAAAGCAGAGAAAGATACTTCTGGCGAAGGAGACTAGGGATGGTGGCTGGGTGTGAGGCCTAAAGAAGCAAGGGTGGAGGGCTCCAGGGTCATCTGTCAGAAGCTGTTCCCCTTCAGCAGCTAAGAGGCATAACTAAAAAGGCAGGTGGGGTGTCATTAATGATCATGGGGAAAACTGGGAGGAGGAAACTGAGGTCAGGAGATCACCATCAAAGGCACTTTATTTGAGAGGAACAAAAATAATTCAAAAAGCACTTGGAAATTCTATCTCCCATGAATGAAAAGAACACAAAATAAGTTTCACTCCAGCGTTGAATACAGAATAACAGACTGCCTACTCTCAGAAATGGATTGAATTTTCTAATTCGTTAGGGATTATTTAGAGAATAGGAAAACGAATAAATCTGAACAATCTCTGTACAATAGCTGTTACTCCATCCTGTTATGTAGGGTAGAGTTAGGCTGAATTATTTAATTAGTATTTTAATGAGACTATAAAGTTCTAAAAGTCCTATCCATTTCTCCCAAAAGCGTACAACTTTTCCTTTCAATGACCTTTATTTGACTTAACTAGAACAATAAATATTTTCCAAGGCATTTTTCGTGTGTGTTAAAATAGCAAATCATATGCTGCCCTCAGAATGTTGTTGTTATTATTAATGCTGATAATAGCCCCAATAAGAAATATTTACAATTATGACTGATTTTGGAATAACAGGTCATTGGCTTAAAGTCCTTCTGAAAATAAGCAGAAAAAACGAACATAATTTCTACACCAGCTGCACCCTTAATCGAACCTGGTCACTAAGCACAATAAAAGCAAAGATGAAACTCAAATCAGACACCAGACCACAAAGCATAGCTGACTGAAGATGCCACAAAATGACCTTTCATTCACCGAGGGAATCAGATGCTTTTCCATGTATATTATATGTTTTAAAACAATTATTATATATATAGAATGTAATTTAGGAAAAAGAAAACTCCCTCTTTCTGTAGACTTATAAACAGGAAGCACAAAGGGGTGTCTTGCAGACATGAACCCGCATGCATAAATGCAAAGCCTATTGACCAAACTCCTTTCCTGTCTCCTAAGCTTAAAAAAAAAAAAAAAAGTAATTCAAGGCAGTGGTGAGCTGAAAGGGCTCAGATACAAAACGTGCACATCAGCCTTCTAGTAGATAAAAGGGCGCCATACATAATAGAAAAGATGATGTTTCCTATGGAAATCTATTTTGAGATGCAACAATTTAAAGGCAACCGAGAGCTCAAAACCAAGTTCAAACAAAGAGAAACAAAGGCCAAGCAAATTTACAGAAATGGACAAAGACATTGGAGAAGGAGGGGATCTGTGTTCTACCAATATCCAGATCAGCAAATTCATCCTGAATTCAAGCCAGTGATGTGCCATGAGGTCACTCAAGGAACCAGGCAGAAACCATCGGCCAGAAGAAATAGGAAAAATGTCAAAGGCAGGTGTGAGGTGTGGAATGGGTGACCCTGTGACCCTTGCTGCCATGAGGCAGGATGCTCTTGTGGGCTTTCTGCACAGGCTGGCGGGCTCACATGACTCTGTTTAGAAGGATATCAGCCAACAGCTGTGCCACACGGGCTGCAGCCCGAGCTGAGTCACATCTAGTAACGGTTCTGAGTTCATCCTTAGACGACATGACCAGTAGGATCTGAGAATCAATGGTGGAGACGTACCTGAATGAATATTCCATTTCATTCCTTGGCAGTAAATCTTCAGCTTTGTACAACATAAATATTGACAGAGATACACACAGGCACCCTAGTTGAAAGCCTGACTGCATAATTGCATCTAATTGAAAAAAGCGGGTTCCGTTTCGGTATGCTAGGTCTTTGTTTGGCTCAGTAACCGATGCTTCTGAGACCCAAAGCATATTCTAGTATAACCGACAGTACAGAAATCTCCACTGATGACTTACTCATATCAAGGTATTCATAAAATAGCACCAGTTTGCCCATGGGATACAGATGGTTGTCCCATTCCCATCGTGGGGTGGTCTGTTTTGTTCCCGAAACTGTGGCACCATTAGATTCATGACCCAGCTGCCAAACAGATCAAATTATAAGGCAGGATATTATCAGACCAAGGTCATAAAAGTATTACTGACATTTCAAGCTGAACACATCATCTTCCCAAGAAATTAATTTCTTGTTTTCAGGATAAATTTCTTTTTATTGCTGCATCCCTACCCTCAAGTATTGTGAAAACTAGTCCTGACTACGTACCTTGGGTTTACCAAAATTGTAACGACTACTACTACTTTATCTCCTACCTCCTTTTCAGGTAGGCATTTTAGCTTTTAGAAGATACCTACCCTCATTTGATTTTTCCCCCCATTTCTCTGCTATTATTCACCATGGCCTTTCCAGTCTGTAAATTGTCAGAGAAAATAAGTAAAAGAAAGAATTACAGGGTCTGTGAGCTGGTGATAAGTGCTGCAGAGGAAAATAAAGAGGGCGAGGAATGTGTGGTATGGAGGAGTGTGGATGTGGAAGTGACCTTTGAATAAGACAAAGACGGAGGCAAAGGGGTGGGCAGAGGGAACAGTGATCACAGGCCTGGAGGTCCCTCACGCTGGACAGACAGCATGGAGACTGGTGTGGGCCAGAGAGAATAGGAAATAAGTGGTGGTTTTGGGGGTGGAGCCTTAGAGGCTGCCTTGAGGATGTGGGCATTTTTCCCTCTGAAGGAATTGCGGAGCCATGGAGGGTCACCAAGCAGAAAAGTGATACTCTAATGTTGGATCAAACAGGTCCAAGACCCTAATTAAAGCTGAACAAATCATGGGCAAAAGAAGTGACATGCTGCCTCAAATTCAGTGCAGAGCTTGAAAGAAACACAGCCTCGACTCGCAGCCCACTGCTCTGCCCCCTCCTGGATGCTGTCCCACAGAGCTGTCCCTAAGGTTATGTTTTTTCCTCACTCAGAGGCTTGTGGGACAACTGAATGCTTCCCCCTTTTTCAAATGGCAATTTGTCCTGAAAGGAATTCGGAGTTGGCAGTGAAACAAGGCATGGATCTGTAGCCTACAGAGCTGTTGTCCCTGAAAGCAACAGCTGGCGCGTGGTTTACTCGTGGAGCTCAGCAGAAGAGACAGAGCAACAACAGACAACTTAGCGTCTGGCTGAGGTTCGGCTGACTACACTGCACGTTTGGATGGATTTCAAATTTGGACAGTGAGGCGGCTTCACACGAAATGCAGGTGTATACATCATACATGCCCACACGTCTGTATGCACACACACGTGGACACACACAGAGTATATGATGTGACTTGTAAAGAGCTTCCCCTGCTAGGTTTCCCACTGCCTCTGATCTCAGCGTTAACATTTCCCTGGCCATGCTCCCAGGTTTGCTACGAGATTTCTTTGCAATGGAACATGCCCTTCGCTTCACAAACTTTCCCCACTTCTTTCAATGACATTAGGGGAAAAGCAGGGAGCTCTGGGAAGGGGTGGGGATATGGACTCGAGATACTCCTGAATCTGAATCCACACTTCATGGCTTATTTGTTATTTAACTTTATTTACATTCAAAATGCAATTGTTGCAGATCTCAGAAGTTGATTTACACTCACTGCTGTGGCAGAATGTTGCGGTCAGTAGACCCACCACTGGATCCTCTTATTCAACACTTCCTTCCAATAATTCAGATATTACTGTATCACAAATGCCCATTTCTATATTTTGATATCTGCTTTTCAGTATAATTATCTTCCTTCTTTATTCTCTAAATCTTATGATTTTTAAACATTTTTCTGAGAAGTGTTCCACAGGCACTATACATATGATAAGTTGATAAAGAGATCCTGGAGATCAAAACCACATTTAAATCCTGAGATAAACTCAACTGTGCCGTATACATGGCTAGATTTAGTCTGCTTCCTTTGTTACTTTGTTTAGTAATTTTTGTTTCAAACAACAAGATCCTACTGTATAGCACAGGGAACTACATTCAATAACTTTTAATAGCCTATAGTGGAAAAGTATATGACAAGGAATATATATATATATATATGTATGTATATGTGAATCACTATGCTGTATACCAAGAATTAACACAATATTGTACACCAACTATACTTTCAACAAAAAATGTTGAAATAAAATTGGGAGGTGAAACTTCGACTGCCCAGGCTGCTGTCAAGATGAAACGATTCAAAGCAGGCCAGGTATTAGCAAACCCCCTAACACATCAAAACCCCATATGGGATCTTCTTTTTGAGCAGCACAGGCTAACCAGCTGTGGTCACCTCTAAATAAGGTTGAAGTCACTTAGACCCTTGGCTTGGGAACGCCGTGGCCACCGGGGTGGGGGTCACTGCAGCACCTACGAGAATGACGGGGACAGCCTGCTCCTGACGCCGCTCCCCAGGCCGCAGCCCGGAGCACTGCAGTCAGGTCTGAGGTCCGGCCGGGAGCGCACAGCTCCACAGCCACTCGGAGCCCTGCGGTGCGGGTGGAGTTGGGACCGCGCTCATCCATCACCCTTCCAGGCACCCAGACTCGGGAGTCCCCTGGGGGAATTTTTCTCTGCCTCATAATTCCTGTCTCAGCCTCTTGTGGAATGCGGTCCATGCCCAACGGAAGCAGGGCTTTAACCCTCCGGGACCCAAATCCATCACGGTTTGGATCCAGGATGTAACTTCCATGTTAACTCACCTGGTGCTCCCTTCTTGTGCTGAACTGCCCTCCCCCGTCGATGACATTAGGTCGTATTAGAAGTTCCGACTTGCTTGTCCTTAGCTAAGACTCTGAGCCTCTTGCTCAGTCTTCCTGACTGGAACCACTCTTCTGTGGCAGAAAAGCTTGGGCTGTCGGCAACCCATCATTGTCCTCGGTCTTTTGGGTTTTCAGTTGGTTTATGGTTCTCATGCAGGGATACCAATTTGCACATGAGAAACACCTGTAGACATTTTAAAAAATACAGACACTGGATCCTCCCCACTCTCCAGCCAAGGCTGGAAGCTTTCTCCCTCTAGCAGGGGTTACACAATAATTTGCTTGGGAATTGACCACACATATTGGCATAATCATGGTAAATTGCCCTTTACTCAGTGCTTCCCACGTGGCATTTTCTACTTCATGTTGTCTTTGTACGTTCATTATCACATTTAATCCCTGAATTATAGATAATCACCTTTTCTTTTGAGGACACTCCTACTTGCTAATCTTGAATACAAGTATCTTTGATTCTCTTAATCTATTTCATTCCTGAGTTTCCTGTTCCTGGATTTAAAGAGTGAATTATGGACACATGTATTTAAGATTCTCTTAATATATCTATCTGACTCATCCTCTAACCAAATCATATCTGGAGAAGAGAGATTTTCTCTTTTAAATATTTGCATTGTCTTACTATATAGTAGTGCGTACACACGGTGGAAAATGTAGAAAGCATATAAAGTAAGAAAATTACAGCCATACATTATCTAAACACCAAAGGACAGTGCTATGTCATGTTGGGCATTTAACCATTTTTCTTAGTATTTTATCATAAAATTTCCCTAGGGCAAGTTACTTAACCCTGGAATTGTACTAGACTTTTGTCAAGTACAGAATAACATTCCCAGAAATGACCCCAACATCAAAATAGTACGTGAGGCTGGGAAGGCCATAGGGCACTCAGCTTATTCTCTGAGTCCTACAAAGAATGCTGTTAATTCACTGATGTTACTCATTCGATGCCTGTGAGTCACTCACTCACTCAGCTGGCTCGGACTGAGACCTAATTTATACCAAGTGCCGATCCAAGTGCTGGGGAGACCCCAGAGAGAGCCTGGATCACGGCATCACTGTCCTTCTTCATTTGCTCCCAGAATCCTACTCAACAAACCCACATGGGATTGGGGGGTGGAGGCAGGTGAGATATGGTAAAATTCATTTCATTATGTTCCTTTAGACATATTTAAATAGCATGAAAATAGTCACTAACTTTGATAAGTTTTCTTTTCCCTTCCTATGTATTTTTGAGGATGGGTATAGTTTTGGGGCAGCAAGAGTAATTGATAGATCTTTAGTATGTTAGGATTTTATATGAAAAATTAAGAAGGAAACTGGCACCTTATACAAAGAGAAGAGGCAGTGAGGAAAACACAAGCCACCCTCGAACTTGGCTACCATTCAGAATTTCTGATATACAAAAAAGGGAAACATAATTCAAAATATTTTCCCTAAATAGTTTAGCCCAGAGTAGAAATACATGTAGGCAAAGTTCAGCTCACTGGAACCTACAACAATGTGCTTACTTAAGCGAAGGTATAAACAGACCACAGATACTATAATGCATCCTTTACTTTAAACTAGTTAATGTGAGCAAGTTTCATTTCACATGAATTGCTCAGTACCAATTTAGGAAATATATCCTTCTTGATTGGTAAAAATAGCTCACTGATAACCAGATTCAACAAAATTTAGTGTTAAATAATTAACCTATTTCCTTCAGGAAATGCTTTTGAGTAATCTGAGTTAAGTATTTCCTCTATCTGATCTATTTCTTTTCACAGAGAAAAGTAGTATTATTTGCACATGAGCTACTTTTACTCCTCTGGAGAAATCTGACTGTGAGCTCAGGGTAAGAGTTGTCTACTGCACAGTAGGGAAAAAAAAGATTCATTTCACAGCAAAGATCAGAATCTTTTTTTTGAGGGGCATGGTGAGCTGGGGGACAAGGGAAATGCCTTTGTTTGGAGACAGACCACAGTAATCCATCCTGAAGCTGAAAGATGAAGACCTTGTGAAGAAATGTGGAAGGACACACTGACACACAAATGTGTTCACTCTGCAAAAACAGAAAGAAGGAAAGAAAAAATAATTTAACTGCCCTATAAAGAGAATGGACAGAAAATTGGTAATAAGGGAGAGTGAAGGAAAGTTAGGGAAGGGAGGAGAAACAGTGAAAGGGAACTTGGATGCGGTGGGCAGAATAGCAGTTTTCTAGAGCTTACAATGAAGGATGGTAAGAAAAAAAGTAAAGTTTAAAAAAAGTTACAAAGTTTAAAATAGTTTAAAAATTAAAAAATGAAGTTAAAAAATAATTTTTTTATAGTGACATGGAAGATTGTAAAATGATGGAGGATTTTATTTCAAAATTCAAGTTGTTTGAGTTTCTCCTCCATGCTCCAAACAACAGTAAGACCTGCTTGTGTAATTGGTTTTGGGGGACACCACAGAGAGGGGTGAGCAATGCAGTTCGGTTGGCCAGGAGCAGAATGCTCTTGTGGAAGGCAAGACAGAAGAGAGATCAACAGTTTAATGAGGACAGAAACTCAAAGCCAGAAATTATCTTAAAAAGCTTAGTGTGGTGGGCAGAAAAAGTCCCCCCCCAATATGTCTATGTCCTTATCCCCAGAACATAGGAAGAGGTAATATTCCCTGGCAAAGGGGGCCTATGGTTGCAGTTGTGGTTAACGTTGCTAACCAGCCTACTCTAAGAGAGATGAGCTGGATTATAGAGGTGGGCCCATTGTAATCACCAGGGTAGTTAAATGAGGAAGAGGGAGACAGAAGAGGGGAGAGAGGAGAGGAGATTTGACCACAGGATCAGAGTCAGAGGCAAACAACCATGCTGACCTTGAGAGAAGGAAAAGAGGTCACAAGCCAAGAGACGTAGGTGGCCTCTGGAAGCCAGAAAAGTCAAAGATACAGTTTCCCCTGAGGCCTTCAGTAACAGCCGTGCCAATATTTTGACTTCAGCAGGCTCCTGCGTTCAAGAACCCTACAAGGTTAAATTTGTGTTGTTTAGTGGAGACTATTTCTTTTTTCTTCCTACTACCATGTCATTTGGGGATACTTGTTACAACAGAAAGCGAATACACTAAGCTCCTTGAAATGTTCAGAAATTGCAGATAACACTGGACTGTCCACTTTGATATGGGATTGGGCTTATGTGAAAATCCAAAGGACAGTGTGACCTTTGCTAACATCTGCTTTTCTCATTTTTAGGAAGAGAACAGTAAGTCAAAACCTCTGTAGTTATTATTTTAGACAAGTGTCTCTTAAAACATTATGTAAACCTTTGCCTTAGGACCCCAAGAGAGTCTCTGTTCTTAGAAGAACATGGATTCCGTGAGATAGGGTCTTACATCTGAGTCCCACAGTGGTCTCTTATTGGCAATGAGAACTTGGGCAAATCATTTACCTTCTTTAAGCCACAGGATCTTCATTTGAAAAGGAAGATAAGAATAAGGATTGTTTGGGTGATTAAATTCTACTCACAAACACACACACACACACATATATGTACAACATTTAATACAGTGACTAACACATACTAGGCACTCAACAAATTCCTGTTATGGATTTTTAAATGCATGTATAAAAGGAGGAGAAAGTTGCGGGAAGTTGTGGGAAAATTAGTTCACGTCCCCAAAAAGGGCCATCTCTCAACGGGCTCTGATCAGTCAGTCCCCAGTGATGGGCTAATAAGCAGAAACTATAGCACTTGAGGATTTAATTTAAACATAAAAAGGGAGGAATTTAAACATAATTATTAAACAGGAGGTATGTTTACACTGTTGGCTGGATCATCTTATCTGGAGAGCTTTAATAAGCAGAGAGTCTCCCCTGTTTTAGAGATGGGCATGCAGGAAAATTACTTGGATGGGTGGGCCGTTCTCACCCCAAGATCACATGACTTAGTACTCACGGAAGTAACACCTCTTGTATGTTATTCCAGATGGACTGTCCTCCCATGATTATTGTCAGCTGCATCATCAGTTCAAGGAGACAGCCACCTGAGTCACACTGGAATATTAGACAGAAAATCTCATTTAAATTTTAGATAGCTCTAACATGAAATAAAGTCATTATTTTATGCCTAAAAAAATCTAAGGAACAGAGAGTAAAGACACTCTTCATTGGGCAACTAAGAGAAAACATGAAACAGGTTAGACTGTCAGAACACAAAGCTGTATTCACACGTCTTCATTTCTGTATTTTCACAGCCAATACACCAGATCTCCAGGATAAGTCACAAATCTGCCCTTAAAGAATGTGATGTAGAAACACGAGGAGTAGTAGTTGACAAACTGGAAGAAGAACACCTTCATGGCTAGGTTGTTCTCATAGTCAGTCTGGTCCTTGGGATCTCTGCAGCTAGAATAAAGAAAAGTTAAGTCTGTAAAACTGTGAACAGCCTTGAGACCCTAATCAAAGCCACGGACACATGAGTTAACATGCTAAATATGTATATATATTTATATATATATATATACACAATTCACACTTTTTTCCATATAAGCTGTTTTGAATTCCTTAACATAGCTACTATATTAATTCCAACTGTACACACTGTTGTAAGAGTTTCTCCCACTATGAATGCAATATCACACAAGGCAAAAAAAAAAAAAAAAAAGTCACCCGTTCCTTAAAATTTATAAGCACAACAGTATCCAATGGGCAAGAACTGTCCTCTGTCAGGTGTAAGTTGAAAGAAAGCTACTTCTAAACATCCTGCTAAATGAAATTCTCTTGTCTCCCTGAACAGCAGGAAGGTAGGACTATTGAAGAAAACAAACAAAACACGGGGCAACTTGCTAGAAGCATTTGGGGAACATAAAACATCCTCCTAGTTCAAAATTTGAATTGGTCTTAGTGTTTTCAGAAGATGACCACTGAGCAGACAACTGGGAGAATGACCCAGCCACATGCAGTGTGTGGGAAGCAGTTAACTTGGGCCGCTAAGCTGCTGGCTGGGATACAAGCCAGAGAGAAGAAACATTTGTTATAGAAGCCACAGCTGATGAGAATGGAGCTACACTAACAGGAACAGCATGGGGGGAGGACACAAAACAGTGTGATTACCTGTCCTCTCCGTAACGCACAAGCAAATTTGCCACTGGAACCACGAACCTCTTCCACTTATTTGCAATAGAGAGACTATTTACTTTCAACAATAGGGTACATGATCTAATGTAATTGAAATTATTATTAAGCACTGACATATTTACACAGAGCTTGGACATTCTAAAGCTTTCTTTATCCCTTTTACTAATGCAAAGCTGCAGCTAATTCACTTCTCATATAGGCTAGAGAAAATACGTTTACACTTGAAGTTTTCTAAAGACTGTAATGTACTGGAATTGAAGTGCCTAAAAGATAAAGTCTCTGTTTTGACCTGGTTCTAAAACTGGTGTAGAAATGACCTCAGCTGCAGAAGGAGCTTAACAGACTCAGTCATCTTGATTGCCACTTTCTCATATATGGCGTTCAGGGTCACGATGATGATAAAACTGATGAGGGAAGCAGTGATGGGCGTGGCCCACCTGCACAGTCAGGTACTTCTGGATTGGGTCTCTTCCATTCAGGTTCTAGGGAAGTTCTGCTGAAAATACAATGAACACTGAAAGTCCGTAGACAATGATCCCAATAACTGAAGCAATGGTCAACAAGACCTGACAACCCAAAAACCTAGCAACATAAGGCTCACTAATGATCGTATTTTTACACAGAAAACTTGCCCCCAATCCACGCTTAAACAGAAAACATGCACGTGCTGTAAACCTCACATAAACGTGAAAAGTGATGTAAATCGCATGTAAATGCCACAAGAGACGTGAATATCAGGCATGTTAAATTTTAGGGGAGGAGGAATGAAGGATGTCAAAAAGAATGAGTTCATCCACTAATATAACATGCTGACAGCAGGAGCAGCTGTGTGCAGGGCATAGGGAATATATGGGAACTCCACTTTCTGTGAATTTTTCTGTAAACCTAAAACTGCACTAAAGAAGGAAGCCTGTTAAGTATATCATTAAATGGCTGAAAATGGAGTAACTGGTGGCATGTTCTTTTGGAGACAATTCTGTGATAGCAGAACCGATGAAAGTATCCCTTCTATATCTATAGAATTACTTAGGTTATGAACTAGTTGTAACCCATGAAGGGGATATGCTTCCTTTCAAGGGAGAACCTATCACTGATTCAGGGGTCAGCAGTTGCTAGCTGTCATCTTCATTCTTAATAGGACAAGTGAAGCTGTGGACATGCCCTGAGGGAAATAGTGGAAGTGACAGCAGGTCTCTGCTGATGAAAGCTTCACATGCTTTTCATACTCCTTGAGATCTTAAAATGGCAGGTATTCCTACTCCCTGCATTTGCACAAGATTCATGTCCCTGATCCATTGTAGTTCTGACTGTGTGGACCCAAGGACAACGGGAGTGTCTGAAGCATAATTTGCACGTGGCTGGTAGGGCTTCAGTTCCTCACTAGGCAGGTATTTTTCTGCCCACTGAAGAATGCACATTAAAGGTCCCATTTTTAAACTGTTTTCCTTCCATCTACCTTCTTGGTCATAGTCCAGAAGCATGTACTCAGGGTCCCTGGCTGCTCCTGATGGCTGCCCCAGAGAGAAAGCTACAAAGAATGTGAATTTCAAGACTAAGTGAACCACATCATGTTATTTACAGTAACAGCGGGAGGCTGGCTTGCACCTGCAAGGGAGAGCAGATGGAGTGTTTACAAGCCCCTCCTGGAGCCACACTCCTGCATCTAGATCCCAGCTCCGATGCTAGCTGTGGGGCCTTGTGCAAATTTCTTATCTTCTAGGGGCTTCAATCTCCTCACCCATATAATGGGGGGATAATAATAGCAATTTATAGGACTATTGTGATGAGTCAATGATTTACTAATTGTGAAAACAATTAGAACATTAACCACAGGCATGTGAAAAACTCTACCTAAGTATTAGCTATGAATATGGTGACCAAAGTCTTAAAAAGGTGTTTTTCTTAGTTTTTAAGCCATCAGTTTGTAGAGAAAGCATTTTATTTTCTCCTCTACTCTCTTTCATCATCCTTTTCTTCACAGAAAGTCTTCATGATTGTGAAAGGAATAACTTTTTGGTGTGTGTGTGATTAAATGTGAAAATTAGTTAAGGCTGAGAAAAATGTATTATAGAAGGTATATAAAGCCTTTCCCACTTGTACAGCACATATAGGCCATTTAAATGCTATGCATTTTTAAAAAGTCTGCATAATAATTTTTTAATAATTTATTAAGTAATCTTAATAGTTAAGACTCTTTAAATGCTTACTATTGCTTCAGCACACGTCTGTTTTTCTAAATCCTCACAATCACCCTGTTGGGAAGGTAATATTATATCTCTTTTACAGATGAGGAAATAGAGCCACGTGGAAATGATGCAATTTCCCCAACTGAAGCAACTATTAAGTGAAAGAATTGAAATACTCAAAGAGCCCAAAGACACACTAACTGTATAGCACTGTCTCCAACATGGTCTGTGAAATTAATTGTAATTCATTTCAGAACTTTTACAAACTTGACACATTTCCATTTTTCTTCCAAGCACTTAATGGGTTCAATATTTCTTATGAAACAGGAAAGCTTTCCATTCTCCTTCCTCAAGTTTCTTCGTATTTATCATATTTTCTGATCATAACTTTAACATTTGCTCATTAAAGAAAATTTGAAAGTACTCAGTAGTGGACAGAACTGTTGTCCTGGATCTGTCCCCAGTCTTAGAAGGGGACCCAGATTTTGCTTTAGGATAAATAACCTCCCTTTTGTTTTTTGTCCTGTGATTTAAGCTCGATTAACCCACTCTTTCTGAAGCACCAGAGGTAGATCTCAGTTGGTTTAAGACAAATAATACCCGTCATTGTATTGGCCTCGCACATGATTGGAGAATTGACAAATAACCCAGTAAGAGCCACTATTATGTGAGGAGATACGTGCTTGTGCCCATGTGAATGATAAGCTTCCTCTATCAAGAGAGGAAGCTGCCAAAAGAGACCTCTCTTGGTTTGGATGGATGATCTGGGATGCTGAGTGCCTAGAAGCAGAATGCTGAGACATCATTGGACACCGAATGAAGACAGGACAAGACCAGCCCTTGACATCATCTGGGCTACAGTATCTCTCCTTGACTGAAGCCAGACCTCAGATCTGAGGTTTTCATTTACAGGAACCAATAAATCCCATGCATCCCCATTTTTTGGGTGTTGTTTAAACACATTGGAAATTGATTTTGTCACCTACAATGAAAGGACTCCAACTCTGAAAATGAATAAAAAATAAATTAAGAAAAATGCTTCTACCTATAGACATAATTCCTTCAGAAGGGTTCATTGTTTGTATATTACAAATCATTTTATATATTAATTTTATTCTCAAGCCTATCATAAGCATAACATTTTGACATGTCATAAAAAATTTTCATGGACACACTTTTTCATGGCTGGGTATTGTTCTACTTTGTGAAGGGTTGGAAGAATATTTTGGCTGAGATTTTATATATATATATATACACATATAAAAGTATGTCTGTGACTTGCATCCATAATGACTTTTCCCTGCCATTTTGAAATACTTCCTGATTAAAAGTTTTTCAAAGCTGAATTAGTGGATTAAAGCATAGGAATATTTTTGACTCTTGATATCAACTGCCAGACTGCTTTCTAAGAAGGCTTGAGGAGTACACTAGAAATTAACACAGCATTGTAAATCAACCATACTTCACAAAAAATATCCAGTAACCTAGGCATGGGATTGGTGATCACTGGCATTTCTTCCTCATAAACAGAGCTGTGTCACTTGAGAGGTGGAAAACTACTTCATTTTGATGTGCACTGAATTACCATTGGAGTGTGACATCTATTTTTTCTTTGTGAATGTGTGTTCCTTTTCTCTGCCTTCTATGCTCCTGAGATTTTTTGATGTTACCTTTGAAGTGATCTGAACTCTATATGTATTGAAGGAATTAGCCCCTTGTTGGATTTGTAAACAAATAACATCCTCTGGTGTTTTGTTTAAAATTAGGATGCTTCTAATGCATGGAAATCTTTGTATACTTTCCTCAGAAACTTACTGCTCATCTAGAGTTTGTGTAAACATCCATATTTATTTCTAGTTTTTTTCTAATTGTGTTACTTTTTAAATGTTTCTGGAATTTATCACAATATATGGTTCACTGTATGATTTCAATCTTTTCTTTTCCCCCCAATTAGCTAACGAGTGTTCCATTCACTGAATAACCTTTATTTATCTCCCTGATTTGTAATGCCTTCCATCTCTTAAATTAAATTATTATTGATATCAGAGCCCATATCTGGACTTCCTGTCCTATTTTCTAATCTGGCTATTCTTGAACTACTAAAAGTCTCATTATCTTATTAATTATTATATTACTAATATGATTTTATTCACAATAAACCCCAAATCAATTTTATAACTTCTGATATTTTGGAGATATGATATTTTAATCTAGAATCATGTGATTAAAGCTTCTTTTATATCTTTCAGTAGTTTTTACTTTTATTTTATGATAGTTCCTACTATCCTTTTCTTAGGTTATTCTTAGATATTTTACCTTGGTTGTTACTCTTGGAAAATTTTAGAAATCTTAATGCCTCCATCTGGTCTCTTAATCAGACCCTGGAGAATCCTAAACCACTGATCTGATTTGAACAAATGAGGTGAAAAGATTTGGGGGAAGCACTGTGAGCAGAAGAGACTGTGGAACCTCAAGAGTGGCGCCCTGCATTGGCTCAGATGTTCTCTGGAAAATCTTTTCTCTATGAGACTTCATAGTTCCCAGCTTGATTTTCAGTTTTCTCAGGATTTCACATTAGATTTTAAAAAGTCTGTGGCAGGTTCTTACCCAGAAAAAGAGCACTTGCACAAAGGGTTATATGTATACACTTTCCCCAGGTGGTAAATGGAACACGCTCTTCTTCCTAATTAAAAAAACAAGTTAAGTCAATCAAGGGATTACACCTATGAAATGACTTTTCTCCTAACTGGTCAATAAATCCTAAACATAATTTAAAAAAAAATAATTTTCAGACATAGCCTCATTATTTGTAATTGCATGGGTTTTTTTCCTGTTTTTTTTTTCTTTTCTTTTCTGTTAACGATTTCAAACAAACAACAAAATACGTACAGTGTTCATTTTAATACTATTTTTTGAAAATGCATATGTGAACAGTAAACTATTTCCCTGCCATTGTCTGAGCTTGGGGATCTGGGTACCTGACGAGGCCAAGCTGTAAAGCTCTACTCCTGAGCTGGCCTTAGGTTTCAGAAGTGACGCTAGTGACAGCAGAGTCCGTGCAGGACAGAATGTTTCACAGGTGTCGGCAGCTAACTGGTCTCCACTGTGTGTTCCTTTGTTGAGCTTTATGTGTTTATTAGCAACAACTATGAAGTTTTAGAGTTTCCATTTTAGAGTTTATATTTATATTTCATTTTTAGAGATGAAATCAGTAAGACTCAAGTTTTACCTGGATAATGAAAGCAGATAAAGTATAATAATAGCTGTCACTAAGTACATGGCCTTTCCTCTGTGCCAGGAAGTCTTCCAAGTAGATTCTGCACATAAATTCAACCCGTCCTTACCATAGTCATGAGGAAGCAACTCTCTTATTCTGATTTTATAGGAAACTATGGTACAGAGAAGTTAAGTTGTCCAAGATCACTCAGGAAGCAAGCTGCTGTGTTCAAATATGAATTTAGGCAACTTCATTTCCAAGCTCTCACTACCACAACGCTGGCCTCTCTAAACAATGGAGCATACTTTCGCAAGTAAAGTAAAATGCTTCAATTAAAAAACTAAACAAAATATTAGGCAATTTTTTAAATAAGGAAGAACAATAAAGTGAAATGAGTTTTCATCTTCAATTTTTCAACAAGCATGTTCTAATGAAAATTTAAACTTATTAGCTGGCAATTTTAAATTTAAAATTGGCAGTTTAAATGACCAAAAAACTTTTATTCAGTATTTTTTTGTATACTGCCAATATGATACGTTTTTGTTTTTCAGGACTCAAAAGCATTATGAACATCTAATTTTGTCTAAGTTTCAGCTTTCAACTCTGAATGTACAGTCTTTTACCAACATATGCTTTGACTCACATCTTCAGTTGTAAACAATGGGAAATATTCATAATGGGGATTATTAGAAGCTTATTACATAGTAAAAGACAAATGTCACTTTCTATATGTAGCTGAACCTCATTTCTTTCCATTTATAAAAAGAAGAGTTTGACCTGCTCCCTCCAGAACTTTTCAGTGCCAACATTCTGTAGATCTGTGATTCAATTTATTAAATCTATAGTTGGAGACATTTTCAGATGCTCCTAGTAAAAGCATTTTCTTTCCAAGAGTTATTCATGCTCACAACCTACTGTCCTGCTGCTGCTGCTGACTGCAAGTACCATTAGCTCTAAATTATCTCAGCTGATGGAAAGAAGCAATAATACAGATGACTCAAAAAATCATCTTTTCATAGCTCTGGAATGTTGATACAAAGATATATAGTTTTATTTTTTTAATTTTGCAGCAGGAGAGGCAGCAATAAATTTACATTTTAAGTTATGTAACATGCCTAGCTCAAACACTGCTCAAACACTGATGGCACCTCAACAAATGTTTCCCTGCTTGTTCTACCCTTTCTCTGACTTTAGGATGAGAGCCATGCTGCTTTGTGCACATCCCAACCGGAAGGGGGAGCAGTGACCGCGACTTAGTTAAAGACAAATGGGCACCTAGTCTACGATGAAAAGGAGGCGGCAATAATGAAGGCACATGTGAAAAAATGGGAGTCAACTATAAAAACCAATGTGTCTTTCCTCCTACATCTATGTCATAGCAGCTAATTTATATTTTGCATTTATTTATTGGTGTTATGAAAGGATACAAGTCAATGCCTCTTTTCTCATACACTTATACCAGACCTTTTCTTTTCCCCATTTTTACTGTTAATATGAATGAAGGACCTCAGTTCTCTTCTGTGTCCACCATTCCAGGGAGTGCTCCTTCACCTTGGCTGCACATTATAATAACAAGAGGAACTTTAAAAACTTCCCTATGCCAGAATGTACCCCAGGCCACTAAGTACCATCAGAGTTAGCAGTGATGGAATCCAGGCACCAACATTTTTTAAGGTCCCCTGGTGATTCCAACATGCAGCCAAGGCTGACAAGCCCAGAAGTAAACACACTAAAGTGAATCTAAACAGCGACCGCTTTTCCTGGGTAATCTCATCTGTCTCCACGTGGGGACACCGCTCCTCCTATTCTGACCGGACTTGTTCTTCCTGCTCAACCGTGTCCCATTTGTACTCAAGTTATGCCTGGTGCCGCTTCCACAGCTCCAGAAGTAAGGTGACTAACAGAGAGAGAGAACAGCAGAATGTGGATCTTCAGTGATGACTAATGCTTCAGAAATCTGTACTTAATATTTATTACCATTAACACTTTCGCAAACGGTTAATAAAATCACATTTTATTTATAGGCGATACTAAAGAGAAACATGAGTTAATGCCTTTTTTTAAGAAAAAAGAAAATGTAGATTATTTATTGAACTTTTGGAAACAGACTAGCTCTCTAGCTCATGGGAAAGGTATTAACGTGATGGTCAGACACAGGTGACTGTGTCTGATGCTAAAGTATCTGCTACCAGCGCATTATGCCCGCTAAAAACACAAATATCGGGGGGATGGGTATAGCTCAGTGGTAGAGCACGTGCTAAGCATGTACAAGTTCCTGGGTTCAAGCCCCAGTACCTCCATTAAAAAAGAAAATTAAAAAAAGTAAAAGTAACTGTCACAATTTAAAAGCAGTGCACGGTCCACCCGCCAAAGAGGAGGTCCTTTTCCTCACATACCTCTGTCTCTTCTGTCCAATGGACCTGAGGGTGGGGAAGGGGATTAGAATGCTTTAGTAACCCCTCCATTTCTATTTTCCACCACCCCAGTCACACAAAATTAAAATAATATTCTTAAATATGGAAAACTGCCATTTTCCTCAATCTTCGGTAATTTTTAGAAATCGTCATTCTGTTTTAAGACTCGTCAATTCAAATAGACAAAAACAACATGAAATGTTTATTGAAAAATGTGGCTTCAGGGTAAATCCCCTAAGCCCTTCTTCCAACCAGACTGTTACCCCTAGGTCATAACTCTAGAGAAATTCCAGAATAACCACTGTTCCCTCCACCATTATACCTGAGTCTCTACCATGCTCTGAGAATAAAGAGAAAAAAGACACAGTCCCTGCTTCCGGGAGCTCCTAGGTGCACAGGACTCATCATAAAATGATGGCTGAGGAGGCGTGTTAAGACGGCTTGGATAACAGTCAGCAGTGGGTGCTCGGGGCAGAGAGCCGGAACTGTAGCCAACGCTCTCCCAGAGGAGGGAACCACTGTGGTGAGTTCTGAGATGCCCTAGAAGTGATCAGGTGAAGTTATAATGTTAAGGCCATTTCTCCCTGGGGAGCTGCACATGCAAAGGAGGGAGGCCAAAGAGAGCCAGGTCACTTCCAGGAACTGCAAATAGTCTAGAAGTGAGAACAGGGTGTGGGAGGCAGGTGAGGCAACCAGGTGGAGAGATCACAGGTGCACATCACACAGGACTCTGTGTGCCTCCAAGGTAAAGGAGACATGCAAAGTGATCTAGAAAGAAAAAAGATAGAGGCAGGGAGACCTATTGGCAGGTTCATGTGAAGGCCTGCTGAGGCCCCGCTAGGAGGAGAGAGAAGAAAACATTTCAGCAGGTGGACGGATTGGCCACAGATGTGATGGAAGGGCAGGAAGAGGTCAAAGATGCCGGCCAGCTTTCTGGCTTTGGCAGTGTCCTAAATTATAGTGCCATTTCCTAAAACAAGAAGGGCAGGAAGAGGAGCAAGTCGTGAGAGGAGACAACTGATTCAGTTCTGGCTGGGTGCCTGTGGGCTCCAGGAGAGATGTCCAATAGGCAAATAAAAGTCTAGAAATCGGGAGAAAGTTCTAGGCTGAGCCAAGTAGTTTTCCTGCTTCAAGAGGCTAATGGTTGTGAGTGGACAAGCTCACGAGAAGAGATGTAGAGGGGTAGCTCTCACCGTCCTGCACATGGGAAGCATCTGGGAGCCTTTAAAACATAGTGCGCCCCAGCCTGGTGTGGGGCCTTTGTACTGTTTATTGTTTTTTAAATACTTTCCTTTTTGGGGGGGTAGTTAGATTTATTTATTTTAATGGAGGTACTTGGAATTGAACCCAGGACCTCTTGCATGCTAAGCAAGTGCTCAGCCACTGAGCCATACCCTCCCCACCATTTTTTTGTTTTTAGACATTAGCTCTACTGAGCAGTCAGGGTTGAGTATCAACCTGTAGAGAGCAGAGAGCCTTGGGGTAGAGATCAAGGAAAAGCTTCCCAGAGCCCTGCAGACCCCAGCAAGGGCAGCCGGAGATGCAGGGAGCCTCGGATGGGCTGTGAGGAACGTGAACTCAACACTCCCCAATGACAAACATGTTTCAAGCACCCACTTCCCAGCAGTGTTTCTTCTGAGTTTACTACTTTTCCAGTAATACTGGGTGAGAATAGAAATAATCTGGACAAAGGGATCAAATTCAAATGCTCGTTCTGACCATTCTTAGCTGCGTGATTACTGATTAAAAGGTTACCGGTCTGCCACGTGTAAACTGGGGGACCTAGAACCGTGCTCGTGGGCTGCTGTGAGCGTAATGAAATGACAACTATAAAGGCACTCCTGACTCTCAGAAGTAATTGCTACTATTGTCCCCATTTGGGACACCAAGAAACAGAGTCACAGAAAGCTTCAAACATTTGCCCAAGATGAAGGTTAGTGTCTGGAATCAAGCCAATGACTTCGTGGATCCAGAGCCCAGGATCTTCTTACGAATAACACGGCACTGCCCAGGTTCCCTGCTCCAAAACCCGCCTCCCTTTGGCTCAGTTCCATGGGCCCTGCGCTGCACAGATGTCGTCACTGCCTGCCTGCCCGCCCGGTGTCTGACCCCGGCACTGCTCCCTCCATCTCACACACCGCTTCCTTGGGCACACCAACCCTCACGAGTCCATTGCTGTGGGTACTCGGATGTTTACACGGAAACGCAGGTGGCAGCCCAGCTTTTTGCTATAGATGCTGCTGTCAGTGGAGGCAAAGAGCTCACAGTTGGTGGCAGAGGCCACTTCTGGTATCCTTGGCTGGAGAGCTGGATGGAATCCAGTTTCCCTCTGCAACTTAGACATCCAGCATGAGAGTTATGTAAGGCCATCTGGCCTCTCAACATAGAAATGATGCCCCCGCAGTCGTACTTAATATTGTAATCTCCTGGCTCCACCAGGGAGCATAGGCCATGGCCTGTTGTCCAACAAGTTTTGTTTCCTTACACGAGAGCTACAATGGGGTGAGTAAACACCGGACCAGAAATTCTACAAAGCCCTCGTGTACTATTTCCTGACACTTGCAGGTCACCCAAATACCCCAGATCCTCCAAGTAAACAACTAGTAAGAGGAACTGAGCTGGCTTGTCTGTCAGATCCCTGATGGCAGGAAGGATTTGTCCTCTCCTGCTCTCGGGATCATCCGTTCTCCTTCTGTGTGCCCTTCCCCGATTGAAGGAGACTGTTCTTTGTTTATGGGCTATGGAGTATTTGTGGCTGTCTGACGAGAACCTTCGAAACTAGAGCTCTTGGTGAGAATGGAAGCATGGCACCCACGTCTCATGAGCTCAGCTACCGAACAGCCTCATCTAGCCAAGACTGTGGCCAACACCAGGGGTCCACGCTGTTGAGTGTTGGGTCTGGAGAGCAATGCCTCCACCACTGAGAAGCTGCCCCACCACTTGTGCCCTTGTCCCCATCCAGGGGGAGGTGACGCATCCATGGGGTGAAAGCCTTGAGGGCACTAGGTGACTGTGGACCAAGCTGTGACTGGCTGGTCCTGCCCCCCAAGTGACCCATGTTACCCTCACATGCAGAAAATCCCCAAAGAGACCCCTGCTTGAGGGAATGGGTCACCTATAAGCCAACTGTCCTCGGGCCACCTAAGAAGCAACACAGTATACACAGTGAGCCACCCACTCACTACAGTATCCAAGGCTCACAGTTCCCTCATGTGACACCATGTACCCCCAGCAAAAAGAAGACCGTTACTTTGTAATTGACTTGAGAATTCTACTGAAAACACTGCCTTCCACCTTCCACTTATGAAGTTCTTTCCACTGTGTCCCCTGCTCTGCAATTGTGCAATCAGTCCAGAGCTCCCTCATGAGAAAGGAAGGAAGGGGCCGGGCAAATCCAATAAAGGAATGGCACAGCCTTTAGCACCAAGATGGTGGAAAAGTCAACTCCCAGTAGATCTTGAGCTTCAATACACACTCACCGAAATACAGCAGGATGTTAAATGGCACTCCCACAGATCTCAGGACAGGTTCAAGGCTGACCATAAAATGTCAAAGGGTGAGTGGTGGCCCAATTTCTGGGAATCCCAACACCTTTCCCAAAGCAGTTGGAATATTCCTCCCACTTATTAGCATATGAAGATACTGAGTGCATAAAATCTAACAATCCCACACCTCGTGGTTGCTCTCTCTGCTGAGATAGACAGCCCACACACTGTCTGTGGAGAGTGTATCTACTTTTACTTTAAACTGGAGCACCCAACCCCCATGCCTCATGGCCTTTCTGTTGCCTTCTGAAACAGCCCACTCTGTCTAGGGTGTATATATCTCTCTGAATAAATCTACTTTTACTGAACTGTGGCTCTCGAATTCGTTGCTGGGCAAACCAAGGACCCACACTTGGTGAGGTGCATCCCAGGGACCCAAATACGACCTGGGATATGGCCATCCTCTCCCCCACATTTTCCTGTATCATACATTCCTTCCCAAAGGATCTCACCTTGTGCACTCCAAAATAGACAGCACTCATGTGTCCTGACCAGGATCTGCTCCTGTGTGTATCATTTCTTATTTCCACTAAAACATCAACTTCAGGAGGACAAGGATTTGGTTCTGTTCACAAAGGAAGCACCAGCACATCACAGGTGCTGGAGAAGTATTAGCTGAATGAATGAGCTGTGGGAAGTCCTGGGATTTCCACCTGGAACTTCTAGCCTCTTGGGTCCCAGCTGACTACAGGTGCTCCCTGCTACTCATGGCTGACTTCTTGCCACCACTATCTGCTCTGCCGTCACCTGAGCTGGGATGAGCTGAGATGGGCACCCACCCCGGAGAGCATGGCGCATGGTTCATGCCGTTACAACACACTCGCCCCTTGACTGTTAGAGGTTACTTAGGGTGGACAAACTGAAGGCAGCACCATGTGCACCGCCCTACCCCACAACTCACTTGAAGCACCAGGACTGCACACAGGGGAAACGCTGGTCCTTTGCAACCTAAGGAGAGGGACTATGGGTGAGAAGAGTGTCTCTGTCAACTAACAGTCTCTTTACAAGCCCAGTCTTAGGAAAGCTCTTTAAAGATACTTTTTGTATCTTCCTTGTGTTTCTGTAATCCCTCTAGATTTTGTCATTTTAATCTACATATCAGAAATACAGATATTCTTGAAATCTCTATTGATTTTCAATGAAGAAAATCCTCAATTTCCTACACTGCTAAGAAAATTACTGCACTTTATTTAAAAAAAGCAGCTTCTTTCATGACTTCCTATCTTCAAACACCTAATTTCACAAGAATCAGTGAAGCAGGACATGAAAATCATGCTATGCTTTATCACCTACAGGTGGGCAGGGATGAAATGAATGAGTACTGATCTCATGAGATGGGAAGGCTGGGTCTGTATTATTCCAGCTACAGATGGAAGGGTCCGTATCTGTGAGGGTGAGGAAGGACCAAGGATGAGAAACCAACATTTTCTAACCCATTTCTCTTTTTCAGAGTCCCAGACAAAACAGTGTGATTGTATCAACTAAAACAAGAACATCTGCACCCTTCTAAATGCACGCTACAACTTTACTACTACACACGGCACTCTGTCACTGACCTAAAGGCTGATGACAGCCAAGAAATTTGCAGGGATCTTATTCTGTGCTCATCCCTTTTTGTCTTTGGAAACTCAGGATATTTGCCTCCTCTCCCTGATTGTCATTTTCCTCATCCTTCAAATGGGAGTGTAACAGTCATTCATTTGCTCAGGGTCTATTCGACAACTGGAGACGGCTTATGAAAACAACAACAACAAAAAAAGCAAAACAGCAATTCTGATCTGTGCTGTCTTCCTCCTCCTCCCTGAACATGAATGGCATCTTTCACTGAATCCCGAACTTAAGGAGTAGTTCTGATGAGGAAGTCACAGGACTGCTGTGTAACAGAGAAATGACCTGGTGAAAAAGAATGAGTTGCCAGCAAATCCTCAAAACCCATAAGGGTGCAAACCCTGGGAGCTACAGGCATGGGTGAGAGTTCCTTGGTTCCCCATTTCACAAATGGGGAGAACTTTGCAGGGTCCATGAAAGACACAGATAGCCCAGTAAAACCACACCATGTTTTGGAGTACACCAGGGCCACGTCGCTGCTGACCTGTACTTCTTTGTGTCCCAGAGCAAGTGCCCTTGGCAGGGGTTACTGTGTTTGAGAATGGACAAGAACTTTCTGTTCTGTCTCTATTGCTTTATCTCTTCCTGCAATAAAACAACTGGTAGGACTCTGGTGGGGAGCAATATACCCACATTCTCTGGCAAACCACACACCAGGCAGCTCTAGCTGATCTGAGAGAGGACTCTTTAATGAACATATATACACCAAAGTCAGGCAGAAGGCTGCCTGTGACCTTGGGAATCCAAACCAGCTTGTCCTCTTAATCAGGATATTCGACATCTAAAGAAAGTGTGCACCAGATGAAGACAATGACTTAGACAGCGTTGGTGGTTATGGCCAGCAGTATCTAAGGACAAGTCATGCTCTGGCAGATGGGAGCATTTTGGTTGCTTTAAGAGTTTGCTACTGAAGGGCTGGGACAATTCATTGGGCCTTGAAACTCCAGACCTCTTTACTCACAAAGGCAGACAAGTTAGGTGAGCCAGATCAGCCTTTATTCCAACTTCCTAACCAAAATGCTATGAGGTTGAAAATATATTTCTCAGACTCTTCTGCAGCAAGGGTTCCAGATGTGGCTTTAAAAATGCCCATCAGAGATTGAAATTTGCAAATATTAACTACTATATATAAAAATAGCTAAAAAAACTAAATTTCTTCTGTATAGCACAGGGAACTATATTTAATATCTTGTAATAACTTTTAATGAAAAATAATATGGAAAGGAATTCATACATATATATGTGTATATGAATGACTGGAACATTGTGCTGTACATCAGAAAATGACACATTGTAACTGACTATACTTCAATTAAAATATATATATATATATAATGCCCATCAGCAGCATCTTAGTGTCACTGAAAGCAGAAACCCAGATGAGTAGAGGCAGAGGTGGTTGGAGGAGCTACGTTATTTTGCTGGGATGGATGCAGCTGGCATGGCAGAGATCTAGAAGGAATGCTCACAACAGCCACTTACTGATCTGCAAGTGTGTTAGGGTAATAGCTTCCTGAAATCCTCCCCACCCCTCCTGATGAGCCAGGTGTCTGGCGTTTCTCTGGAAATCACTAGGCACAGCCTGGGACTCAAACGTAAAAATTAAAAACTGCAGTCAGGCAGTGAAGAGACTGGCAGGACGTGTTGGACAAAAGTAGGTCAGAATCAACAAAGAATGAGGAGGGGATACAACGTGTGCTGAGGACCCTGACTACAGTGGTGGATTGTCTGTGTTAAGGACTCTGAGTCAGTATGAGTAGATGGATTGGTGTGGACTAAAATGGTGGCCATTGTTCAGATAAATATGTGATTTGGACTATATTTATTAGAGGAGGGCTTTTTTTCCCCCTTCAACGTTGATCATTTCTAGGGAGCAGAAAAATACTCTGCCACACAACATCTAAGTGCAAAAGAGATGCTACGGGATGGTGGTGGTGTGAAAAATTTCAGTTCTGCAGTTCCATGGTTTCCTTAATGAGGTTCACAGCAGTTGGTACTTAAAATAAAATAAGGTACTTATAATAAAGACATCATCATATGTACATATCCTTAAAGATACACATACGGTGCTATACGTGGGCCTGAAATGTGTTCTGCATTCTAAAATCCGATGAAATAAAATCAGTAGCTCAATATGCCTGTTGGCTCTATAAACATGATGTAGCTAATGATCACAGAAAACAAGATCAGCTAGTAAATTTGAAATTTGTCTTTTCCAGTGTCAAAGATAATATTTTTTGCTTTACTTAAAAAGCATTTTTTTAATTAGGACTGTCAGTGTCCATTGGTATATGGGGTTCAGTAGATGTGTTCAGATATTCTAGACAGTGAATCAGAGC
Source organism: Camelus dromedarius (assembly GCF_036321535.1). Lineage (NCBI taxonomy): Eukaryota > Metazoa > Chordata > Mammalia > Artiodactyla > Camelidae > Camelus > Camelus dromedarius. Next base: position 237,571 of record NW_026989773.1, read on the forward strand.
AAAGACTGAGGTTTAGACAGTAGTTAAATGCCTCACCCTTGTAATCAGCATCCACATATTGCTATACTGAATATCCTTAAAACTGAGAACTTCATTAAAGCAACTAAAAGAAAGGGAAAAATTAGCCACAGACTACTGGAAGATTTGTAACGTGTAAAAATGACAAAGGGATATTCATGAGCATATTCTTAAAAACCCCTACAATTTAATAAGTAAAACAACAAACGGACAACAGGTTGCACACTGATCCCTTTAGGAGAAGCCATGCAGATGAACTCTTATGTGAATGGGGCTGGAGCTGTAGAATTAGTTACTCTTGCAAGTAACTCAGTTAAAAACAAATGCAAATGGGATACACTTCTACAATATCTGAGTAAAAATCTTGGAAAACTTACTCCTCTGTTAAGCAATGACAATGGCAAAATTTGTCAAAATTAACCTCTGCAGAACTCTGGAAATTTAACCAAGGCTTTCAGCAATCCGGGGAGTGTTTATTTGAGAAAAAATAACAGCTAAATCTCCATAAAGATAATCAGTTTTGTCATATTGTAACTTTATCTACCACATCCGAGAATCCTCACCTAAATGGTGGCCTTTAAAAGCAACAGTCTCACAATCAAGGAAGGGGCAGAAGTGATTTGAAGTTACCCAAAAAATCCGCCCCCAGAGAACTGTCACTATTTCACCTATCTCAAACTCATGCTGTGCAAACAGCCTGTCCCCAGAGTGTTTGTGGAAAACAATCAGCAGTGAGTAACATTACAACTGCCTGAGGCAGTGGTACCAGTACAGGCTAACTAGATGCTGACTAGGAAACTTAGAAGGCAAAATTGAGTATTGAGACTTTCTGGGGGTGGAGGTAGGGTTAAATAGCTCCAAAAAATTCTGAGAATTGTAGAACTGCGTACACATGTGTGGCATATGGCAAGGAAAGATCTGAGAAAATCTTAAGCCTTCAACTCTGGCTGAACTTGAGGTTCTGCATAAGCAAGAACTAAAGGCTACAAAATAGCTGCAGACTGCCTGCCGGTGCTGAGGGCATCCGTCAGCATGCAGGCACACAGCCACCTGGCAACAGCTCAAACGATTGGCTCCAGGCATTGAAAGAAATCACTGTCCAATCATTATTACATTGACGACAACTAGGCTTTCTGCACACATACAGATCTCATGGCCATGCATGATAAAGAATACAGACTTTACAGAATTTGTTCAGGAAAGTAACTACATAAATAGCTGCAGCAGCAATGACAATGGAAGCAAAGATAAACCCTGGAGATGAGGAAAATCTGGCTTTCAGTTCTGCCATATTGTAATATTTTAAATGTCCAATTTTCAACAGAAAATTACAAGATGTACAAAGAAACAGAAAAGTTTGGCCATAACACAGGGGAGAAAGTAGTCAATAGAAACTCCCTGAGGAAACCCAGACACTGGACTTACTAGACAAAGACTGAAATAAGGAATTACACATATGATCAAAGAGCTAAACGAAACCATGCCTAAAGAATTTAAGTATGTGAACATCTCATTGTACAGAGAATAACAATAGATAAAATTTATATTAAAAACCAACTGGACATTCTAGAGATACAAACATAATGACTACAATGAAAAATTCAATAAGAGATTTCTCTGTAGATATGAAATTGTTGAAGAAAAAGTCAGTTAACTTAAAACTACTGAGATTATCCAGTCTGTGGAACAGAAAGAAAAAGGAATGAAAAAAAATGAACACTGTGTCAGAGATAGGTTGGACACCATCAACAATACCAATACACACATAATTTGAGAGCCAGAAAGGAGAGAAAAGAAGGGGTAGAAAAAATATATAAAGAAATAATGGCTGAAAACTTCCCAAATTTGATGAAAACATTAATTTGTACATCCCAGCAGCTCAACAAACTCCACGTGGTATAAATGTAGAGACATCGAAAATAGGCACATCAGACTCAGTGTGTCAAAAGAGAAGAACAAATAATCTTGACAGCAGAAAGAGAAAAGAGGCTCAACATATTCAAAGGCTCCTCAGTAAGACAGTTGATTTCTCATCAAAAACCATGGAGACCAGAAGGCAGTGGGAAGGTATCGTCAAAGTGATAAAAGGAAAATACTGTCACCAAGTATTTTATAGCCAGCAAAATGATTCTTCAAAAAAATTAAAGGAGAAATTAAGACACTCCTATAAAAACAAAATCTGAAAGAATCCATTGCTAGCAGGCCTGTTTTACAAGAAATATTAAGGATAGTCCAGCAGCTGTAAATGAAAGGACACTCAACTGAAAAATAAAGAGCACTGTTAGAGGTAACTACATGAGTAAAAAAATAAAACAGTATAAATACAGTATTACATGTAAGTGTTTTCTTCTAATTGATGTAAAGGACAACTGCATAAAACAATAATTATGAAACTGTGTAGATGCACTTATAAATGCATAAAGGTGTAATTTGTATGACAGTGACAGCATGAGGAGGGGGAGGGAAAAGATTGATACCAAAGCAAAGTTTTTGTGTACTATTGAAATTAAGTTGGCATTCATGTGAACTAGATTGCTTTAAAACAAGATGTTAATAGTAATCTCCGGGGCAATGGAGGAGAATGAGTAGGAGGAAGAGGAGGAGGAGAAGAAAAAGATAAAATAAACAACAAATTAAAATGCCACACTTGAAAATGCCTACTTTGTACAAAAAAGTGTAGTAATAGAGCATTGGGGAAATAAAAAGACATATAGAAAGCAGATAGCAGATGTAACTTCAACCTGATAAGAAATTACATTAATGTAAATGAATTAAATATTCTAATCAAAATAGTAAAGGCAGAAATAAATGGAATAGAGAATAGATGAAGAACAGAGAATAATCAACAAAAAGAAAAGTTGGTTCTTTGAAAAGATCAAGAAAACTGACAAATTTTTAGCTAGTACTGAAGAAAAAAAGAGAGAAGATTCAAATTACTAAGATGAGAAATGAAAGGAAGGATGTCACTACTGCCCTTACAAAAATAACAAGGAATATAAGGGAATACCATGAATACTTGTATAGCCAATAAATGAGATAATCTAGATGAAATGGATTAATTCCTTGAAGGATATAAGTGACTAAATCTAATTCAAGGAGAGATAGAAAACTCAAATAATCCTACAATAAGTAGTGACTGAAACAGTAATCCAAAACATTCCCACAAGGAAATGCTAGGCCAGTATGGCTTTGCTGGTGAATTTCATCAACTACTTAAAGAAAAAACAAAAACAAAAAACAAACAAACAAAAAAATGCTTCACAAAATCGTCTAAAAATAAAGAGGTGGGCACACTTCCCAATTCATTCAATGACACAAGTTTCACACTGATACCAAAACCAGACAAAGGCATCACAAGAAAACTAAAGACTATCTCTTATGGATATAAGTGTAAAAGTCCTCAACAGTATACAAGCAAATCCAATCCAGTAACATATAAAATAGACCACAATTCAGTGGAATGTATCCAGGTATGCAAAGGCATTTCAACATACAAAAGTCAATTCATGTAATATGCCATATTAATAGAATAATGGATAAAAACTAGGAATAGAAGAGAACTTCCTCAACTTGACAGAGAACATCTATGAAAAACCTGGAGCAAAGATCATACGTAATGGTGAAAGACTGAATTATTTCCTCCCAAAATCAACATTGTACTAGAGGTTCTAGTCAAAGCAAACAGACAAAGAAAATAAAGCCTCTAGATTAGAAAGAAAGAAATAAAACTATTTCAATTCCAGATGACATGATATTATACATTGAATTCACAAGGAATCCACAAAGAAAAAAAAGAGAGAGAGAGAAAAAAAAACTATTAGAATTAACAACATAGTTTGACCAAAATTGTAAGACACAAATCAATATATAAAAAAGTAATTATATTTCTATACAACAGCAGTGAATAATCTAAAAATAAAATGAAGGAAACATTTTCATTTACAATAGCATCAAAAAGAATAAAATACTTAGGAATATTAAGAAAAATATGTGGAATACTGAGAAAAATGTCTGAAAATGGTAAATTGAAAACTAAAATACTACTGATAGAAGTTAAAAATGACCTAAAATAAATGGAAAGCTCTTCTGTGTTCATGGATCAGAAGCCTTATTATTGTTAGGAAGGCATTTGTCCTCAAAATGACATATAGATTCAGTGCAACTCTGGCTTTTTGGGAGAAATGAACAAGCTGATCCTAAAACTAATATGGAAATGCAAGATACCCAGAATAGTCAAAACAATCTTGAAAAAGAACAAAGTTTTGAAGTTTTCAAATTCAAAACTCAGTAACAAAATGGTAATCCATACAGTGTGGTACTTGCATAAAGGACAGACAAATAGATTGAGAGAAAAGAACTGAGAGTCCATAAACAAACTCTTACACGTAGCCAGTTAATTTTTCATAAAGGTTCCATGACAATCCAATGGGGAAAAATTAATCTTTACAAAAATGATGCTGGGACACCTGAACATACACCTGGAAAGAAAGAAAACTGAACTTTTACCTTAACACCATTTATTAAATTTAACTCAAAATAAATCACAGACCTGAAACTATAAATCTTTTAGATAATGAACAATGAGAAAATCTTCAGGATTTTGAAGTACAAATACTTCTAAGATATGACAGCAAAAGCACAAACAACAAAAGAAAAAAAATCAAGTAAACTGGACTTCAGTAAAATTAAACACTTCTGTGCTTCAAAGGGCTTCATCAAGAAAGTAAGAAGACAATCCACAGAATGGGTGAAAATATTTCCAATATTTTCCCTGATAAGGGACTTTTTATCCAGAATAGACAAAGGAGACTTAAAACATGACAATACAAAGACAAATACAATTAAAATTGGCAAAGAATTTGAATAGATGTTTCTCCAAAGAAGACATACGAATGGGAAATAAGCACATAAAAAGATGTTCAACATCAGTAGGCATTAGGGAAACAGAAATCAAAAGCACAATGACATGCCACTTCATACCAACTAGGATGACAAATATATATGATATATGATATATAAATATGTATCTATAAACCCGGTAATAAAAAGTGTTGATGAGGATGTGGAGAAACTGGACTCCTCATACATTACTACTGGAAATATAAAATTGTGCAGTTACTTTAAAAACTACTTTAGCAATTCCTCAAAATGTTAAAAGTAGAATACATCCCAGCAATTCCATTTTTTGATATATCCTGAGGAGAACTGAAAATATGTGTTCACACAAAAACTTGTCCATGAGCATTTACAGCAGAATTATTCATCATCAACTGATGGATGGATAAGCAAAGTGGTGTATTTATAACAATGGCATATTGTTTGAACACAAAAAGGACTTTGGGTACTGATATATGCTACACCATGGATGAGTCTTGACAACGTCACACTAAATGAAAGATGGCAATCAAAAAAGGCAGCATACTGTATGGTTCTACTTATATGAAATGCCCAGAACAGGCAAATCCGTAGAGACAGAAAGTAGAGTGGTGGCTGCTGGGGTCTAAGGGAAAGGAAGTTTAGGGAGTGACTTACTAAAGAGTACTGGTTCCTTTTGGGAGTGATGGCTACAAAACCCTGAAATGTACTTAAAAATCTAATGCACAATTTCAAAGGCTGCATTTTATGGTATGTGAATTATATCTCCATAAAGCTGTTACTCTTGAAGCTGAGCCCACATATGGAGCAACTGGCCCAGCACTGACTGCAGCATCTGGAGGGGGAGTGACCCACCCACCCACCACAAAGGAAAGGATCACCTGACCCAGTGTTGGAGGGGTGCAATCTTCTTGCCGACAGACACTGTGAGCAGCACAGACAAGGGGGCCAACAGAGCAAGGTGAGTTCGTGAAACAGGGCGAAGACACAAAGGCCTCTCAATAAAACCATTAAGAGCACACAGTCTCTAGGAGAACACATCTTTGTTTTTAAAATCTTTTTATATCTGTTTTATACCTATTACATTTTTAATCTTTATTTTTAAACAGTTCTATATGTTTACAATTCTCATTTAATTTTTAATTCTCTTGGTTTTGATCTGTTATTTATTAGTCACGGGTTTCAAATATTGTATTTTGAATTTTCTCTTCTTTTTATTAAGATTCTTAAAAGATATCTCAACTCGATTCCTATTCTGCTTCAACTTGCTCTTCTATTATTGATTATACACTCTTTTCAAACCTTCTTTTCCTCCATTCTTTTAAAATTCTCTCTCTCTCTCTTTTAAGTTTTATACCCACATAGGCTTTATATAGATAAATAAATAAACTCCTTTAAGGACCACAATAGATAACTGATACTCCTTAAGCCACAGGGCCAGAGAGATATGAGCAGAATGAAGAAGCAGAGGAAGTCCTGCCAATTAAAAGAGCAAGAGAAATCCCCTCAAAGTACGATCAATAAAATAGACATTGATGGCCTACTAGATCAAGATTTCAAAAAAGAAGTGATCAAATTACTGAAGGAACTAAAAGAGATAGTCTTTAGAGACATAAAATATATCAAAACCAAAATAGAAGCTATAAAGAAGAGCCAAGTAGAATTGGTAAATTCATTGGCTGAAATGAGATCTGACCTAAAGGCTGTACAAAGCAGGCTAGATAATGCAGCAGAACGAATAAGTGACCTAGAAGACAGGACAACAGAAAGCACCCAATCAGAACAGCTGAGAGAAAAACAAATATAAAACAATGAAAACAATATAAGGAACCTATGGGATAATATAAAGCATGCCAATCTATGCATAATAGGGGTTCCAGAAGGGGAAGAAAGAACAAAGGGGATGGAAAAGGTAATTAAAGAAATCATGACTGAAAACTTCCCAAACTTAAAGAAGGAATCAGACACCCAAGCACAGGAGGATCAGAGGGTCCCAAACAGGAAGAGCCCAAAGAGAAACATGCCAAGATATATCATAAATCAAGATGGCTAGACTGAAGGATAAAGAAATGATCCTAAAGGCAGCAAGAGGAAAACAAAGAGTGAGTTACAAGAGAAGGCTCTCAGCTGATTTCTTTACAGAAACACTACAGGCCAGAAGGGAGTGGCAAGATATATTCAAAGTCCTGAATGAAAAAAAAAGATGCAGCCTAGGATACTTGCTCCAGCAAGGCTATCCTTTAGAATAGAAGGAGAGATAAAGAATTTTACAGAGAAGAAAAACTAAAAGAATTTAGCAACACTAAACCCATGCTAAAAGAAATATTGAAAGGTCTACTCTAAATAGAAAAGAAGCAGGATGCTACAGAAATGAGAATTCATGAATGTGAGAGTATTTTTTCTTTCTTCTTTTGTTTTTAAATCTTTTGTTCTCAGTAGGATGGGTTTGAGATTACATTAATATCTCTTTAGTATACACAGTTACAGTAATTGGTTAACAGACTTACAAAAAAAGTGTAATCACAAGCCAAAAACTTACAAGTGAGTCACAAAAACTAAATACAATACAAAGGAAAATTACCATACCACAAAAGGAAGAAGAAAGGAACCAAGAAGAAATACCAAATCAACTGCAAAAATAAGTTCAAAATAGCAATAAACTCTCATCTATCATTAATTACTTTAAATGTTAATGGTCTAAATGCTCCAGTCAAAAGACAGAGTAGCAGACTGGATAATAAAGCAAGAAACTTCAATACACTGCATATAAGAGACACATTTTAGGGAGAAGGACACATAGATTGAGAGTGAATGGACGGAAAAGGATATTCCATGCAAATGGAAATGCCAAAAAAGCAGGTGTAGCAGTACTGATTTCAGACAAAATAGACTTTAAAACAAGGGCCATAAAGAAAGATAAATAAAGACATTTTATAATGATTAAAGGAGTGATACAAGATGAAGATATTACAATCATTAATATATAAGCACCCAACATGAGCACCTAAGTACATTAAACAACTACTAACAGAGATAAAGGGGGAAATTGATGGGAATACAATCATTGTCAGAAATTTTAACACCACATTAACATCACTAGACAGATCTTCCAGACAGAAAATAAATAAGGCAACAGAGAAATTAAATGATACAAGAGAATAATTGGATTTAGTGGATATTTTCAGAGCATTACAATCCTCCATAATAGAATACACATTCTTTTCAAATGTGTGTGGAACACTTTCTAGGATTGATCATGTACTTAGTCACAAAAGAAGCCTCAACAATTTTAAGAAGATAGAAATTATCTCAAGCATCTTTACTGACCACAATGCCATTGAAACTAGAAATCAACTTCAGAGAAACAAAGGAGAAAGAAAGGAAAGCATTGAGATTAAACAACATGCTATTAGAAAACAAATGGGTCGATGATGTAATCAAAGTTGAAATTAAAGAATACTTTGAGACAAATGAAAATGAAAACACAACCACACAAAACATACGGTACACAGCAAAAGCAGTACTAAGAGGAAAGTTTAGGGTAATGCAGGCCTTCCTCAAAAAAGAAGAACAATACCAAATAAACAATCTAACCCACCAGCTGAAAGAACTAGAAACAGAAGAGCAAAAACACACAAAAGTCAGCAGAAGGAAGGAAATAATAAAGATCATGGAGGAAATAAATAAAATAAAGATTAAAAAAATAGAGAAAATAATCAATCAAACCAAAAGCTAGTTTTTTGAAAGAGTAAATAAAATCGACAAACCTCTGGCCAAACTCACAAAGAAGAAGAAAGAGAGAGCACAAATTTGCAAAATAAGAAAGGAAAATGGAGAAATTACAACAAATAACATAGAAATACAGAATATCATATGAGAATATCATGAAAAACTACATGGAAAAGGGGATAACCTAGAGGAGATGGACAAGTTTCTGGAAACATACAGTCCACTAAGACTGAATCAAGAAGAAACTATCCACTTGAACAAATGGATCACTAGGAATGAAATTGAATTAACAATAAAAAACTTCCCTACAAATAAAAGTCCAGGACTGGACAGCTTCACCAGGGAGTTCTACCACACATACAAAGAAGAACTCATACCAGTCCTTCTCAAACTCTTCCAGAAGATTGAAAAGAAGGAATATACCCAAACTCATTCTATGAAGCCACCATTACCCTGATACCAAAACCAGGCAAAGACACCACCAAAAAAGAGAATTACAGACCAATATCACTGATGAACACAGATGAAAAAATCCTTACCAAATTACTAGTAAATAAAATCCAACAGCACATAAAAAAATAATACATCATGCTCAAGTGGGGTTCATCTCAGGGACACAAGGGTGGTTCAACATATGAAAATCAATCAATGTAATACTTCACATCAACAAGAGAAAGGACAAAAACCACATGATCATCTCAATAGATGCAGAAAACCTTTGATAAAATTCAACACCCATTTATGATAAAAATTCTCACCAAAGTGGGTATTGAGGGAACATATCTCAACATCATAAAAGCTATATATGACAAACCTACAGCCAGCATAGCACTCAACGGTGAAAACCTCAAAAGATTCCCACTAAAATCTGGGACAAGTCAAAGATGCCCACTATCACCACTCCTATTCAACATAGACTTGGAAGTCCTGGCCACAGCAATCAGGCAAGTAACAGAAGTAAAAGGGGTCTAAATTGGAAAAGAAGAGGTAAAAGTGTCACTATATGCAGATGACATGACAATATATATAGAAAACCCTAAAAGGTCCACACAAAAACTACCAGAGCTGATCGAAGAATATAGCAAAGTAGCAGGTTACAAGATTAATGTTCAAAAATCAGTTGCATTTCTTTACACAAATGATGAATCAACAGAAAAAGAAAGTAAGGAAACAATCCCCTTTAAAATAGCACCCAAAGTAATAAAATATCTAGGAATAAATCTAACCACAGACGTGACAGAATTATACACAGAAAACTATAAAGCATTGGTGAAGGAAATTAAAGAAGACTTTAAAAAATGGAAAGGTATCCCATGCTCTTTGATTGCAAGAAGCAATATTGTTAAAATGGTCACACTGCCCAAGGCAATCTACAGATTTAATGCAATCCCTACCAAATTAACCTGGACATATTCCATAGAACTAGAACAAATCACAATAAAATTTATATGGAACCATCAAAGACATAGAATTTCCAGGGCATTACTGAAGAAAAAAAGAAAGAGGCTGGAAGAGTAACTCTCCCAGACTTGAGACAATACTATAGACTTACAGTCGTCAAGACAGCATGGTATTAGTACAAAAACAGACATATAGCCAAATGGAACAGAATAGAGAGCCCAGAAATGAACCCAAATATTAAGGTCAACTAATCTTCAACAAAGGAGGCAAGAATATACAATGGAATAAAGACAGTCTCTTCAGCAAGATAAACATAAGACAAGATACAATAAAATTCCTAGGAGAAAATACAGGCAAAATATCTGACATACATCTCAGAAATCTTCCCCTAGGGCAGTCTACCCAAGCAATAGAAATAAAAGCAAGAATAAACAAATGGGACCTAATGAAACTTACAAGCTTCTGCACAGCAAAGGACACCTTAAGTAAAACAAAAAGACAACCTACAGAATGCGAGAACATTTTTGCAAATGAAACTAACAAAGGCTTGATCTCCAGAATATATAAGCAGCTCATATGACTTACTGAGAAACAACCAAATAACCCAATCCAAACATGGGCAGAAGACCAAAACAAGCAATTCTCCAAGGAAGATATACAAATGATCAATGGGCACATGAAAAATGCTCAATATCACTAATTATCAGAGAAATGCAAATCAAAAGTACAATGAGGTATCACCTCAAACCAGTCAGAATGGCCATCATTCAATAATCCACAAATGACATATGCTAGAGAGGCTGTGACAAAGGGAAACCTCCGACACTTCTGGTGGGAATGCAGTTTGGTGCAGCCACTGTGGAATAGGTATTGAGTTTCCTCAAAAGACTAGGAATAGAATTGCCATATGACACAGGAATCCCACTCCTGTGCATATATCCTGAAGGAACCCTACTTCAGGATGACAGCTGCACCCCAATATACATAGCAGCACTATTTACAATAGCCAAGACATGGAGATAGCTTAAACGTCCATCAACGGATGACTGGCTAAAGAAGTGGTATATTTATACAATGGAAAACTACTCGGCTATAAAAACTGACAATATAGGGCCATTTGCAGCAACGTGAATGCTCCTGGAGAATGTCATTCTAAGTTAAGTAAGCACCGTAACAAGGAATAAAGAGAAGTTACCTCTAAGTACAGTTATTTTGATTAAAATATACATACAGAAAGCAAGTCACCCCCACGACTGCTGCCAGGAGGAGCATCTGAATGTAATAGCCCAGCCCAAGCAAAGTAGATTCCTACCTTCTCTCCGTAGAATTTCCTGCAGAAAGACAGAAGGTAGTTTCAGAAGAAACACATATTCACTCTGTAGCTTCATCCTCATGTTAATTTCTTTTTTCTTTGTTTTTTGGTGGGGCATAATTAGGTTTATTTATTTGTTTTTTAAATGGAGGCATTGGGGATTGAACCCAGTACCTCATGCATGCTAGGCATTCACTCTACCACTGAGTTATACCCTCCTTCCATCATACTAATTTCTGATTCTAAATCAAGGGGGCTTTAAGTTTAAACCTCTGACTCAATTCACACTTAAAACATATGCGTTTTCACAGCAGCCCCCAAATTCTACCGTGAAATAAGAAGTATTTTACGTATCATAGAAATACAGATCACTGGTTCACCTGCTGAAGAGAGATAAATGAGAACAGAGCAAAGGAGGGGACGAGGCCGACTCCGGAGCAGATGCAGGGGATCATCACCACTCACTGGACAGTCTGGCACATTCAACAAATCCCACCAAAGATCATTCTTAACAGGCTTGACACAAGTGGACTTCAACTACTGGCTCAGTTATCTGCGTCTGCCTTATCTCGGGAACTTCCCTGGAGCAAATGCAACGTAAACCACACATAATAAGGAAATGGCTGATAATGATAACAACTGGGAGTGCAATGTCTCTCTGACAAAATATTTATAAAACTCATGTGGGAATGGGAGAGGGCAGGAGGGATGTGGCTGAGTAAGGAACTGCCCTGTATTCTTTGTATCTAGCACGTCGGCTGTTCAAAAACCCTTCAATGTTACTCAGTTAATCTGGAGTAGACGGAACAGGCCAGGGAGGCAAGATTAGAAGAAAGGAGGCAGGGCACGAAGCGGTGCCAGGCTGGTCCTGAAAGGGAGACAGACACAGACAGGCAGACACAGAGGGCTTAGGGATGAGGCGGAACAATGAGGCGGCGGCTCAGGTGTGTTTGCTGCTGCTGATACTTCCCTCAGCTGGAGCACTGCTGACGCGGCAGTGCTGGGTAAAACCTGTGACTTTCCTCAGCTCTGAGTTCTCTCGGAAGCTTCCGGCTCAGTCTGGAGCTGAGATGAGCTCCGAGGGCCTAGCCTAGGGGGGACTCAGCTCTGAGAACAGCCTGGAGTCCTGAGAAACTTCACGCAGGAACCCCTAGGGCTGGACCAGCGCTCACAGGGCTGCTGTGAGACCAGCTCCATCGTCAGAGACCTGGGCGTGGACCATTCCATGGGGAAAATGGCTGAGCCCGATGCCAAATCAGATAGGAGGGACAAAGTGTGTTCATTCTCATGTGACTGGTCTTTGTGGCCTGGCTCACAGATGGCAGGCTCAGGATGGCGTCTGGCAGAGAAAACCCTGGCAATGGGTTTGAGATGTCTTGGACTCTTTCTTGTTAAGCTTTTTGTAATACATTCTTATCAACTGTCCATCCTGAAAATGCCACATTCAAAACTGAAAGAATGTTAGAAGTTGCTTGCTCCAACTGGCCAATGGTAAACACACCCTGCTACAGTTAGAGAGCTGGTCAGGCAGCATCTGCCTGCATATTTACAATGACGGAGAGTTCATTACTTCCAAAGGTTACATGTCGGCAAGAATGTCAGAAAGAATTTTTGAACCTTAAACAGATGTCTGCCCCCTAGCCCTTGCTGAAAGGCTAGAAATAATGAGGATCCCTTCAAATGTAGTTTTGTCTGATTGTTATCTCTCTCTGTCAAAAACACCCCAATTCTTAACATCAATTTTTCAAAATTCAGCTTTGATTTCTTTTTATCAAACTTATACCATACATTCATTAAAGAGTCAAACAGTTCTCGAACACCGATTGTAAAAAGGAGCAGTTCCCAACAACCACCCCATTTCCTGGTCAGAAGCAACAATGTTCAGCTCCTACTGCTGACTCTTGGAATAAAAACTCCCTATTTCTGACTAATATCCTTGTAACACAGCCTACTGACTTTTTCAGCTTTATGTATCACCTATTTAACTTTCTATTTTGGAAAATGAATATTAAGCTCTCTTTCAAACCACATCTCCTCTACACACCCAAACCTTCATTCTTCCAACCTTTTGATACAAATACATTATAATTTTGATCAGCTCAGTATCCTTGCTTTACATTATTAGGACTCTGTACAGACTGTTCACAGCTGTAGCAAGTTGTCTGCTAGGCTTACTTTTTTATTCCCTACTTTGTTTTTCCTGGAGTTAATAATTGTCTTGGTGGTTCATAGCTTAGATTTCTCTGCGCTTAACAATTCAACCCCATACCTTCTCCTAATGAATAACTTTCTCAATACTTTCCAATTCATTGTCTACAAATTTCATCTCCTTGAATAAATCTCTTCAGATCTCCTTCAACCTGGATTAACGACATGCTAGTCTTGTCACAGAGCTCAAGGGGCCACTAGTGGGAAGCAACAAGGGAATACATGGACCAGGAGAAGGGAACAGATCAACATAATTTCCTTCACAAAACATACTTAAAATAGTGGGAAAATTGTTTTCTTTACAAACACAAACACACACACCAACCCCAAAATCCCATAAAGAATGATTAAATAGCCATCAAACCCATTGCCCTGCCATCAAATTCTGTATAACATAAAACAAAAATAACAGAAGGAATATATCATATAAATATGAATCTCAAGGGGGATGGGGTACACTCAGTGGCAGAGTGTGTGCTCAGCAAGCATAAGGTCCTAGATTCAATCTTCAGTACCTCCATTAGAAAAAAACATTAGAAACAATAGAAAAATGTATCAACTTTAAATATTTACAAATATATAAACTTCCTCTTTTAAAACTGTTCTACAGGATAATACGGGTTAATGAGAAAGTGCCTCTTCATGACTGTGATCCTGCTGATAATTGTGGGAGGAAATTAGAGTATGACCACATGAAATAAAATCCCTTATGAAATAATGATCCCGGGTGACAATCATTATTGGCTGCTGTCATCACAAAAAAGAGAGTCAACTGGACATTATGTACCTTATGACAGGAGTACAAAACTTCATATAACAAATATTCTTGCACAAATTTGAACCTCGTTCAGATCAAGCTTTTAGGGGAGGATCAAATCACTTAGCTAAAGCCAATACATAGGATGGAGAAATAAGTCTAACCACAGGGGAGAATGAAATCAACCAAACAGGAAATAGAGAAATCCCTCAGCAATTTCAAGGAAAATGAGAAACAGGAAAATTATAGATTAGAACCCACTTGAGAGATATGCTAGCTGCAATGTGTGAACTTAGTCTGGATCCTGATTTCAACCCCAAAACTGCTTAAAAGTGTATTTTTGTGACAATCAGGGAATTATTTTGTAACCCTAAAAAAATTGAATATTCCAATTGTATTTGAAAGAGACCTTGTCATTTCACTAATGAAAGGTTAAGCTACGTAGGATTGCCTTCAAAATGATCCCGAAGTGGGGGAGGGGAAGAGGTGGAGATGAAAGTTGCAACAACAGTGACTCTGAGTTGATAATTCTGGAGATGGGTGACTGATACAGACAGGCTGGCTGTGCTGTTCTCTCTACTTCTGTACGTGTTTGAATCTTTCCATAAAATGTGAAACAAACAAAAAGACTTCAGTGATTTAAAACCCTCACTTGGAAGGTTAAGAGGTTTGCCCAAGTAGGTGGGCATCTGAATGGGGCACTGAGATTAGGAAGATCAGGCACCTGGCTCCAGGCCGACCTGGGGCTACCTTGACCCTTCTCTTCTCCTCACCATCCACAGCCAGCCCATAACTGCATCCTGTCAGCTCCACTCCCCAAACGCATTCTCCCTGGCTCCCACCATCTCTCATCTGGCCCACTCCAAGAGCCTCCGACCAGGCCTCCCTGCTTCCTGGGTCCCTGCAATTCATTCTCCACATTATCTTTGCAAATTGTGAGAGAAAATTACCTTAGTGCTTAAACTATCATGACTGCTTCTCACTGCTCTTAGAGTCTACACTACTTTCCGTGCTCCTGATGCCCTTCTAAACCTCGCGTCTCATCACTCTCGCCAGCGTTGGCTCCAGTATCTCCTCAAACCTGCTGAGCACATTTGTGCCTCGGGGCAATGGACAAGCTGCCTCTATTCCTGGGGTGACTTATCCCAGATCCTCAAAGACCAGCCTCCTTATCACCATCTCAGCTCACATGTAACCTTCTCAAAGATAGCTTTCTTGACTCCATTTCCCCCAAGTCTCCCATCTCAACACTGTATTATTTCCTTCATTTCAATCTGAAATTGTTTCCTTATTAGCCCGATTATTTTTGTTTGCTCAGTTGTCCTTGGCCTCCCTCCTCCCAGCAGCCTTGCACAAACAGCATAAGCTCCCGGGGAGCAGCCGGCGCTGATGCTCTGAGAATACACATGCTGAGCGCGACATTACAGTCACGTGGTGTAGTGAAACGGTGTCGAACAGCAGATAGAGCTAAGCAGTGAGAATACTTCTCTTATTTTATAATTTAAGTGAAACCTAACATTTACTCCTGTTTAATGAAGAATTTGGTAGGTCTTTGTTCCCAGTTCCTGGACGGCAACCCCTAAAGCCTTGAAATTTCCCAAGATAGGAGTGTCTTTACTATTCATGGTGGACCCTTGGATGGCTTGTGTTCATGAGATAACTCAGGATGGGGACTGGCCAGCCAGAGACACCAACCATGTGATTAGAGGAGTGGGGCTTTGAGCTTTGTGACAAGTGACTGACCATCAGGAGAGGTAGGGGCTCAAATGTTAGGGCTTTGACTTACAGTTAGTGTTTGGGGTAGCCATGTCAGTAGTGACCCAATAAATCATGTCTTTGTAATAAAGTCTCCAGTAAAAACTTGGGGCAACAAAGCTCAGAGCTCCTGTGAGCTTCCTGGTTGGTAACACTCTTGGAGGACTGTCACACTCAGAAGCCATGAGGGCAACCCTGAGCCCTTCCCACTGGAGTGCCCTCCACAACAGCTCACCTGATGAGATCTAAGGGCTGCTTCTTGTCTATGCTTCGAGGAGGAGCACATTCCCTGTACAGAAGGCCCTGTTGGCTGGGGCAGCTGAGGTCCTCTGATGGAGGCTGAAGTTGCACTGGGAAGCAGAAGCAAACAGGTGAGCGTCACTGTCACCACGTGTTCACATGTTCTGCTAATAAAATGTGGTGCTAACACTTTGTGGTCATTTGTAAATAAGGGGCCCTCCTTTGCCAGAAGGGATGGAGGTACCATATAATTTTTCATAATTCTCACCGAGGATTAATACTAACCCCTTGAGGGTCATTTGCAAACGTGTCTGGAAAGGAACACTTGGGTGTTACAGTCCTGGGACCACCGTGGGTACCTGGTGAGGGCCTTGCAGATGCTTAATGTCCTACAACCGGGCCAGTCTTCCACAGCAAAAAAATACTACGCCACCCAAGTGCCCAAACTGCTTCAGTGGAGGCAGCAGCCCCCTCCTTGGACACCCAGAGGAACCTGGACTCTGGCTGTTTAGGGGCAGGGTCAATTCTAAAACCCAGGCTTTTTTGTCCCCACAATTCAGTAGTTATTCGGTGACAGCACATGGAATATAAACAATAAAGAAACTTGACATGATGTTATATATTTAGCTTACTCAAGAAACAAAATTTAAATCCAGTCATTCCCCTTCCCACCTGACCTACTTTCCTTTCTCCTGTACTAGAACCAGATTATTACCCACCCAGCCTTAGCATGGGTCCTGACTCCACTTACCTCCCTCCCAAACACCACATGAGATGATTCCTCAGCCTGGATGTGGAACCAGCAATTACAACAGGCTTTAGTGGAAAAGAAATGGTTGTGTGCAGATGCCAACTAAACACTGTAGAATCCTGGTGTCCCACATTAGTAATCATGACAGCTGTTTGCAAGTGTCCCCAAAGTTCATTTCAGACTCTCACTGCTAATTTTGCTGGGATATAAATATAAAACATGTGGACTGCTGGGCTGGACTGCTATGCTGAGTCTCTGATCCAGGAAGCTCAGTGTCTGCTCCCTGCAACCAGCTCCCTGTTCTGTTCATGCATGTGCATCAAGCAGCTGTTTAGTGTCCATTTTAGTATCTTAGACAGTGCATTTCAGTATGGTCTTCATCCACAAATACGTGTACCACACAGTAGTAATGATCAATCTCAGTCTTTGCTTTCTTTTGTCTTAGAGAGTCAGATAAACGGATAGCAAGGTAACAAAGTCATAGAGCGCTATAATATAGTATTTCCTTTATTTCAATGACAGGATTTATTTAAAGAGCTTAGATATAACATCTTTGCATTTATGGCATCATTTAGCGTCTGAAGCTCTTACATTTTACAAACTTCATTTCATGCGAGATGTTGTCAGTTAGAGAAGTGCTTCTGAATTTGAGGGGTTGCTGTCATCTCAGATGGAGTCCCTAAAAAATGTCAAAACTCTGCAGTATTGTCATCATGACAAGAACTCAGACAGATGAAATTTGGAAAGCCCTGTGATTTACTAGTGCACAGACAGAAAATGGTATTTCAGAGGGAAAAAGCCTGAATTACAGAAAATGATAAATGAAATGGTCTAACATGCATTTCCCTTACAAAGAACTAATACTTCTTTGGTTGATAATAACATCTGTCAGTAATTATGAAAAGAGCTGGCAAATGCATAGTACTTACTATTAGCCAGGGCTGTTCTAAAATTCAAGCAGATTCATTAATCCCCATAGCATCTCTACGAGGTGGGTACTATTATTATCCCCATTTTATTGATGAGGAACTTGATAAACACAGAGGCTAAATGACTTTTACAAGGTAGACAGCGAGAAACCAGCACAAGTGTTCCAGCCTGAGTCTATGCTCTTGGCCACTTCTACCTTTTATTTTTTTTTTTTTTGGTGGCAGGGAGATAATAAGGTAATTCTGGTGGGGGGTGGGGAGGTAATTAGGGTTATTTGTCTATTTTAGAGGAGGTGTTGGGGGCTGAACCCAGGACTTTATGCGTGCTAAGCATGCGCCCCATCACTTGAGCTGTACCCTCACCTCTCGAGTCTATGCTCTTAGCTGCTAATCCACACTGCCCCACATGGTAACTCTGGGGGAACTACAGTTCATTCATTCACCCACTTGTTAAACTCAGCCTTCCTGGTGCCTGGGATTCAGCAGTGAACAAGATAACATGGTTCCTGCCCTAAATGGGCTTGTCGACTCCTGACATATTATCTTCATTTTACCCAGGAAGTAACAAGGTCAAGAAGACTCACCTTTTCCTGTTAACACCGGAGGATACATGAAGTGCTTTATTTCATTTCTGCCATTTGACTTACACCATGGGAAGGGAAAGCTGCCTTGCAGATCCCGGAGCTCACAAGCCAGTTAATCCTGAATTTTTTTTTAAAACTGTCCCTTACTTGATACTTGATCTGAGAAAGGATGAAGTAAACCTAAATAGATTCTAAGAAAGCGTGTGGTTTATACAGGGTAAATAACCAGCCACTGTTTACTATCCTAACAGGAATCTGTAGGCATATTTCTTTTCTTTCTCTTTTTTCATTTTTATGGGCAGCTTTTAAAAACCAAACCAAACCAACAAAACCAAATCACTTATAATTCAACAGCAGGTTCTAAATCACCCCCAAGACAGCAGCTAAACTCGGTTTAGACTTACAGTGAGGCTCCTGGTGGTTGGATTGATGAATGTATCTCTATCCTGAATATAAAAGTCGTTCACGCAGCTCTTCTCAAATAGGGCAATGAAAAACTCTTGTTCCGGTTGTTGATACTTTCATCCACTTGGAGGACTTTCATAAAACAGCTGAAGGTATCAAAGGCTGAGGACACGGTTTTCAGATGATTGGGATTCAGAGGCAATTTTATGTACAGTATCTCAGCGTATGTACAGAGCACCTCCCACAGGGTGTGTACATTTGCAAATACAAGCTTGTCATCCAAAACCTATATTGGGAGAATGAAAACACAAACCAGGAAACTATTTTCATATTTTTAGTACACAGATTTTTCTTACATTCCTTGTAGTTAAAGCACTTGTGCAAACACACACAGATATGACACTGGTAAAAGTGAAGATATAATGAAAATAGATTTGCAAACCATCATACATTTTTGCCTTAAAGTTAATTTCTTTGTTGAAATTACTGAAAAGTTATTTAAAATCCTTACAATTCATTCATAAAATAACCAATGTTTTAGATGAAGAAAAGTAAACTTGTTAACTTTTAGTCCAAATTAGTAACTAAAAATAGAAACACGAAAAAATTCTTTGCAGGGGCATTGTAATGACAATTTTTTAAATTTCTTAAACCTAGGACTATTTACATATCTGTTCAATATAATGTTAAACAGCCATTAAAAGGGATTTAAAAGAATTATATTTATTAATATGGAATATATAATAAAAGGAAAAAGAAAAAAATGTGAAATAATAATTTTCATTTTTGGAAGGGAAAAATATCTACATTTGAACAAAAAAATGTTTAGAAGGATTTTAAGATTCTTTATGTATAACTAAGGTACAGATGATTTTTAATTCCACTGTTTTTAATTCCATTGGATTTTAATTCCAATGTTCTTTCATTTTCAATTTTGGGGGAAATTTTTATAATAAAAAAACTTTAAAATTGTTCTTGCATAAATACATTAATAGATATATTTATGACTACATTCTCTGGCTATTAAAAAAGATCTCCTAGCTTTGGATCTGAAACATACATTCCATAATGCAGATTCTGACTGACTCGCCTCCCAGTCCAGAGCGAAGGCACGGCTAGGGTGACATGTTTCAAATATCATTCCAGGGAACATGCAGGCTCCCAGCCAACGGCTGCAAAGGGACTGACACTGATCTGCTTGCTCCCAGCTGCAGACCATCACAGATGAGTTTAGATTCATAGGCTCAAGTTTTCTCTGTCAAAAGAAATCAGAAAATGTTAGGCTTTTACTTTCACCAAGGGAACAAGAAGTTGTTTGATTTCCTTTTATTAAAAAAAAAACAACAAACCAATTTGAACCTGAAGAAAAGACATTTGCTCAAAATACCACAGTAGCAATGAAGGTGCTCTGGCTGGCAGGGACTTGTTGGATTCCTGTGAGTGCTGGACTCCTCACATGGAATTCCCTTGGCACTCCAGAAGGCCTGTGGTTGTCCCCATGGGTTTGTGGCCATATGTGGTGCACAAGTCTCTGGCTTTGCCACAATTTCAAAGCCTTTTTTGGCTTATGAAAGGCTTTGCACTCAAATGGAGTTTTCTTGAGTCCACTCACTGATGTCATTCACCAGAGTTATAGTCCAGATCTGACATTCTAGACTCTTAAAATCTTGCAGACATTCAAATGGTTCAGGTTTGGATGTGTATTCACCTCTGCAGGCCTGGACCAAATTCCATAAAGCCACCCGGACAAGTTCAGCAAAATGCAAAGACATTTTTCTTTCTGCAAGACTGAAATGTCTGTGAAGCTATAAAAACTTCTGCATCTACAAAAATAGGGAACCAACTCATCAATAACATATCTATCCATAATGCATGGACATTTGAAAAAATACTGTATTTACTCCTATTAAATTCTATCTGGCTTTTGCCAAATTGTGTCCTAAACTGTAAGGAAAGTATATAAATGTAGAGAATTTTTGACCTTTTAAGAGAAAAAGGAACCCTCCTACTCGGTTGGTGGGAATGTAAATGTTGCAGCCACCATGGAGGACAGTATAGAGTTTCCTTAAAAAACTGAAAATATACTTCCGTGTGATCCAGCAATCCCATTCATGGGTATATGTCTGGAGAAAAATATAATTCAAAAAGACACATGCACCCCAGTGTTCACAGCAGCACTATTTACAATAGCCAACACACTGAAACAACCCAAATGTTCACTGGCAGATGATTGGATAAAGAAGTTGTGGTATATTATATATATATGTATATTTACATATATACACGCATATACACACACATATATATACATGAACACACACACACAATGGAATACTGCTCAGCCATTAAAAAATTAAATAATGTCTTTTGCAATAACATGGATGGACCTACAGGGTATTATGCTAAGTGAAATATGTCAGAGAAAGAAAAACAAATATTCTATTTATTAACTTATATGTATATCTAAAAAATAAAACAAATTAATTACTATAATAAAACAGAAATAGACTCACAGGTACACAGAACAGACTGGTGGTTACCAATGGGGAGAAGGAGGAGAGGGAGGCAGGAAGGGGATAAGGGATTGAGAGGTAAAAAGTACTATGTATAAAATGGATAGGTTATAGGGCTGTATCATACAGCACAGGGAAATATAGCCATTATTTTATGGTGACATTAAATGGAATATAATATATAAAGATGTTGAGCCTCTGTGTTGTACACCTGAAAATAATATGATGGAAATCAACTACTCAATTATAAAATACTTAATCAAAGATTTTTTCATATTATTTGCAATAAGTTAGAAGCCAGCACTGTCAATAGAAACATAGTGCAAGTCACAATTTTCCAGTAATCCCATTTAGACAATAAAAAGGAACAAGTGTACTTAATTCCAGGAATAATTATATTTATCCCAAAATATCCAATATACTATCATTTCAAAAGTGTGATTAACAATTTTAAAACTTATTAATAAATATTTTACTTTATTTTTGTTGTACAAAGTCTTGAAAATCTATTATGTATTTTCCACTTATAGAACATCTCAATTCACAATAGCCACATGTGGCTGGTGGCTACCATACTAGACAGAGCAGATTACACCATTCACACTTCTGATAAATTACCTGCTCTTATTTATTTAAAAAACTTCCAGAAAAGGCTTTAGATATTCCCTATATCTAACAAAGCAACCTTGACGGGTGAGGAATATCTTCATTATAAGTGAAAAATAAAGGTAAGAGAGCCATGGTTACATGTAAGTTAATGTAACAATTCCTTCGTAATTCATTCAGGACTTTACAATCTTTCTTCATATTCCAAGGATTCACTGTCATTGTGCAATGTTTTTCACTATAATCATCTTTGGAATTGAGAGGCTTCTGATGACCCTGCTTTGTGCATCTGTACATAAAAGAAAATAACAAAACAGAGAAAAAGACCTTATTAAAGATAATTTAGGGGGGTATAGCTCAAGTGAAAGATCATATTCTTAGCATGCACAAGGGCCTGGGTTCAATCCCCAGAACTTCTTATAAAAATAAAATAAATAAAAACCTAATTACCACCCCCTGCAAAAAATTAATTAATTATTTTAATTAAAATTTAAAAAAAGATAATTTAGAGAAGCCTTATCAGGCTACAAGAGCTACAATGAATGCCCCTCCCCCATTAATTTAGAAGAAGTTTCACAATATTTCCCAACATAAAGGCTAAAATATAATTCGGAACACTTCCTGATGGTCAGCATCATTTTAACAAAAATGTAGATAATTACTTCCCTGGTGTCAAAGCTCTGTCAGAGATGGGCACAGAAAATTTAGTAAAAATTATTTTGCAACTACCTTTGAAAGAAATGCTGAGAAATGATCTTTTCTGTTGGAAATTAGCCTGCTTTTATATTCTGCAGTAGGCATATGTGTTTACAAACCAGGCAGGAACTGGATCATATTTTACACATACTTTAGAAACTGATTTGAATTTTGCTCTCTACCTGCAAGGCTATTTCTTAGGTAATAACATAAGCTGGCCACTATACTAAATTTTGTTTCCCTGTTTGCTTAATCCTCACAACAATTCTCTAAGCTGCTATTATTACCCCCATATAACAGATAAAGAGCTTGAGGCAGAAAATAATTTGGGTAACTTGGTAAATGGTGGAGCTGGGTAATATCGCAGCCAGTCTGACACTCAAGTCCATTCTTCTCACCGATGTCTGATACTGCTGCCTACATTCAGCAATGACTCCTGATTTCATATTTAAGTGTGTCATTTCTAAAAGTGCAAAGCTATATTAGTACTGCTGTGTAAATTATTCTTTTAAGATGTGATTGCCAAAAAAAACAAAAACAAATAAAATCAGGGTGCCACTGAGGGGAGGGCGAACTGCATATGGACGGACACAAGGGGACTTTTTGAGGACACAGTTGCACAACTCTAGAAATAGCTAAAATGGCTGACTTGTACAATTATAATATGTGAATTGTATGGCCTGTAAATTACACCTTAATACAGCTATTAAATTAAGAACCTGAGATACCAAATTAAGATTAAAACACATATATATATATCACACATAGTACAACAGGCAAATATCATTATTTACTGCAACATTTTCCTTCATGCAGCTTCCTTTCCTCACCTGTTCCTGAAAGGATGATTCATTTTTAAAATAGCCTTTTAATTTATTCAGCAAATAATTTTTGACGGCCTGCAATGTACCCAGGACTACTCTAGGCACTAGGAAAAGATCAATAAACAAAACAAAAGTCCTGTCCTCACGGAGCTTGGTTGGAGTCTAGCTGGGGTGGGGGGTGGAGATGACAATTCACACAACAGAGCAGCAGAGGAGGTGGCATGCTAGGAAAGAGGAACCATGGAAAAAAGTAAAAAGGGCAAAGTAAAGAGAGTTGAGGGTATAGGATGAGGGTGATGTTGTATTAAATACCAGAGCAGGGCACACTGTGAACTGAGGTTAGAATTAAGACTAGGAGGTGAGAAGTCCCAGGTGGACGGAATAACCATCACCAAAGCCAGCGTGACCTCTCATGTTCCAGAATGGGGGCACAGCTGGAGCTGTGGAGAAGGGTCAATGCAGATCCTGTATGGCCTTGGAGGACATTGTAAGGACTGTGGCTTTTACCCGGAGTGAAATGGGGAGGTACTGCAGAAGGACGACACAATCTAACTTAGGTTTTCAAGGCTCACTTGACTGCCGGGTGAGAATAGTGCAAACGGGTCAGAGATGAAAGGTGGGAAGCTACTGAGAAGGGCTATGGAGGAGGAGAGGACAGTGGCTCAGGGAAGGGAAGCAGCAGTGGAGGCAGGAGCCATGGTGAGAAGTGGCTTGGTTCTGGATATGTTTTAAAGGCAGTGTTAAACCAGATCTATTGACAGAATTCATGTGGTATGTCAGTGAAAGTCAGAATAACTCCAAGTTTTTTGACCCAAGCAGCTGGAAGGATTAAGTTTCCACTAACTGAATGGGGGAGGCTGCATAAAGAACCAGTTTGGGGGGTAGGAGGACCAAAAGCTCAGTTTTTACACATGTTGGTTTTAAGATATCAGAGTTCCAAGTGAAGATGTCAAATCAGCAGAATATTATAAGAGTCCAGAGTTGGAGAGAAAAAGTCTAACGGGAGACAGAACTGTGCGAATCATGGGTCACACGGGTGGTACAGGAAGCCATGAAACCCAGGTACTCAAACATTAAGATAACCTGGCATTAACCATAGGAGTTATCTTTGAGGGCCTGCCTACTAGGTGAGGATATCAGTCCTATTTCCCGACCACTCGAGTTTTAAAAAGGAACTTACAAATGAATTCGTGCAAGACACTGCCTCCAGTGGGTGGGATCAGAGCTGGAGTCGGAGAATGGGATGGTGCACGCTACTCCCTACGGCAGATTGTGTGTGTGTGTGTGTACGCATGTTTGTGTGAGAAGGGGGAAGAGTTACACCTGTCTTAAGAAAAAGAGCTAGAAATTCTAGAAGCCGAAAGATGAAAGAACATCCAGATCTGGTAGAGGGAACAGGGGAAACACTGTACTGTAAGACATATCCCCATAATGCCATTTCCCACCATCCTTTCATCAGGAACACAGTTGGAAACTGGGGAATTATTTAGATACGTGTGATGTACACAAACTTTCTGACTATGTAACACTAAATATCTACATATGTAGCAAGTTAATGATATTTATATCTGCTTCAAGTTTAATAACAAGTTCACAACAGAGGGAAAATAAAATATTGAGGACTGGTAGAATTATACTTGAAGGCCTTTCAATGCTCAGAATGGAAGCAAAAGCGGCTTCACCCCACAAAGAATGTCATTATGAGTCAAGAATGTTTATATTTGCTTAAGAAATTGAGAGTTACAACTTCCTGCTTTAAAGAGTTAACTTTAAGACAGATACCATACTATAAGCAACATCTATACTGGTGCTTTCTTAAAGCTATTTTTAGTTCCTGCTTGTTCTGATGTACTCCAGAAACTCTGCAAAGGAAACCTTCTATTCAAAGGCTTAAAGGAATAAAAAAAGAAATAACACTGCATTCTTTTAAGTGTTCTCTGTACTGAAAGTCATTTGCAAATGCAGCACCCTGCCACATATCTACATTTTTAACAATAAAGACTTTTGTGCAATTTTTCAATTGCTATGTGACTTTGCGTCAGTCTCTCACTCAGAAGCAGAATAGAGTACCAGAAAATGACACATCATGTCTAAAACTACAGATGTGGAATATGAACTTACACCAGGAAACAGCTAAGTGGGAGGGTAAGGTTTACCTTTTAAGTTACCGTAAGTGCAGTTACATCTTCTCCCTGCTTCCCCTGTGAAGTGAAGAACTAGTCTTTTCCAGGAAAGCTCTCAATCTGAGTACTGTTTTCTTTAAAATATTTGGAGATACTTTTTTAAGGTTCTTTCACTTTTAAGTCTTTCCCCAACTCTACATCCCATAACAAGTGTTAAAATTATCCAATAGCCTATTGTTACAGAACATACTATACAAAAGCTGAGGTTTCCCAGTGCTTGGATCCCACAATTCTGCTACCAGATAATCCTAAAGCCTTCCTTCCATAACTGACTCTTCTGCCAATTCCCAGCTGAGGGCAAATTTGGCTTCTCAGCACAGTTAAATTTCTAACTCTGCCTACAAACACTCTACTGCCAGTAAGGGAACTCTAAGGGAGCCAACAAAGCCCCTAGTGAGTGTTGCCTCCTTCAAACAATCAAGATGCCATCACCAAGCAAATATTTAAACCTACTGCAAAACTTCTGAAGACATCTTACAAACAATATAGTTTATATAGATTCATACTATTTGCTCTGGAATAGTGATTTCCAATGGAGGGAACAAAGGACCACATGACCCAAGCAATTATTTAAAATTTCACATAACTATCCCTATTCACCTGAGGATTCAGGCAAGCCCGTCTTATAGGTCTAGGTGTAACAGAATGGCAGCACCTCTTCAGTAGGGTGAAAAACAGCGAGGTAGACTTTTAGTGAAAGGGAGTGATGTAATAGGACCCACCGCCCACTTACCTCCCACCACAGGACAATCATCTCAGATCGAGAACAAACACTTTGGGAAACAGAGGTTGTTTATGTATTTATGGTTTTCTGGTGGAAATAATGCCCTGAGTCACGTGAAGTTGTGGCTGCAAAATTGAACAGGAGACCAGACATTTTCACATTCAGGACACAAATAATCAGCCCCCGAGTGGTCACAATAACTCTTCTCCCCTTTGCCTGTTCACCCCAAAAGCTGCAGGACTCTCCTGCTTGCAGTGACACCCACCATTTCTCACAAATTCCTGCCAAGTTCATGTCAGCAGCTGGTGGTGTCAAAGTCAACATTTGTACTGCTCTGAAGTCTCTCCATTACTTTATATCCTTCTATTTTCTCTGTTGTCTTCCTAGCTACCCTTGCATTCAGAAGCTGGTTAACGCACTAACATTGACTCTGTAATCAGTCCAGGATATAGGAAGCAGAGATTCAACTGTAACCAGTCCCAGAATACTTGTCATGCCACTCTAGTGTCCCAACAAAATACTCTGGCATCCCTCATCTCACCCAAAGAACCACCGCATTACTTAGAGGTTGTAAAAGTAGAGGGTTTCTCTACTGGGAAACACTGGCTTGTGGTAGAGTCTTGATTTCAGTTTTTGCAACTAGTTACAGGCAAAAAGACATGGTCCGCAAATTTTCTTCAAGCGTTTGGAATTTAAACTTTTATTAGATACAGAGACGGCGGACTAACCGTAATCTATGAACATATGGTCATATTATAAAATAATGTCCATGTCTGCCTTACAGCCATGTAAGAACTTGAATTACACCTGCATCCTGTAGGCCTTTAGAATTGGATGTGAAGCATCCTGTGTTAAAAACCTCCTATCCAGTCCCAGAACACCTTAAAGACAACATCACATTAATGCCACTGAATACATTAGTATAGAACTTGTATGGTTAAGTTACATCTCCAATTTCCCAGAGCTGGAAAGCAGATGCCTAGAAAGGCTGGAAAAGCCCAACTACCAAAACAGCTCAAAAGTTGAAGCAGACTCCTGCGCCTCCCAGGGCGGAAGGCGGAGGGTGGAGGGGGCATTGCCAACCACACTGTCCTCCCCCAGGACGTGGCATGTGGGGAAGCAGGCAGAAGTGGGTGGCTGGGACTCAGAGGTGGAGAGGTGATGAAAGCAGGATTGGAACTGCTCTGGTCCTAGAACAACAGAGCTGTAAAAAGCTCGGCTTCAATTCAACCCGCTTACTCTCCCACTTCCCCTCCCACCTACGTGACAAACAGAGCACAGTCAGTCACTTTCTGCCCATGACGGTGACTACTAGCAGGAAAGGGACCAGGATAAAAGCATGTCCTACAAAAGATCAGTCTGATTTTAAAGACTGTATTATAATCAATGAACAGCAGTGTCAGAGTGGGACACTTGTGAGGCGCTCAAATAAGGAGGAAGAGGCTGAGGATCCATTTCCAGCACTTCCATGTCTTTTATCACTCCTATTTCTGACCTTTCCTTTGCCACGTTTTGTAGCACTGCCATCACTGGCAGGTAAAGGGGCAGCAATGAGACTTGGCCGTTTGGCTGATGGGGCTACATTTCCCAGCACTGGAAGAGGAGCAGCTGGAAGATGTGAACCGCGGTCCTGGCCTGTGCCAAACACTAAACAGGTGACCCTGGGTTAGGCTGTTAGTCTCTCTGGGCTTCCGGCTGTTTACTTATAAAAGAAGGTTTTGTCATTGCACAAATATATCCAATATGAAATGTAACGTGAAAGTCAAACATAATGACATCTCACCTGCTTGCCTCAGGGAACTGTACAAGCACTGAACACTATGTGAATGTAAACACAGAGTTAAGAAAACTGTTGAGGTAAAGCGCTAAGCTGAACATGGAGATAAAGTTTTTCTCCATGGATTTTCTTGGCTTTCTTTTTTAATTGCAACACTGAATTAATAGTTATTAGCTATACTCCACACCACCACCCCTGCGAATAACTAAAGTAGTTTAGCACTGCCTGGATGCCTGCTATTGCCCGATGCTAAGCAGGGTGAGGGTATAAAGGAGGCTGAACAATGGAGTCTTCTCCAGTTACCAGCTCAGTGAGGAGACACATTGGAAACCACCCAGGAATGGTACCAAGTCAGTACTCAAAGCCAAGATAACAGGCTACCGATCATAAGCAGTGCAGGAATACAAAGAGGAGCTAGAAGTATTTGGAGTAAATAGGGAAGATTCTATGAAGGGGATAGGGATTCAACTAGTTCTCAGGGCAATTCTAAGCTGTTTTAACTGAGGACTGGAGAGGAAAAGACTGGTGACTCCTGGTTTTTAATAAGGCACAGGTTACCCTCGGAGGCTAAGTCACATAATGATTGGAACACATAAGGTAAGGCCAAAGTGATGAAGGTTCAAGCCTACCTGTCTGAGAACTGGTTGTGGTAAGTCTTTGACTTGACTCTAGATGTTGGAAGGTCAAAATGGTAGGTTGACTGAAAAGGGGAGGTGAGAGAATATCCAAGAATTCTACAGAAGGGAAAATTCATGTATCAGGGATGAAAGCTCTTCATCAGAGTATCAGCAATCAGAATAGACACTTGAAACCAAAAACATACAGTTCCAGAAGCTGACAAAATGTGGAGGGTGGTGAGAGAAAGATGAATCAAAGTCCATTCCAAGCCTTTGGCTATTCAAGACCAGAAGAATGATGATCCCACTGAATAAGTGGAGACGCTGCAAGAAAAAAGATTATGAAATCAGCTTTAGACATGTTGAATCTGACATATGAGCTAAGAGTAGGTGTTCTCTAAGAAGCTCAAAATTCAAAACTGAAGCACAGATCTAGAGTACAGGCTTAAGCTGCAGATGGACAAGACTTGATAAACCTCCTAAAAGAAAACATAGGCAAAACATTATCTGACATAAATCTTAGCAACGTTCTCCTAGGGCAATCTACCCAGGCAATGGAAATAAGAGAAAAAAACAAACAAATGGGACGTAATTAAACTTATAATTTCCTTCACAGCAAAGGCAACCATAAGTAAAAGAAAACATAAACCTATGAATGGGAGAAAATATTTGCAAATGATACGACTAACAAAGGCTTAATTTTCAGAATATATAAACAGCTCATACAACTTAACAACAACAACAACAAAAAAAACTCAATCCAAAAATAGGCAGAAGACCTAAACCAGCATTTCTCCAATGAAGACACAAATGTCCAATAGATACATGAAAAAATGCTCAGTATCACTAATAAAATGAGAAATGCAAATCAAAACTACAATGAGGTATCAGCCCACACCAGTCAGAATGGCCATCACTCAGAATTTCATGAATGATAAATGCTAGAGAGACAGAAGAGTGTAGTGTACCCTCTTACACTGCTGGTGGGAATCCAGTTTGGTGTACTCATTATGGAAAGCATGGAAATCCCTCAAAAAACTAAAAGTAGACTTACCCTATGACCCAGCAATCCCACTTCTGGGTATATAACTGGAAGGAACTCCAATGTGAAAAGATACCTGCACCCCAGTATTCATAGCACCACTGTATACAATAGCTGAGACATGGAGGCAAGCTAAATGTAGCAACAGATGACTGGATAAAGAAGTTGTGGTATATTTATATACTGGAATACTACTCTACCATGAAAAGGACAAAATAAAACCATTTGCAGCAACATGGATGTATCTAGAGATCGTCATTCTAAGTGAAAGCAACCAGAAACAGAAAAATACCAAATGATACCACTCAGATGTGCAATCTAAAAAAATAGAGAAAAAGACACTGTGAACACATTTACAAAACAGAAACAGACTTGCAGAATTAGTAAACAATCTTAAGGTTACCAGGGAAAGGGGATGGGAAGGGATAAATCTGGGAGATTTACAAATGTTAGCCACTATATATAAAAATAGATTTTAAATAAAGTTTCTTCTGTATAGCACAGAAAACTATGTTCATTATCCAGCAATAACCTATAATGAAAAAGCCGATACAGCCACCAACTGAGGAAGCAAGAGAAGAAAGGATTTAGTTATGCTGGGCTAGAGCCCACTTCTAAAATCCTTCTCAGCCACTGAGGCTGCCCCGAGTAACCTGAACCCTCCTCCCAGGGACAGGCTGACATGACATATGTCCTGCAAACCTGAGGCAGCAGAGGCCGTATCCAGGTCTGGCCCTGGGGGAGATGGGAGCAAGTCCACCTGCTCCCCCTCGGGCAGCACCCCTCCCCGCAGACCCTGCCTCCTGACTGCACCGCTCCTGTATCTCAGGAACCCACTGACTTGAAAACAAGTGGTCCACGAACCTGGGGTAGCGGCAGGGAGATGGGCAGCGACCTGGCAAGCTGGTCGATTTGCCCCCATCTCCCCCACGGCCTGTCCAGGGCTCGGCCTCTGCTGCTCCAGGCACGGACCCCAGGTCAGCCTGCTCCCAGGAGGAGGGCGCGGTGTGGTCAAAGGCAGTGGCTGGTTATGGGGTCCGCCCATGTGTGCCAGTGGATTTGCTTCAAACTCCCCAGCACATGGCCTGAGCTTGGCCTCTGCTGCCCCAGGTTCGTGGAACTCAGGTTACAGGTCAGCCTGCTGCTGGAAGGCGGGTGCTGTGCTGTCAGGGAAAGGCGGCGGCTGCGATGGCGGGATTGGGGCTGCCTTGTGAGAGCGCAGGGCTTGCAACCACTTCCCGCTGCTGCTGCAGCCATTCCAGCACACTGATCGCACCGCGCCCACCTCCCAGGAGCAGCCTGACCTGTAACCTGAGTCACAAGATCCTGGGGATTTAGAGGCCGCCCCCAAGGTCAGGCCGCGGGGAAGATGGGAGCAAATCCAGGGGCTCTCATGGGGCAGACCCCATTCCATCCGAGGCCCCGCGACCGCACCGCACCCGCCTTCCAGGAGCAGGCCATTGTCTGAGGGCCAGTCGGAGATGCTCCAGAGCCGTCCGGTGCCCTCCCACCTCCCGGGGCTGTGCCTGCTCTCCTAAACCCGGACATAAGCGGCGGCAAAAACGCGGGGTTCAGGAACTACTAATAGCGGGATTACCACGAATTACAGCGGCGGCTGGGACCCGCCTCAGTGTCCTAACGGGACGCGCGGCCTGGACTTCACCTCCGCACCCCTCCCTGTACGCCTCCCCAGCCGCACAGCCCAGGTGTCACCCACCGGCTCCCCGAGCAGCGCGCCCCCACCAGCGCCCCCTTAACTGCCCAGCAGCGGCAGCCGAACCGAGGGCAAGCGGCGGCCCAGACCCCAGGCCGTGTTCCTCTTCCAGGAGCTGGTCCAGGAACAACCGGCTCCCGCCAGCTTCCACGCGTTCTGGGCGGGTTCCGGCGTCCGCGCATCTGTGCGTCTGCGCGTGCGCGCGCCTCCTCCTACCGCCTGCAGCGCAAACTGCTCGGGTGGGTCTCCTGCTTTACCGGACCAGGCCACTGGGGCCGGGAGGAGCCAGGTGGGGCCCCTCCTGCTCGTCCCGCCGGGTCTCCATCCCCAGAGCCTTCACCCCGCCACCGACTGGGTCCTGGCACTGAAATAGAACCACGACTGCCCTGAGCCAGGCCACACCCCGCCAGCCCCACTTCCCCTGCTCACCTTCCCCTCCCTGTTACTACCCTCCCACCCCTGGCCAGGCCCAGTCTCCCACCAGAACTTGAAGACAGGGCTCCTTCTCCTCACACCGAGGTCCCTGCCCTGACACTCCAACCTGCTAGGTCCTAACCTATGGCCCCTACACCCACAAGCTTACCCCTCATGCCTCACCACAGGAGGCCCAACATCCTGAAATTGTCACCCTCACCTCTCAGCCAGGTCAGTTCCATTCTAAGTGGGCCCCACACCCCACAACCTGTACCCCCTCACAATGGGATCCCCTTCATTCTGAGCGCACCCCTAACCTGAGCTCATTCCCTCACCCCTCACCCTGTGGTTGGGGTGGGGAAATCCGGGCTCCAGGAATGATGACTACTGCCACCAGTGGGGGATCCAGCCTAGTGTGCACCTTCATATTTAATGTCTGAGGCTACAGGGCGAGGCAGGCTGGGCTGAAGGCGGTTCCAATTCCTGCCCTGGCACCCTGATCCCCGCACTCTGTGTCTCATCTGACCCGATGGGTCAAGGTGATCCCAGGCTGCCAGCCACTGGCCTGTGGGCCTTGGGTGGTTGATGGTCCTGATGGTGGTCTGGACCCCTAGGGCGGAGGCACTGGGCAGGCGGACCTTTGGGGTGGGGGAGTTCAGAGGGTGCACTTGAGCCCAGGGGTAGACAGCAGATGGTGGGCTGTGTGCATGGGGCTGTGTGTGTGGCCTGGCCTCAGCCCAGGTGGGTGCAGGGATATTGTTCATTCACACCAGGCCAGAGGGAAGAGGGACGGGAGATTTTAAAGCGTCAAAGATAGGAAGCTAAGGCTGGAGAGAAAAGTAGGAAGGTGCACTGGCCTGGCCACCATGGAGCCCGCCGGCGACGCTGGTCCCTTGCATCAGGGGAGACTGGCAGTTGACTGGCCAATGGGACATCCCCTGCTGTGGTATAGTTTACAGGCAATTGAAGGGATTTTGACAGGTAATTTTAATCCAATAATTGTCACTTTCTCTGCGGGAGATCAGGTCCAAAGTCATGGTGAATCCTGCAGGGTTCCTGCCTGAACTCCATCCTGGGACAATAGAGGACCCACCCAGGAATCATACTCTTAGCTCTCACCCAAAGGCACTGTAATAAAGAAGAACAAATCTGACTCCATATTGGATCTGTGCCTTTTCCTTTAACCCTCTGCCGTGTTTTCTAGGCTTACTCTTGCTAGCTCTGCACCTTTTGTAAAACAATGTTGCCTTTAGCCTGAAATAAACAGAAGATCCTATTCTCAAAACTCTGACCTTTAAGGATATTAACACTTTTGCACTCCTATAAAGATAACAAGTTGCAGAATAGAAAAAGTTTGTTTTGTTGCAGGTTTTACAGGAAGACCATGATCTGACCCACGTGGACAGCTGCAAAAGATTCCAAG
Organism: Camelus dromedarius; assembly: GCF_036321535.1. NCBI lineage: Eukaryota > Metazoa > Chordata > Mammalia > Artiodactyla > Camelidae > Camelus > Camelus dromedarius. Next base: position 271,068 of record NW_026989773.1, read on the forward strand.
GAACAAAGTAATCCTACACGAACAAGTTTGCAACAACCAACCACAGCCTCTCCCCTATTTACTAGAAAAGGAGCCTAAAGTCTGACTTGGGGAAGATGGTTCTCCAAGATATTAGTCTGCCATTATCTTGGTCTGAAGCTGTCTACGTAGACCAGGTCATAGTGCCTCTGTAAAACCTCTAATAAAACAAAAGTTATTTCCTATTCTGCAACTTGTCATCTTTATATAAGTGCAAAAGTGTTAATATCCTTAAAGATCAGAGCCTTGAAAACAGGCTCTCCTCTATATTTCAGGCTAAAGGCAACATTGTTTTACAAAAGGTGCAGAGCTAGTAAGATTAAGCCTAGAAAAGAGGGCACAGGGTTAAAGCCAAAATGACCGATCTTCTATGGAGTCAGATTTTTTTCTTTTTTATTATACTATATTCTATTTTTGTTCTAAGTTTATAAGAATAAAGTTTAGCCTTTCCCATTTTAAATTGTGCAATTTTAAGGAGCATTAAGTGCATTCACAATGCTGTGAGAACAATACCACTGGTTTAGACAATTGCCTTCTCAAACTAAAAGCTTGTATACAAAGCGCACCCCACATCCTACCTCCCCCAGCCCATGAGAAGCAATAATCCCCTTTCTCTCTCTATTTCTTTACCTATCCTGGAGGTTCCCTATCAATGAAATCATATAAAATGTGGCTTTTTTTTCTCGCTGCCCATATATCTTAAGTAGGGACGGGTGAATTTTTTGTTTATTTCTTTTCATGTTAATTAGCATTTTTGTATTTTGAGAGGAAAATCCAGATGGATTAAAGATGAGACGTACCAAATGACGCCCTTTTGGTAACTCTGTGCATAATCTCGTGGTAGGCACTGCTGTTCTAAGTGTGAAACCAGAGCCAGAAGGGAGATGCTTAGCTCTTCTTGTGGCAAAATAAAACCAAACTAAAGCAGAAAACAAAGGCCAAGAAAGACAGCTGGAAAGAAAAAACACAACCTGGAAAAAGCTTTCCTCAAGACCTAAGGTCGGAGTAAAGCTTCACATCGCTGTGGTGCAAAAACCTCTTGAAGCCCAGTGTTCTGAAAAGAAACAAAACACACACAGGCAGTTCCAACGAGAGGCAGTGCAGGTGGCCAGTGTGTGCTAGAGATGCTCGACCTGTAAGTTGAGGACATAAGCAGATGGACAGACTGCAGAGATAGCATTGGCCACCATCACACTGGCAGGTCTTTAGCCCGGTGACAACCAGCCCTGGTGACAACGTGAGCAGGCAGAGGCCCCAGGAGGTCCCCTGGAGGGAAGAGCAAATGGACGCTCCTCTCCGGCAGAACAAGGTACAGGATACATCAAAGTGCCACAGGAACATCCCTTCCCTAGCAGTGCTGGTCCTTAGATAAGATCCCACCAAAGTGCACAATTTTCAAAGATAATTTTTCTTTAGTAACATGAATTCAAAATAATCAATATGTCATCAAGGGATTTTCAGAAGTGACCTGCCCTGGGCCCGAAAAATACACAAACATAAATACACACATATACACATAAATATATACACATAAATATATACACACATACATACAGGAAAAGAGACAGACAGACTGAAACACAGAGAAGCAGGGGGACAGAGAAACAGAGAGAGAGACAAAACAGAGAGACAGGCACTGAGAAACAGAGACAGAGAGAAGGAACACTGGAGCTGTGAAGGAGTGGAACTCACGCACATTTTCACAAGTCAGTCTGCATGTCAGAACCTGGTCTCAAAGTCCATCCACCCTCCAGAGGAGGGTGTGGGGATCACACAAGGGCGTGGGAACAGAAGGCAAAAAATATGAAGCCATTGTGGGGCAGCCCACCACAGAGGCCGAGATGGGACACTGGGCCTGTATGTCAACATGACAGAATGACCTAGGAGGTTGTATGCCAGAGCGGACGATGTCAGAGTTGTATTTAAATTTAGTCGCACGACTGAGAGCTGGGAAGCAAGCAATAAGGAAAGAGACTTTCTCCAGACCTCAGGGCAGACCCAGGCCTGTGTGGCATTTGCTCTGCGCTCCGCCAGCCCTCTGTGGGGTCCTTCATTTGCTGAGTCTGTTCATGAGATCCCTGTGATGCCAGCCCGTGTGGGTGACAGATGCAGTAGGTGTTTCTAGGTCTAGAGACAGGATGGCTTCTCTAGGAAACAGGGGCCAGAGTGATCCCCAGTGTGCTGATGGGAGATTGGGGAGACCCTGAGAGGAACATGGCTTTTCCATGTTGATAGCACTACTGAGTGGGGGGAGCCATGTCTGAACCCAGCTGTGTCTTCAGAGCTGCAGCCTTGGCTGCATCCAGGCCTCTCCAGGGCTATGAGGGGGGCTGAGTTGGTGTCACTGTGTGTGGACATGGCATGGAGTGAGAAATGAGAGATTGGCAGCCCAGAAAGGCCCTTGGGGAGCTATGTGTCAGGAGGAAGCTTGGGTAAGTGGACCCCAGGAAGTGACCTCACTTCCCTGGCAATAGAGCCCAACAGAACTTGGAACCAAAGTCACCAGGCACCCACTCTGTAGAGAAGTCCCTACTCAGCTCACTTGATTGGAGACAGAGGCATGTTCTGCTGCATCCCATTATCCCGAGGCCGCAGCTCCCGGAAAGCCCGCAGCGAGGGGCTGTACCAACGCTGCCGGCGCTGGGTCATGTCTCACCCAAGATTCCTCTGGACTTTTGGCCAGAGAGACCCAAAGGTAACACAGGGAGGCCCAGAGCAGGCCCGCCCAGGCCGGGCCACCACTCAGATCCCACCCAGGTATCCCCACGGCCCCGTCCTGGCTGGTGGAGGTGGAGCAGTCATGCTGGGGATGGGTTTCTGCCTCAAGCAAGAGCAGTTCAGAGGCCTGGTGGGCCGGTCACATCCACAGCCCAGGGCAAAGCTGGCTGGCTGGGATGTGGAGAGCCAGGGAAGGGTCCTGCTGCCCAAGGTGGAGCCCATGCATTCTGGGTATGTCTTTTCCCCCCCGGGTGTCTGAGCTGAACAAAGTCTCGGTCTGATCTGGCAGCAGAGGGTCGAGTGGACAGAAGCAGGAGTGTTCCTGGCCGGGCAGGGCTCTGAGACTTCCAGGCCGGGTCAGCTGCTGGTCACTGTCATTGCAGAACTAGATACCATATATTGAACAGCAGCTGATGAATAAGAATACCAACGCCCCCTCCCCAAATGAAGGGCTGATGTGCCACTCTTCTGAGGGCCAGCGCAGTATCCAGGTGGGTCTGAATAATGAGGGGTCCCCACCACCATGGCCCAGGAATCAGTGGGGCAGGCCTCCGACCCAGACAACACCCAGGGCTCCCCCCAGGGACCTGTCCGGGGCAGACGGGTTACTCAGCACACCCGGCTCTGACCTGGAGCACCGTGCCCACCTCGCTGCAAGTAAGGTGGAGGACCAGGAGCCCCCGAAGCAGAGCCCGAAGGTCAGAAAGGCAGGGCTGGTGCATGTGTGCAGGTGGGGGAGGGGAGAGGGCTGGGCCAAACAGGGAGGTGTCCCCAGAGGCTACCGTTGGGACCAGAGCAAAAAATGGCCTCAGACCACCTGTCTGGAAGAATTCAGTCACAGAACACATCGTGTGGGCACTTTCTGGGTGGGAGATGTCTGGAAAGCTCTGGGAAGGTTTCTGTCTTTAAAGAGGCATATGGAAAAGGAGTCAGGTTGATAAATTTTTCCTCTCACAGCATAAGCTCTTCCACAAGACTTAAAACACTCTCCACATCCAATAGTTACAGAGGAGGCAGGGGCAGGGGAAGATGTCAGAGACCAAAAAAAGGACGATCTGGATCCAGCAGGAGACCCCGAGCTCCCTCCTGCCACTCCTGCAGCTCATCCTGAACTTGCATCTGCACCTGGACTGCTGGGCAACGGAGAACCAGTTCAGACATCACCACCCCCTGGGGCAGAGCCCCCTCTGCACCCACCCACACCTTCTTCTCCAAAATGTACTCCAAAATCCCACCGTCATCCCCCCCCCAAACTTGCTGTTCCTTCCGCTGGAGATGTTTTTGTTTGGTTTTCTTTAGTTTCCTTTCTTTGTTTCACATCATTTATGGCATCCTTTATTTTTCTTTTTAGAGTTTCATGTAATAAAATATAGACTTTTCCCCTTTTAAATTGTGCAATTCATGAGCATTATGGGCATTGACAATGTTGTGAGACCATCACTAACATCTAGTTTCACACTATTTCTTTCCTCAAAGTGAAACCATGGATCCAGAGAGCGCACTACCCTCCCTCCTCGCCCAGCCCCTGACAACCCCAAGTCCTCTTTCTTTCTGCGTGTCTTTACCTCTGCTGGGTGTTCCCTTTCAATGAAACTTTATGATAGTTGGCTTTTTGTGCCTTCCCACATGTTTTCAGCAGGGGCTGCTGGTTTTTCAGTTTTCACTTGAAACAGCATTTTTATTATTTTAAGGGGATATACAGGGGGATTAAAGATGTGATGTACAAAATGAAGCCCTTTTAGTAACTCTGTGCATAATCTCAGGGTAGACACTGCTGTTCCCCCTGTGACACCACAGCCAGAAGACATAAGGGAGATGCTTAGCTCTTCCTGTGGCAAAAACAAAATGAAACAAATCAAAAAAATTAGCAAAAGCCCAGAAAAACTGCTTGAAAGACAAACCACAACCTGGAAAAAGCATTGCTCATAACTCAAGTTTGGAGAAAGTTTTCCCATCCCTGTAGTCCAAAAATCTTTCAAAACGCAGTGTTCTAAACAGAAACAGAACAGACATGGTCAGTTCCAATGAGAGGCAATGCAGGTGGCCAGTGTGTGTTAGAGATGCTTGACCTCTCAGGTGAGAACACAGGCAGACGGAAACACTGCAGAGACAACACCGGTCACCATAACACTGGCGGGTCTTTAGTCAGGTGACAACCAGCCCTGGTGACAATGTAAGCAGGCAGAGGCTCCAGCAGATCCCCTGGAGGGAAGAGTGAAGGGACGCTCCTCTTCAGGAGAACAGGGTGCAGGACGCATCAAAGTGCCACAGATGCACCTCTTCCCCAGAAGTTCTGATCCTTACAGTTCATCCCACTAAAATCCTTACACACCTATTCAAAGATGCCTTTTCAAGGGTGTTCATCACAGCACTGGTTGCAACAGTCGGAATTAAAGCAACACTAATGTTGATGGAGAGGGGATTGGGTCCACTCGTTCTGGTTCATGTGGATGAATGAATGCTGTGCAGTTGGAAAAGTGGGTGTCTGGTCTCAACCCAATGTCAAGGGAGACCTCAGGGTGGAAGTATGCAGACCCACTGTCTGCATCCAGGGTCCCATCTGCATGACCACATATGTGTGAAATCAGTATAGATGTAAACTGATCTGATTGTGAGTGTGCGAGAGACAGAGATGGAGAAAGACATACTGAGAGACACAGAGACTGAGACATAAGCACCAAATCATTCATGACAGTCACCTCTGTGGGTGGGAATTACAAATCTCTTCTCTTTTAGGCAGTATTTCAATTTTTCATACTGTGTCTTTATTACTCTACTAATCCTAAAAGGATTAAAATCCTATGTTAATGTGACCCATTCATTGCTCATCTATGGAGTAATTAAAGTACATTAATCCTATTTTTAAAAGAATATAAAGCCTTCTCAGGACTCAGTTCCATGTCAGCTCCGTGGCAGTAGAGGTTCTCCAGGAGGTCGTGTCTCTTCTGAATCAGCATCCAATAGAGGTGAGGAAGAAGTACCAGACATGGACACTGAAGATTACAATAGATGAGAGATTCTGTCAAGAGAAATTAAGACCTACATTCACAGAGAATAATCCCATATTCATGGAGCAGAAGGCTTCATTCTACTAAGATGACAGTAGTCCATGAATAGATGTAAGGATTCAAAGTATGCCTACCCAAATCCCAGGTGGTGTTTTCCAGGAATTGACAATCAATATAAAATTCACGTGGAAAAGCCAGGGGCTCAGAATACATGAGTGAATCTTAAAAAAGAAGAACAAAGTTCGAGGAATGGAAAGTCAGATGGAACCCACGGTTAATATAAAAGCACTTTAGCTGAAGATACCTGAGATTCAATAGATGTAGAAGAAAACCTGTCATGGAAACCAATTTTCTCCTCTCCCTTTGCCCTATTAAGTTAGGTTGATAAAAAAAAGCCTTCAAATTTCACCATTTAACATGGTAGTTACTTTTCTGGTTGGCTCCTACTTGTGTATAAATAAACCGTTTCTCTCGTTCATCTCCTCTTTACTTCTGTGGGCTCTTTGGGAGGGACCCTGGATGTTGGGGACCTGCTCTTTTCTAACCTTCTTTAGTGATATCTTTTGTCCATGGTGAAGTGATTAAAAAAAAAAGAAAAGCTCATTGCTTTTGGGCCAGATTTGGAACATGTATACCTTTGGAGACCCCCTGGAGGAACAATGGGGTTCAATACTGCTGGGAGAATTTACTGGCTGTCTTGTCCAAATGCCTAACAAGACGCTATTTGCAAGGTTTTTTTTTTTTTTAAAGATTCTTACCCTAAAACAAATACCCTATCTAAACCTCTTGGACGATCAAATAGAAAGAAAAAAGGAGAATCATGTCTGGCCTAAGAACACTTCCTTAATAAAATGGAAGGACAGAATCAGATTCAGAGCAAAAATTAAAATCCATTTATACCATCAACCCTCCCACTCTTTTGTACACTGTCCTCATGTAATCTGCCAGATGGCGCCCTGGAGAAGGCCCTTTGCCCGGAACTCGTGCTCATTTTCAGAGCTCGGCCAAGCGGGAGGTTGGTCCCCAGGGCCTGAGAGGGGCTACTTGTGAAATCTTCTCTGCTGAGACCCCGTGGACTGAAGGGAACTGTGTGCTCTGAGTGAGAGCGAGCACACCGAGCCTCTGTGTAGGCATCTCTGAGATCATTCCAAAGGCACACAGCTCTAACTGTGGACACGGGAATTTTTGATAGGCATCTTAGTTGGAAATCTCCTCCTGGATAGAAAGAAGCAGATTCAAGATGTTGCAATTGGATGGGCAGGTCGGCCTCTCGAATTTGTCGATGAGGGGGACACGCAATTCTCTGCAGAAGTAGGAACACCCATCCCTGCTCTGCTGACTTCATCTACAGAGAAACAGAGACGCGGCTCTAGGGGGAATTAAACACCCACCAACCCTTCTTACCAACGTCAACGTCCCCACTTTATTCTCCTGTCAGGTCTCTGTACAAAAACTGTGGCTCAGCCCCAAATATCACATACCCATCACCCTGAACCACTCTGTGTCTGTGTCCAACTCGAGCATTAAGGCCTGTGACCGTTACTGTCAAATCGTGTCCCCATTTCAGCCCTTCTCCCACCATCATCCCAGCCCAACCTCGGTGTCTCTCTCCAGGTCAGCAGCACTTTTCCCAGTGCCTTCCCATCAGCTTACCTTGCCCTGCTTCCATTGCTTATTCCCCATATGTTACCCACAGCGGTCTTATTAAAGTATGAATCAGATCAAGTTGTTCTGCTTTGCAAAATACTCTCGTGATTTTCTGTTGTATTCAGAAGGATATCCGGAGTCCCTACCAAGGCCCTGTGTGATCCGGTCCCTCACCCGTCTCTGCAGCCTCAGGTCTCACCGTTCTGCTCCAGCCCATCTTCACCGCCCAGATGGTCCCCACTGGGACAGCTGTGTTTGTAACTCCAAGTCTCGTACCTACACTTCTCCCGGCCTGGGAGGCTTTTCTTGTCTGTTACATACGTGGCTTATTCTTTTGCTTCATTCAGGACTTTGTTCAAATTATTTTACCCACAGAAAGGACTTATCTGACCACATTATTTAAAATAGCACACACATATTTCTTATTCAATCATTTTCTCTCCTAATAAGTTTTATGTTTCTTTGTGGCAATTATAAGCACCTGGCAGTTCATAATATATTTATTTGCTTACTGGCTTATTGTCTATCTTTCTTACTAGACTTATATTCATGGAACCACAAATAACTGTTTTAACCAGTAACTTTCATGCCACCTTTAAATGAATTCTTTATAAGGTGAGAATTTCAGAGGTTTCCACGGGTTGCTTAGGGGAAAAAAGAGAAAGAATTCAGGTTGAACTAGGTTATTAAGGACGTGGGAGTTGGTTATTTATTTTATTCATTGTAGTGTGTATCTGTTAATCCCAAACTCCTAATCTAGCAAAAGACTGAGCTGATTACTATGTAAAAAATGTTTTTTTCTTTTAAAGTTGGATTGTTTGAGATCTCTTTTCTTCTTTGTTCTTTTTCTTTTGTTAAAACAGAATTTTCCTTATTATTTTTTTACATTGAGGTACTGGGAATTGAACCCAGCACGTACTCTACCCCTTGAACTATACCCTCCCCTCCAAAGACAATTATTTTTATACTTTGACAATACCATACTGAATTAATAATTTTTTACTCCATTTTCCCTTCAGAGAGTTTTTAACTGAGAGAGAGAGTCAGAGGAAGCCCTGGGCCATCCCTTCATTCTCAGTGGGGTACTACACAGCACAGAAGCTAGGCTGTCGCCAGGCCCAGCTCACCTTTCTGCTCTGAGGGTAGACTCAGGCCACTTCTCTAAACAGAGACGTGTTAGAAGCAGCAGAAAGCCAACTAGCGAGCAACAATGACAAAACAGACCCACCTGCAGTTGGACATCATCTGATCTGAAATGACCCTCTTAAAGCTCTTCTTCCTATTAGTGGATGGTTTTCAATAATATTCCCAAGGAGATGACTCTCACTCTATTTTTCTGGATTTCTTGGGCATTCTATGACTTTGACTGCAGGCTTGATTTTCTGCACAACTTCTGCAGGGAAGCCAGGCAGAAAACATGAACGGACCCTGCAGGCCACAGCTGAGGCCTCCGGTCAAAGCATCCTTGTTGTGCAGAGCCTACGTTCATGGGACCATTTTCATTACTGCTGTAATTAGTTCTCACCCAATTGTCCCACTGAAAATGTTTATAGATGGAAGGTGGTCTGACGCAGGTGAGCAGTGGGGATGTGGGATGAAGATGGCAGACAGACTGGAAGGAGAGACGGGAAATATTTCCTCAGGCTTCAGTTTGGAAGATTTCTGATTTTCATATGGACATTAAACTGGGTCAGGATGAAGCGCCGTTTACTCTATGACGGGGTGATGTACACGTATCCCTACAACTTCTAAAAAATATGTTGAAGTTGGACGTGACAGCCTAGGGGACAGACAACTTAGAGTGACACCTCCGTTCCAGGCTGCCTATGATCTTGGGCTCACAGAGAGAAAAAGAATACACATATTTTTCCTGTGTAGCTCTATGTGAAATTATTTTGACCCTTGCCGAATGGTGTAAGATCAGAGATCATGTAGTCTGTCTTACGTCGCAAAGGCAACAATTCTTCTTGATGAGTCAGCAGACTGTTTCCGATGGCCCGGGGTCTGTGCCAGACATTAGCTGTCTAGACAAATACCACACAGCCCCCATCCCTCAAGGAGATCACAGTGTGTCATGGAAGAGACAAATTTAAATAGGTTTTCAAAACAATGTGTTAAGATTCACTTGGCATCATGTTTACTGTATGTTCAGAGGGGCTTTTGCACTGCCTGGGGCAGGGTTCTAGAAGGTAGGGAAGGTGTCAGAGAGGAAATGCTTTCTGCACTGACATCTGAAGGATTCCAGCAAATCTGTAGACCAGGAGAGTGCGTGGTGGGGACGGGATTCTCAGCAGCTTGCGTGTCTCGTGCAGAGGTCTGGTAGTGTCTAACAGCACTTTGCAATTAGGGAAGGAAGGTCAGTGAGGCTAGAGGCTGTGAGGAACTAACGGAAGCTGAGGCTGAGAAAAAGCAGCAACTAGGTTATGAGAAGGTGTGACGTTAAATCAGGGAGCTTGGACTTCCTCACTTATGCAGCGGGGAATTCTTTGGGGTTTTAAGGAGGAGAGTGACACAGATTAGCCATTAAAAGTGAGCAAAGTGGATTGTTCACTCTAAAGAACAGCACTGGGGAGACTAGCAAGGGGTGGGAATTAATGCACTGGGGAGTGAGGGGCGTGGACTTAGTTGGGGGATATTAAGGAATAGAATTGTAGTACTGACGGGGGTGAGGGAGTGGAAAAGTAAAGGAAAACTCCCAGATGTATGGCACGGAAAACAGATGGGATAGTGATGCCATTGTTTGAAGAAGTAAACCTACTACTGAGCGAGTGTAAATTCAAACACACAGAGCTTGAGATTTTTATGGGCTAATCAATTGGGAATGTCTACTTGTCAATTATAAGTATATTTCTGGGACTGAACTGAGATGTCCTTGCTGGAAAAGATTTGACAGTTAATCAGTGGACAGAGAGCAGTTGAAGCCACGGGAATAAATGCCACCCACTGACATTTTATCAAAGAAAAGGGAAGGAGGGCAATTCTGGTTCAGAAAATATGGCAGACCGGAAATTTGAAGACCCACTCACTAAAGACACATAAAAACGTAGGACACAATGCCGCCAATCTTTTATTTATTTATTTATTTTTTTACAGGCACCTTTATTGTGGTATGATTCCTGTAAAGTAAATTACACATATTTCACATGTACTATTTGATGAATTTGGTAGATGTCTACACCCAGAAAACCATCACCACAATCAAGATAGCTAACATTTCCGTAACTCCCCAAGAGGGACACTTTTCCAATTCCCATAATTATCCCTTCCCATCCACTTCTCTCCCTGGTAACCGTAAGTTTGTTTCTCTATGTCTGTGGGTCTGTTTCTCTTTTGTAGTTAAGTTCATTTGTGTCTTTTTTGATTCCACATATAATTGAAATCATATGGCATTTTTCTCTTTTTCTGGCTTACTTCACTTAGAATGACTATCTCTACGTCCATCCATGTTGCTGCAAATGGCATTATTTTGTTCTTTTTAATGGCTGAGCAGTATACCTTTGTATAAATATACTACTATATCTTTATCCAGTCAGCTGTCGATGGACATTTGGGTTGTTGCCATGTCCTGGCTATTATAAATAGTGCTGCAGTAAGCATTGAGGTGCATGTGACTTTTTGAATTAGAGTTTTCTTCTGACATATGCCCGGGAGTGGGAAGGCTGGATCATGAGTTAAGTCTATTTTCAGCTTTTAAAGGAAATTCCACACTGTCTTCTCTAGTGAAAATGCAGCCCATTTTGTGAAAGCAGACCATGCTCAGAAAATAACTGGTATTTCTAGGGGCCAGACATGAAGCGCAGTGAGTGTGGCCTGTTCAAGAATAAGAGGGCAGTCTGCCAGGTCTGGAGGAGAGTGACAAGGGAAGTGTGGTACAGGTAGGATTCAGACCACGTGGGGACATGACAGGCTGGGATAAGGAGCCTGGACTTCCAGTCATCCCTTGGTAATCATGGGGCACTGTTTCCAGGACTCCCCCGATGTCAACATCCATGGATGCTGACGCCTCTTGTATAAAACGGCATAGGACTTGCATGGAAATTATGTGCACCCTCCCATGTACATATATATATATATACACAAACATTTATTATTGAGTTATAGTCATTTAACAATGTTGCATCAAATTCCAGCTTAGAGTACAATTTTTCAGTTATACATGAATATACACGTACATTCGTTGTCACATTCTCTTTTGCTGTGTCCTCCTGTGCACTTTAAATCATCTCTAGATTACTCACGGTATCTAATACAACATGAAAGCTATGTAAGTAGTTGTCAGTGTATGGCAAATTCAAGTGATGCTTTTTGAAACTTTCTGTTTTTCCACGAATATTTTCAAACCACTGTTAATTGAATCTGCTGGATAGGGAGCCCCTAGATATGGAGAACCCCCAAGCTCTTCCTTTCCACCCCCTAAATTTCCACTGCAAGCACTTAAGGGGTCCAAACATAGAAGAGCACCATCTACCTGCTGGAAACCCTGAGGAATTCCTTCAGCTTATGTAGCACAGGAGAGAATGTATAGGGAAAACTAGTCGGAAAGGACGGCCTGCCTGGAGAGGAAGGAGGAAAGACCGCAGTGGAAGCCAGCTCGCACCCTTACTGGAGCTAGCTGATAGCAGTGAGGGACGCCGAGGAACTGGAGGCACGTCACATGGGGGGCGATCCTGGCCACCATGTGCAGGGTTCGCATAGCTGGGACACAGTTTGCAAGATTAAAATAACAAGGGGGGAGAGGGGCTGCCTCAGCCCCGGGATCCTGACAACGGCCACAGCGCCGTGACCCCAGCTAATGCAGCTCCCCTAGTAAGCCAGAAAAAGGAAACTCTGAGCCAAGATATTGCAGATTCCACCGCAGCCACACGGATAACTAGATCTCTAAGCTGACAAAATGTAACCAATGGAAACAGGAATCTTTCCTTTTCTCTTCATTTGGACCTTTGGACAGGGAGCCACAAATCTCGGATGTGAACCATCTTTAATCCAATAGAGAGCTCACTTTTTCAGGAATAAGCATGGAGAAAAAGAGTGGGGTGATGGTTTAAAGCGGAAATCAAAGTGGAAGTCCATCTGAGAAATGGTAAAAACATGCATCTCAATGAATCCGAGTTATGGCGAAAAGAAGGAGGAAGGTTAAGGAAATCTCTATCCAGCAGACAAGACTAGCCAGTCATAAAAAGACAGCACTTTAAATGATGAAAACTGTTTTTGTTTTTTGGTGATGAAAAACAATGCCATAATTTAAAACAAGGCTTGGGCCATCAACAACACCCTGAGAGTTGTTGAGGAGGAGAACATAAAGCTGCATATAGACATGAATGGTTTCCAAGTCCACCGCTCGGAAAAACTTAGCCAATCATGTGTCCAGTTGATTTGAAAATCCCGATAAGTAAATAACTCAAAAGTGGGAAAGACATGGTATTAAATAGTGATAGTGAGCAATGAAATCCAAGAAGTTTATACCTATATTTTCATTGTTAATATAACAAACTGAAAGCAACTCTCAAAAAGTAGTAACTGGAGGACACTTACACACACACACACACACACAAACGCACACACACACAATCTGGAACAGCAGAGAGGTAAAATATGCTAAATTTATCATTATTGTGGAACAGGATCTAATAATTATTTCATTTTTGATAGTGTTATAGGAATACTGGTCCAATTACATAGAAAGTTATGAACTTAGAAATATTTATAAAAATTTAGAGAGAATTTTCATTAAAAGGCAATATAGCTTCCAAATCATTGAAGAGAAAATTAACAATAAAAAAATTAATCAATCCAGCTAATATGGAGTAACAGAGACCATATTTACCATCCTAAATTAAACCACAAAATGGATACAATATATGAAGCAATGATTTTTAAGAGAGGTGAAACGATCATCCACTAGGACCCTGTCCTGCCACCCCCATAACAAGGCTGCTAGGCCTCCTACTGCCATCACCAATAATGTCCACCAAGACACGGCATTTCCTTCCTCTGCTCCTACTGCAGAGCCAGTTCTGAGCAGTCCTTTTCCAGATTTTGGCAGACAGCTCCCAGAAGTGCTCTCTTGGGTCTTGGTCCCTTTTGGCCACCAGCAAAGGGATCAAGGATGAGCAGTAAGCCTCCTTACTCATCCAAGACCTAGGAACCTATCTGATTTCTGAGCAGGGCTTCAATCTTGTCTGCTGTCTGGTACTCTCTGCCCGGCTTCCCGAGTCCCCGGATTGGGCAGCCTGCACGCTGGCCACAGCCCATCAAAATCTGTTCCCCCGCCATGAGGCCACGCGTGATCGTGAGCATGGCTCCAGGCCTCTGGAGCAGCGTGGCTTGGACTGCGTCCTGGCCCTTGGCGCGCGAGTTCCATGCCCTTGGTTGAGTCAGTTAACATCTCTAAGCTAAGTTTCCTCATCAGTAAAATGAAGACATATCAATATGTTAAAAAAAAAAAAATCAGAATCGGGGCGGAATAAATTTCTGATGACTGAAGATTTTTTAAATTTTGAATTATACAGCAAAAGACATCATACAAATTTTACTACTTCAGAATTCTAAAGGACAGCTTCTACTGTTAAAACTAATGCATGAACGTACACACAAACACACGTGCAGACACACTGACTCTGATACACATACATCCCTACACACACACGTACATGGACTCATGTACCACACACACACATAGCATGCACAGAACCACATATATCCCCAGGGGCGCCTGTGCACAGCCACACACACACTCACAGTCATGTACCACAAAATTCCCCAGGTGCGTTCGTGCGCACACACACGTCATAACCACCTTTGGCATTATTCTAAATCAATTTACAATTGAGGGTCTCAGTGTCCATTGTTTTATCCTCTCAGAAGATCCTGACTTCGGAGCGTGAAGCAGGAGCCCTTCGTCGCTGGAGACGGTCTTTGCCACTTACAGTCTCAGTAGAGCCAACATAAATGCTCTGGACCTTTGGAAGTGCAGTTCCAGAGCATACCTGGGAGCTCACATCCTATATATCTAAACATTTTAAGTGCAGTAGGTTCTAAAGTCCTGCCTTTACAAATATATATTTATTATAAGCAGGAAGGCCAGGTTCAAAATTAGAATTCCCAGACACAGGGGAGTCCTGCAAAGAAAGTGAGCGTGTGGGGAGAGCTGATTCCCAGACTCTGATCACTAGCCTGACCCTTTTCTTCCCAATGCTGGGTCCATCCCTTGCCATAAGGGGCGTTGGATGTGCACAGGGGGACACTCAGATTTCACGTCCGGGCTCTGCCTATAACCTCCATGCAAACAGCTGCCCTTTAGTCTCTCTGTGAGTCCTGGGTATCTGAAATCCGGGGAGAGCCAGTGCAGGCACTAGAAATGGGTCAGGGGCTGCTGAGGCAGGGCATTCGGGGTCCTGGGTTTCTAGAGCATGGGGTGGAGCCAATGACCATGTCCCCTTGGTCCTGCTGACGCCACCCGATGGAGGGGGTGGCCAGAGGAAGTGTCAAGGCCAGGGGGACAGTCTACAGTGCAGGACCGAGGGCAGCGTGTCCCCTTGCAGGGGTCTAAGGCGAGAAGCCCTAAGGAAAGTTCTGAGGAGGCTGTAATGTATCATCATTCCCATTAATTAAAAAAAAACAAAAGCTTACCACAGGCGTGCGTGGGAAGGGTTTTGTTCTAACAAGGGAATGCACTTGCCAACGTCTGGCCATAGAGGGCTGGTGGGCTTGCCAGGTTGACGAGGAACCGAGAGGCCGTTATTCTCCACTGGGTCTAAACACTGCCTGAATTCCTCCAGGTGACACTTAAATGCAGTGAGACATGGAACCCTCTCAAGTTGTTAAAATATTCATGGTGAGCCATGCAACTCTCTCCTCATTCTTGGCTACGAAAGCACGATAAACACAGGTGGGAATCTCATCAGCCTGTTGGTTGGTTCACTGTCCATCTGGTGCCCCCTCTTGTAGGAGGCTTTATCACATCACCCAGGGCTGATCCATCTCATGATCACAGCTGATTTTCTGCAGGTGGCATCACTTGCTGGTGACACGAAGGAGACATGTTAGCCACCTCCCAAACACTGAGGCTTCTCCTGGGAGGAGCCTGCAGACCACCAGTCCAGCCTCTGCACAATGATGCTCCTCAGTGTCACTCCCGGCTTGCTGCCCTGGCCTCTAACTCTGGCCAGAACCTCGCTGGATTGTCGATAAATGTCACCCATGCACCACGTCTAAGCTTCGCGTCCAGATGTGACCATGGTTCTTCTTTTCTTCCCATCGATGGATTGTTTGATCTTTGTGTAATCGTGTCGGCAGGAAGGCCAGTACCGCCCTCTTGAGGTCTCCCAGAACCGCCTCTCTCTGTAACTGTCCTAGCGCCCCAGGGGATCGGGTCTGAAGCCTGGCACTCAGACACGAGGATGACAGCTGGAGAGATAGGAATCCACTCCTACTGTGGCTTCTACTGAGGCTCGATGTGCCCATAGAAA
Source organism: Camelus dromedarius (assembly GCF_036321535.1). Taxonomy (NCBI): domain Eukaryota; kingdom Metazoa; phylum Chordata; class Mammalia; order Artiodactyla; family Camelidae; genus Camelus; species Camelus dromedarius. The sequence continues at coordinate 286,927 of NW_026989773.1, forward strand.
CGGATCCCACAGGCCCTGACTTCACTTGACTCACTGCAGGGATGCTCCCAAACTGCCCCATTCCCCCCAGAGACCGAGGGCTTTCTGCTTGTTCCCGAAAGCCCCACCCCCGAGGGGGCACTGGGTCCAGTGGAGCATCCAGCCTGGTTCCCCGGCAGCCCTTAGGGCTTTTGTGGGGCCTGGAACATCAACTACCCTCCCCTAAGGGGCCCGTTTGTCCTTTCCAGCCAACAGACCTAGGTCATAAGCACTTTAACTCACCTGAGGGTGTTTTCCTCACTTCAGGGGCAGTGAAGACGGGGCTTCTTCACACTCCAAGTGCCCCCGGTCTGGATGCAGACAGTCTGGCTCTCCACCCAGTCCTGCAGTTCCCGGCCACACCTGCTGCTGGTCACTGAGTCTGTGCTGTGTTCTCTTCCAGGACAAGAGGTGCACTCTGCCCCCAACCCCGCCCCCACCAGCGGTGGCAGAGGCGGCGGACAGGCAGGTGAGATGGGGCCTGAGACAGTGCCCACAAATCAGTGCCCCAGAGGCCGCTGGTGACTAGAGGGACCACGCGGCAGAAGCCAGCATGGGAAGGGAGGAGGATGAAAGTTCAGGATAAGGAGATGAAAGGGGGAATGGATAGCACCGTGAGTACCTAGACCATGAAAGGGAAGAGAAAAGACAGTGACAGCTGGAGCGGTGTTGGTGTTAAAAGTTGAGGGCTTTTTTTTAAAATTTTATTAATTACCAATATATATTGACAGATTTCTTATTTTATTAAAGATTATGTGCCATGTCATATAACAAGATATAGTATGTTATTATTTATTAAATAATACATAATAGAAGATATACTAGCATATTATGTTCTGTTTATTTATTAGCAGATTGTATATAATATATATGTAGGTGTTTATATACATAACATATAATTCATGCATCTATGTAATATATAACCCATAACAAATAATGTAAGATTATCATTAATATATAACAAGATTACATAAAAATAATGATGTAATATTACCCATTGTATGTCTTGGTTCATGACACATTCTCATCATAGATGCCTGTCAGAGGTATTTATGTATTAAAATTAATATTAAAAGACACAGTTATGAACATATCACCCAGCATCATAACAGGAATATTGACAGAGACATACTGTGTCCTCTTTCCCTATCCTGTTCTTGGCCTCTTCTCATAGGAAATAACCATCATCCTGACTCCTGGCTTACCCTTCTCTTGCGTTATTTTCACACACACAATATTTAAGATCAGTTAAAACAAATGAACTGCAGGTACATGCAATGAAATGGATGAATCATACACTCTATGTTAAATTGAAAAAGTAAGCCCTAGAAGGTGGCCTATAGTGTGCTATGCTTTTAACTGTGTATATATATGACAACTAAACTCACTAAATTAAGAACAACTACAGCTAGAGTCCAGGTGGGAGAGAGACAGATAAAATTTGAGGTGAGCAGGTTTGCTGCAGGTGAGCGAGATCCTTTCCAGTAACATGTCATTCTCTCTGAAGCAGGAGGCAAGGCCATCTGCTGGGAGTCAGGGAAGAGAGAGGGAAGCTTCAAGGTGTGCAGAGAGCAGAGAACGTTAACACCACTGAGTGATAAGTGGGGAAATGTGCTCACTAGAGAAATCCTGGAGGATTGCCTGGCAGCGGCAACATGGTGGGCATTGATTTGTAGTCTTAGAAACCTGTGCTGGGAGAGCCTGCTGCCTGCAGGCTCAGAACAAGTAGAGCTGGGTGAACCGAGATGGAAGTCGGCCTGGTGAGGAACTGAAAAAGTCAAGGCTCAAGGGGGTTTTGTCTCTCATAAAGAGAGTGCTGACTGTGGATGCAGAGCTGGAAGGTGGGGAAGTGGAAGTAAGAGGAACGTGGACAGGCAGGGAAGCAGAGTCAGTGCATGATGCCCCAGTGAGGGTGAAGGAGTGCCAGGGAGGCTGGTGGAGAAGCAGCTTGACGGCTAGAGGTGGGCACTTAAAGGAGAGAGCATGGAACTTGTGTGGAGACACGCCCGGGTATGAGCCCGGGGGTAGGGTGAATGGGGGGTGGCTGGCTCAGGCTGACGGAGAAGAAGACCCTAAAATGACCACACTGGGTGGAGGAGGGAGAATGAACTTTTACGTCTTGATGGTAGGAGGCTAGGCAATACAGAGCTGGTGGTCCAGGTGCTCCTGACTGAGGCAGATGAGCAGGGAGGCCAGGGTGGCAGGCACTGATAGGAAAGGATCCGTGTTTTCCAGGTGCTCCCACGAGGGGAGGAGCAATCATCTGAAGGTGGAAAGTGAGCACAAGGAGGCCAACCCAGGCTCCTGGTCAAACTGGGGTTGTGAGGGGGCAAAGTGTCAACTCCAGAGATGGTTACCCAGGAAGCAGGGACCACGGGTGAAGTGAGGGGACACTCAGAGAAGAGAGGGAGAAGAGTCTTCTGGGTGTAGGGGGAAGAGAGGCCCCAGGACAACGGAGCACAGGGGCACAATGATGAGGATGGACTGGCTCTATGGTGACACTGAAGGGATGGCTGGATCTTTGTCCTGAGGTCTTAGGTTGGGGGGGCTACTGGCCTCATGAGGATCCCCTCTCAGCAGCCTGGACAGACGCTCCCGCTCCTGAGGTCTGTGTGGCCACCACTGTTCCCGGAGGGGCCCTGCCTCCATCTTTTCTTATCAGACTTTCCTGCCCAGCCCCCGACTGCCAGCGAGGGAGCCTGGGCCTCGAAGCTGCTTCCCGTGGAGGGACACAGGCTCCTCGGAGAAGCAGGCTGATCTTACTTTTCTCCGTAACCCAGAGCCTAGCAAAGCGCCAGCCCATGTGTGGGCCATGTAGGGGCTAGGATACTTACCAAACTAACTCAAAGCAGTAGAATAGCTGAGCCAGAGGAAGTGATCACTGAGCCCACAGAGTTCACTGCCCACACCGCCATTCTACAGATGAGGAATCAGAGACCAAGCGGTGAAGCAGCCTTGGCCAAGGTCACGCTGCTCTTAAATGCTGGCCTGTGTCGGGCATGCCAAGTGATGTGCTGCAGTGAAGGGGCTGAGAGGGGGCTCTGGGGCCAGACATCTTGGGTTCAATTCCCAGCTCTGCCATTTATTAGCCGTGTGATTAATTAATGTCCTTACCTTTAAAGTGGAACTCATAGTGGTGCGAACTCATTGGGTTGTCATGAACACAGCGTTCATGGAACAGCAGGACAGAGTTCTGTAAGGGTTTGCTATTGCTTTGGTTACTATTATTATCACCAATTGAACCCTGAAATGAAGAACAAAGGCAGCAAGAATTTTTATTTTAAAGGATTTTAAAATCCTCTGATGAATGCTTCATTTCATCTATTCAAGTTTGCATTTGACACTTATTAACAACTACACAATGGATGACTTTTGAGGCACTCTTACTTCATGTCTTTAATTCTCACTAATGACACAGGCTATTTAACAGGCAGCAGTTTCTTTTCCAGGAAGAGGGACAAAAGGTTAAAATGTCTCAGTGCCTCTCGGTCCCCAGTGAGTTGGTTGTGACCTGTCAACCCAGCTTTGGGGAAGTGCCCGCTCCCCCTGGGCTCGCTGAGCTGCCCCGCAGCCTCCGGGGGCGCCGTACCCCACACGAATCCAGTCTCTTTGTTCCTATCTTTGTTTCAGATCCCTCAAGGACTGCCCATGCCCCAGGGCCCCATCTGCCCCGCCAGCCTCGCCTGCTGGAATCCAGGACACTATCCTGGGTCTCAACCATCCTCTGTTCATATGACCGCCCCACTACTCTACATTTTGTCCTACAAGTGTGGGCTCCTGTGGCTCGCCACACAGCAGGGGTCTCCCAGTCCTCCACCTTGGGTAACTGCATTGTCCTGCACAGTGCCTAGCGAACCCGTGTGGAGGCAGGAAGAATACAGAACAACAGGTGCTCAGAGGGGCTGCCTTTCCCACTGCAGGGGCCCTAGAGAGCTTTCTCCCGGCTGGTTATTCACAGGCGCTGAAGCTGTGGAATCTCGATCTCACCAATTTAAAGGGCACCATCACTAATTACAAAAGCAATCATTTCTTCAGTAGCAAAAGGAGAAAAGACTTTGTTCCCCACCTCCAACTTTTTTCCTCCACCTTCAGATGTTTCTCATCTCTGGACTAGGGTAGAAAGCAACTCACAGAATATTATTTTTCAATGTTTTTTCCCACTCTGAAGATTGCTTTCCCAGAACCGATGAAGGCTAGAATGGACTTAGCTTTCCTGGACTGAGTATTCAGTGGCCTGGGGTGGGAAGGGGAGGGGGGAGGGGAGATAACTCAGCAATATTGAACCTAACAGAGACATTACAATGTTCTATTCTAAACAGAAAGGAAGCAGGGTGCTGTAGAAACAGGAAAACCATAGTTGGAAATGCAATAACGAGTTACAAGAGAATAAACATAAAGATGTAAAAATGAAAAAGGACATCAAAATAAAAAAAGGTGGGAATGGGAGAGGGGAACAAGAAAATATAGATTTTTTTCTTTCTTTTTTTTCTTCATTATTCTTAGGATGTGTTGGAGCCTAAGCGATTATCAGTCTAAAGAAAATAGATATAGTAATGGGTTGATATATTTGAAGAATAAGGTAACCACAAATCAAAAGCATACAATACAGTCACAAAAAAACCAAAAAGAAACAAACTCAAAATGGCTTAAAGACTTAAATATTAGACAAGACACTACAAACTTCTCTCAAGAAAACATAGGCAAAACATTATTTGACATACATCTCAGCAATGGTTTCCTAGGGCAATCTAAGCAACCCAAGCAACAGAAATAAAAGCCAAAATAAATAAATGAGACCTAAATAAACTTATAAACTTTTGCACAGCAATAGAAACCATAAGTAAAACAAAAAGACAACTTAAGGAATGGGAGAAAATATTTGCAAAAGATGAGACTGACATTGGCTTAATTTCTAGACTATATAAATTGTTCATACAACTTAATAAGAAAAAAATAAACAACCAAATCCAAAAATGGGCAGAACAGCTAAACAAGCAATTCTCCAATGAAGACACACAAATGGCCAATAGGCATATAAAAAAATGCTCAGTATCGCTCAATTATCAGAGAATTGCAGCTCAAAACTACAATGTTATCATCTCACACCAGTCAGAATGGCCATCATTCAAAAGTCCACAAACCATAAATGCCGGAGAGGATGTGGAGAAAAAGAAACCCTCCTACATTGTTGGTGGGAATGTAGTTTGGTGCAGCCACTGTGGAAAACAGTATGGAGATTCCTCAAAAGACAAAAAAAAAAAAAAAAAAAAAAGACTTATCACCTAGTCCAGCAATCCTGCTCCTGGGCATATATCCAGAGGGAACCTTCATTCCAAAAGATACCTTCACCCCAATGTTCACAGGAGCACTCTTTACAATGGCCAAGACATAGAAGCAAACTAAACGTCCACTGACAGATGACTGGATAAAGATGTGGTATTTAGATATAACAGAATATTACTCAGTCATAACAAAGAAGGAAATAAAGCCATTTACAGCAACTTGGATGGAACTGGAGATTATCTCACTAAGTGAAATAAGTCAGACAAAGTCAAATATCATATGATATCATTTATATGTGGAATTTTAAAAAAATGATAAAAATGAACTTATTTATAAAACAAAAACAGACACACAGACTTGTAAAACAAACTTAGGAGTTTGGGATTAACAGATACAAATTACTATATGTAAAACAGACAAACGACAAGGATTCACTGTAGAACACAGGGAACAGTATTCAGTATCTTGCAACCTATAATGGAAAAGAACCTGAAAAAGAATAGACTATGTATATTTACAACTTAATCACTATGCTGTATACCTGAAACTAACAAAACAGCACAGGGAGTGAGTCCTTCTGGGACAAGGCCTCTGTGGCAGTGGCCTCCTTGTCACCGCTCCATCTCACCAGGAGGCCAGGGTTTTCAGAGGTGAGCGGACATAGAGCTCATACACTTCAAATTGATTACCCGAAAAAACTATGGAAAAACCAAATTCACCTGCAGTGTGGAAAACATGAGCAGGGCCCCTAAGCAGACCGACAAACCCAAAGTAAGATGGCCCGTTGTTCAGATCGGAACCAGAACAACGACTACCTGGCCCCAGTTAAATTACCACCTCACCTGCAATGAACTGCTCGTACTCTATGTCAGGGATGTTTCTGTTGAGACTTGGGAGTTCAAAGGAGTCGGACCAGGGATCGGGGCTCTGCCAGTGGTAGAGGTGGCCCCAAGGGAATAGCACCAGTACCGGCTCCTCCATCTTCAGCAGGGTCTTCAGGAGGAAGGCAATGTGGATGCAGACGTTCCTACGGAGGCTGAATCCCTCTGGAGGGTTGACGTCACACAGAAGGTACCTGGCAGGGAGCAAAGGAGAGCGGGTCATCAGGGCCAGGCCTCTGCACAGGAATCCCGGCTTAGATAGAACAGATACAACGGGAATCCCTGCACAGCCCATGGCCTAGACTCCAGACACATTCAGCAGCTTCTGGTTTGTAAAGTGGAGGCACTGAACACCCATCTCCATGTGGCCAATTACTTCAAGTCCGGGAGCAGTTGTGGAAGACATCTTGGCATCCGTCTAACACCAAGCACCTGACTAGCACCTGAGCACCCGTTCTCCAGGGGCTCTCAAACTTCTTGTTTTACAGAACCCTATACACTCTTAACAATTACTGAGAACTCCAAAAGGCTGCTATTTATGTGAGTTAAATCTATCAATATTTCCTGTGTTAGAAGTTAAATAAGAAGTTAGAAAAAGTGTATGAATTCACTTAAAAATATTAACAATCTACTGTATGTTACCATTAATACTCTTAAACAAAATATAATTCTATTTTTCAAAAGAAAAATCATTAGTGAGAAGAATAGCAGTGATTTTAATTTCTGCAAATCTCTTTTGGACTGGTGAGAGCTGAATTCTCCTATCTGCCTCTGCGTTCCCTGTTTTGTGATATCACAGGCCAGGTTTTCCCTGGAAAACCCCACAGGAACTCGGGAGAGCAAGAGTGTGCAAAAGGCAGGTGACATCCCGGCGTTTCTATGAAAATGGTTTTGCACCTCAGGGGCCTTGGATACACTTTGATAACTGCTGCCCTATCCAAGGCGAGACTCTTCTACACAAGAGCCAGGCAAGGGTCCTGGATTCTGTAATGAGTTACCGCCACCACACCCCTCCCTTTTCTGTGTGTTTCTCATAAACTCCATTACTGCAGATGAGGATGTAATCCTCAGCTGGGGCCTCTAATCCCAGAAGGCTGCTAACTTCAAGAGAGAGGGTCCCATCTACCATCCCTACACCCCGCATAGTTTATTTTGAGTCAAGCCCTAGATAACTACTTATCGGCACAGACCCTTGTGTCTTATTCCTGAGGTTGACTGAAGGAACCCACATCTGGATGGAACTGAAATTTCCCTGCAGATAAACAAGGCTGATAAACCACCTCATTCCAACATCTGACTCTGGGGCTCTTCAAAACCCGGGTAAGGACCCGCTTCATCTAAGAGGGGTTCTCCGCCTGCCCGTCCCGGTGGGTTCTGGGAGGCCGTGGCCACCAAGGGCTACCCAGACTCGCGGCCCCAGCCCCAGGGCCTGAGGGGGAGGAAAGCTTGAGGCTGTGCCCAAGCCCTGCCCCGCCCCGCCCCAACACCGATCCCACCCTGGTTCATGTCCACCGGCCCCGCCGACGGCGCGGATGTACGTTTACCATCTGTGAGACGCCGCCCCAGACAAGATGTCGGCCGCCTACTTACCAGGCCAGAACTAGTCGCCTGGCCGAGCAAGCCGCCATCCCCAGCAGCAAGCACCGCCATGGTCCCGGGCAGCTGCACACTTCCGGAGCCCGCTGCCCGCCCCAGAAGCTCAGGCCAGCCCGCGCGGAGCGCGGCGCCTGTAACCATGGCAACGCCGCAGGGCCATCCTCTAGCGCTTGCGTCGAGTGTCTTCCCGAGTCTAGATGTGCTAGGGCAGAACTTGCGGAGCCAATGGGAGCCAGGGCGCGGCCAGGACGGAGGTGGGGGAGGCTTATGGGGCAGCCGGGCGGGGCCGCTCGGAAGTCCTGACCTGCAGGTGGCGCCGGGAGGAGGCTGGGGCGGTGCTGCCACCAGTGGGCGGGGCAGTGGGGCAGCGGGGCAGCGAGACGGGGACACCCTCACCTGTCCCTGTGTGGGGATCAGCCTGGGCTCCGTGGCCTCCGCTTGCACAGGACGTGGACCCAGTCTACCTGTGGGCAAGATAGAGGACTGAGCCCAGGCACGCACGGCTGGCCAGGTAGGGCACCTGAAGTGCAGATCCGCCAGGCCCGCTGCCGGCCTTGAATACTCGCTGCTAGGCAGTTTCCAAGAAGACGGGATCTGTCATAAGAGGGGAGGTAGGGCTGGGGTGCCAGATGCCGGGTTAGGTGCAGTCTGACAGGAGAGCCATGGTGAGAGGACTCAGAGCGGCCCCTGTGTAGGCGGGGCTAAGAGTTTGGGGTATAGGGTGGGGGTGGTGTGTGCCTTGCTCTGTGTTCTCCCCAAGAACCCTCACTCCAGAGCAAGGGGCTCTGCTCCCCCCACCCCTCACTGCACTCCCTGCCTTCCCCAGCACCATCTGGGGTGTGGTCATGTCGGGGCAGGGAAGGCCCAGGCAAGGGGCTCATTCAGGGGCAGGGGCCACTCTGCAGGGATGCTGGACCTGACAGCGATGTGGTGCTTCGGAACTCCCCTGGGCTGGGTTTCTAACCAGTGGGATGGAAGGGCCTTTCCTTCCTGGGGTGCAGTTGGGGGAAATAGATCCATCATGAATGTCAGCCCTGAAAATGGAGGCTGCGCTACATCCATTCCTGGAAAGAAAAATCAGGCCCCTCCAGTCCAGGTGACTCAGAAAGTCATTCAGCAATGTTTGGGGTCCCCAGTTTACCTTTTCAACTAGAGCTGAGCTGCTCAGGAGGCCAGATCTCTGTCCGTGGCTCCAGGAGTAGGCTTTCTGTTGGGCGACAGGATCCTCACAAACACGTGTGTCTTTGTGGGTCACTCCCCTCTGACAAGCTGGGAGGCAGGGTGCAGTTGTGGGAAATCGTGTTTCCATGAGGAGAGGGCCACCAAGTGGTGGGGGCACAGGAGACAGTGAGAAAGAGTCCCGCAGCCTTTCTGGAATCAAAAAACTGGCAAATGTGAAGAAGTGCATAATTTGTTTTATTGAACAGGCTGCTTATGTACGTTTGGAGGGCCAGGTTCAAGGACTCTGCATCCCTCCAGGACAATAGCCTCAAGAGAAGAACAGAGCAGGAGGAGATATGGGGTTTCTCCCAGGAATGAGGCAGAACAGGGATTTCTGCAGATTTGCAAGGAGACCCCGACCACTGAGCACGGGGTTACAACCCCACATGACCCCTGTCGTGTTTGGCTTGGCTCTGGGTCTGGCCTGATCATGTATTCTTCCAGCTGAGTTCCAGAAAGTCAGAGGGTAGATTTAGAGAGGCTGCCTTTGGAACCCGGTGTGGAGACGGAGGGTCGTTTATCCTGAGTCCCTTCAGCCTAATCACTGTAGCTCAGTTCCAACACCACTCAGGCCCCCAGGGTGGCCGTGGAGGGAGAGCAAGCCTGGCAGGTGACCCAGGGGTCCCACTGCTGTTCCCCTCCTTTATCTTTGTTACCTTTCATCCCGGAAGGTGTGATTGTCTCATGTCATGGTGACAAGCCATCTCTCCTCTGTCAGGTGGGGTCCCCACCCCCACTCAGCCTTCTCTCTGCATGGATGATGAAGGACCAGGCTCACTTGAAGTTCTGAGCTTGAGCAGTAAGGTGGAACCAAAGAAACCAATGGAAACAAAGAAACAAATCATTGTGGCAAATCTACCCACCACAGAGAAGCTGCCCTGAGTGGAAGGGTGGGTGTGGGCATGCCCATTTGTTTCCTGTCTCCCAGTGCTCTTCGCTTTCTTATTGCAGACCTGCATGGTTACAACAAAATGATCTGCAAAACTGAAAATATTTACTCTCTGGCTTTTACAGAAAAGGCTGACCAGCCTCTGGTTCCCGTACCGGTCAAGTGATAGGAGTACCTTTCCAGTTTGGAAACATCTGGGCAGGCCCAGGTTTGCAAAATTCTTTAAGAGTAGTTATGGTGTTTTGCTTCTAAACATTTTTACGGCTGTATACTTAACTGTGGTTGTGCTGTGTAATTCTGAGCCAGGATTTTCTCAAACTGTTTCTCATTTCTTATACCAGACACCCCTAAATTCCAAGGGGAATGGGATGTTAAGGAAGCCATGGAGTTTAGGAAAAAGATACAGATTTCATTTCCATTTAAGCATCGATGTATCTCCATCCTAGGCAGTATCGGTTCTGTGGTATTGATAGGGGAACTAAATAGCAACCAATTTTATAGAAAATAGTGGGTCATTGGGTACACAAGTTCTTCTTTTCAACATTTTTGTAATGTTTGCAGTTTAAGATGACCATTCCTGAGAAACAGGCAGCCTCTTAGAATGAAATAGCATTTTCCCTGAACCATACTCAATTTTTATTTCGTAGACAGCAGGAAGGACAATCACACATTCAACAATTGGGGACCTCAAAGATAAAATGTAACTTTCTGAGAGCACACTCCCCCCGTCTCCCTCTGTTCTTTTCACTGTCACATTGTCCCTGAAGGCTCTTTCGTATCTTCTGCTCATGACTCCAGTAACTCTTCCTCCTCTTTCCTCAGCTGGTAAGTTTACTTTTCTACTTTAACCAAGCAAACTGAAGCCAACAGAAGAGAACATTCACCAGCAACTCCTAGCACATCCGCTCACATTCTGATGTCTGTGACCTCACTCTCGCTTCCCCACCTCTTATTACAGGTGACATCAAAAGCCATATCATCCAAAAGTCGCCAGGGGGCCCATCCATCCAATCTTCTCCGGGCTGTCTCTCCCACATCCATCCTCTCTGTCACTACCTCATCTATTTTGTTCTCCTGCTAGTTGGCTCCCATCAGTATATAAAAGTCCATCCTCTTAAAAGAAACAAACAGCACTCCTTGACCCTAATTCGCCCCCACCAATTGCCACCCCATGTCTTTGCAGCAAATCTTTAATGAGTAGTTTAAACTCACTGTCTACATATTTTCTTGAGCCATCCCCTTTTGCACCCACTCTGGCTTTTCCCCTGATCCCTCGCTCTATGGAAACTTCTCTGTCAAGGCCATCAGTGACCCCACGTTGCTAAATATAGTGGTCAGTTTTTAGTCTTCATCATGCTTGGCCATTTGGCAGCATTTGACCCAGCTCTTCCATCCCTCCTCCCCCGTGTTCCTGCTTTACTTGACCTCCAGCCTATCGCTCTGCTTTCGATCTTCTGGCTGGTCTTTTGCCAACGTCTCCTCTTTTTTCCAAACATTTACTGCGAATGTGCCCCGGAGTTGGGTCCTGGGTCTCTCCTCAATCTCTCTGCTATAAATTTGGTGGAAGCAACCAGACTTGGAAATTGACATGCCATCAATTTCTCGATTTGTCCAAACTCCCTGATTTGCCCTTTCCATTTGGAACTCTCTCCCTGATACTCATATTCTTTTTCTTTCATTCATCTTGCTTTCACATTCATACATATGTTCTACTGTGTAAATTACTTTTCCAAATTTTGAATCAGTCCATACATATCATGTAAAATGCTCAGATCTCTATTATTTCCACTAAGATGCTTATTCTACCTTAGAACCTTTCTGCATTTCTGTATTTATGTCAATAAAGTGAATAGAATTTCTACAAGCCTCATAGTTAAACAGTGTGTTTGTTTGGGGCTATTATGTAACATGAAATAATGATACATCAACATAGTCCTTTTTCATTTAATTTTATGTAACACCAAGATGAGGTTTTTGCATGAAGACTGGTTTTATTGAAATTTTACCTACGTTATGTACAGTCAGTTTATGTGAAAGCCCTCATTTCTCCTCTTTTCTGATATATTTTCCATTTGGCTATTATAACATATACATTGGCATGAAATAAAATTCCAAAATCATTCACATAATAAAATCAATACATTTAAATTATATTTTTTAATGTTAATAAGAAAGAAAAAGAAACCCAAACTCCTCTACTTATTAGGCATTTCTGTGGCAATATCTAATAGACTACTTAATCATGACATTGAAGAACTGAGGTGATTCCTACCCCTTTCCACCTGCTCAGCCCCATCTTGTCCCATCCCCTGTGGATGGAGAGGACATCCATCCCATTTTCCAGGTCCAGATATTGGAATCATGTTCTTTCTCTCTCTTTCACTTACACACACACACACACACACACACAGCAAATACAGCTTGTTATAAAATCCTGGCTACTCTGAATTCATTAACCACCTACTCCCTGTTCCCCACCCTCCTAGGAGCCACCTTCAACCCCTTGTTGGACACCAAATAGCCTCCTTCTTCCATCTTTGCTTTTCTACAATCTCATCCACACAGAGTCAGAGGGAGCCTATAAAAGCATACATTGAGGGGGTGGGTGTAGCTCAGTGATACAGTGCATGCTTAGCATGCATGAGATCCTGGGTTCAAACCACAGCACCTTAACTAAAATAAATAAATTAACCTCCTCCCAAGAAAACCCAAAACAAAAGCATAAATTGGACATCACCCATCCCATCAAAACTCACTAAAAGGGTCACCATTCCATTAGGAGCCAAAGTCGTCCCAAAGTCTTCCAGGACCCGGCCTGCTCTGCCTCTCCGCCCACACTCTCCCCATCACTCTGGGGGCATCTGGCTCCGGCTCTTCCTTCTTCCTCCGGATCTATTCTGCTTCAAGTTCATTACTGCGTGAGATCTGCCAGGATTGCCTTATTCCCTCCTGCCTGCCTCCCACCCCACCACCATCACCTGAGTTTGCTCATATCACTCTTATTTTTCCCCAAGCTCTTGCTACCCCCATCATGTTGCCTGTTTTCTCTGCTAAAACTCTGAGCCCCCAGTGATGGGGAGTCGTGTCTATTTTGTTGACTAATAAAGCCCAAGAGCCTTGGGAAAGGGTATAGTTACTAGATTCCCATAAGTAGTAGGAGCTTATACAGATTTGCTGAATGAATGCAGAGGTCCTGGTCCAATTCGATGGAGCACTTCTGTGTCCTGCTCAAAGATTAACTCTCCTTTCCTCCTGAGAGGGGGTGACCACTTCCTTGGTAATCAAAGGCAAGATCTATTTTCTTTATGCTGTTAACCTTAGGCGGGGAGACTGGGGGATCTTCATTTATATTTTAAAATTTGATTCACTCTGCAGTTTGTCTCCTGTCTATGTATCCTTTTGAGAAACCGTTTATGAGTGATCATTCTTCCATCAGATTGAACAGGATCCAGGGGGAAGTACCAAGCCTGTCCCATCGGCCATCCTGTGTGTCATGTCCTGTGACCCAGTGGATGCTCAGCATGTATGTGAACCAACAGGAGTGAGTGAAGAGATGGGAACATCTCATTATTGTGGTGGCTGCACTCTGTCCGATGCCTTGAGATATGGGGAAGGGTTTACAACTGCGGAGGCGAGATGTCAGGTCCTCTGTGCTCTTCCTGAGTGCCCTGGCCTTACCCATTCCCCCAGCCCCCTCTGGGCAGCCAAGCCCAGGAGCTGGGCCACCGGCAAATGTGCTGATCGATAATCAACCTCACCCAAAGTCCGGGGGTAAGAGCGGCCAGCACAACTGGTTGTAGACTGTGGTCAGGTCCTTGGAGGAATTCCTCACTGAACAATGTTTTGGACCTTTTATTTTTCTCCATAGCCTCCAGCTGAAGAAACAGATTGCCTTAGGTACATGAAAGGTGAGGACACCTACTATCCCCATGGAGCCCAGTTGGGCCTGGGAGTCTGCTGTTTGTACAGCCGGTGGGCTCGTGTTGCTTTGGGCATCCCTGTGCCTGAATTCCTGCAGTACACTCGGTGGTAAGAACGGGGGTGCCTGGCAGGGAGGGAAGCGGGTCGGGAGACTACACAGCTGGGGAGACGTTAACCTGGGGTGAGCGGGAGCCGGCTGATGCATGGAATCTCGGTGCAAGGAACTCTCCAAACTCAGAGAGGTTCCCACTCCCGCAGGGTCCCTTTGATCAGGGTGCTAGGCTCTCAGCACTGCAGGGTCCCTGTGAGGATCACGGTGCCTTCAGGCAGTGGGAATTAAGGGGTCCAGTGGCAATTAAATTAACTGTGCACCCAAAGCCAACCCCTGTCTGTTTCAGCCTGTTTCCTAATCTGCAAAACTGGAATGATGTTAACCATCCCGCAGGTTTGTTGATGGGCTGGACACACTAGACAGCCAGGAGCTGGAATTCCTCTGTGCCCTGATTGTTATCCTTCCTTCACACTATTTACTCTCACAAGTTCAGTCTCTCTGTCTCTCTGTCATTCACTTGTAACTTTCCCTCCTGCTCTGGTTTCATTTGATTCCCACCCTCCTCCCAATCCCCAGATGAGTGAAATTAATTTCTGTGTGTCAGTTCCAAATTCCCGGGAAAGATGCTCTGTCCTCTCTGGATTGGTTGTCCAACCCATCAGTTGCAGTCAGAGGAGTGAGTCCCACTGTGACCAGAGGAGGGGCTCTGCCCAGCCCCCCAGCCACCACTGTGGGAGCACATAGCTCTCCGAGGAGGAGGTACTGGCTGTGACTTGGTGTCACTAAGTGTGAATTTATCTCTCCTCTTGCCCCACCTTCTTCCTCCTAAACAAAGATGAAAATTATACACTCCCGAGATTTGTGTCATGGAACACTGAGGGTGGGGGCTAAGAGGGCTGGATTCCCTGCTGAGTGTAAGGGGCTACAGTGATTCCCCAACGAGAGCTTGTAAAGGAAACAGCACCAGCCCCACTGGACACTTAGGGTGCTGAGTCTGCGTGACATTGAGCCAGGCTTCTGACCACAGCTCAGGGGTCTGGTCCGACCGGTTAGTCTTTGAAACCAACCAGCTTTGGATTCCTCAATCCCTCCCTGAGGTTTTACCTGCACCACGAGCTTCTGTATCTCTGAAGACAGATGATGAGGACCCTTCACGTAAGGCATTTGCACAGCCCTGTGCGGGAATTTGTGCTGCACGGTCTGCCCGGCGAGCTGACCAAAGTTCGTATTTTACTGATCTTAGAAATAGTCTGGTTTCCTGATGCACTGTTTCACTGAACAAGCAACAGAAGCCACCTCTGGCTGATAAAAACCAAAAAGGGACTTAATGAAAAGATACTGGGAGGGTGCATGGAGTGGCCCAGACCAGAGCCGACCCTGGGGCCATAGGAGATGTTGGGGAGCCCCAGGCACCAGGCTGCGCAGGGTGCTACCGGGCCCCCTGCTGCCCCAGCAGGGACCCCCCCTCCTCCTGACACTCCACCTCACTGCAGGTTCATGTCCCGGCAGGGCCAGGTCACACTGAAGCCACCAGCACACACCTCAATGGGGGAGTTGGCCCCTTCTCAGCTGAGGGCGTGCCTGGTGTGGGGAGAGGCCCAGTTAGAGGAAGACGGTTCCCCTACTGTTCCGAGTTAATGCGCAAGTCAGTGCCCATCACTCAGGAGAGCCGGGCTGGCCTGACCTCATTGTGGTGACTAGGCCGTCTGAGTTCACGTATTACTTTTTAGGTTGGAAGGCCCAAGAGGGAGAAAAAGTGTAGGTTCTAGTACTTATTTTATATTTCCCATTTACCAGGTGCGGTATGCAAGCCACTTCAGACAAGGCCCATAACAACCACATTAATAGGCCACGGAGAAAGTCGTGCATTCAGGCCTCTGCAGCCCCGAAACGCGTGTCCTTATCAGTTCCGTAGTTACCAGTGGAAGTTGTAGGGATTTATGGGACTGTGTGCTCCTGTGGGGCTGGGATGTGTGTGTTTAAATCCACATCTTCAGAAACTCTGCCAGAACCACAGCCACTGATTGTCTGCATGGAGGCAGAGGAGGGGAGGCTTCCAGCCTCTGGTCCAGCTCGTGTGGAGCTCAGAAATTGCTCCTTCTGTCCTGAAAACAACACCAGAGCTGAGGGAGCTGAAAACCCACTGCTGTTCTTAGATCCACAAGAAAACTGAGGAGGAAAGCTGCTCCCAACCCAGAGAGGCAGCCGGGCAGGCTTGGAGAGTCACAGCTCCCAGGGCAGAACCCGCTATTGTAAGAAACTAGGGGGCAGGCAGATTTAACAGGTCCCTGAGGCCAGCTGGAAACAGCGTGGGGAAGTCTGAGTGTGACAACTTCAGGGGGCCAGTCAGAGGGCCCCCCTGCTCTTTTTCATGCATTTTACTTCGAGGACAGTACCCTGTTCTCAGAGTGAAAATCATAGGAAAACTCCTCATGCTTCCTGCCAGGAAAGGATAAAATAACTCTAATGAAATACACCCAGAACATTCTCTTCCATTGTGGGGGGTTGTGTTTTTTTTTTAAATGAGAAATTATTTTACCAGAGCCTAACCAGCCTGGGGGAAGGGAAATCCCTTCTGTCTCACCCAAATTGGGGTGAAGGGATAGAGACACACTTGTGGAGGTCACAGCTCAGGGCACAGGCTCAATGAGAACTAATCACAGGAGTATAGATGCCCTGCTCTGTTCCACTACCCCAACACCTTACCTCCATGTCAGTAGGGCCTCTGTGTAATAACAGGAATAAAATTAAAAGAAGTTAATGTCTCAGGAGTGTCTAGGGAAAACCCAAAGACAGCGGGCGGATGAAAACAAGGACACACAGGCAGCTTTAGCCTCTCACACCAATGGCTGTAGCATACTACACACAGCCCATCCCAGTAGATAAACAGAAAACCTCACAGAAAAAACTATTTATTTTGGTTCTCTTACCCAGTGCATTCCATGGTGCATCCTCACCTAGAATTGAGTGGAAGCAAGTCCATTTCAGAAGGGACATAACTGAAGAGGAATGGCTTTCCAGACTCTGAAGAGCAGAGAAACACCAGCCTGGGTTAGAGAAAGGTGAGGGGTGGGGTAAGGGGTGGGCTGCCTTCCCCATATAAGGAACCTTCCTGAGGCCAGCACAGTGGGAGGGAGGGCCATGGGGTGGAAGCAGATAGACTTCTTCCTGAGAACTGATGGGATGCCTCAAAGGGACCATTCAGGTGCCCATTCAGGTGTCTTGACGGTGGGAGCCAGTTGGTCTGCCTCAGAGCCCAGGACTGAGGTGGGTGCATAGCAGGCAGGTCTTACTTAGCCGGATCCATTTCACTTCTCCGAAGCCCTGTGTAAAACATGAAGCGTGAACGGCCTGGTGAGCACAGCTCTGCCCTCAGGACCGGTTTCTACTCCTCTCTTCCCAGAGAACAGCATCTCTGAGCCCGTCCTGGGTGACCTCACAGAGATCACTCTAGTGGCCCAGGCTAGTGACTGGGAACATGTACCTTCCTGCAGCCAACCCCAGACGTCCACTGATGCATCATATACTGGCAAATATGTGAGTTCATGTGCATTGGTCTAACAGCAGAGACTCTGCCACAGGCCCAAGAGGTGGTGTGTGGGACATACAGGGGTGCAGGACTGTAAGCAGTGCAAAGGTGTAAGTGGTGGCAGGGGTGCAGGGGCTGTGGAGGGTGAAGGCAGTTCAGGGGTTGTGGGGGTGCAGGCAGTGCAGGGAGTGTCAGGGGTGCAGAGGTACAGGGAGTGTAGGGGTGCAGGGAGGTGCTCAGGCAAGTGCACATCCTCGCAGTCAGCCTGACCACGGGAGGCTAGTGCAATGGTTTGGGGCGGCGGAAGCGGAGGCGGCGGCGGGTGGGAGGCTGCCCGGGCAAGCCGGTCGATTTCTTCTCTTCCCTGCAGCCTGGCCTGGGGGTGCCTTGGCCGCCGGAGATTCGCCAGATGTTGGACTCCAAGTAAGCTTGCTCCTGGGAGGTGGGGCGGTTAGGTCAGCAGGCGGCGGCAGCGGTAGGGGGGCGGAGCGGGGCTGCCCCTGGTGAACTGGTGGAATAGCTGCCTTCTCCCGGCTGCCGGGCCTGGGAGCAGCCTCTGCTGTCCCAGGTCGCCGGACACACCTGTCCCACTCAGCTTGCTGAGTGGGGAGTGGAGGCGGTGCCGTTAATGTGCGGGGACCACGGGGGTAGGGGGGCTGCCGCGGGGGAGCCGGTCAATTCTCTCCGCACTCCCCCGCGGCGGAGCCTGGGGGCGGCCTCCGCTGCCCTAGAGGCGGGACGCCGGTCTCCAGGTGAGCTTGGTCCTGTGAGGTGGGAGCAGCGGCGCCAGGGGGAGGGGGTCCTTTCCAGGGAGCTGCTCCATTTCTTCTCTCCCCCGCGGCCTGGCCTGTGGGCGACCTCTGCCGCCGGAGATTTCCCTGAGGTCCGACTCCAGGTAAGCTTGCTCCTGGGAGATGGGTGCGGTGCGGTCAGGGAGCTGGTAAGGTGGTGACTGCGGGGATAGGGTGGCTGCCCCGGGGTAGCTTGTGTATTAGCTCCATGTCTGCACCGCATGGCCTGCAAACGGCCTCTGCTGCCCCAGGTCCCGGGACACCCCTGTCCCACTTAGCTAACTGGGGGCGGGAGGCAGGGTAGTCAGGGTGCAGGGGTGGCGGGTTTCGGGGGCCTGCAGCTGGGAAGCTGGCCCATTTGCTCCCATCTTCCCCACGGCTTGTCCTGGGGGCGGTCTCTGTTGCCCTGGGTTACGGGACACGTGTATCCTAGTCGGCCTGACCCCGGGAGGCTGGCGTGGTACGTTGGGGGTGGTGGCAGCAGCGGTGGGTTTTCCCATGAAGCTGGTCCATTTGCTCCCATTTCCCCTCATGGTTTGCTCTGGGGGCGGTCACTGTTGCCCCAAGTTCACCGGACGTCCATCTCCAGGTCAGCCTGCTCCCTAGAGGCGGCCACCGAGAGGTCAGGGGGCAGGAGCGGTGGCTGATGCGGGGGGATGGGGATGCCTTGGGGAGTTGGTGGATTGGCTTCTGTCTCCCTGATGGCCTGGTGTGGGAGTCGTCTCTCCTGCCCTAGATCACCAGACACACCTGTCCCATTCAGCCTGCTGGGAAGGGTCGCCCTGGGCGGTGCCTTTAAGGTGCGAGGGTGGCAAAGGCGGAGGTAGAGGACCTGCAGCGCGGAGCTTGTCAATTTGCTCCCCTCTTCCCCGCGGCCAATCCTGGGGGTGTCCTCTGCTGCCCAAGAAGCTGGATGCCCGTCTCCAGGTCAGCTTGCTCCTGGGAGGTGGACGCGTTGAGGTCGAGGGGCAGGGGCAGCCGGCCGTCGCAGCTTCCTAATGGGGCCACTTCTTCTCCTTTCCCCTGACCTGGCCTGGGGACGGCCTCTCCCGCCCAAGATTCGTCTGACACACCACACCAGGTCAGGTTGCTCCTGGGAGGTGGGCGCGGTGAGATCAGGGGGTGGGGAGGAGAGGGGTGCTGCCTATTGTGAGCTGGAGGATAACCTCCCATCTCTCTGGAGGCCTGACATGGGGGCGGCCTCTGCCGCCCCTCGTTCCCAGGTCACACTTCTCAGGGTCATATTGCCCCGGGGGTGCTTTAAGGTGCGGGGGTGGCGGGGTGATGTCGAAGGTATGGAGCCTGCCGCTTGGGAGCTGGTGGTTTAGCTCCCATCTCCCCAGCAGCTTGGCCTGGGGGCAGCCTCTGTTGCCCCAGGTTGCAAAGCACAGTTTCCCTGACAGCTTAGCCACCTGAGGTGGGCAGGATGTGCTGAGGGGGCAGAGGCAGCTGCCAAGGCAGCGACGGAGGGGGCTGTCCCAGGCCAGCTGGTGTAATTGTTCCCATCTCTACCTTTGCTGCCCTAGTTTTGCAGGACGTCCTTCTCCAGTATTTCCTTCTCCTGGGAGGTGGGCGAAGTGCATGCAGCCCAAGGTCTGGGCTCTCCCCTGGGGAGGGGCAGAACTCTATTGTTCTAATTTGTCTTTATTCTTCAGCGAAGGGGTACTGGACCCAATTCTTAATTCTGAGAATGTGTAGCCTATGTTAAGGAAGAGCTGCTGGACAGTGTGGTTTCTAGGTGGGTTTTCACATCAGCTGATGCCCAAGGCAGGCAGGAAAGCTATTACTCAGAGCTCCTTAGTGTGGAGTTGGGGGGTGGCCCTGCTGTCCTCACCATACTTTTTAAAAATGTGTCACTCCCCTTTTTTTCCTAGGTGACATTTTAGGTTATTGGGTCACAGATTCCTGGCACAATCATCCCTGTTCTCAAACATCTTTTAAACTTGGATGAAGTGATAAGTAGGGGAAGAAGATGATTTGCTGAAAGGTAAGAATACTTAAATTTGCATTAAAGCTACATTCTGTCACTCTTTCTCAAATGATTTTTCTCGGATTCAAAATCCACGACCTAATGAATGTTGTACTCCTGTGTAAATCATTGATCTTCAGATCACATTTGTTAAATGGTCAATGAGATTTGTTAAGTAGATTATTCCTGAAAGGAAAAGCTCTGGCTTTTGAGAATTCCTTGTCTGATGTCACCCAGGCAGTCACAGTAGAAGACAGAACTGATAAAAAAATCCCTCAGCTGCCTGAACTGCAAAGCTTCTGGGATTACTGATCCCTGAAATGCAGGTGACTCTTGATGATATTCTGGGGCTTGGTTTACATGATCAGATTCTTCCAGTCCTGTAAATGGGTTCCGTGGCCCCAGCCCCGGGAGAGCTGGTCATAAGGTCCATATCGTGAGGGGTGGGATGGGAAGGCAAGGTCTAAGAGCTGGAATCACTGAGATTCCACACTCGCTAAACACAGACTCCAGAGCCTAATTGTTGTCAGGTTCTGTTCTGGATTTGAGAGTGTGTTCAGACATGATTCTTGCCCTTCAGAGGTCACTGCCTGGGTGGAAGTAACCTTTACACAAATCTGGGAAGGATGGCAATTAAGTAGATGGGCTGTTGTGGTCCTCAGTATGCCCAGGCTCACTCTTCCAGGCACTCTTGGGACTAACGAGAGTCATGTTATTCACTCATTCACTGATTTATTACTCTTGAATTGATCATTTGTCCCATAGTAAGTGAAACAAAGGATCAGGAACATGAATTTTGTCCCCTCTCCCATCACTGATTGTATCTGTCAGTCGGGCGCCCTGTGTATGCATTGTGAAATGGTGGTATTTTTTGCCCAATGGGGCAGCACTGACAGTTCTGAGAATCAGGGGAGTCTCGTGGGTAGGACAGAACCGTGACACACAAGGCAACACGCCACCATGTGAGACAGCATTGTCGATGCTCAGGTGACCCGATGTAGACCGCGGTGCTAAACCTGAGCGTGTTCAGTGATCTTGGCTGCTCTAAAAATACAGACTACAGGTCCCAAACTCTGGAGACGCTGAGGGTCTGCACCTCAGAATTCTGCATTTTAAGAAGCACTTTAACTAATTCTGATGAAGATGATCTGAGTGTCCCAATGAGAAACACTGGGGTGCGATTCAGCAATACTGAGGATTCTCAGGGAACGATGTCTTTTCAGGTTGGTCCAAGGTCCCTCACTTGAGACTTTTGCCTTGGGTTTAATTGTATGTGTTCAGAAGTGATGTCTCTCATTTCCAGTGCTTGTCAGCATGCTCTGTGCAGGGACTTGCACTCAGTAGATGGCAAAAACTATGATTCTTCAGGTCACCGAGCTAGAGTGTGAGTGATCTTTTATTTTGGTTTTCTTTATAGCAATGCAGAGTCTCCCGAGAAGAGATTCAGTCTGAACAGCTTTGTGTCAGACTTTGGAAGACCGCTGGTGCCCAAGGTGTTCTCTGGCAGGGCAATGACGAATCTAGGCCCCTCTTTCACTGCTACATCAATCATGTGGGCCACTTGGACAAGGCCAAATTTGCTATCCCAACCATAGCCCTTGACAGAGATATTCAGCTCCAGGAAGCCATCAGATGCAGCAGGTGGCCAGAGGAGGAGGCGAACGGGCTCATAAAATGTGACATCCCCAACTTCATCAATACGGACCAGAACTCTTCCTTTGGGGAAGATGATCTCCTGATTTTGGAACCACCAATTGTTCTAGAAGATAAGCCAGTTGCTCAGACCTCACACATAGACTTGAATTGAGAAACGTGCTTTGTCAAGTGTCTTTCTGAAGATGTGAAGTTTGTCTTTGTATGGCAGGAATTCCCCTTTCACAAAATTGTATGTGTTTGTGTCTGAGAGAGAGAAATGGAGACAGACAGAAAGACGGAGACAGAAGAGCACCCCCTCAGAAGACAGCTAGTTAAGGTGAGTTTTGTGCCTTTAAAAACATTTGGGGTTTTGGGGGGAACAAAGTATTTACATTGTCTCATTCTCCTAGTTGGAAACCTTGGCCCCATACTCAGTGTTAGCGGCCTTGAATGGGGATTGGCAAGGTGCATTTCATCTGGCGCTGCCACATCCATGCTCTGCCTTTAGCACGTTGCTTTGCCTCTCAGGGCTGCCACCCTTTTAACTGTAAGGAGAGGAGTCTGGAGTAGGTGATCCATCCCAGCTCTGCTGTTTTGCAAATTTCTGATTTCGTATTCGGATGAGGCTGGGATACACCCAGAGCAGTATAAACCAGGCCCTACCTCCTGTCTCTTGCTGGGGCATCCCTTAGGCCTGTGCCTTCTACCCAACCCCTTACAGAGCCCAGCTTTTGTCAGGAGCCCAAGAGCCTACCGAGATGGCAGGGGACGTCTCTCATGGTCACAGTGGCCATCATTTCTATTGGTTGTGCTGAAACAGCTCTTCTGAGATCCTCCGGCCACCCTTGCTCCAACCTGAGGACAGAACTACCGTTCCTTTCCTAGGAGGAGGATCAATCCATGGTGCATTTTATGACAATCCTGTCCCCAGGAATGCACGGAAGGTTATCAGCTGAGTGAGGTGAGGTGCCTCTGTTTCTCTGCGTCCCTGTATCTCTGTCTGCTCACAGTGCCCTGCCACCGGCTACTGAGCAAGAAAAGTGCTATTCACCATGATGGGTGTTTTGCAGATGTGTAGGTGATGGTCTTGTGGCTCATGTGTGGGCTTTGAGCTGGGATGGTGAAGAGCTTATAAATACCTCATCAACATTTATTCGAGGTGGCCTGGTGCCACACAGACTTGATTAATGAAGGCATCAAGCCTACACACTGGTTTGGAAACAACTTGGTTTTGATCAGTCACACTGCATGCATGACTCGCTGCTAATCTCTGGGTGGTTTTTTCATTTTAGATTTATTCACCCAGTGTCTTGCTTAAGCTGAAAAATACTTTTATTTCACCAGAATATTCTCTGATTCTTTGTTTTCACTCATCCAGTTTTTTAATTCCTTTAAAAATGTTGTGTTTATAATGCCTCCTTATTTCTATCATCTCTAGGTTCCCAGTGGCCTGAGCCATGCAGCAGACTTTATGTAGGAACTGTACCACCAAAAGAAATCCCCTCGCCATAATATCTTTTGAGGAAAATATTATTCTTTAAGACTCTAACACTAAATCGTAGAAGAAAGCATGGAACATTTCTTGTAGTTAATACATGTTCATGCAAAAAGAAATTTGATATTTTCATTGAAAAATGTTGACTTTAATAACTTTTAGTAATGTGAATATTATTATTCATTATTTAATTAACCAAATAATACCACAGTTATTTATTGTTAAGATTGAAAACTATTTACACAGTCTCTCAATTAGAAGACTGAAGTGTATTTAAAAGATGGAAAAATACCCATGATGACACCATATTTTTAATAACTAAATATCAAGAACTGTGCAGGGTTAAGATTTGACCCCCTGCAAGCTGCCAGGTTAGCATGAGGTAGTCTGTGGATGCTACCAGAACACAGGACACTCCCCCAGGATCAGAGACAAAGGACTTCCTGCCGGCACAGCAGGCAGCCTGGGGTTCATGTTCATGTTGCTTCCTGAGCTCTTTTCCTATTGCTGTTGTAACTAAGGACCACAGACTCAGTGGCTTAAAGTAACACACATCCATTGTCTCACTGTTCTATGGTGCAGAAATGCAAAGTCAATGTCAGTGGGCTAAAACCAACGTGTGGCCAAGGCTACGTTCCACACTGAGGCTCTTGGGAGGGATTCATCTTACTACCTTTCCAAGCTTGCAGAGGTGCTCACACTCCTTGGCCCAGAGCCCTGTGTCACTGTGACTTCTGCTGCGACATCACATCTCTGTCTCTGACCAATCTGCCTCTCTCCTCTAAGGACCTCCGTGATGACGTTTGCTTCCCACAGTGATCTGCCATCCCAAGGTCCTTGACAGTCACACCTGCAGAGTCCCTTTTGCCATGCACAGTGACATTCCTAGGTTCTAGGGATCAGACCGTGGACATATTGGGGGCCATTATTCTACCGAGTTCTTCCCTTTGGCCCCACTGGTTCTTGTCCATCCCACATGAAAAATGCATCCACCTCATCCCAACACCCTCCAGAGTCTCATTTACTACACCATCAACTCAAAGTCCAACATGTAGTCTAACTATTATCAGCTCAAAAGCCTAAGTATTTTCATCCTCAACACCTAAGTCAGGCATGATTGAGACCCTGGGTGTGATCTTCTCTGTTCAAATTCCTGCAATGGCTTCTCATTTCACTCAGTGAAGAAGCGAGTGTCCTTATGGTGACCTTACAGCTTTCCTCCCCCTCCCGAAGCTGAGCTCATCTCCGGTTTTCTCCCTGGCTCACTCCGCTCCAGCCACACTGGCCTCCCTGCTGTCCCTTGGGAATATCAGACATGCATCCACAGGCCTGTTGCCCTGGCCGGTCTCTGTCCAACTCATATGCTGAAGTCCTGAACCCCAGGACTACAGAACATGACCCCACTTGGAAATAGGGTTGTTGCAGATGTCATTGGTTAAGAAGAGGTCATTAAGTTGGGCCTTAATCCAGTATGACTTGTGTCCGGATAAATAGGGGCAATGTGGACAGAGAGACACGTGTACATGGGAGATGACGTGATGAGATGTGGAGAGAAGACGGTCGTCTCCAAGCCAAGGAGAGAGGCCTGGACCAGCCTCTCCCTCCCAGCCCTCAGGAGGAGCCTGCCCTGCTGACACCCTGCCTGCAGACTCCCCGCCCCCAGGGCTGTGAGACAGTGAGCCTCTGTGGTTCATGTCACCCAGTGTGCGGTGCTGTGTTAGAGGGAGCTCAGCAACTAGCACCGCGTTCTCAAGGTCCTCAGTGAGCCCAGCTCTGGCCATCTCATTTTAACCTGGAAACTGCCTTCCCCTTGTCTCTGCCCCAGAAACCCCCTCTCCCTGATCATATTATTTCTATCACCTTCTAGAATACCATATATTTCACATGACTGTCAAGACTGTAGTTTATGTTCTGCTCCTCCTCAGTCCTACAGGGACAAGGATCCTTATTTGTTCACTGACGGACCTCAGGTGGCTTGACCTGTACCCGTGGCACAGCAGTCAATACAAATTGGCCGGATGGAAGGAGGGATCGTTCCTTACATTCACAGGTGAGTGAACGAAGATTCCGGGGGACTGAGAGTTTCGCTCAGGCACAGAGCTGGTAAGTGTCAGGCCAAGGTGGGTTTCAGGTACCTATGAACCTGAGGGAGGCTTGAGTGATTCTCTTTCCATTGATTAGTATTTCTCAGGTGTCTCTTTTTCTGGCTCTAACTTTTGACTTCTTTCTGTTATTCTTCTAAGCTTTCAACCAGTTTTAAGTTTTAATTCTGCTTTGTCTCAGGTAAACAAATAAAATCTGTAAATCTTTCAACTCATTATATATTTCATCTAAATACATTGTGATTAGTGATGATGTTTTATTTCTGGCATCTTGTTTTGTGATTTCTATTTGCTTTGCTCTGCTTTTCTCCTGCCTGTTATATACCTTGCAGTCATGGTTAAGAGCATGGCGTCTAGAGACAGCCTATCCGGGCTTGGTTCCCTCCCTTGCTAACCATGTAACCAGTATATGTAATCCCTTTGAGACTCACTTTCTTCATGTACAAAAAGTGGTACTATCCGCCTCAAAGACTGTGAGCATTAAGTGATAAAATAGATGAAGAACTTAAAATAGTGACCGGCCTATTTTGCGTTCTTCATTTTGACTTCTTTATTTTTATTCTCTTTTTAAACAATTACTTTAGAGATTACTGTTGAATTTTAATGAACACCCTAGATATTGAAGATTAAAATGTTACTTAACCCATTCATTGAATTTTATATACCAAATGATATCTGTGTTTTATTTCCATAAGTTCTGTTTCGTTTTTAAAAAATTGATCTGTTTTCTTTTTCATGACGTCCTGATTGTTCATTATGTTATATAAGATTCATTTTATCTTTTAATGATTCAGTCATACTTCTTTTATGCTCTCTCTTAGATTGTTTCATAATTTTAGGCTCTGGAATATTAATCATCTTGTGTTTTACGGTTAGATCTTTCTTCCCAGTGGCACTGATTTCCTTCTGTTTTTAGTTGTGTGTCTGTGTGTGTGTAGAGTTGTGGGAGCTTCTCTATAGTGAGTACATATTTTTTCCTATGATTGTCCCTTACATCTTGGTTTTTAAAGTTTCCCTAGAGAACAATTTTGTGTTGCTTATCCTAAGGCTCCAGGTGATATGATCAACCTTGAATTATTATATTTTTGGTTTGGGAATTCCGGAATCTTCAGTGGAGTATCAATTTGGATTCCACATTCATATAAAGCAGGGGCGTGGAGATTAGATTTTTTAAGGGAGACTTTGTTTTTCCCTAGAGAACCGGTTGTTACACCCCTTTCCTGTGTGCACATGTGGAGAACTTTGAGTCTCCCTTTCAGTGAAGAGGCAAGTCTTCCAATACGTCTTATGCAGAGATTTCTATAAAGGAAGACTCTTCTACATCTGGTATGGACCCTGTTTCCTAAATGGACATTGTATCCCTATTTATGTGCAGATGAAAACCCCTTCCCTCCAGGGTGCGGTGGCATCAGCTCACAAGATTACCATTTTGGCGTTAAGTGTCCTCTTTGTATTATCACCTGGGAACTTCTCTTTCCATAGTTAGCTCTGTGTTACTTTTGTTGTATTTTATCCGGCATTACTGAAAGTTTTACTTAAAAGGGATCCTAATTAGCTCTGTTTACCTGTTTCCAGAGCTGAAAGCTTCAGTTCTAGAGTATCTGTTTGATTTTTCTTAAAAATACATTCCAGTATATTTCTCTGGTGAAAGTCTTGACCCTGTTATATATTCTCCCATCATTTCCTTATTTTCTTGAATGTGTTAAAAGTATTTTATAGCCTTTATTTTTATCTCTGATGCCTACATCACCTGGGGTTTGCATCCTTTGTCTAATATTTCTTATTCTCATTTTATCCATCATATAGTCTTGACATGTTGCATGTCTAGAAATTCTTTATTACATGGAAGACATTGCAAATGAAAAATCCATATCTTATCTTCCGTAAGAGGTTTTCTACCTTCCCGTTAGGCAGACAGGGTGAGGGACTGATCATCTCACTCCAATCAGGCCCTGAGTTGGGTCAGGACAGAAGTGCCGTTTTTCTTAAGACAGCTTTGAGGTATACTTGGCAAAATAATTTTCACACATTTAAAGTGTACAACTTAATACATTTTGACATGTGTATCCCCAAGAAACCATGACCACATTCAAGAGAGTGAACATACCCATCACCCACAAAACTCTTCTCCTGCATTTTGTTGTCCCTCCCTCCCTCCCCATCTATTCCCCTGGAAACCATTGATCTGCTTTCTATCACAACATACTGGTTTGCATTTTCAAGATCGTTGTATGAATGGATTCATGCAGTATCTACTCTATGTTGTCTGACTTCTTTCATTCAGTGTAATTATTTTCAGAGTCATCTGTGTTCCTGTATTAATAGCTT
This sequence comes from Camelus dromedarius, assembly GCF_036321535.1. Classification (NCBI taxonomy): domain Eukaryota; kingdom Metazoa; phylum Chordata; class Mammalia; order Artiodactyla; family Camelidae; genus Camelus; species Camelus dromedarius. The sequence continues at coordinate 314,637 of NW_026989773.1, forward strand.
ATTTTTCTTATAGCAGAGTATTGCTTAGTGCTGAGTTTTTCCTGAATAGTTTATTGTGAGCAGTGTTTGGATAGAACATCCTTTGTTTCTTCATTTACTTCTTGATGGATGCATGGGTTGTTTACAACTTGAGCTATTATAAATAATATTGAAGTGAATATTTAGTTACAAGTCTTTGTATGGACATATGCTTTTATTTTCTAAAGCATCAGATGAGGAATATCTGGCTTATATGGCAGATTGGTGTTTACCATTTTTAAAGAAACTGTTAAACAGTTTTCCAAAATGGTTGTGCTATTGTAAATTCCTCGTGGTGTGTATCAGTTCTGGTTGCTCTATTTCCTTGCCAGCACTTTGTAAGGTCGGTCTTTCTAATCGTATACATTCTAGTAGGTATGTGTACTACTATCTCACTGTGGTTTTTAAAAGCATTTCTCTAATGACTAATGGCATCTTTAATCAGCATCTTTTCATATGCTTATTATCCATCTGGATATCTTTACTGAAGTGTGTTTTCTGGCCTCATTCATTCATTCAGGTGTTTGCATTATTATTGAGTTTTGAAAACTTTTATTCTGGATCAGACACAAAGAAAGACCTTTACCAGATATATGATTTGCAAATAGCTTCTGTCTATGGCTTGTCTTTTCATTTGCTTTGCAGTGTTTAGAAGAGCTTTGAAGAGTCTTCATTTTTGTAAAGTTCACTCTATCAGTTACTTTTTTAAAAATAGATTATACTTTTGGTGTCATAGCAAAGAAATATTTGCCAAACCCAAGATCATAAAGCTTAAGCCTATGCTTTTTCTCCTAGCTGTTTTATAGTTTTAGATTTCCTATTAAGATCTATGATCCACTTAGAGTTAATTTTTGTATATTTTGTGAAGTGTGGATCAAAGTTCATTTTTTTTTTGCATATCACTATCTAACAATTCCAGCACTACTTGTAGAAAAGATCCTTTTCTCCACTGCAACCTTTTGAGAATCAATTGTCTATATAAGTGTTCGTTTAGTTCTGAACTTTCTATTCTGCTCCATTATTCTACTTCCCTGTTTTACACCAACACCATACTTTCTGATTACTGTAGCTTTATAAAAAAGTCTGAAAATCAGATAGTGTAAGTCTTCCAAATTTGTTTTTCTTGTTCAAAGTTGTTTTGGATATTTGGGATCCTTTGCATTTTCATGTGAATTTTAGAATCAGTTTTTAAATTCCTTACATCCTCTTCTGCCAAAATTCCACCCATGTCTTTAGCCATCTCCAAAGCCACATTTTCTGAAGAGGTCTCTCTAGATCCTAGGTGAAAATAATTCCTCTTTCATCTGTGCTCCATTCACATTTCTTAATATTTGATTACATTTATTCATATTTGGCTTTATGCACTTGTCTGATCTTTCCTGCCATATAGTAAACCTCTCAAGATTAGGAATCTTGACTTGGTTCCCTCTGTCTGCTGAGAAAACTAGTTCTATGCTTTGCAGGAGTGACCCCTGCAGTAAGAGGTATCTGCAGCACACGTCTATCTCATTGTTTGCATATTGTCAAGGAATCCTGCAGATTTGGAATTGTTTATTGATTGTTGTCTCCAAGACGGCTAGGTCTTTTTTATTTCTATTACTACTGCTGCAGTTTCAAAGAACAATGGGCTAATTATTTTCCAAATATGAAAACATACTGTAATTGAGTTGTGATGCAAATTCTGTGCTGCTGTGTCTTAAAAACCTGCTTAGTGTTCACAGGCCCCTTCACTCATGGAACTTTTGGGAGAATGACATATCCTTAGAGATAACACTGCTGACTTTGGCGACTTGAGCAGCAGTATCTGAACTCACTCCTGCTGTTTTTCCAGTGTCCCCTCTAGCCCTCCTCCAGCCCTCCATGCCCGAACCTGCAGTTCTGCCCTCGAAATGCCTATTACTTCTCAGGAAGACTTCCCTATGAAACATAATCATATCCTTCTTGTGGGGACATTCAGTCCAGTGACCTGACAGCAGGGGAAAATGTTTAGTCTGCTCTTGGTAGAGCCTAAACTCTTCCATACTTATTAGAAGCAAATCCAATGAGGAAACTGTGTTGGCATCTAACAAATCAGCATAAATGTCTGATGAGGAAGATCAGCTTCCCCATCCCACTCAGGCATCATGTTGGTGTGACACTCACCATGGCTAACATTTTCTCCTGTGTGCAATGTAAGTTTCAAGACATTATGAATGGCTTTTTGTTTTTCTTCATTGGTCTTTCCACATTTACTGTGTCTGGTGAGATTATATGAATCCTGCTTATTTTCAGCCCAGCACTTAGGGACTTTTTAAAGGATCACGTGTTTAAAAGGCTAGTGGACAATTTGTTAGAAGATAGAAATCCTTAGATTTTGGTCCTAGAGTTGAATCTTGGTTAGGGGGTGAATGAAAATTCCCATTAAAATTTTAAATTCAGTGTTACAAAGTTTTAAAAATAGTTAAATATTAGCCAATTCCATTAAACACTTTAGCAGTTCTTTACTTTTAATCCTGCTTCTGGGGCAATTTTGCAATGATTCCCTCCCTTTGTTGATTCCCTCTTTGTCAGAATCCTTGAGAGGCCCCTGTCATCACTGTCAGTATCATCATCATCATCATCATGGAACTGATTCCTCTGGAAAGTTCTAGGAAAATAAACAGATGTGTGGGGTTATGTGTAGGTCAATGTGTGCATATACAATAAGAACAGTTATCAGACATTAGATGCAAGATATCCATTTTATTTAGAGAAGAATGTGGTCATGAAATCCTGATGTGGTGAATGAAGGAGCAGTGGGAACAGGATAGTCAGTGGAAAGGAGGAGGAAGTGAGCGAAGCGGGGAGCATAGATCCTTGGTTAGCCGATCATCAAATTGGTGTGAATGAGGGGAGTGTGGTGGCAGAATCATGTTCCTCCCCTGCCACAGTTTAGCCAACAGTGACATGTTTCTGTACATGGCAAAAGGGATGACAGATATATTAGGAGAAATATCTTAGAGGATTTCGGTATTCTAAATTCTCTATTAGCCTTTTAAACCCATGATACATTATTAAAGTTTAGTGGAGGGCCACAAATAAAAAGGATTCATATAATCTCACCACACATACTGAAGGTAGAAAGACTAAGGAAGAAAAACAAAAAGTCATTCATAAGTGCCTTGAACCTTAAATTGCTCATGGGAGGAAATGTCACACAAGGTGAGTGTCACAGCCACATACATAATGCCTGAATGGGAGGGGAGAAGGGGATCCTGAGATGAGACAATAGGGTGAGTAGCCTGGATTGTCCAGGTGGGCCCAATGTAATCACAGGGGTCTTTAAAATTGAGGACGTAGCCCAGCTGAGTTTAAAATCAGAGGGAGGTGTAGCCATGGAGCAGTGTTCAGAAAGGCTGCTGGCCATGAAAATGGAGGAAGTCGTGGGACACAAGCTAAGGAAGGTGGGTGACCTCTGGTAACTGGAAAAAAAACAAAAACGAGGAAACATTCTCTTCTAGATCCTCTAGAAGGAAGGAACTCTGCTGGCAACTTGAATTTAGCTCAATGAGAACTGTGTTGGATCTCTGACCTCCACAGCCATAAGCTGATAAATCTGTGCTGGTTTAATCTTTAAGCTTATGGAAGTTTGTTACAGTGGTAATAGAAAAATAACATAGTGAGCGGTAGTGTAAGGGATTAAAGTTCTAGGCTGGGGTGTGGAGAGGATTCTGACATTTACACCTAAAAAACAACCAGGTGCAGTGGAAAGGTGTTTTAAAGAAGACCTACCTGGCAGGGCTGTTAATAGGACTGTTTGGTGTGAGGAGAGCATTGGAGTAGAGGAATCAAATAAATCTCTACCAGAAAAATAAGGAATAAAATATAACAGTGCTTCAGTGTTAGTGGATGCAGGAATGGAAATGGGCAGAGAGATATAAACATTACTTTGAAATTAGCTACAGGTTTGATGATTGCATGTTGGGGAGAGTTAGCCGATGTGTGGACTGAATGTTTGCATCCCCTCAAAATCCGTATGTCAAAACCCCATCTCCCAGGGTGATGGTATTGGGAGGCGGGGCCTTTGGGAAGTGATTACTAGGATAAAATAAGGTCATGAGAGTAGAGCCCTCATGAATGGGATTAGTGCCCTTATAAAGGGCCCCAGATTGCTTGCTTCTCTCTGGCCCATGAAGATAGTGGGAAGACAGCCATCTTCGAGTCATGAAGGCTATCATCTCCCAGATGCATTGACCTCAGCCTCCAAAACTTAAGGAACATGCTGGTTGTTTAAGCCACCTGGCCCATGGTAATTTGTTACAGCATCCCAGACTGACGAAGACAGTGGAGAATGCCTCTGAGTTTGACACTGATTGCCTGGAGAATGCTGAAACCCAGGGAAGTGGGCAGCACAGACGTTTACTCATTTAATCCTGGCAACACGGTACGAGATAGAGTCTACATATTCCTCGCTATTTAAAAGGGAAGGAAAAAGAGGCACAAATAACAACAACAACAACAACAACAACAACAACGACAACAACAACAACAACAACAACAACAACAACAATTTTTCCAAGATTCACACAGAACCCCTGGAGGCAGAGTGAGAATTTATACTCAGGCAGGCTGACCCGAGAGCCCCTGCTCATAACTACTAAGTCAGATCACCTTGCTTATGTGGATCAATTTTTTTCAAGTGTGATATGAGGGTACTGTGTCCAGTAACTTATAATTTCAAAATAACTCACTGTAAGGGAAACATTAGTCGCAGGCATTGCAAACCACAGTAAGCTACACATACAAAAATAACTCGTTAGGGCAAGATAAACAATAATGTTTTTAAATATTATACTTTCTGTACCTTTGCAATAAAATGTGTATTTATAATTCTGTCTGCCTACAGAATAACTTCATAATCCTGAATGTGGCTGGTGGCTCCCATGGTGGACAGCACGGGTCTAGAAAATTTAAGTGACTTGTCCAGCCTTGCCCAGGAAGCTAGTGGTGGGATCAGAGATATAGGTTGTGACTTTTCCTTCCTATCCAACAAGTCCCTCATGGAGGCTTAGAAGCTTCTCCTTTGGTGCCCAGCTGTCTATTCGTACTTATGACATCTTGTCAGGTGTCCCAGCCTGCTCCTGAACATAAGCCAGTAACAACATCTGCTCTTTTCTGGCCAGGTAATACATTCTAGCAGCTTCCATTGACTTCTTGGCATCAGTTCTTACCTGGAAGAGTAGTGGCTAGAGATGCAAATGTGTCCACATGACAGGGTTTTCATAAACATAGCAGGAGTTGTCAAGAGAAGAAAACGTCAGGAAGACAAGTGGAAGCAGGTCATTTAATATACCAAATGGGTACTTTCAATGAATGTTTGTGTTTCCAAGTCCAGACTTGTTCTGCTCGTGCATTACAGGACAATAAATCGGGAGACCAGGTTTTGGGGGCAAGAAACAGTGACTTTAATTTGGAAACCCAGCTGAGAAGATGGAAGTCTAATGTCCTGGAAAACCATTCCCCAAAGTCAGAATTCAGGCTCTTTTTATATTAAAAAGGGGAAGCAGGAATGCTTGGTTGCTGCAAACTTGGTTTATGAATTCTTTGTTGTTAGAGCCTTTTGTTCTTGCAGCTCTTAGCCTGGGTCAGATCCGTGTAAACCTCCAACAAACAAATGTTATTTTCTATTCTGTAACATGTTACCTTATATGAATGGAAAAGTGTTAATATCCTTTAAAGTCAGAGCCTTGAGAATAGGGTCTCCTGTATATTTCAGGATCTAGGCAACATTGTTTTACAAAAGGTGCAGAACAAACAAGACTAAACCTAGGAAACAGGGCACAGGGTTAAACTCAAAAGAACAGATATAACATGGAGTCAGATTTGTTCTTTCCTATTTCAGTAGTGCCATGGAGAAGGCACTTTGGGCAGCTTGTTGTAGGGTCCTGGAGGCTTTCTCTCTCAGCCTCTGGGCGCCTCTATTGCAAACCCTTCATAGCTGTTTGGCCTGCTGGAAAACCACTCCGACTGTTTTGCCCGTAAGATGCGTTCTGTTTATAACTCATCTCTACTCCTTGGAAAACAACTCAATAAAAACTCAGTTGGTTTTCCACCAGCCATGGGCAGGGGTGAGGAATAGCACTTTATTATTTTATAAAAAAATAAATAAAAGAAATCTTAAAACAGCACTGGGCACATAGGAGAGAGTCAATAAATGCTTCCTGGCTAAAATCAAAATTGATGGCTCAGTGATTCCATGGCTGCTGTATTTGCTGAGCTTGCTACTCCTTTGCTCCATTGCACATTTTTTTTAACTGAAAAAGAAATACATGCATGTGGTTAAAAAAATTCAAACAGAGCACAAAAATACACAAGTGAAAGAAGTTTTCCCTCATCCTCTCTTCTTTCAGCCCTCCCTGGAGATGCCACTGTTTATTATCCTTTGTTTGCTTTTCCAGATAGGCTATGCACATTCCCACCTATGTATGTAAATTCCTTTAAACTTTTACTTATTTTTAACTTAAAGGGGTTTAAATCCTCAAGTGGCTTCTGCCTGGGTAATAGAACAGAACAAATCTGACTCCATACTAGATCTTTTCCTTTGAATTTAACCCTGTGCTCTGTCTCCTAGGCTTCATCTTGCTTGTGAAACAGTGTTGCCTAGAGCCTGAAATATACAGAAGAGCCTAATCTGAAGGCTCTGACCTTTAAGGATATTTAACACTTTTCCATCCATATAAAGATAACAAGTTGCAGAAAAGAAAATAACGTTTGTTTTGCTGGAGGTTTACAGAGATTTGACTCAGGCAGATAGCTGCAAGAACAAAGGATTCTAACAAAAAAGAATTCCTACACCAAGAAGTTTGCTACAACAAAGCACGTAGGAAAGGAGCCTGAATTCTGACTTGGGGAGATGGTTTTCCAGGACATTTGTTTGCCATCAAGGTCTACAGAAACTTGCTATTCCATGCCCCAACACCTGGTCTTTGAACTTATTGGCCTGTCCTGCACTGAGGAGAATGAATTTGGACTCGGTAACACTCCTATCTACCTAGCAAGCTGGGCACTGGATCTGAGGACAGCTCTCCCACACCCAGGGACCTACTGTGAGCCCTTGATGGTTCCACTAGGGTGGGGTGTGGTTTATTCAGGAGGGATGGGCACTATGCACCAACACTCAGGCAGTCTGCTCTGCTGGGGCTCTGATCTTGTACCTCCCGCTCCCCACCAGCCCAACACCTGGAACAGTGGAGCTAAGACAGAGATCGTGCCTGCCTGTTTCCCAGCGTGTAAAAGGGGAATATGAACTCTTCCCAAGGTAGTTCTGAGCGACAAAACCTTCGGGTGCTTGGTTCCCAGAGCAACAGGGAACCCAGCTCCGCGTGGGATCAACGGGTGTGATCCCGTAGGGGTTCTGCAGAGGCCTCGGCTGGAGGGCTGGACCAGGGAGGGAAAATTTGAGCTGCGGGCCTTGAAGCGTTAGTGAAGGGTACAGAGGCAGGACTGAATTCTGTTTCAGGATGCCACCAGAGGTAAACCTTTTTCTCTACATCTCTGCTACTCCCCTCCCCTCTCCAGATCCCTCCCTTCTCTCTGCACTTCCTGTCCATCTGTCTCCCTCCACTTTTCTCCTCCTCCCCTCCTCCTCCCATCTTCTCCCTCCCTCACTTCCGCAGCTTCTCTCACAGAAACCTGAGGATCGCTGGCCCTCCTGCGCATGCGCAGTCAGTGCCTGGTGGACCGCGGTTTGGAAGCTCCATCTCCGAGCCGGGGATCTGCCCCAAAGTCTTCTCAGCTATGTCGCCCGGTAAGACTTTAGCTCCTGCCCTGGGGCCGGGGCCTCCGGCTGTGGAAGTGCAAGGTGGGGGGCTCACGGGAAAGGTTCAGGCGGCTGCGGGAGGGCGGTCCACGTGTCACAGCCCGCGAGGGCATGATTCAGCGTGTGTTCAGCTATATTGCTCGGGCCAGGCCCCTCTGCCCTCGCCACCTGCCCCGGCGCCCCGGCCACAGCTTCTCAGGGCCAGGTGTGCACCTGCCGCCTCTCGCCCCAGCTGGTCTCCCCTCAGTCTGCGGCTGGAGTCCTCTTCCCCTCTCCCGCCCGCGAGTCCTCCCTTCCCGGGCTTCCTCTCCTCAGCCGCCGACCCGTCCCCGTCCCTGGGCGGGCTGTGTCCCGGGACGGCGGGGTCTGCGGACCCTGACGGGGCAGCTGGGACTGGGGCTGGCCTCCGAGCGGAGCTGCAGCCCGCGTCCCCAATCCCCCGCTTTCCCTGCCCCGTGACCCCTGGGCTGCCCTCCTCTCCCTTTCCCGCTCCCTCAGGACCAGCTCGGTGGCGTGGGCGCTGCTCCCCAGGCTGAGAGCCTCCGGCTGGCCGTAAAGCCCAGCTTGTCCTGGTGAAGTCTGCAAAAGGGAGCGTCAGTGCTGAGGGAGCTTCCGTCACCTCCCTCAGTGTTTCTGCCCCAGGTAAGTTCCTTGAACACTTTCAGGTGTCATGATGGCGGTGCTTGATGATGTCACGTGGTTTTATACTGAGAGGGATTACAGTGTTGAAAGCAGGACTTGGTTCAGTTAAAAATGAGCTGAAGGCATGAGTATGTGACATCCTCCAGGCTTCCCTCTCCCAGGCTGAAACGTGTGACCGTTGATTTTAGAAAGATAGTTACAGTCCCTAACTAGCCCAGCCCATCTTGGGTGTGTTAACAGGAACAGCACCACCAGAGGCGTTGGAGACCTAGGGACATTGCAGTCCTAAAGAGCTCCTGGCACACAGTTTGGTTTGTTTTGGTTTTTTCTTTTTCTTAAATTGTGCGGCAGACTAGTTGTATAGAGGGGAAAATAATTGTCAAGAGATTTTTTTTCATATAACAGCTTTATTGTGATATTGTTCACACACCGTGAAGTCCATCCATTTAAATGGTACAATTCAGCAGCTTTTAGCATATTCACAGTGCTGCAACCATTATTATTCCAGAACGTTTTCGTCACTTCAGAAAGAACAGTGGAAATGAATGACCTAACTACCCTTCCCCAGTGGTGGTTCTAAAGAAGTTTCTTGGCTGTTCCTAACCATAAATTAACTTGCTATATTCCATGAAATATCTGGTAGTAATTCTAATCAGAATTGCATTGAATCTGTCTATCAAAACAGGAAGAATTAATGTCTTTACGGCATAAACTTCTTCTAACCATGAGTATATCTGAGACCCTACATTTTCATCTGTCCAGAGCCTGGCCCATGGGAAGTCCTCACTAATTTTGGGGCTTGTGAATGATGAGATTGTATACATTGTTAGTTGCAAATGTAGCCTTTCACAGAAGAGAAAAGTAACCTCAGTGAAGCCAAGTGACTCTCTGATAGTCAGAAAGGGTGACAGTCAGTGCTGGAGTGATACAGTGGACTTGCTGCTTGCAGCCAGAATTTTCCACCACCTACAGCTACGGGGATTACAGTGTTCTTTTATTTTTTTAAAGACTTGCTTTTATTTTTCTAATAATTTTTTATTGAAGTGTAGTTACCTTACAATGTTAGTTTCAGGTGTACAGCAGAGATTCAGTTATAAACATATTCATATGTATATACATACGTTTTAGATTGTTTTTAGTACAACTCATTACAAGAACTTGAATATAGTTCCCTGTGCTATATAGCAGGTCCTTGTCATTTATTTTATATTTATTAATGTGTATCTGTTAATCCCCCTTTTCCTGCCTGCTAACCACAGTTGGCTTTCTATGCCCATGAGTCCATTTCTAGCAGCACCATTTTTCCTAGTTAATATATGCTGCTTGGCTGCTTTCAGTTTCAGTAATTCCATCTTATCTGTGGGCGTTTTTCTTCTGGTGGACCTGTATGTGGTTTGCACACGTGGTAATAGAGATCTGTATTTTGGAGAACTCCAGGCCTCGTGTAGTCCCTGGTAGAGAGCGCCCACTGAGCTGATGCTTGAACTGGGAAAAAAGCATAGTAAATGTTGGTATTTCCACTATAGTTGAGACATCCAGGTTTCTATAACCTCTCTAGCCAACCTTAATGTTGGCTGCACCCATACTGGGTAATTTGGTGGTACTCCATGGTATGGTGATGTAGAGACAGGGCTTTGTATGCTCCTTCTCTTTCCTTTTTCTAACACTCATTCTCCTGGGCCTCCCAGATCCTCCCACAACAGTGCCCAGGGCTGGCTTGGTGCTGCACTCAGGCAATATTTGTTAATAAGGCCCTTTCCTCATCTCTTCTGAGCCTCCGTTTCCTTCTCTGCACAATGAGACCGTAGACTAGATAAGTCCTTTTCAGTTTCTTTTAAAGCCATGTTTCCTTTGAGAAACAGAAAATGCAAATCTCTCCTCTAATTCCAACCCTTTAGATTTTGATATGTCCTCCAAAGAGTGACATAGTTCTTTGTGGAAAGCTGATGTGATTGTGATTCCAGGTGGCACAGGAAAGACTCTTCAGAGATTTATTGCAGGGAAAGGGCAGGAAAGGAGCAGTATGTCACACTTTCTGGTGTGAGCAATGGAGCAGGGGATTGGGTTTAAATACGGTGTCTGATGTGGCCTCTCTCTAATCTTGCAGAATGTGATAAACCTCTCTCCCTCAGTTTTTTCATGTATGAAGTTGGGGTGATAGTATTTTAGGGTTTTTGTGAAACATTATACACATAATCCATTTGTTTCTCGGTAGAAACAAGAGCTGCTAGGGAGTCAGTGATTTCTTTAAAAAAAAAAATCTTGTCCATAGCACTCTGTCTGTGTGTATTTTGAAGTTCCTGGAAGGTGAGTGTTGAAACTAAAGTCCATCATGGGACAGGTGGCCCATAGTCCTCTGTGCCCCAGATTGCCCCCTCCTCCCCAGTCCTCTTCCTTTCAGTCCAGAATGACGTTCCCTAGTAGATTTATACAGAGTTCTTGTGGAAATAGCTTTTCATTTTATTGTTTCACCAAGAAGGGCTGCCATCATGATCTCTGTGGTCAGGTTTTGCTGACCTGAAGGCTATGCAATTGGGGGTTTCTATTTAATAAAAAGAAAAAAAATTACAAATACAAACTTAGACCTAGGGTGGTGACAGGGGCTCTTGGAAGTGGGGGCCATTAGCTTTGTTAGCTTCAGGTGCAGTGGCCTTTGGCCACGAGGACCCATCCTCGTGCTCTGAAATTGGAGGGACCAGTGGGTTCAGTGGGAAATTGGAGTGTATCTCATGGTCTAGGGATTGTCCTATTTGTGCTGTGTGTTCCTTATTTGAGACAGTGAGCTCATTTAACCTCAATAGCCTCTTTAAAAATTAGACTTTTAATTTTGTGATGTAACTTAGATTCCCATGTAGTTGTAAGAGATAATATGGAGAGGGCCTATGGACAATTTGCCCAATTTTCCTTAACGGTTCAATCTTGCAAATTTCGGGTACAATTCATTACTGACTCACTAACCCTTTGAGGTTTATGTTATTGCCCTCATTTCTATTCATGATTAAACTGGGGCTTAGAGAATCACACAGGCCTGCCCAGGTCACACACATGGTTAGTGTAGAGTCGGGTGAAAGTGGGCTTGGGATTTCCAGGCAGTACCATTATGATGGTCTGTGGCAGGGAGCAGCATTCACTTTGCTTGTTTATTCATTCAACAAACATTTATTGAATAAACTCTGTGTCTCAGATGCTTTAATAGGGTTATCAGATTCTTCAGCAGTACTGAAAATCAGGTAATGTTTTCTGTTTTTTAATCTGAGAAAATTAGCTCTGAGAGGTTATAACCCCCCGAAAGGTAATATAGCTGATAAAGGAGGGATAGTAAATTTCTACAGTCCCCCCTTTTTATGCAGGTTGTAACCTAGGCATTTAACATTTGCAAACTTCAGTAATCCAGATAATTTCTTCTAAGGCAATGATTTTTTTTTTAATTGAAGTATAGTCAAGTTTACCATGTTGTGTAAATTTCAAGCTGTTTTTTGAATTTTGAATTAAAAAATATTTTTTGAGGAGGGTAATTAGGTTTTTTTATTTGTTTCATTTTTTAAAATGAGGTACTGGGGATTAAACACAGGACCTCATACTTGATAAGCACGTGCTCTACCACTGAACTGTACCCTCCTCCCCAAGGCAAGTTTTCTTATTCATTATTCTGCAGCTTAGGAGTTCAAATAAATTGGATAGAAATCCAGATATTTTGATCCCACTGTGGTTCTTTTCTTTATATTCTGCTTAAAGGGGTGTGGAAAGCAGTTCCTTTGTTCATTTCTTTATTCAGCAGTTTTGAGCACTGTCTTTGCATTAGGGTTTGGCTAGGTGCTTGGAACAGAAAACAAGAAATGACCCTGCTCTGCAGGGGCAGGAAGCCTAGACCAAAAGCTGGGTAATGTGATCCGACCTACAGTAGCCATGTGCAGGCACTGAGGCCAAACTGTACCCCCGTCTTTGCTTGGGCTTCCCTTGCCTTCTGGCTGATACACACCAGCTCACCACAATCCAGAGGGGCCCACAGCCCACAGCAGAGTAAGTATATCGATCTCCTCTCCCCTCTCGGCAGGGGCTGCAACATGAGCACCCCTGACTACGTGCAGTGCGCTGAGAACGACCAGATTCTCCCCGTGGTGGTCCAAGCCATTGGGATCATCTCAGAGGAGAATTTCTTTTGCATCTATAAGCGAATCACCTTGGTGAGCCAGATCAGCCCCTGTGGCTCCCATTGGGCACTCTGGATCCACTACAGGCACCACTATGCACCCGAGAATGGGTGGGGAATCTTCCAGACCCACAGCAAGGTAGTGGGCCTTGTCACCATTGCCGACTGCCTCTCGGCCAAGGCCTTCGAGAAGCTCCACGTGCAGAGGAGCTGTATGGCACATCGTTAATGACTCTCAGTTCTTTGTGCTGCATAGGTAGGTAGCCGAGCAGAAGCGCACCGACGTGGCCTTCAATCTACGAGGACTGCAGGCTGGTGGAGAAGAGGATCGAGGACTTCACTGTCTCTCTCTTCATCATGCTCAAGTCCAAGTGGCTGGATAGGGCCCCCAACAAGTCTGGGGATAAGATCCCCCTCCTCTGCACCTTGTTTGAGAAGGAAGACTTCATGGGATTGGACACAGACAGCAGGTAAGTCTACCTGGAGGCCCGGCCACCCTCGATGTGTGCCAGATTGCTTCCCTATATCCAGGAAGGGATCATCAAGGAAGAGGGCTGTCTTGTAGCCAAGAGTGGATGGAGGTGCAGCCCGCTGGTTTACAGACATTTAAAAGTGAATCCGCCTTTGTTTCAGAGAGATCCTTTTAGGGATATTGTGGACACTTACTCCAGCTTTTCAGCCAGGACCCCTGGTGGGACCCCTGGAGTTGCTGTCCAATAGAGTAGCCACAGCCTCTGATGCTAGGAGAGCTGGGGAGGAGGCTGGTCTGAGCTGACATGTGCTGTAGGTCAAATGAACATCAGATGCTGAGACATCTAATAAAAGGAATGTAATCTACCTTGTTCCTTTCTATATTGATAACATGTCAAATTGATAGTATTCTACGTACAGCAGAATAAGTAAGATCTGTTCTTAAAATCACTTTCTAGTATTTGTTTTTGTTTGTTTCTTTGTTTACTTTTTAAATGTGGCAACTGGGAAACTTTCTTTACATGGATCTCATTTCATTTCTGTTGGGCAGCCTGTCCTGCGACAGTCTCATCCCTTTGCTTAGATAAGAGATTCTGAATCCCGAGATGCAGAACGAGGCTCTGGTTGAGCTGGGGGTGGACCCGGTGTCTCCTGACTCCTAGGCCCAGTACCTGCACGGCTCAGGTCCTCTCTTCATGCCCGACAGCCACCATGCCAGGTTAGGTCATCAGAAACACCGCCAGGGATTTACGAATGAACTCCTTACACAGGAAAAGGCGTGTCACGGAGTATGGGACAGAGCAGGGAAAGGTTCATCCTCACTTTGTCCCTGTGATTAGGTCAAAGGCCTCACTTTGCCTCGAAAGTGCAGATGAGCTCTTATGGGCTGCCTACCCACCACCCCCACTTTCTGCTCTGTTTCCCCGTGTGTCCATTGTGCCGTCCCTCGGGCAGAAGAGGTTGAGATGCCTTTGCCGAGAGGTGGTCCCCCTTTGCTGGGGAAAGTGAGGGAAGTTGTGTACCCCCGGCCTACGGCCTCGGGCCTTGAGTCTGGAGAGCACTTATGGCGGTCTCACAGGTGACGGTCGGAGAACCTAGCACGTGCAGCCGGGTCCGCTGTGGAGGCGGTGATCTGTGATTCTTGAACTTACTTAAGATCAGATCCTACTTTCTGGTTGTTGGTCAGTTGGAGGAGAAGGTGCCAGAGAATTGAAAAAAAGAATGTCCAGACCAGCCCTGTGAGTGAGAGTCACAGGGGACATGAGTCCCACCTGCGTGTGGATGCCTGGCGAACTCTGCATGAATTTTCAGTTCCTCCCCGGCTATTCCTCTATGGCTTAAGGAAGGGGCAAGGCATGTCGTGGCAATGATCTGTACTTGTCCTCACACGGCCCTGCGATCTACATGTCCGCACTCCCCTTCTGCTCCTTGGAGATGAGGTGGCAGGTTTAGGAGCCTGGGCACTGCTGAAGGCACAGCTGCCAGCACCGGGCTTCTCCCAGACTGGCTCCGTTCACCTCACCTGTCACCTCCTGCTGAGACCCCAGGCATTAGTCCAGGTAGGTGCATCAGTGCAACGTAAGAAGGGACCAACTTCTCCCCCTGGACAGACTGTTCGGTGAGCAGTGGAAGCCTGGAGCCATGCCCCAGCCCCATGGCCAGTGCTTCCTCTTTTGTCATAGGAGGCACTGGTGACATTTTTGCTCAGCAACTGCTTTGTTCTGAGTCTGTAGACCCACCAGAGAATGTCAGCTTGTTTTTGCCTTTTCAAGTCTGTCCTTGGGATTTGGCAGAGTAGATGGATGTGTGCTTAGCCCATAGCGGTTGACACTGTCACCATTGTTTACCCAGAATCTCGTGTACCAGGCATGGTTCTCGGCATCAAAATACAGCAGCGCATTAAACCTCCCTCCTGGTGGGTCTGTCTGTTGTGGTACAAAAATCACCCAGCCAGCATCTGAACGTCAGTGAGATAACGCGGCCAGTGAGCTCGGGTCAAGCACATTCTTCTCCAGTCACTTTTACTCCATTGTTCCTTTTACTATTCTACAGTCATTAATTTATAAAACAACGCTTTAGTGCAGGAGCAGAGCCTAATCCTCTAATGCTACTCTTGGTGGGAGTGAGTAAAACTGTCCAGCCTGAAATGTGACCACAATTTTTAGCTCAAAAGCTGTCTAGACGCATGTAGGTGGAGTTTTGGTTTGGGGCTCTGACCACGTTGGTGTCCCCTGGCAGCGCTGCTCCACACAGGCCCCTGCCTTCCCGGGAGCAGGAGGTGAGGATGGGTCTCACTGTCCCTGCGTCCCTGGCCTCACACACTCACGTAAATTCTTGTACAGGCTGTCAAATTCATTTTTATTCTTGTGTGTTTCTAATTTTCGCTTGTTCCTCTTTTCCTTTTTCTTTATTACTTTTTCTCTTGTACTGCCCTTTGAGTATGTTGTTGCATCTGAAAAGGTGGGCTGTGCACACCCTGCATTGGAAATAGCTGGATCGCCCTCCATGCTGTCTCCATCGCTTTAAAAACCAAAAACTTAACAGCTGCCTTGATCCATGTATTATCCTAGACAGCTTTTAATTTTCTAATTTTTTGGAATATTTGCTTTGTTAACACATCACCCACTGGTGTTTGATACCTGTTAAAATCCTTGCTTTGAGGAACCTGTTTAGTCCTCCTCATATTTGGTGACGAATGCGCACTTATTAAATTTGTTCGTTTGTTTTGAAGAAGTGAGATGGGAATTGATTTAGGCGGCTGCTGAAGGATTCTTTTCATGGAGTATTTAAACTTCTAAAGTCAAAGTCTGCAGCACCTTGCTCGATATCTGCTTTTACACAAAAGTGCTCAGCAAGCGGTTCCTGGCTGTCGCTGTGTGACGTTCGTGATAGCCCTTCTTGGCCGGTGGTCACTGGTGAGGAAGTGGCATGCTCGGGGGTGAGCAGCTGCAGGGTACGCTGTTGGAGGAAGCAGTCACTTTTTTTTTTTGCATTCAAATTCCCCTATGTCATTTACTTTACTTTGCCTTCATAAAGGGGCAGTATCGGGTCCAAAATCCATGCCACTCTTTTGTTCCCTGTACGAGGCTGGTTTTTCTGAGTATCAGGACAACATGGCCTTCTCCGAAGAGGCTGGCTTACCTGGATCTGGTGGACACAGTGACCTCTAAAGGGGACCGTATGTTCCACTCTGCTTCATCCAGTGGGCATTCAGAACTGGGTCTGTGGTTTGCCTCAGCAGCCGTGGAGGCCTCCCTGCACTGGCCTTTTCTTTTAACCCACGTTGGCAGTAAATGGCTGATTCAGTGTCTCTTGCAGCTGACGTCCACCACTGACGGCCATGTCGTTACTTTTCGGTAGTGAGACCCCAATACCCTAGTCAGCCTTGAAGGAAGATGCTTTGGCCGACCAAACCTTGCATTCTCACCCCTACCATGGTTCATCTCACCCAGGGGAAGTGTTTGGCCACCACCATAATGCTGACCTTGAGGCTTTGTTTCTCCTTTCATGCACTGGTCCAAATGTCGACACTGCGTTTTTCACTGACTTGGTCTTGCTTGAGACAGGCCAGAATTTATGAAAGAGTCCACCACATTCTGGGTGGGGAACAGAACAGAAATAAATGTCGCAAATAGAAGGAGTCTAGGCTGTCCGGGTTGGCAAATGCAGGCTGGGATCTGTGATGGCTGGGCTGTGCCCTGGACACAGGCCTTTCCCGTGGCTCCTGAGAGCCCAGGGGTCGGAGTGAGAACAGCCTTGCCTGGGTTCCTCCATTCTCTTCTGCTCACTGGCAGGTGTGTCTGCTAATTAGGAGCTCCCCCAGACCTCGGGTCCTTCAAAGCTCAGACCATGGACGAACCTTGAGTCCCTTCTCCTGGGCCTCCTGTGTGAGAATACAGTGCCTTCTGAGGTGACCAGCGGCAGGAGATGCCTCCTCCTCCAGGGAGCACCATTTGGAGGACTGTGACTCACTGCACCATGCTGTGAGCTTATGGGGTGACGGCCATGGTCCCTGCAGAACCAGACTTGAGATGGGCTTAGCAATGGAAATAACAGGACTGATTCTAGGGCAGGGCTGGTGGGAGGGAACAGGGGATATTGAATGTGACCTCAAACACCTAGGTGGGTGATGGTTCTGTTAGTTAAATGGGGAGCCTGGGAGGTACCTGCCAGGAATTGAATTCCAGAGTAAATGGTGGACATGAGGCATTTTTAAGATGCCATTTGTCATCCAAGTTAGGACTTCAAAGAGGCACTCGGGTCTATGAGCCTGGGGCTCAGGTGAAGGTGCCGGACTAGAGACACACGTTGGGATTTGTCCTTCTTAGCTGGAGTTCACAGCCTTACATGTGGGTTAGCTCTTCTCAAGAGGTGCAGACTGTGGCTGAGGGAGGGCAGGGCTGTGCCTCGGTTGGAGGAAAGCCCAGATAATGCAGCTTTGGTGTGTCAGTCAGTGGCATTTGGGATTTTCAGAGCAATGCCATTTATCCTTAAAGGGCCGGGTGGTGGGCAGGGCCAGCCAGGATGAAATATAAAGGGAGGGTCGTGGCCACGTGTGCGTCTTGGGAAGATGCAGAGGCTTCAGGGTCCGGGAGGGGAGACTCCTCAGAAGCTGGAGTTGGATTGGGGAGTGGGGAGAAGGTAGTCACACTTACCTGTGACGGTGGGAAAGAGTCCTAGGGAGTCCCGACCCTACCGGACTCTCTTTCCCATGAACAGAAGGCAATTAGACAGAGGATCTGAGATGAAAAGGGATGGGTGCTGTGAGGGGAGCCAACCTGGAGAATGGTGCTTGGACAGTTCTGGAATAGTCTTCCTGCAAAATAGAGTTAAAAAAACACAGACTCTAAAGAATATTGACAGTAACTGAGGAGGAGGCAGTTTTTCTGGCCTCCTAAGGGTAAGTCATGTATACGGGGATACACAGAAGAATCGGGCAGTCTCTTGCGGGGGCTTGATCCTTACCAGAGGCAACAGTGCAAGTTTAAAGGGGGAGAAGGGCAGCGGAGGTAAACTAGCCAGGCCTTGTGTCAGGTACAAGTTGGCCGCCCTAATTGCGTGTTCCATTCACATCCATCCCTCCCATGTGGGCGGTGGCAGCCCCCTTTTGCGGATTGGCAAGACTTCACAGAGGGGTTAAGGTATCGGTCCATTTAGCGGCTAGTAAATGCTGTAGCAGGATTCAAGCTGGGCCTTGTCAGACTTAAAGGGCATGTTTTATCTACTAATTCCGGTACCTCCCTGTTGTACCTGGAATGGTGAAGTGGGTCAGTTTTGGAGCCTTTCAGAAAAAGTGCGATTTAAGTGCCTCAGGACTGTTTCACAAAGCTCAGTGTTCTTTGATTGTTAGGAAACAAAGCAGTGCTTTACGCCCCACCGATGTAAGGTCTTACTCCTTTGACGATGACGTGGTTGCAAATGACATACAGGTGCAAAACCAGACTTAGCAGCTTCTGAAGGGAAACTCTCCAGTTCTTCCTTGATCCGCTGTCTTCTGTGGGATGTAACTCTGCTGCAGCGTAAGCCTGAGTTTTCCGTATGGATTGAGGGTTTGATAACCAATGTTAACATAAAACAATCAGATGGAGAAAATCGACGTTGGCAATTTATTTTTGGGTATCATTAGACAAGATGCACTATCGTTTAATGGCCCATATAACGTATGAAATTGAGTACAGAACATTGCATTTCTTACTTTCTACTTAGAACTGTGTTCCATTGTAAGGTTGTCTGCTTTGAAAATTCAGCTCAGCCACTAGGGCGCCTGTCAGTGTGTTGGTGTGATTGCATTTACACAGTGCATGTAATCTGGGCTTCCTCAACCCCAAACACTCCAGTGCAGAATCATGGGCTGTAGCAATCACTTAGTTATACAAATACTTCTGAAACTATGATTCCAAAAAAAAAAAAAAAAGGAGAGAGAGATTGCCTTTATCATAGTTCCTTTGGAATTAAACTGCAAACTGTTGTTGAGCAGTTCTGGCTTGCTTTATATATGAATATATACATTTCTTTGCATGTAACTTGGTTTTTGGACTAGAACACCAAGCTCTTGTTTTCCATGAGCCACAAAAATCGTAGCCAAATGACACACGTATGAAACATTTTATTCCTTTTTTCTGAGAAAGGATACTTAAATTTTGAACTTAGTCTCTGATTTTGGTTTTAGCTCTTCCCTACCCTCTTGTCATCTCACTCCTATTTCCCACGTGGCCTCCAAGATGTCATGGTCTCAAAGGAGTGGGTGGACAAACACCATTTGGTCGCCATGCACTGCTGCTCTAGATGAAGCCCAGCCAAGAACTAAAGGACATTACCAGAGAGGACTTCCTGGAAGAAATGGGCTCTACATACAGTTCTGAGGACAGAGTAAGAGTCAGCCAGGAGAAGGAGTCAAGAAGGTGGCTCAGGTGGCAGGTGAAGCCCGGGCAGAGACATGGAGGCTTGTGGGGTGGGGACCCGGGGAAAGTGCCCTCTGTGGTCCAGGGTGAATTGTGCCCTTACTGGGGAGGACAATGGAGAGGACCTGGGAGGAGGGCTTTGGAGGAGCTTGGGTTTTACTAAAACTGACCAAGGAGGCAGTGAAGGGTGTCAGCAGTAAGTGACTCTCAGGAAAGGTACTTCTGGTTTTGCTTCTGATATTCTACAGAAAGAAGGGCAGGGATGGGCGAGAGCAGGTAAGTCTCTCCCTTTGAGACCCATCCCGTCATTCATTTATTCATAACATGCGCAGTTCTGAGTGTCTAGGGGAGAGTGAGCCCACATTAATAAGCAAAATTTATTAGCTTCTTGGGAGCTTAGAAGTGTCAGAAGTTGACTTAGCCTAGAATGTTCTAGGAACAGAGGAACAAAGTGCCGAGGTTGGAGGGAGGGAAGGCTTCCTTGAGAAATAGTCAAGATGAGCCTGGAGGCAAGTGGGAAGTAGGAGCATGTCAGGGGGCCCCTGAGGTTACTGGGGACCTGGGAACTGTGGTGAGGCTGGGTGAGCAGTGTCGGGGGTGGGGCTAGAACTCCACCAGGGAGCCTCTGAAGGGTTTGAAGTGGGGGTGATGTAATCAAATTTGTGCTTTGGGAAGGCTGCCGTTGCTCTGTGTGTATGTGTGTGTGTGTGTGTGTAGCGGGGAAGAGGGGGAGGGTGCCACCAACTGGGGGGGCATTAGAAGACCATTCTCAGGCTGGGAGGCGACCAGTGGGAGAGGGACGTCGGGATTGCTTGGGGAAGTCAGGGGCAGTATGGATGCCGGATTTCCTTTTGGGGAGGGCTTGTTAGCGGGGCCGCCCTAGCGGCACCTTGTGGCTGGAAGGAAACAGATGGAGGTCGCCAGGTGGACTTTCCACTTCTCTCCTTCCCTGCCTTGCCTGATGATCTTAGCTCAGCCAACATTTGGAACAGAAGAGGTAAGTTCTAGGGTAGCCCAGTACTTTGTTCCGCTCGTTCGAGTGAGATCTGATAGGACATAAGTTTGTGTTCAGATCTGCATGTTCACTTAGCTAGAAACGTCCCGTCTTTTGGATTTCCATAGGGGTTTTTATTCTTGATAAAGATTGCTTTCTTGGTGAGAGGAAATTTAATACAGCTGTTGTTTTTCTCAAAAAGAAATCATATCTTTTAAGAAATTTAGCATTCAAAAGAATCAGAATATTTAAAAATGATAAAGTAAGGTTTTGGTGTAGTTTCTTTGGTTTCTGAGTTAATGTGGAGTTAGAGCCTTTGCATTACTTAATAGCACATCCTTGTCAGTATTTAAAGAGCAGTTAGTGAGCGCCACAGGCCCCACCACTCAAAGCATCGTTAAAGTTTGCTCTGAAATAGTGAAGTCATACAGTTCTTGTTTGCAGAAGCCAAACAGTTGGTTTATAATATGCAGCATAGCTCCCTTTATAAAATAAACATAGGATCAACATTAAGAAAGTGGAAGATAATTGATTTTTTTTAAAGCTGAAACAAAAACTTTCTTGTTCTAATGTTGCAACTGGAAATTTTGAAAAGAAAAATCCTTCTGTAATATCATCTACTTGGAATACATATATACCTTTCACGTTTGAAAAGTAACTGCGCAGTGGTTTTTGAAGTCAGGAGAATTCCACATCAGATACTGGCAGTGATGGTTGCTGGTTTTCAATGGAAGAGCCCAAATTTGCCTTCTTAGCTTTTTTTCTTTTTTTTTTTTGTAGTGAGCGGGTTGAGTAGTTCTTTGCCAGCATGATTTTGGGGCAATTTGGGGGCAGATGTCATGCACCAGCAGTGAGATATTTCCATGCATTTTACTTTCTTGACATCAACAGGGTACATGTTGGGTTTATACCTGCAGGCTGGGATGCTGAAGTACTCCCTGATCCATCACCGTTATGTCCTGGAGCTGCTCCGGTCAGTGAATGATTTTCTGTGGCTTGGATGTAAGGTGGTCTGATGCAGATGATCAGATGTGTAGTTAAAGTGCTATTACTTGAAATAAGAGAAACCAAGTAACATGGCTCTAAAAATACAGGATGAGGGATGAGAATTACCTGAGCTGCTTGCAGTAGAGAGTCTTCTCAGATGACACCCTCACCGTGAATCCTGCCAATATCAGCCCCAGCCATGCACGGTAATCCTGCCGAAGCAAGCATGCACTTTGCTCAGAAACGCAGTGAATTTCCTTGTGCCTCCATTGGTTGGCTTTTTTTTTAAGGTACATCTTGCCCTTTGTTTAAATGCCATCCCTGTTATTCACATTTTTCACTCATTGTTCTGGACCTCGTCCATACATAGCTGCTGAATGGATGAAAAGAATGTAGTATCTCCATGTAGTGGAATATTATTCAGACGTAAGAGTGACAAAAAAAGAAAAAATAAAAATAAAAGGGCAGATGAAAAAGGGCTCCTGTTCTGGGAAGTCCACCCTGTCTGCTCAACCCGACCTTTTATCTTTGAAACCCAATCCATTATATTCCACTATACTCTTTTTGACAGTACTTACCACCTTCTAATAAACTTTAACATTTTCAAAAAAAAAAAAAGAGGGAGATGCTGATACCACTTCAACATCTACGAGCCTTGATAACAGCATGTTAAGTGAAAGGAACCAGACACAAACGGCCACATATTGTTGATTTCAGTGATCTGAAATGCCCAGAAAAGGCACATGCAGAGGCAGAGAGCAGGTGATGGTTGAAAGGGGCTGGGTGGAGGGGTGTTAGGGAGTGACTGCTAGTGACAGGGGTGCTCTTCTCGGGTGATGAAGTGTTCTGGAGATAGATGGTGGTGAGGGCTGCACAACCGTGAGTGTGCAGAAGACTGCTGAGCTCTGTCTCTGGGAGTGCCTGTTGTTGGGGCGGCTTTATTTTGACCTCATCCTACAATGTGAAGAGTCATCTTCTGCTGTGGCCTTTCTACTCCTGTGAGTGGTGAGGGTCAGACACTTTGCAGAGTCATGTTTCTTTTTTCACCCTTGCTAAGTGTAGGCAAAAAAGGTTTAAGCCTGAGAAAGTGCTCCATCTGCAGAAATGTCTATTAGTTTTGCATGGTGTAAAAATCTTGAGAGCATTTAATCGTTGAGGACAGTCTGTGGGGGGAAAGAGCCCGTGAAGCCTGGGTGAGACCTGGAAGAGCCGTGCTTCCCTTCCAGACACGGGTGGGGACTTCATCCCCGTTCAGGCAGTGAAGGGCCCAGACCCGTGAGCGGAGTTGACACTCGTGAATATTTACGTGTATCCGCTGCTTCATCTTGGATATTAATTTCAAGCTGAGTCAGTTTGTGGCGGCAGCCTCATCCTACATCAGGAATTTATAGTATCTGCTCTTTGAGGTGAAGACCAGACAGACTTGATTATTTAACAGTCTCTCTTGAATTGATATCTCAGATTCCTTTGTCAAAAGCAAAACAGCAGGAATACAGACGTCCTTTAATGCCGATGTGACCTGGAACGGGTTTAGTCTCAGTGCCTCAGTAGCCTTGTCTGCGGGTGGAGAACATGATAACAATGCTTCCCTCAGAGGGGCTGGGGAGGGGGGAGTGAGAAGCACAAATGTAGGACTTACACGTGATGTTCATGAATGACCGAATTTAGTGCTCTCAGCCTGGTGAGGCCTCAGGGGCAGAGATGTCAGAACAGAGCAGTCCTAGCCGGAACTCGATCCGTGTTGGCAGCTGTTACGATCACTATCACCACTGTGGGTTATCAGGTAGTTTTAAGACTTGGTAATATGAATTCTTGAATAATGTTAAAAGACTAGACATCTGAGACCCAGTTTACATAGTTCTCAAGAATTCCTCTGAGAAATGGATGTTTTTTTCCCCATCTTAAATCTGAGTTGAGTCTCTAAAAAAATTCTGTATTCCTCCATCATTTTGCTTTAATTCTCCATTTCTTAAAAAATTTTTTTAATTGAAGTTACTGGGGACTGAACTGAGGGCCTCGTCCATGCTAAGCACATACTCTCCCAAATGAGGTATAATCTCCTCCCTTTTTTTTTTAAACTTTAGTTTCTTAATATTCAGAGTTTAGAGGCCTCTAATTCTTTTTCTGGAGACTTGTCCATGAACCTGTAAATCTATAATTAATGGACAAAACTTGTTTTATTAAAAAAATCAATAGAATATTCTGCAATCCATCCAAAAGTAAATGCTCATTGACATAAAATGTTTCTCCTTTATGGTGATTTCTCCTTTTTGGTCTAGCTTAATTTATTAACAGCCATCCTCATCATCATAATGACCAAACTCTCTGTGATTGGACACTTACCTAAGGCTAAAATGCTTTCCTCATGTTTTACTTCATAGCAGGTGTTTGAGGGTAGGTATCAGTGTCTCCTTTTTTGCAGCTGAGTGATTGAGAGATGGGCCAGCTTGTCCCAAATCACACGCAGCTGGTGGTATCTAGCTCGGTGCTGGAATCCAGGCTGCACAGGATGCAATCTCAATTGCTCCTCTAATCAGCCTCCCATTGAGTGTTTTCCCGAACTCCTCTGAGTCCATAAATGACCGATTTTAGTGATCTCAGCCTGATGAGGTCTTCAAAGGAGAGACACCAGTGAGAATGTGAGACAGACTGGCATAAATTAAAATTGTACATTTTCACAAATGTTTTATTCTCAGGTAATGACTTAAAAAGGTAATTATTTTTTATTTTAGTGCTTTGTAAGCACTAAAAACAAAACATTTAAAATAATTATTGTGCAAAAGAGAAGTGGGCTTTGAAAATCCAACCGGTGCTAATGATGTTACAGTTTTTCTCTAGGGGAGCTTATTGACTGAAAAATTTACACAGACTGAATTGTTTTTATGTAGCCTTAGTATGGAAGAAAAGATTGTCAGTGAGTATTGTAAGTAAAATCCTTACTCTTTTCTTTCCTGATGATGAATATGTTAGTTGTTTACATGGCTGAAATACATTTCGTTATTTGTGAAATTTGAGTAATGTCGTTTACCTTGTCTGACTGTGAGAGTTAGACTCCTTGTATACAAAGCACCGTAGAGGTGCTTAATAAAAACGTGCTGTCACAATGACTGATACTTTAGAAGTATCAACTCTGAATACTAAAAAGTGTAGCTTATTTCCGATGCATATTCAGTATGTATATATATGATATATATGAATATGGCTTAAAATAACGAGGATTCAGTTTTTTTTTTCCTTAGTGCAGTATGAAGTTTTAATGAAATCTGTATCATACTTGTGAGACAGGGAATACTTAAATTGCCTTAAGCAGACGACCTAGAAGATTATTTACACAGAATGTGTAGTGTTAAAGCTCAAAATTAATGTTGCCGTGTAAACATCCACTCAGACTTTTAAATTCGTGGGATTGTGACCAGAAACATTAAGTTTAGAAAAATCCGCATTGATCACTTTCAGGGAATAAGCTTCTCTCATTTGTGATTAAAGAAACTTTTGATATTTTTTCTGCACTCTTAACAGGTTTTAAAATATCAACATTTTGATTAGACATGTCATATTTTTAATAGAGAGAATAAAGCTCAGGCTGTTTTAATATGTAAATAAATGTTTTTTTATTTCAACAAACTTGTATGATTTCCTGGCCCTTTGAGAAGTATTTTGCAAGATACTTTGATTACCTGCTGTTGGAAAATTACAGACGTGACTTTTATGAATATAGGCCTAGTACAGATCTGTTGGTTTTTGCTACAGTGCAAGACATGAGGCCTAGGAGAGCTTTGCTGAGGATTGCCAGGAGGACATATCCAAGGTCTCAGTCTCCCCTCCTGTAAAATGAAGTGGCTGGACTGGATTCTTTCCTCTTCTAAGATGAGTTTCCATAAGCCTGTGTCTTTTGTTTATATTCAGGAGTATTAGCAATATCAGATTAAATACTGACTACCCCTCCCTTCCCCCAAAGCAAAGTGCAGTATGTGGTACACAAGCTTTTAGTTACCTGATTCTCTTTTCTGATCTTACAGGCAATTTTTGTGTTGCATGTTTCCCGGGAACCTGGAAGGTATTTTTAGCCGTAGGTGGCGCTGTTGCACCTTCTTAGAGTCTTAATTTTCCTGTTTATAAAAGAAGGTTTAAAAAACATGATTTTATTTTGATTTCTTCGCTTAATGCTTCAGAATAGCACAATGTCCATTGTGTCTGTCTACCTGGAAAAATTATTCTGCTTATATCTTAGTTTTATTCTGTCATCTCGCTGTGAACATTTCAGACTTGCTGTGCAAACAATGGCAAAATCGGACTTTTCTTCCAGTGTTAGAAATCAGTGGTCCGGGATTTTATAAAAGAGCAAGAAGCGGCCTCTGGAGCAACTTAAAGCTAAAAAGTGTGTTGAGTTCCCTGAGAATTGACCCCGCCGATGTGTGTTAATTGGTGGGAGATGACTTGGTACATATACAAAGGGGTGTAGTTTTTTGACTTGGATTTGTGTGTACGTGCTGCCACTGAACCACGTGAGCCTGAGTCAGTTCGTTCTGAGTTTTTCCCTCGTCTGTGAGATGGGGACGCTCATATCTGCTTTGTAGAATTGTGTGAATTAGAAGTTATGTGAAGTGTTTACCACAGTGGGTATGTCAGGAGGGCTCATAAACTTTAGCTGCTGTTTTGTGTGAAGCATTCATTTGATGGTCTTTGGCAATTACTAAGAAACAGGAAAATAAGAAAAGCTGGTTTTATGACGAAAGATATTTGAGGAGGTTCCATAGTTCCTATACCCATAATTTAGCATCAGCAGAGTCAGAACTGTTACACAGTCGCCCTGAAACAATGTTAAGCCTCAGAATTTTTTGTTACTTCATATATGTTGGGGCCTAAGGGGATCCAATAATATACATATGTTGTCTCCAGCACCAACTGAGAGATGACACAAAAGAGTAGACAGGCGATAAATGTCTTATTTTTTACTGATGAAGCCAAGTTCTCCATGAACTTCAGGGCTGTGGGTAAATGAGTGTCGTGATACAGTGTCCCAGAAGTAGAGACTTACCCTGTCCCAGGTATCTCTGGGCCACAGAGAGCCTTCCCTTGAGAGGATCTGCCCCATCATGCACAGGGATGTCCTGCCATGGAGCGGAGCATCCAAGGTGCTTCCCAAGGGTGGCCAACCCTGGAGGGAAAGGAAGGGTTTCACATGCCCTGCTTGTCTCCCTGGAATCACACCTCACTCTGTTAGTGTGAGGAGGGCTAGCTGTGTGGAAAGGGGTCAGGGGTGTGAAGGGAGATGCACTCTCCATGGCCCAGAGGAGTGGGGAGGAGGCATCACCTCCCTCAGTTTAAAGACATGGTGGGATGGAACAGAACAGTGCACCCCAAGATTTTATAAAAGGAGAAATAAGGGTTTTCTTTGGGACTTAGACTAGCCAGGAAACACAGAAGATGATTAGAAGGGAGACTTGTAAACCACTGTAATATTAATTTGACATTTGTTGAGCACCAAAAAAGTGCTACATTCTTTTCTGAGCGTTTTACAGAAATGTATCCTTCAATCTTCTCAACAAGCGAGTAAGAAAAGTTTGATTTTTATCCCAGCTTTACAGTGTGGAAATTGAGGCACACAGAGGGTAAGTTGGCCAAGGTCACAGAGCTAGTAAGTGGTAGAGCTGGTATTTAAACCCTGGCTGTCTGGTTTTGAGGCTTACAGAGACGGGCTTTGGGTGTTTAGATGTATCTGCATCCCTGGATTTCTGTACATCTGTGCATCAGTTAGCCCAGAAAGGACAGAGAAAGGAGTCACACAGTTGCTCACATTCGTGTCTCGGCCACTGTCCACGAAGAGTGCACCGTGATTAGCGTTGTTTTCCAGGCAGTAGATCTGTTGGTATAACAGAAATTCAGTCCATTGAATTAATCTAGAAATCCTTACTGCTCTGCTTCTGTCCACGCTTGCCATGTGACTGCCTGCCCGTGATTGGGCCATGGAGGAGAACATGTACTCATGGTTGAACTCTGATATTGCAGTCTGGTTCATATTTTCACGTCTTCTGTTACATTAATAAGTTAAATTTCTGGTTTTCTTGCATCAGTGTCTCATGAGTTTGGTTAATGTGAAACCAGTCCATGGGAGCCCAGGGGTAAAGACAGTATAATTTCTTAGCACTTTGTGGCACTTCTAGCAGTGCACACCTGACTGGAGGATGTTCGTGTTCCTCAATGATTTCTCCCAACTGCAGGGTCCTCTCCCATCCCTGGATGTGACGCTGGGAGCTTTCTGACTAGGCCAGTCAGAGGCCATGTCCACCAATCAGAAAATGATGAAGTACCTGGAAGTGGGTTTAATAGAAGAAAAGGGCTTCCAGGTAGTCCGAAGGGCTGTTCGAGTAATTTAGTGAAAAGCTGTCCACTGTCTGTGGTTGAGCTGCTTCTTTGCTGTTGAAAAGTCTGGATTAGATGAAGGGATTTTAAAAAGCAGAAAGGAATGATTTCAGGTGGTATATCCACACCGGGGAGAATTGATGGATGACCGCCTGTGTGAGGCATAGACAGAGTCTTACAAACTTAATAAAACAGCTTTAAAAGCTCTGCCATCTGAGTGCACTTCATAAGGGGTCCAGATCATCACTGGTCTTGCTGAGAGGGCAAGTAACTGATGATGGCAGAAAGGACACGGAGGCATCTAAAAGGTCTCAGTCACGTTCCCTTTTTAAAGAATGTGGCACAGTGTAATATATTTGAGCTGGTATTCCACTGAAAAATTTTTATTGTTTTCTGGGACTCCCCAGTTCCCCAAGGTTCCATGCAGCTGGGTGTCCCCTCAGTACAGCTCTGTCAGCTCTTGCCCTGGGCTGACGTGTTGTCACGGGGAGCAGGACGGTCAGCGTCCCCGGCTCCTCCGAGCTTCGTCTCCTCATCCTCAGTGCCGGGTTTCTCATCTGTGTCTACTTAGTAGGGTTGCTGAGAATCACATGTGATGGTTGTCAAGGGTGATTTGTGGTTGTCTCTGTGATTGGCATAAAGTCAATATTTGATAGAAACACTTGTTTTTTTTATTCCAATTGTGGCTCCTAGATTGAAGTGGTTTTTATTTGAATTTTTTTATAACTTTACTCATTTTTAAATAAGCACTTATTTTTATTTATTTTTTTGGAGGTACTGGGGACTGAAGCCAGGATATTTTGCATGCTAAGCAGGTGGCCTACAACTGAGTAACACCCACCCTCCTTGTCTGCACTTAAAAATAAATATTGCAATACACAAAAGAACTCTTAACACCATCATGGGACATAGTCTCTGTATAGGCATTTGAACATGTATACTATATCAAGAAGAATAAATGTTGTTGGGACAAACCTTTCTGAATCTGTTAATGTGCTTAAAAACGATCATAGCTAGTGATAAACACGAGACTTGGATCCAGTACTTCTTAAGGTCTGTTTTGCCATCATGGGAAATTACATCATGGAAATTCCACAGAGTCTTGAGTAATCATTTACTGTAGCTAAGACTTCTGCAAGCAAGAAACCACAGTTCCAGGTGAGAAGGATGCAGATTTATCTCTCCTACCCGAGGGAGAGAGAGTAGAGAATTGAGATCTGCTCCTTCATGGTCCCTTCCTGCCCCAGGGCAACTCCAGTTCACCTGCAGCCTTCTGGCCTCTGCTCACAGGGCCTCTGTCCCAGGACTGACTGCAGCCTTTTCTTCCCTGGTCAACATTTCCTGTGCCTTTTAGAAGTTGGTCTCTTCTCTGCAATACAACCCTGGCAGATGTGATGGTGGTCAGTGTGCTGGTGGGCAGTCACTTGGGGAATGCCAGGAACCATGCTGATTCTCCTGAGTCTCTCATTCGGGGTTACAGAACTGTCGAGCACCAGAGAAAGCCCATTCACGTGAGGCCAGCACGGCATTGCATCACTTTCATTTTATTTTTGAAATTTCAGTGGAGAAATTATTTGTAGCTAACTGTTCCAGAATTTCGGCCACCTGCTTTCCTCACCACCATTTCCTTGTTGGCTCTGGTGCTTGTTTTAAGAACCAGGTTTCTTCTCTGGTCATTTTTAGCAGCTGGGCTTGCCGAATCCTTGATCTTCATTTGAAGCAGTATGCTTCTTCGTGATGTCAGACTGATTTTCCTATTTCTGAATATTTCGTGTACACTCAGCAAGTGTTTCAAATGAAATGCTCTTGTCCAATTTCAGTTTACCCACATTTGAAGATCTCCTGCTTTCATGCTGAGGGCAGTTTCTTCTTCCTGTGATAAAAGCAATTTGCATCTACTATTTGAAAGTACTGGCCCTAGGTGCTTTTGTCCTTAACAGTTTTAATACAATTCACCCATTAAAATGTACAGCGGTTTTTACTCTATGCCATAATTGTTCATTGCAGTCAATCTTAGAACATTTTCATCCCACAACAGGAAGCCCCGTACGCACAAGCAGTCATTCCCATCTTCCCCATCCTCCCCCAGCCCCAGGCAGCCATTGTTCTCTCTCTGTGGATTTGCCTGTGTTGGACATTTCATGTAAAACGAGTCATTTCATGTAAAAGGAACCGTCTATTATGACTGACTTCTTTCACACTGAGTAATCTTTTAAATGTTTGTCCATGTTGTTGCCTGGGTCAGTACTCTATGCTTTGCTATTGCTGAATAATATTCCACTGCATAGCTGGGCCCCACTGTTTACCCATTCATTAGGTGATAGTCATTTGTGTTGTTTCTGCTTTTTGGCTGTGATGAGTAATGGCGCCGTGAATATTCCTGTAGGAGTTTTTATGTGGACATTGGTTTTCAGTTCTCTTACGTGTGTGCCCAGAGAGCAGAAAGGCTGGGTCATTCATAAACCAAATGTTCAAATCTCTGAGGACCTGCCAGGCTGTTTTCCAAAGTGGCCACACAGCGTTACATCCTCACCAGCAAGGGCTGCAAGTTCCGCTTCCTCTGTGTCCTCATTAGAGCTTGTTACACTTTTTGTTATTATAACCTATTGTAGTGAGTGTGAAGCCGTTTCTCCTAGTGGTTTTGACTTGATTTCCATTACAGCTAATAATATTGAACATCGTTTGATTGTGCTTATTGGCCATTTGTATATTTTCTTTGAAAAATACATTTCCAGATCCTTTATTCACTTTTTAATTGAGTTCCCTTTTTATTGTTGAGTTATAGGAGTTTTTTTTTTTTTAATTTGAAGATAAAAATTCCTAATCAGATAAATGATTTGAAAAAATTTTCTCCTGTTGCTTTTTCACTTTCTGGATGGTGTCCTTTGAAGAAAAGATTTACATTTTGATGAATTCAAATTTATCATTGTTTCCTTTGTTATTTGTGTTTTGGGGTAATATTTACAATCTGAGGTATTTTATTTAAACATTTATATATAAAATAACTTAATTCTTAGGACCGTACTAGGAGACGGGTTCTGTTGTTTTCCCCAGTCTATGGATAGGAGACTGAGATGCAGAAAATTTCACTGACATATCAGTGTCAAAGCTACCAAGTGCTGAGGGAGTTCAGACACTCATGTTTGTCCCAAGCATCTGTGCTCTTCACCACCATGCTCCACTCCTTCCTGGAACCGTTATGGAAAAAGTCTTTCCTTTTTTGATTTCTTGTTAGTTTGTTTTCTCATTGGGGACCTCAATTCCTCATTTTCCTTGCAGAGATCAGTGTAGGTTTATTTTAGGTCTCATGTAGGCAGAAGCATTGCTATCAGTTTACTCCTTTATTACTCACTTTCCAGTGATGATTGTTGCTAGTTGAACTAATCAAGTCATGCTTAACTCTTTCCTGCTCATGACACTAAAAAGAGAGTCATTACTTACAGAATGCTCAAAGAAGAAAGTACTTGAGTGAATTTATTTTTCTAACAAATCAAACCAATCAAATAAAAACCCCTATGTTGGAATAGATTATAAGCCCTCCAGAATAGGGTCACTGTCATCCTTGTGTTTCATTTGTTTAGTCACAGTGTCTGGATAGTGCCTTTTTGTCCAGCAGTTTTGTTAGGATACGGTGCTCGTGAATCATTGTAAGGATAGAATTTTGACAACAGACTGTGTTGTTCATTTCACGAGGGAAAAGATCGTATAGAAATACTGCTCAGGTCTATTTTAAAATTAAGCTTGGAATTTTGAGAAGAGTTCAAGAAAGCATATAAAGATCTTTTTCACTAATTTTAGATCTATCTTACACACATTATGTTTACATAGCAGAGTAACTTATCAACAAGATTTGACAAGAGTAGTGTATTATTGATTATTTGTTTTAGTTGAAATATTCTACCTGGGATAAAGTAATCAGTGCCCATAAATGAACATATATATATGTATTTCTATGCAACATGGGAGCAGACTTCATATGTTTCTGTATAATATATATGACTGTGTGTTTTAATCTGTCTGTCAGTGTTTTTATAGTTTTTCAGCAATGTTGTAGCCTTAGAATTCTTCTAAGAAAATCACCCCCTATTCTAGTGCAGTTTGTACTGTGTATCCTGTCTTATGCATGGGATTCCACTCTTCCCTCAGTGAGGAATTTCCTCTCCTACTGAGGTAGTAGCAGAGTTAAAGGAACTGTGATTTCTAGGACTTTGCTCTCCATGTGTTTGCAGTTGGCTGTCAATCACGATTTTCCCTTTCTTGAGTTTTCATTCTTCAATTAGAATTTTTGAAAATAACTATTAATATGTTGCATCAGTCTCCCTAGAAACTTGATGTGTTTGTACTTTTCAGTTTTCAATTTATGAAAAATATAAATGCACTCTTGTTTTAAGTAGTCCTTTTTCACTAGATATTTGTTTACCTCTTTATAGTTAAAATATTACTTTCCCAATGAATGAATCTGTGTGCATGTTTTAAAAGATACCTTACTTTTTATTTTTCTTATTGTAACAGTTATATTCATTGTAGAGAATTTAGAAAATAAGGATAAACACAATAATAACTTAAAAATGGCCTCTAGCCTCACCTAGAGATACAGTTGTAAGGTTTGAAATTGAGAATTACAAGTCCTCTCACGTTGTTCTTTTTCAAGCACATTTTGGTTACTGAGACCCTCGAATTCCCATATGAATTGTAGCAGCAGCTAGTCAGTTTCTGCAGTGGAACCCGCTGGGATTGTGATCAAAACCACGTTGCATGTATGGATCGCTCTGGAGAGCACTGCCATTCCAAGAGCGCTGTCTTCTGATCCAGGAATGTGCGTGCTGTGTCTGTCCAGGAATTTAGGTCTTCTTTAATTTTTTTCAAAAATGCTTTGAGTTTACAGAGAATTATTTTACTTTTTTTTCTTTGCCTTTATACTGAGGACAAGTGTGCCAGTTCCGGGATCAGAAGTGTATTTGAGCCCCGCCACTTGCTGCCACCATGGACGCTGCACTCTTGCTTTGCCCTGTGTAAAATCTTGCACAAAATAGGACCTCAGTAACTCTCTTTTGAATGAATGATAATATGATTGTTGAATGATGCTTGAGAGTCCTTGTAATGATGTATTTTTCCCAGCCTTTCCCCTATTCATAATGAATCCCTTTCCCTTCCTTTCCTCCAGCCTGGTTTTCAGCCTGCCTGTGGCATTGATTTTCCCTGTCTGTAGACTCTTCTTTTCACTGGTTCACGATAATCTTACATGTGCCCTTTGGAAACTTGCTAAATGACAAGAAAGAGGAAATCCATTGCATGCTAGTATTTTTAGAGTGTGTTATTCTTTTATCGATTGAAATTAAATCAGGCTTACCCCCTGAGCCCTCCCATGAGCTTTTTCTGCCTTCCTACAGGTGATACTGCTCTGGTTGCTGCATGTCCCTGCCCCCAGCCTTGGTTTTGGAGTTGAGTAAGTCACCATCAGTGGAGTACTCTCTTTAAAATTTGAAGACAACATTTGCTCCTTCTCCCTTGTTGGGGACTTGGATGAGATGAGGTACCAGATAAAGAATGGAGCCCCACCTCATTCTGACCCCTGCTCTTTCCGTTCCTTTCTCCAGGGGAAAAGAGTACAATTCAACAGTATAAAGATTGATTGTGAGCTAATGAGATAGACAAGACAACCGAACATTTATTAAATATACTTTCATGCCAGAAAAAAATGTATTATACACAGAAAAAGCACACAGAGCACGTTAGTACCGTGCTTACAAATGTGGGTCCGAGTTCGAGTCCTGCTCTGGAGTGACCAGTCCTGTGAGATGGAGAAATGTTAGGTCAGCTTAGCCTCTCCCGGACTTGTTTCCTGTCCTGCAAAGACGGACTCGCTAGGCGTCCCACCCCCATAGAGGTGCTGTGGGGTGTAAATGACGTGCATGGGCAGACCAAGCACAGCTTCTCGTTCCTCGTAAGTGCAGGATAGAATGGATTTGCGGAGACGGCGTTATGGCCGCACCGTGTAGACTCTCAGTGCTCCAAAGGGAAGACTTGTGGTTTGGAGATGGGATTCTCACTTCGGTAAATACCCAATGATTGTGTTATTGGGCTCTTCTGATTTGAATCTATTCTTTGGAAAGTACATATTGTAGATATATTTTTTCAAGCATGCGTGCTTTTTTTCTTTTATTATTTACAGTTCTACTCTCTCATCTCTTGGTGTGACTTTTCATGGAATCCAGGAAACAGCCCTAAGCCACCTGCCTCTTCACACTTCTCCGTGGTGGTTTTCTTCCCTGACTAGAAGAGGGTTTTGCATAGGAAATTTTCTTTGTTCCCCTTTTCTTGCAGTCTCTCTCTCTGTCTGCCCATCTCTCACCTGTCCATCTGTCCATTTATCTACCCACTCATTCTTCTGACATGTTCCAAGAAGCACTTCAGGCAGCTTACAGAAGAATAGATACCAAATAAACAGGTGAGAAAATGGGGCCAAGTTCAGACAGTGAGGCTAGGAAGCGAGCTTGTGTGATGTTTGCAGGCATGAGACACACGCCTCTGCCCTGTGACTTATCAGATCGACAACAAGAGTGTGCCTGAGGCTCCCAGCAGACACAGGGAAATACGGTTTGTGGGAGATGCTCACTGGCTGTGAAATAAATAAGTGGATGTGAAGAAGCCCAGCCTTTCCAGCTACTAAGGCTTAGGAGGATATTTTGAGTGTCTTCCAAAATCAGAGTATTTCATCTTTTATATTGTCAGAGTTCTACATATTGTTGGTTACATTCTATACCTGGAAATTTCTCCAAAACTCCTTCCTACATGAGTCCCATGGCTCAGGAATGGGGTGGTCCTGCTCATTGACGGTGTTTGGACAGAAACAGAAAATGACAGCCTCAAAGGAGCCTGGGATTTGTCAGTTATGTTTTGTCAGTGCTGTAGATTTCAGAGAATGTTTTCACAGTTTCTCTCCATCTGAGGCGGCAGTGTGCTCTCTTAGCAGCATCAGGAGCTCAGGGCCACGGGATGGTGAGTGCTGACTGCACTGCCGTCAAGGCATCTAAGGTAGTCACTGCAGGCGTGGTGCTTTTACATACGGCATTTCATGTTCTTTAATAGAAGGTTTCAACAGGGAGTTAATTGAGTTAATTAACATTTAATAAATATGATAATTTTTTGAAAAGACAGTTATAAGCAGAATATAAGCTGTGAAGATTTTAAGAACGGTTTCATTACTGAAATTTCAGTAGGGAAGATTCAGTTTACCTTATTTATGCCTCTCTTTTAAAGTAACAAAGAAACAAGACAGAAAAAGCAGAGGATGATTTCTGTTCTTCCTCTCGGCTTGCAGGTGCCCTCACCTCCAGTGACATCCATCCAGACACCAGCACTGACACTGGCCGTGCTCAGAACTGCCTCAGCCCTGAAGACACAACTGACAAATAGAAGGGGGCCACGCCCTGTTACAGCATGTGCTCTCACTTAGTGGGTCCTTATGTAACTGTGCGGTGTTAATCAGGATCGCCCGTTCTACATTACATGACTCTGCTGCGGTGTCTCCTAGTTACTTGTTTCTGTATGTACTCGTGTATTTTCTCCAATGTGTGGTACTACACATCTTAAAATGCTTTTTTCAGATGAAAAATAATGTGTATTTAATATAATAAGTCTGAAAAAAGGGGCAAAAGAGGCTATCCTTATCCCACTACTCAGAGATAATAATTAACACTTTAACATCTATTTTCTCTTCTTTTCATCAGTGTGTATCAACTCTCTCATAAAAACCAGTGAGCACTCTGTGCCTTTTTACTGTGTGGAGACCTCCATTTTCCATTTGGCTTTTTATATGTTTTTCTACAATATTCTAATTCCCCTGGTATGATTTTTAATGACCAGTATAGCATTCTGTCTTGTGGAGGCATTGTCCATTTTACTTCGGACTTAAATAAACTTTTAAATTCCAAGTATATTTAACTGAAATACTGAAAAGAGAACTGTGGTGGTACTGAAAGGCCCCTATATCCCTTCCCCTTTTTTCCTGAGGGCAAAACTGTTGACAATGTGGTGTATATATTTCATGACATTTATGCCTATGTATATACACATACATACATAGATACATACACGAATCTGAGAAATCTATGTATATGTGTGTGTATATATGCTTTATTGAAAAATAAGGCCATAATACATGTTTTATTCAGCTCGCTTTATTCACTCAGGGGTATAACATAGACGTCCTCCCACTCCATACTCACCCGGTCCTTTCAGATAGAGTGGAGGGGTCCCCTGATGTGCAGGTGTGTTCTCTTGTGCAAGGACACCTTTGGTGGGAGAGTGCTGTGGACAAGGCCCTGAACCATGCCGAAACGCCGGCCCCATCAGAGCCCACAGCTCGCCGTGATTTACCGCTTCATTGTATTGATGGTGGACACTTAAGTTTTCTCCATTTTCCACTGTCAGAAAAGATGTTTGACTGGCATCCTTCTTCTGTAAATATTCCTGTGATCTCGTATGAGTATTCCTTTAGTTAAGGCTTCTGGAAATTTAGTCCCTGGATGTGATATTTACATTCATCACAGGCTCTTTTCAAGTGACTCTAGAAATTCCATCTCCAGTGGGGAATGAAAATATGTAGAATTACTTATGTAACCATTTCTCTATAGCAGGATTTGATTTCACTTCAGCTTTTCATCCCACCATTGTAAACAGTGCTGTGAAAATATCCTGATGAGTACATCTTTTTGAACTGATTTTTTTCTAAACGAAACGATTCCTAGAAGGGGAGTTCAGTCTGTGTGTACACACGTTTTTCAGAGTTTACATATCCATTGACATGTCGTCCTCCAAACACGTTGCTCACAGTTTGTTCTCTCACAGATGGACACTAGCTAGAACAACTTTTAAAAATATTTGCCAATATGATGAGCAAAAGTGCTTTTTCATTGTTTTAGTTTGCATTTGATGACCAATGAGGTATTCAGCATTTTTCACTTATTAGCCATCTGACTTTTAAAAAGTGAATGATCCCTTTTGTCCTTCGCACACAGTTAAGTGAGGGAGCTTCTTGTTGCTTTGTGACAGCTCTTTGTATGTTATGAACATTA
This sequence comes from Camelus dromedarius, assembly GCF_036321535.1. Taxonomy (NCBI): domain Eukaryota; kingdom Metazoa; phylum Chordata; class Mammalia; order Artiodactyla; family Camelidae; genus Camelus; species Camelus dromedarius. The sequence continues at coordinate 351,517 of NW_026989773.1, forward strand.
ACCCCTTGACTTCATCAATATGTATCACGCAGTTTTTACTTGTCATTTCTTGCCTTTCATTTTATTCAGTAGGTTTACTTTTGTTGTGGCCCAAAATATACTTAAGATAGTAAATGTCTTCTTTTTGGGTTTTATTTTTGGTATTATTTTAGAAATACTTTCTTATAATGGTACAAATCTCTTCTGTAGGTTTTTTAATCTCTAAGATGGAGATGATAATAGTACTTGTTATAGTGAGGAGAAGTTGAATTAATATGAGCAAAGAGTTGTATTTGCTGTTATTAGTACTTTTTAATATTTACATCACTATCTGTAATTTTTCTTGTGGTCATTATGACAGGAATAGAATTTGTTCTTTCCAGGTGATTCTCTGATTTTCCCAGGACAATTATTGAATTCATACTTTGCTCTTTGATTTGAAATCCCACATGCACAAAATACTTATGTACACTAAAGTCTCTTTTTGAGCTCATGGTTTATTTCTGTCAATCTTACTTTATTACTCCAGCACCATAACTTACATATTGTAAAAATTTATTTAATATCTGACAGTGTGATTTTTTTTTTGATTCTTTTCTTCCATCCCAATTTTTCTTGGCTAGTATTATGACTTTATTATTCCTGAAGAATTCTAAAATACTTTGTTCAAGTTAAAGAATAAAAACAGATAAGGGTTTTCATAGGATATTTTAGTAAGTTTTGAATTATCTTTAACAGAGCATTCATTTTACAAAGCTGCTTTCCTCCATGCAATATGTTGATGTCTCTACATTCATATCTCTTAATTTACCCCTCAGTATAGTCCTGTATTTTTCTCCATGTACAACATGGGCATTATTTTTGAGTTTAGCCCAGATTATTGTTTATGTTTTACTTAATTTTGTAAGTGAGAATTTTTTGCAATTATATTTTTTAACTCTTCAAACTGACACCTAGGAAGGTAGATTCGGATTGTCAATACTCACTTTGTAACTTGTCATTTAAAATTGTAAGTATTAAATACTTGTTCCAGAATCCTTTCTTTTCTGTTTTTCAAAATTTGTTTCCAAGATTATCAAAGTGGTCGTAGCTAAGTAGTATATTTGGGGAGACTGATGGAGAGAGGTAGTGTGGCTCATGTACAAACTGTGAGCATTTTCATGGCTGCCTTTAGGCTGGAGAGGCCTCCGAAGAACCCAGGTTAGACCAGGGATGGCTTTTTATGCACTTGAAAGCCAGCATTCCTGCCTTTGTGGAGAAGCCTGTTGGGCGTGACAGGTAGATGATCAAGGTCCGATGGAGGCCATTGGCTGCACAGAGCGCTGTGACTGTGAGAACTGGCGACCATTAACATGGGAAATGCTTGGCGCCAGGAACACTGCAGGGGAGCTGGGGAGCCTGTGTGTTAAGGATTTTCCAGTCCTGGGAGTGAGAAGAGCAGACTCTGCATTCAGATCTGAGTTTGAATTCATCCTCTCTTGTTTAATGGTCCTCTGACTTTTGTCAAGTTATATATCCGCTTTGAACTCCTGTTTTCTTGTGTCTCAAAATAGGAGAATTACGGCCTGCTGCTAGAGTGTTTGATCAGGGTAAATGATTTGTGTCTATAAGATGCCACGTACTGTCACAAGTTCAGTGAGAAATGGGCTGTTGCCTCTTCTGCAACTCAGTGTTCGACAAGACACCTGGGGAAAGCCAGTCCCTAATTTGTGTGTGATGCAAGTAGGAACAAAATTAATGTCTTGCCTTTCGCTAGCAGGATTCTTACTCCTTTGCTTCATTTACTTCTTTCCTCCTTTCATTTCCCCTTTCCCCTCCTCCACCAAAAGAACCTGAGAATGTCTCAGAACACTAGATTCAAATTACTTTAAAGGTTGTCTCATCCTCATGAAATGACAGTAACATAAAAAAATCTGTACACATCCCAGAATTCATTGTATTTGATTTACGCACACACGCGAGCGCACACACACACACACACACACACACAATCAGGCTACCTCCCACTTACAGAGGAAGAAGAACCACTTATTCTGAGTTTTCATTCACTGTCCGTGAGAGCAAAGTGTCTTACGCAGACTTTCACCTGGCTTCATGCATGGTGTTTTTAGTTGGATTTCTGCTTTGTGGCCATAGAATTATTCTCCTAACAGAAGAGAGGAAGTGGAGACATAGACATTCTGCTCAGATATTGGTGTCATCATATTTGAGTTGGGAAGGACTTAAGACAGCATAGAGTCGTATCTGTTTATGGGTGAGAATCCATGATAGTGTAACTTGGACAAGAACCTGGATCTTCTGCCATCGTGCCCACGAGGGTGAAGAGGCAACTTGGTGGGGGATGGCAGTGATCCTTCTTGCTTGAGTTCCAGGGTCTTGCTAGTTTTCATTGCTCACCTGCCTTTAGTTAAGGTCCATGAGGCCTCTCATGGGAAGGTCATGCTGTTCTGATAAATAAAGTTACTAATCAGCAAAAAGCTCTGGACCCACTCATATTTCCCAGAGTTTTTTCTGCTGACCTGCTGACACTTTATATAAATGAGACCTAAGAAACTACTGGATATAAAATCCTTTGTGTTATCCTCGAGTTCCATAGGAATGGGGTGCTGTCTCAGGCTGTCTAAGGCTAGATCTGAATAAAGATAGGGTGATAGGCTTTGCTGCTGGACCCTCCACAATCAAATGTGTTTTCCACCTTAGTGTTTAGAATCAGGCAGATGAGCTCAAATCTTGCCTTTACCAGTTATTAGCTTAGTGACCTTGGGGAAGAAACTGTACTTAATTGTGTTCAATTTTCTTTGTTTGTAAATAAGTTCAGTATTTATTTTAAGGTTTTTGATTTAGAGTTGAATGAGTTAATTTCCTCATTTATACCTAAAATATATATCGCGTGGCTCTATGATGGTGCCTTGGTTGTTGATTACTAAGGCACTCGGCAGGGAGAAAGGGGGTGGGGGACCCCTGGATTCTAGAGCTTATTATATTCCAGGATATGCTTGTAAAAGACTGGATGTGCAGTGGATTTTTAGTAAATATCCATTCCTTTCCTAATCCGCATTGATTGTGTATATATCTTTATATTAATATATGAACAAATTTATAATGCAATTTAAATCTTTCTGCAGAATTTAAAATATGTAGTTGTAACAAAAATACGTGAAATAAAATGATTTCACTTTTATTTTCTTTTCAATAAGCAAAACAAAATAAAATAGAAAAGAAAAAAAAAGGTTTGAAGGAGTAGAAATAACTTTCTTTCCGTAGAATCAATTCCCTAACAAAGGTTTTTTGGTTGTGTTGTTAAACAGCATATAAAATTGATAGGTTGTGACATATTGGAAATTTGGAAACAGTGGAGACATACTACCTCCAATGAAGTCATTTAGTTACCACGTCAAAACTAGTTCTGCTTCCTGAATGACAGGCCAGTAAATTGGGAGATGTGGTGTTAGAGCAAGGAATACTGACTTTATTTGAAAAGCTGGCAGACCCAGAAAATGGCATACTGATATCCTGGAGAACCCTCTTCCCCAAGTCAGAATTCAGTCTCCTTTTTTACTAAAAAGGGGCGGGGGTGTTGTTGGTTGTTGCAAACTTCTTGCTGTATGAATTGATTTCCTTGGAATCCTTTGTTCTTGCAGCTGTCCATGTGGGTCAAATCATGGTGCCCCTGTAAAACCTCCAAAAATAAACAAAGTTTATTCTGTTTCACTACTTGCCATCTATATATAAGTGCAGAAGAGCTAACATCCTTAAAGATCAGAGCCCGGAGAATAGTCTCTCCTGGATATTTCAGGCTAAAGGCAACTTTCTTTTACAAAAGCTCCAGAGCTAACAAGTCTGAACCTAGAAAACAGGGCAGAGGTTTAAAGCCAAAGGAACACATCTAATATGGAGTCAAATTTGTTCTTTTCTATTACAATTTCTTTTTCCACCTCATAAATAATTTTATTAAGAAACATGGGCAATTTTTTTTTTATTTTTGCTTCTTAATAATGGATAAGTGGTCCAAATACATTTTTGTGAACAGGGATGCTGTGCGTGCCTTGGGGTCACAGCAAATTCTTGTTGGGGGTGGTCGACCCTGCAACATGCCTGCTGCCCCGTGACCCTTGGTGAGAGTCCACCTAACCAGGGGCTATCTTCAGGAACCAGCATATGGGCATTGACCTCTGGAGACCTCTTTTTCAGGTGCAGGAAATTTTTTCAGATTCTGTGATTGAAAAATCACTCCAGCTGGGGAAAATTAGGGAATAAAGGAAGAGGAAAGGGGCTTGGAGTAGAGTAGAAGAGAAGGACAGAAGATCATGGAGCCTGGGGGCTTGGCAGCGAGGCCTCCGGAGAGAGAGAAGCAGGGGTGGGGATGGGCCCGGTTCCAGAACCAGCTCCTGCACCTGTCCCCGCGCCCAAGACACACAGCCTTTAATGACCCAGGACTCTCTGCTGTCTGGGCGTCACCCTAGGCAGAACCTTGAGAACAAAATTAAGGGGTGGGCAGTACTCACATAGGGGGTCACAGAGGACTTTGTTCAAGTCCACAGTGCCTTTTCTGGTCATGTGTCTTCAGTTGTCCTTTATCTTAGGATCTGAGGAACAGGAGCAAGGAACTCAGGGAGAGATCCAGGAAGACATCTGAGTGTGTTAGGGAGGACATTCACAGCGAAACGGGGAGCGAGGACACCTGCAGCAAAGTAAAATGACTTTACAACTATTGCATCAGAGCTGCAGGTATGAGAGAGCCTAAGCCTGTTTCAGAGTGCAGGGGACAAGTGGAAAGGAATGGTAAAATTTCCACTGACAATTGAAATTTTGTTAAACAGCCTGCTACTCTTAATTGTATCACTTGAATGTAGGCAGGTGTATGTCTGTGAGCATTTATAGGTTCACACAACCCCACCAGCCCCTCTTGACCCCATCAAGGATGGGCTTTCTCAAGCACAGTGCACCTCCTGCTTGGGTGGGCCATGCTGCATGTCCTCACCTTGGGCCGGGCTGCTGCAGGGCACTGAGTCCCCAGGCACGGGCTGTGAGACACGACAGGAAAATCTCTGCTCATAACTGAGAGCATCCGTTTCCCCCTGCAGTGTAAGAATGCCGGTGACTCAGTTAGAAGCATGCTTCAAAGCTGTCCGTGTCTTTGCCATCCAGAAGCGGAGCCTGGGAGCTTCCGAATTTCTCCAGAATGCGGTTTACATTCACCTTCGATAGGTGAGTGCATGTCCACTTACAATTGGAGGAATTACTGCAGTTTTTCTGAAACTTACCACTATTCCATCTGATTTTTCTGTGCTAGGATTCAGTATAGCCTGCTAAAAATTCTGGAGTCAGATCTTGAAACCCTGATGAAGAGGACTATTTATCTTATTTCTTTATATGATAGTATTTTACTTTCAAAATTCAGAGTTTTTGGTTTTTTGAGGAAATTTGGGGGGGTTTGGAGAATCAACTTTTCTCTTACCATCTATGTGACCTGTTGCTATATGCCTCTCACCTGTCTTCTGTCACTTGTGAGACAGTTCCATTTGTGACCCTGTCTGGTTTGTTCATGTTATAAAACATAAAGTCTGTAAAAGTACAGTCCCTTTTACTCTGAAGACATTCCACAAGTACTACTTAAATCTGAGTGTGGTTTTTAGAAGAGAGAATCATTAGAACATGTACTTGCAGGTTGCTAGTGCAAAATCCCCAAATCAATACTCTAGCTCAACATCTAAGATCTTTCTAATCTACCTTGGATTTATATGGATAAGTGAAGCAGTTTGCTAAGAACACAAGACCAGGTTTAGAATACAGGCTGGTGTAGCTCAGCAGGTCCTTCCATGCTGATGCTCTGCCAGAGGGCGGGGCCGAGGAGAGAGGGCGTGTCCTGCCCTCCCTGAGCTGACAGTTTCATGGCAAAGACCTTCATCAGGTGAAGAACTGGGAGTTTCTTCTAAGAACAGTGGGATTGAAAAGAGTCCTATAAGCGCGGGACTGACAGAATCCCATTTGACTCAAGTAGGGGAGAGCGGTTGTGGGGCCACTTGGGAGACTCGTGAGTCCCGGAGTGCAGTGTTGGTGGCTTCCACTTGAGCGGTGAGATGGTCAGTGGGTAAAAGCGAACAGATTGAAGACATGATTAGATGGTAAAAAGAAAGGATGAATGCTGTCTGTGAAGGTAGGATGGAGTAAGGCCCAGCTTTCTGGGTGGATTAATCAGGTAAATGATGGTCCTGCTGTGCTTTTAGGAGGGAAACTTGCAGAGGAATTTCGGGGGGAAAACTGATGAGTTCAGTTGTGGGTAAAGTGAAAGGCTGCTCGATGTGTGGTCTGGGAACTCAGGTGAGAGCCAGTAGTGAGTAGAGGAAGGGGAGAGAGTTTTTCAAATCATTTTGTCTTGTGAACATACAAATAAGAATGAGTAATGACACACAAAACCTCTAAATTCTGGATTTAAAACCCAATAACATTTTGTTATATTGAGTGCAGAGGTTCTTAAATTTTTAATAGAAATTAAACAAATAGAAACAAAATAGTGGAGTTAATCAACATCTTAGAGTTGATGTGTGTCCTTGTATGTATTTTGATACCTCATCTCTTTATAAGCATAATCTACAAAAGCTTGTTTAGCATAAGATTTAAAAAAAAGGACGGGGCACACAATGTTGTGGGTTGAGGCTGATCACCTTGGGCAAATTTTGTAGTCTCTCTGTGCCTTAGTAGCATCTTCTGTGACTGCCCCCGGGCCCCTCATCACAGCTGATTTCCTAAACTAGATTTTGGGAGGGAGGCTGCTGAAGGGATTAAGAAGTGGCAAATGCTAGAGATACTGAAGAGAGACAAAAAAACAGATTAAAGCCTATAAACTTTGTACAAATACCCTCAAAAGTGAAAGAATCCCGCAGTGTTTTGAGCCACTTAGCGTAAGGGAAACAAAATCACGTGGACCCAATTCTCTTGAGCATGTGAGTATTGTGGGTGGGAGGATGTCATCAGAAAAGTGTTGAGAAGAGGCCTTTTGGTTTCTCTTGACATTTCCAGTAAGGATGGGGCAGAGGAGCGAAAACCCCCTCTTCACAGTGGAAGCTGCTTTTTTGTGCAAAACTGACCAAAGGTTGGAGACCAGTCATCAGCGGTGCTGGCAAATGAAGAGACTTCAGGATTGGGTGGGGCACTTGCTGTGACTTCCAGGTGACCTGCTGACTGGGGGCTGTGAGGAGGGCAGTAGGTTTGCAGGGTGACCCGGGCATAATCCCTGGCTCTGAGGCTGCTGGTCTGATTAGCAGACCTGGGCACCCGCAGTCCTAATGGGGCAGCTCATGATGTAGCCTGGGACACCTGCCATTCTGAGGGCGAGAAGAGGGCTCCTCTGAAGGGGTGTCCCTGTGGAGAGTGGAAACATCCTCCTGCAGGGGAGAAAGTGCCTCTGAGCACGGGGCCGGAAACACAGGCAAGACCAGCCTGAGCACGGAGGGTTTGGGAACCCGGAAGTCATACAGTGGCCTGAGCAGCCTTGTTCCTGAGAGACTGGAGGGAAAAGATGCTGAAAAGTCAGGCAATGGTCCGACCCTGTGGTGGGTTATGAGTGACAAGAAAGGACTGGTCAGGCAGGCACGAGAGAACCCTGTGGCCATCCCAGCTGGGGCATCACGCCGGAGGGAGGAGCAGTTATAGACTTTGCCACTTATTAGCTGTGTGACTTTGAGCAATATCACTCCACCTCTCTCTACATATATCTTGATGTGTAAAGTGACAGAGTGACAGGCTCGTGTCATCAGAAGGCTTAGTTTAGCTCTGATCCTCTGTGTCCTGTCCTGTCAGTGCTACCCTGCAAGTTTCTGCAGCGGCTGCTCTTACCCTGAGATGGGAGGGCACAGAGGGACATTGTAGAGCCTGAGGGCAGGAAGAGGTTGCTTTAAAAGCAGACTTGTAGCCGCCTGCATTTGCAGACCTTCAGGCAGTTTGGTTGAAGTTAATGGAGAGAACTTTGGAGGCCTTAGTATCCTCATAAAACTTGTTTTCCCTTGGGGACTGGATTTAACTTTGCAGATCCATGTTGAAGATTTGAGCTTCTGGCAAAGCTGTTTTCAGAGATGGGTATATACATAACATATGGTATAAAATAAAATGCTTTTATTTAATGTGTGGGACTTTGCAGGTCTTGGGAACAGCTAAGTTGGCCTGGTCTCCACGGATGACAGTAGGGGTCAGCAGAGCGTGCGGGAGGGCAGGCTGACCGCCTTGCTTCTGCAGGGGGTTCTCCATAGCAAGACACTCTGTTGAGTTGACTCTTCTCTAAGTTTGGTCTGAGCAGACAGCAAAGTAATGAGTTCTGGTGGGATTGTATAATGACAGGAAGAAAGAGGAACCCGTGGTTTTCGGGACTAGAACACGCTTTTGGTTCCTGATCCAGTGTGTTCCATTACATAATTGATGAGTTGTGTCTATTCTGGGACTTGATTGAAAGAAACATTCAGCCTTAAAGTTAAGAGTTATGTATTATTTGAAGGGAGGACTCGAGCCGGGATGACAGCCTTTCAGATCACTCTGAGGGACTGCTCCCAAGAGGTAGGGAAGGAGCTGGGATATATAGGAGCTTTACAACAAAGACCAGGTAGTTGGAACAATAAAAGATTGTTATCTAAGAAAGCCAGGTATCTCAAGTTCAAGAATTTAGTGTTTTTCTATGTATGGGAGGATGCGAACATTTTGGTCATTGAATTCAATTCTTTAACGAGCACCTGGCTATCTAGGGCCAGTATCCTGTTGTTTCTTACTGTGAGTCCGCTCAGAGGGCACCAATGTGAGTGGCTGAGAGGCTAGGCTGCAGGCTTGTACTCGCTGAGGAGTGGCAGCAGCTGCTGATGACTTGGTTTCAGCATTCTTTGTTTACTGACATGGATGCAGTATTTTCATTCACATTGTAGTATTTTCATTCACAGTGCTCCCCCTTGGTCCTAACTTCGACCAATATTTTGAGAGACATTTCATGACCAATTTTGTCCCATGGTGCTAGGATGGCTCATTCCTAGTTAAGTTGAAGAATATCCTGAGCTGCCATTCAAGGTGTTAGATTTTTTATCAAGACCTGTTGATACTAAAATTTCTCTGGATCGCCTGTCTTACTAGTCTATTATGATCGAGGAAATGTTTGCCCTTCGTTGCTCATTCCCATACCTAGAATCACACTATTACAATTATTTTATACAGGGTTATAAATTTTATCTATTTCTTCAAGATGTTTAGCCATCATCAATCTTGTAGGCCTAGTTACACATTGGGAAATGTAACAGACAACAATTTTATTATATAGACAGGATATAAGTAATAAAGCTAGTAAAGTTAATAAAGTCACGAATGAGAATTTAATAGTGGAGAAGTTATAGTTTTGGGTTAAAATTTTGCTTGTGTTCCTGATTGAGTTTGAGTCATCTTATGAGAAATTTCATATTTATGGTCAGGGTCATAGCAGGTATTAATTAGCCTGGTGAGGTCTCCCACCTTGTAAGATCAACAGTGGCCTAAACAGAACTATAATTTCCTTTTTAGAATAACGTTTCTGAGGGCTATCTAGTTAGAGCCTTGGAGTAGGGAAACCCACCAAGGTAACACAGAAGTACTAGACATAGGTAATTTACCATAAGCTTAACAGTTGGAGTAGTTCATAATCAAAGGTAGGAGAAATTATCAAAGTAATTGGCATACAGGCCTGGTTCGGTGTTTTGGGTCAGCTGTCTTACCTCAGATGTCGTCGTCTTCTCATCCTGGCCTGGGTAGATTTTTCTTCATTTGGGCATTGTTTTAAGGTGAGCAGTGCTCTATAGGCCAGTGCACTGCAGGGGCTGTTTCTGATAGGAAATGAATCCAAAAGTCCATTTCCTTCAGCTTTGGTATGTACGGTCTAGTTAATAGTACCTGATAAAGGATCCTTCCATTCAGGTAGTAGACAGTTCTTTAAGTCATGCCTGTTCCAGTATGTATAATCCCCTGGCTGCAGGTCATGGGGCATTGGAAATTTACCCAAGGATAGATTACTGAACTTCAGAAACAAACCTAGAGTATTCTTTTCATAATTCAATTAACCTTTACAGCAATGTGACATAACAGCAAGGAATGATCTGGGAAATGTCTTAGTATATATAGACCTCAATTAACAAAACTAGAATTTAATATCCACAAAAATATAATCTTTTTTCTCTCTAAAGTTACCCTCATTTTTCTCAAATATAGTCAAATCAAGAGTAATTTGTTTACAAGTTAAGTCTGATTATTTGATCATATAGGCTTTTTTAAATTGGCTGTGTTGGAACTTTTAATTAGGAGTCTCAGGGTAGAATGTTAATAAGGTTTTCTAAGGCCAGGAAAGCCACATCAAGGTCTTGTCATGGTTTTCTGCCTTACACATTTAGGTAAACTCTTTTCTCTTTAAAATCCTTAGAATACCTTGAGATTCCTATATCTGTTAGGAGATGATCTTCCTCATTTGTCTGATAGAGCCACTGGGGACCTAAGAGATTTTAGTCTCTTGAGGGATCAGATAGAGAGAAAAGATAACTGTTCCAAGTCTGCTTACATAGGTATAATTTATCAAATTTCTGTGAATCATAACTAGCTTAAGGAGAAGAGTTTCTTTATGTCAGGGAAACAGGTTAAAAGCCAGTAATATGTCAGACAAAATCAAAAATTATAACCATATTCACCAGTTTACTCAGTCCCATGTAACTAATTTTTTAATCAGTTTTCATTAGACATTTAAAATTTCTTACCGAGTTTAGTTCAGTGTTATAGTTTGAAATTTATTAGAAACCAGTAAATCTCCTTGAAGAGAAAGCATTTTTCAAAATCATCAGAAGAAAGCAATTAACTGTCTATAAATGACAAAAATTTAAAAGCATGTTTAGACACCGTTACACTATAATCGATGAAGAAACCTGGTCACTATAACCAGAAATATGACTGGTAACATTTTAGATATGCCAGATTTTAGTGAGTCCATATAATTTCTAGAGTATCTATATTAATAATATTTTCTCATACAATATAACCTTAGAAGATTTATTATTCATTTGACAATACCATGTATTTAACATGCCAAATAAATTTACTAGTTTAAAATCTCTCTTTGGGATGTTTCAGGGGCCCTCTGTAGCATCCCAAACTTAACTGGAGATTAAAAGAACTTTAATTAGAAATTGATATTTGGGGAGTTTGTTAAAAGTTTTCAAAACACTTGGTCACGTAAACATATAGATCACTGTGAAGTAGTACTTATTCATTAAGAAAATACGTCAAAGGTAAAGGCAGAACAGATCAGGTAAGTGGTATAAGAAGCTTTACAATTTGTTACTGAAGGTGGATTAACATTTCAAGACAATTTTGTCCTCTTAACAGAGAGTAAACCAAATCTACTCTTGTACCAGTTTATGTCTAAGATTCATTTACTTTGCCCAAGTTGATTCTAAATTTAGCCAATTCCGACCACGTACAAATCCCTTTCTTCAGGGTTCCTCTTCCACAAGCCTTCCACAGCTTTCTATACTCATATTAGTTTGTTCCTTATTTTCTATTCCATTCAGAAGTAACCAGCTTCAGGACAAAGTCACTATTTTTCATTAACAAAATATAATTCCATTCTTATATCTTCCTTTACACATTTATCTTACTTTCCTAGGATACTGAGATCATTCCCTTAATAATAAAGACTATTTCAAGGTGGCACCAACCATTTATTAATACTTCTAAACACCTTTATTTTCTCTGTAAGGGGAAGTTAAATGTTAAATAATTCATATTTCAATCTTATTATATCTGAAAATGGCATAGCTATTTAATAAAATCCTATCATTTAACTTAATGTAGCACAACTCTAGAATTTAAAGATATCAAACATTTAGAGATTATCTTAAACATACATTTTAAAAATATATTTTAAAAATTTACCCAAAGCTCTCATCTCATTTGCATTTAATTTATTTAAATTTTACCACACCACATTACTATTATATTTTTTAACAAATCTGCACCAGATATAACAGGATCTTATTTGACTTTCATTAAACCTAGGTTCAGTAAAAGTACTATACTTAATATTGGTGACTTTAAAGATGTCTATATTAATTAGAACATACTTAAACTAAACAATATCAAATATTATCTTAATATTGAATATTTTCCAGTTCACATGAAGCTGAAGGTCAATTTGGTCAGTTTTTATTTTAAAACTACTTAATTTGTAAGCTCTTATTTTTTACGCCAATTAAGCAGAGCTCTTTGACATTGATTTTTATTTTTTCAGCTGTAGAATTATCTCACATCTACAATGTGTACGCAGGCTTATAAACAGACAAAAGTTAGAGATTTCATAGCTTCACTTTAAAACTTACTTATGAGATAAGTATAATAATAGTTGTAGTGAACTGAATTTGCTTGCTCATATCACTAAGTCTTACCATTTATGAAACAGACATTTAAGATTTCTTGACAAAGACTTAAGGACCCATCAGGGTTCTGAGTTGTAAAATGCCACAAATTTCTTTGGCCCTGAGTTTTATCTCGTTGAGCTAATTAGGCTCAGTCCTAGGTCACTGTTTTCTGTATTTACATTTCTGATCTGGAAGACAAAGACACACGCTTCCAGTTCCCCAGAGAATTTCCCTGTCACGCAGGCCCAATTGTATCTCCTTAATTTGCTTCTTTGTATCATTGAGAAGAGCTGTAAACAAAGAATTCCATGTTTAAAATTTTAAGGTTTACTTTATCTTGCCTTTGAAAGCTTGCATAAGGCATTTAGTAAGGTCTCTTTTCCTTGAGTTATAAGTTAAACCCAGGGTAAACCTCTTATTATATTTTTTATTAGCTACTGAATATTAGTTTTTAGTTTTACGTTATATTGGACAGCTCATGTAACTCTATTGGTTTCCTTTACTGTGTTCAATTAATATTTTCTGAGGGATAGATACGTGCCCAGCCTTGTAATACCAAGAAAAGGAAGCGTTTTTCCATTGAAACATATCTATCCCAAAAGATAATTAAGGAAGATGTTTATACAAAGCCCATTTAATATAACAATTTTACAAACTTTTATCTCAATTTTATTAAATCTTATACCTTTAATTTTTATATTTATTATGTTTAATCAATAATTCTTATTTCTAGAAGGAGTGCCAAAAGCCTTTTTTTTTTCCCGTGCATTGTATCTAATTTTATAGAAAAGTCTCTGGGATCCCAAAGTTTGAGCCAAAGAGCTTAGGCCCTTCTCAATTTTAATTTCATTAATTGGTCTGTTGTCCCAATCATTGATAAAGTATTTCAGTCTATATATATATATAATATATAATATATATATAATATATAGGGCTAATATATATATATATATATATATATATATATTAGCCCTATAAATACATATATTTAAACTGTGGTAAATAAAACGGACTTGTTTGAACTTTAATGTTGGGGGTAGTAGGTGATATCTTTGGCTCTATTTTTTTAACTTTACGTAGTGTAGTATCAAAACCTTGCATGTAAATGCAAAAATGTCCATTTTATTTATCTCATTCAAAATAACCATATAAAAATATTTATCCATTTGGGATAAGCCCCTTATCTTTTTTTTCCTACAACTTTACAATTCTTTTTCCAGTTATTCAACCTAATTAACATTAATTATTCTAAGTTTTTATTAGCATGTGTAAAAACATTGATTGGAAAGTAAAAACACAAATGTAGCTTTTGAAACCAGTTTTTTTTTTTAACTGAGTTATTAAGTTAAACATTAGATATATTTTTCGACCTTTAAACTTGATTTTATTAGTTACCAATAAAACAGATGTTTATACAGAGAGCTCTTTCAACTATCACCAATTTAAAAGTTTTTCCAAATTAAAGGATCCAACATATGGCCATCAATTTATATATATTCATTTATATAAAATAAAATATATATATATTTTTTAAACCAATAAGATGAAGAGGATTTTCCACATGAGAGTGGGTGTGTTGCCTAAATAAAATTCAAAAGTTTACTCTCCAAAAGCTAAAGGCCTTTGTGGTACATGCTGATGAAACAAAGGTTAAGATGGCAAAATATCTGAAAATTGGTACAATCAAAGGATTGTTGAGAATCCCAATTTATTTGCGTGGCCACCATATGTACACAATATTTCTACCTTTTGTATGGCAGATTCCAAGGTTTCCTTTAAAAAAAAATGAAACACATATATATATATGTACACAAAAATAAAATACCCAGAGAAAGATAAAAAGTTTTCATTTCAAGGACATAGGAAAAAACATCCAAGATACCCCTAAAGGGGATTTTGTTTTATAAGTTCAGAATTCCTAAAAATGTTTTTAACAGTCCTGGTTAGTTACTTTCAGGGTGAGGTTTTTTTTTTTTTTTTTTTTTTTTTTTTTTTTTTTTTTTTGCAATTAATGTTGTAAGATTTGTACGTATATAAACCTGGCTGTGGTATAAGATGGAGGCTGGCAATCTCTCATTTCTTTTTCTTTTCTTTTCTTTTCTTTTTTTTTTTTCTTTTTTTGGAAAGTTCTATTCCCCATTCTAAGGTCGGGTTCTCAAAATAAAATTGCTAGTAAGTTTTCCCACAGGGACAACTATATGGCATGAAGTATTTGCCTCTACCAATCCTGCAAGTTTCTCTGTCACTGGAGAAAGCTGTTACCAGCCAGGAGGAGGGTCCCAATTTTGGAGTTGAAAGGTTCCTCATAAGAGTTTTACTTTTATCCTGAAAAATTCAGTAAAGGTAACCAAATTGAGGAAAACATTAGACCAGCCTCTTACCTAACCACTCAGTCCTGAACCCAGTGTCTTTCAACTTGGACCAAATCGGGACGTCTCCACTGGGTGAGTACTTTCCTGGTATGTTTCCACCAGCCCCACTTTGGACGTCTCCTCAAGTTGGGTGTTTCCTGTTATCTTTCAACCAGGCCCCACCCAGCATGTCTCCACTGGGTGGGTAATTTTCCCCCCAGTATCTTTCAACTGGAGGGCCAGGTACCTGGATACACTGCCAAATAAAACTCAGGATCATCAACCAATATGGGAGATCCTAGAACCAGAAGAGACTCACTCAAATTCATCTGGACTCCCCGAGGAGGCAGACGGGCACAAAGGGCCACTGCTGGTACCAAGGCTCCAGTTCCTCGGAGAGTTCAGCTGGAGAGAAGTCTGCTCTGGGTCCTTTCATGGTTTCCAAAACTTTTGACTGAAATACATGTGCAGCCTAAAAGTTAAGAGTTATGATTTATTTGGCAGGAGGACTTGACCTGGGATGACAGCCTCTCAGATCTCTCTGAGGGACTGCTCAGAAGAGGTTCGGGAGGAACTAGGATATATAGGAGCTTTACAACAAAGACCGGGAAGTTGGAACAATAAAAGATTGCTTGTTATCTAAAGAAAGCCAGGTATGTCAAGTTCAAGAATTTAGTGCTTTTCTATGTATGGGAGGAAGCAAACATTTGGACTCACTGAATTCCTTCTTTAGACAAACACCTAGCTATCTAGGGCTAATATCCTGTCCTTTCTTATTCTGAGTCTGCTCAGAGGGCACCGTTGTGAGTGGCTGCAGAGGCTGGGCTGCAGGCCTGTCCTTGCTGGGGTGTGTTGGCAGCCGCTGATGACTTGGTTTCAGCATTCTTTGTTTACTGACATGGTTGCAGTATTTTCATTCACATTGTAATAATTTCTTTCACAGACTGACTATGGATAATCTGCAACCTTGGAAAGCAACCGAGA
The DNA here is from genome assembly GCF_036321535.1 of Camelus dromedarius. Taxonomy (NCBI): domain Eukaryota; kingdom Metazoa; phylum Chordata; class Mammalia; order Artiodactyla; family Camelidae; genus Camelus; species Camelus dromedarius. The sequence continues at coordinate 367,232 of NW_026989773.1, forward strand.
TGGAATTACTGCAGGTACCTTCTACTTTAATAAGCTGCGTGCAAACATAAACATGGAGGAAGGATACAAAATGATTTGGTGGTGTAGGGAAGGCTTTCTGCACATTACAGGAGAAGGCAAGGCAGATTTCCTCTCCTTTGTGGGCAGGGACGTGATTCCACCTTTCTTTTCTGTAGTGGTTTCTGAGAACAATTTATGGTAATTAACCAACATTGACAAAAGTTGGAACACAATGCATTTAAGAGCTGGCCAGCTGGAAATTGTGTATTGGACAGGTGGATTTCATAGGCAAGTGGTCAGGTGGATGGGAGAGAGATGGAGCCCACGTCTGGGCCCAGATTCAGGTTTAAATCGCCATTTCCTCACCATAGGGCCTTGGAATAGAATGTAACCTCTCTTAACCTGTTGGTGATTCTGTGAAATGCGCATGATAATACTCTTTTGTTCCTGGGATTGTTGTAAGTTGTAAAGAGTATTAGAGCACACATGAAGCACTTAACACACTGGCACTTAGCAGTGTTCACTGTGTGCGGCCGCCCCGCTTCGCGTGTGTCAGAGCCGTAAAGACAGCATGTGTCTGTTGAGGGCGCACTGGTGGCCCCTTGAATACGTTGTGAATTTGGTGATTTCTATTAATCCTTGTAACTCTGTGTGCCATGGGCAGTTATTTTCATGGACAGATGAGGAATCTCAGGGTAAAGAAGACTGTGTAATTTGCCCAAAGTCAGACCATAATTTTGGGTGCAGGTGCCTCGATTTGGCATGGGCCCCTGGGCCTTCTACCCTCTTCGTTAAGCACCAGAGCCAGATGTGGGGTCGACTGTCACCCAGCACAGAATATCCAGCAGGTAGCAAGACACACCTGGCCCTGTGCTCCTTGAGCAAAACTCCGGAGGGGAGGCAGTTACAAAAGTGATAAACATAAAAACAGATGACTGCAAACTGTGATCAGCTCTGAGAAGGAAAGGAACAGGCCTCGCAGTGCAGCGCTGGGATCTTTCTCGTCAGGGCTGCTCTGGGGGCGTTCATCTCAGCTAAACAAGCTCTGCTGCTGCACCAAGGCAGGAAGGCATGGTGCTTGTGACCAAGTAGACTGGGCCTCGTTGATCATTCTCATTCCCCATTAAGTGGCAGCTGTCACGGTCACTTACCTAGTAAACAGATGTTGGCCATAATCATCATGCATTTTGCTAGGTAGTTTTATTGGCCCCACCTTTGAGATGAGGTCATTGAAGCTGGGAAATTTGCTGCATGCCCGTGATCACCACGGAAATAACCCCGCTTGTCTTTCAACTTAGACTGGTGTGGCTCTCATGCCCCAGCCCTGTGAATGGCATCATGTAGCTTCTCCCAAGTGGCCCAAATGACTGACATTGATTTTCTTAATTCATAGGAAATGGTATGTGACAATAGGAGAAAAAGATAGTAAGAAATTTTTTGGAAAAATAGAAAAAAAAACATTTCTTCCCCAGCTGGGGAAGCGTACCCTGTGTCACTCACCCCACTCACTGCCTGGCACCTCCTCCCTTCTGACTCCGTGTTCAGAAGCCACTCTGAGCCTTTGAAGAACATTTTGCCTCATGACACTCTTGACTAGGACCTGCGACCTCTCTGTTCCTGGTTAACTCTCTCTTCAAAGCCATTTAAATTTTATGCAGGCTCATCTGCTCAGATGTAAGAATAGCCTCTTTAAAACGTCTTGATGCAGCTCCTTAATGAAGATCTTGAGAAGGAAACCTAGCCAAAAGCAGGGAAGTATGCACATAGTGACCGTAAACTCAGCACTTCGTGAAGTTCAGAATCAGTTGGGTGGGAGACTCAGGAAAGACTTTTTTAAGGTAGCAAGGGTAAAGTGAAAGGACGCAGGCTGTGTGAGACTGAAACATCTCGGTCCCAACCAGCAAGGCACCTGCGTTCACGATGGTGTGTGGGGAGTGCAGAGTTCTCACAAAGAAAGAAGTGGTGGGATCGGAGGGAGGACAGTTAGGTTTTTACTGGGGAAGGAAAATGTGGGCTGAACATTTCCTGGTTGAACAAGAGGACTGTGACATGATGTGCTTGTATTTTGGAGAGAAGGGTTTTGTGGGGATAGGCCTAGGGAGAACTCTCTCTGGCTGGGGAGTCAGCACAACAGAGAACCACAAAGAACTGAGCAGACCCCAGGCCCCTGCTGGGGGAGGGGCTGCCCGCCAATTCGAGCCCTGGGGGCTGCTTCTGTCCCTTAGCTGGGTCCTCAGAGCTCCCTTCAAAATCCAGTCCTGTTGATACAAAAAAAACATGGGGCATGAGAAGGGCTGTGCCCCAGGCTTTGGTTGAGCCCCTGGAATGTGCCCCGTCCGATGTGGGTCCTTGGTTTCATGCAGGAAAGAATTCAAAACCAAGCCACTGTTGAGTAAAGGTAGATTTATTCAGATAGATACATTGAAAGGCAAGAGAAACACCACGAGGTTTTGGGGTTTGATGCTCAGATTAAAAGTAGGTACTGGGATATCAAAATTGTAGAATAGATAAACAAGATTATACTGTACAGCACAGGGAAATTTACACAAAGTGTTATGGTAACTAACAGAGAAAAAAGTGTGACAATGAGTGTTAATATGTGCATGTATGACTGAAAAATTGTGCTGAATACTGGAATTTGATACAACATTGTGAAATGATTATAAATCAATAAAAATTGTAAAAAAAAAAAAAAAGAATGTGAGGAAGTTTTCAAGGAATTGTTCCAGATATAAAACCCTTTCTGAGCATTTTCTCTATTTTGTGTGAAATGCATTTTTACTTGAAATTTGACTATAGTTGATCTTAATTCTTTCAAATATGGCAGGGTTTTTGATTTTTTTCAATTTCTTCTTTCTCTTTTTTTTTGTTTTTTTTGAGCATGAAATCTGTTAGAACTATGGGTAAAGCGTAAACAAAGCGTTGCTGAATTTTAAGTGTCATCTGTTGGCTGTAATGCTTAGAAAACGTCTGTATTTTGAAATAAAAATCTTTAATGCTAACTAAAAAAAAAAGTAGGTACACACTCCACAGACAGAGTGTGGGCCTTCTCCAAAGAGGGAGAGGGAGGGGTGCCCGCGAGGTGGTGCTGTGTTGCTGGTTTTCTTGGGCTTGGTGGTTTCATATGCTAATAAGTAGAAGGACCTGCCTAAGGGCAAGGGGTTGGAATTCCCAGGGAGTTGGCCATTTCCCACCATTTGACCTTTTTTGGCTAGCCTTGGGACTGCCATGATGCCTGGGGTTGTGTTATTCACCATGTTACTATTACAGTGGGTGTAAAATGATGCTCAAGTTCTGCTAGAAGTTAAATCTCTTCATCCTGAGCCTCAAGGCCTATTGGGGGTTGAATGCTTCACCATTTTGATGTTAATTACTGTGGCCTTCCTTGAATGGCTGTGCTCTGGCCCCTTCCATCCTGTCTCACTGTGGTGACACAGAGAGAGCAAAGGCCAGGCCCTGCTTGTGCTCCTGCATTTAACAGGGGGAGGGGTGGTGTGGGCTGAGGATGACTCTGAGTGGTGAGAAGGATGTTTCAGATTTTCCCACGTGGGACATGGGGACTTGCCAGCAGCCACCGCAGATTTATCTCACGGGCATTATCGCTTGTGTCACTCATCTTTTTCTATTTTTTTTTAAGTATTTAATCGAAATTTAATATCAGATATCTTTCATAAAGAAATTTCTCTTTTCCTTTTCTTTGGGGCTCTTTTTGGGGGTTAGGCAATTAGGTGTATTTATCTGTTATTGGAGGCCCTGGGGCTTGACCCCAGAACCCCGTGCATGCTAAGCACTCGCTCTACCACTGAGCTCTACCACCACCTCATCATCTTTTTCTTTTTGCTTTAGCTGCCAAGAATCTTACAGCTGAATTTCTAGTCGGCCTTTAACACTTACCCTGACTTCATGGCATCCATTTTTATGACTTTACCTCCCCCTGGTTTCATTTAAGTATTGAATCTCCTTTTTCTCTTCACTGTCACTTTTGTCTTTTTGTTGTTATGGTTGTTAAGCTGTGTTTAAAAAATTGTTTAAATTCTCTTTTAGCAGGAAGTTGAAAGTAAATATATATGTAAACAAATTTATCACACTTAAATGCTTTTATACATTCTAAGCTGTTTAGTAGTTACTTAAAAACCGAATGGAATATTAAAGGGAAAACATTTTAAAATCACTTTTTTAATTTTTTATAAAGGTATAGCTGATTTACAATATGATATAAGTATCAGGGTGTTAAATAGATGCACAATTTTTAATGTTATGCTCCTTTTATAGTTTTTGTAAAACATTGGCTATATTCCCTGTGTTGTAAGATACATCCCTGTAGTGTGTTTATGTTACATGGAGAAGTTTGTATAAGAAAGCTGGTTATCGCAGAGTCTGCGGCGTGGCTGTGTCTGACCCAGGTTCACGCTCACCCTGCCTGTCAGAGCCCAGGCCCTCACTCCTGCCTGCAGGGCCGCAAGTGGAGGCAGGTCTCATCAGCGCTGGCACCACCCCCTGAGTGGCAGTGACAGCAGTGACTGTCTGTGGACATGCAAATTTTTGTTCCAGGAGCTTTACATGCATTTCTGCATTTAATAATTAAAGCCCTCCTGTGAGGAATCGTTTTATGTTTTTAATGAATAATACATTTTATTTTGATTTTGATAGAATTCAAACCTCCGGAAAATTTATAGGAATAGTACAATAAACGCTTGGATACAGTTCACCTAAAAGGGCACAATTAGCCCTTTTGTGTCTGGCTTTTTTTAGCATAATGTTTGAAGGTTCATCCATGTTGTAGCCTGAATCAGTACTTTATTCTTTGGTTTGATAATATCCTTTTTCTTTTTGTTCGTTTTTGGTCTATTTAAACATATTTTAATTGAAGTCTAGTCAGTTTATAATGCTGCATCAGTTTCTTGTGTACAACACAACACTTCAGTTATATAGGAACATACCTGTATTCATTTCCACATTCTTTTTAAACATAATTTACTATAAGATACTAAATATATTTTCCTGTGCTATACAGTATAAATTTGCCGTTTATTCTATACATAGTCGGTATCTGCAAATCTTGAACTCCCAATTTATTCCTTCCCATACCCTCTCCCCTCTGGTAACCATAGTTTGGTTTCTATGTCTCTGTGTCTGTTTCTGTTCTGTAGATAACTTTATCTTTTTGTTTGTTGGTTGTTTTATTTTTTTTTTAGATTCCACATGTGAGCGATCTCATATGGTATTTTTCTTTCTCTTTCTGGCTTACTTCACTTAGAATGTCATTCTCCAAGTCCATTCATGCTGCTGCAAATGGCATTAATTTATTATTTTTTTATGGATGAATAGTAGTCTAATGTACAAATATACTACAACCTCTTTATCCAGTCATCTGCCAGTGGACATTTAGGTTATTTCCATGTCTTGCTATTGTAAATAGTGCTGCTCTGAACATTGGGGTGTAGGTGTCTTTTTGAATTAGGGTTACTTCTGGATATAAGCCCAGGAGTGGGATTTCTGGGTCATATGAGAGGTCAATTTTTTGTCTTTTGAGGAACATCTATAGTGTTTTCCACAATGGCTCCACCAAACTGCATTCTCACCACACTGTAGGAGCGTTCCCTATTCTCCACAGCCTCTCCAGCATTTATTGTTTGTGAACTTCTGAATGATGGCTATTCTGACTGGTGAGAGGTGATACTTGATTGCAGTTTTGATTTGCATTTCTCTGATAATGATATTGAGCATTTTTTCATGTGCCTATTGGCCATTTGTATGTTTTCATTGGAGAAATGTTTGTTTAGGTCTTCTGCCCATTTCTGGATTGAATTGTTTGTTTTTCTTTCTTATCAAGTGTAAAAGGTGTTTACATATTCTGGGAATTAGGCCCTTGTCAGTTTAATTCATTGCAAATATTTTCTTCCATTCCATAGGTTGTTTTTTTGTTTTGCTTACTGTTTCCTTTGCTGTTCAAAAGCTTGTAAGTTTAATTAGATCCCACTTATATATATTTGCTTGTATTTCTATTGCTTGAGTAGACTGCTCTAGGAGAACATTGCTGAGATGTATGTCAGATGATTTGCCTATCTTTTCGTCTAAGAGGTTTATAGCGTCTTGTCTACATATTTAAGTCTTTAAGCCATTTTGAATTTATTTTTGTGTATGCTGTGAAGGAGTAGTCTAACTTCATTGATTTACATGCAGCTGTCCAGTTTTCCCTACACCATTTGCTGAAGAGGCTATCTTTATTCTATTGTATGTTCTCACCTCCTTTGTCAAAGATTCAAAGACCAAAACTTTGTGGGACTATGCTTGGTAATTTTGTTTATACATTCATTGATGGATGGATATTGTTTGTAACTTTTGGCTACTATGAATATTGATGTACAAGTTTTTTGTGAGAATATGTTTTCATTCTTTTGGCTGTAGAGTTGGCCCACCTTATGTGTAGTTTCCACTTCATGGATCCAGATGGCTGATTGTAAAGAGACTCGAACATCCTTGGATTATGGTATCCAGGGTGGGGGTTCCAGAAATCAACCCCCCGAGGATACTGAGGGATGGCTCAATATGTAGGAGGGGAATTGCTGAGCCATATAACTCTAAACTTTTGAGGAAACACCAGACTTCTGCAAAGAAGCTGCACCATTGTCCCTTTCCAATGGCCACATATAAGGTATCTCTTCCTCCTGAACGACACTTGTTATTGTCCATGTTTGATTATAACCATCCTATTGGGTGTAAAATGAGATCGCATTTTGATACTGATTTGGCTAGTGATGCTGAGCATCTTTTCATATGCTTATTGGACATTTGTGTATCTATTTAAATCCTTGGCAAATTTAAAAATTGGGTCGATTTTCTTTGTCTTGTTCAGTTGTAAGCATTTGTTATATATCCTGGATACTAGTCTCTTATTAGATATATGCTTTGCAAAATTTTTCTCCTATTCTGCAGATTCTCATTTCACTTTAGTTTTCTTAAACATTAAAACAATTTCTTTATAGGGGAGGTAATTAGATGTATTGATTTATTTTATTTTTCTTGCTAAGCACGCACTCTATCCCTTAGAAACAAACTTCCCCTGTAATTTCACTTTCTTGATGATGTCCTTTGTAAGAAAAAGGTTTTAACTTTGATGAAGTCCAGTTTATCTGCCTTTATCTTCTGTCACTTCTGCTCTTGGTATTGTATCTAGGAAACCAAAACCTATCCTAGGACCACAAAGATTTATACTGTGTCTTCTTTTAGAAAGTTTATAGGTTTAGTTATTATGTTTCTGTCTGTGATCAATTTTGAATTAATTTTTATTTGTTATATACATTATGGGGGGTCCAGATTCCATATTCATTCTTTTGCCTGCAGATACCCAGCTGTCCTTGCACCATTTGTTGAATAGACTATTCTTTCAATGGAGTGTTGTTGGCACTCTTGTGGAAAACTGACTGTAAATGTAAGTTTTTCCCCTCTGGGTTTTATTGTGTCTCATTGACTTATTTATCCAAACTTATGCCAGCACTATACTGACTTGAGTATTATAGCTTTTTAGTAAACTTTAAAGTGAGTCCTCCAACTTTGTTCTTCTTTTTCAAGATTGTTTTGTCTGTCCTGGTCCCCTTGCACTTCCATATGAATTTTGGTATCAGTTTTTCAATTTTTGAAAAGAATTCAGCTGGAATTTTGATAGCGATTCCACTGAATTTGTAGATCACTTTGGGGAGTCTTAACATTTTTAACAATATTGTCTACTATTCCATGAACATGGGATGCCTTCCATATATGTAAATCTTTTAAAGTTTTCTTCGGTGATACTTCAAAATGTTCAATGTACAAATCTTGTAAATTTTTGTTAAATGTATCTCTCATTTTATTTTTAATGCTGTTGTAAATGGAAAGGCTATGCTTCTTCAGGCGGACTATATATCAATTTGTTTATTTCTAGGATTCCTACACAACAAATACCCTAGGTTTAAATTTGCTACATAAATCTATCCACATCTCTTCCCAACCATGTGTTATAAGAAACCAAGACACAAGTTAGGCTACATGAACACCTATGTGGAAGTGAGAAATGAGAAATGAGACCCTTGGGTGGGGCTTTGTGTAGATGATACTGACAGCTTATTCAAGATGGCTTTATCTTAATTTCTTTTAAACAACTCTTCCGGTGTATTTAGTCAGATACATTAAGAACATGCCCTTTTGATGTGCAGAGGAGCTAAGATTATCATTTTCAAATAATTTCTAGTGAGAGTGTTGTACTTGAAACCCAATTTGCATCAATCTTTGAAGATTTATGTTTCAGGAGCTTTGACTAAACTACACATGTTTATTCAATAATGACAACTAAATGCTCAAGCAACATGTAAGAGTTTGAGCAAACTGCCCCCGCCCCATAGTGCTGGTTGGCTGCAGCTGTAAATGGAGTCAGCGCTTACCTCTCCCTGTACGCTTGTGCTGATCTGCTCAAAGGGTTTCATCCAACAGTTTGTCTGTAGTCTGTTGGACAAAGCCATAAAACGTTGATTTAAGTTTGCTGGAATGGAATATATTCTTATTAATATTAAGTAAGCACATATTGAGCGCTTACTGTATGGTGGAATTGTCCCTCAGCCTCACATGAATATTATTTCTCTTAAAACCTCACATATTTCCTTGTTATTCTCACTTTACAGATAAGGAGACTGAGAATTAGGTCTTCTCTCTTTTGGGGGGAGCTCATTATCAATGACTGGAAGTTGTGAGGAAAAAGATATTGATTCATCCTGAAAAAACATTTTTTTGAGAGTCAGCAATGAAGAGGGTGACCACTGAAGAAGGTGATCATTGTTCGAGTGAGATGAGCCCCAGGTTGTACGGAGTCAGCATCCTTGTCTTGGTCATGGCCAGTGTAGAGCTGCGTTGTGGGTGAGGTGGCGTGGCCGTGCAGGGAATGAGGATGCCGGGCCATTGGGCTGTTCTCAGGTCCAGTGGGGCTTTCTCTTAAGGGCAGTGGACCGTCATTGACAGATTTTAAATAGGGGAGTAGGGTGCTCTCATAGATCACTTTTGTATTGTAGAATGCTGGGAAACATTTAGAAGGCTCGGCAGGAGGTGATGTGATGAGTCAGAGTAGGGTGGCTGCGAGGTGTAGCAGTGTTCAATTTTCAAGTGGTTTTCAGTCCCATGTTTGTGGCTTAGTAGCCGTTTCACTTTGGATGACGCACTCAAGGAAGTGAAACAATTTATCTAATCAATTGAAGCAGTGACGTACCGACTTCCCAGGACTGCTGTGGAGATCCAGTGAGATAACGTGTTCACAGTGTGCAGCATGGACCCCAGCACAAAGTCAGTGCTGAGTGAGTACCAGTGAGTACCTGGTAGGTCAGGTGTGGGTGGTGGGGCTCGGTGACTGAGGAAATCTGGGCCCTGAAGGATGGGTCCAGTCACATCTGTGAGTGATGGGCCTGAGCTTGGAGAGGCAGAGAGACCTTGCCCCCCAACCAGTGGCCCTGGGCAGGACGGCTATGGGAGGAGATCCGTGAAGTCAGCTCTTTGCAGGTGGAGTTGGAGGTGCCCTTGAGACATCTAAGTGCAATGTCACGAGCTCAAAGAGGAGGTCTGGGCTCAGGCTGTGCATTTTCCTATAATCTCAATCCCTGAGGACGCCGAGGTATTGATCACTGAACTTGAAGACATACTTTACAGGACAAGTGAATAGTAGTATTATCTCTGTCATGAAAGCTCACGTCTCTTTATTCATCACCCACTTTCCTAATTGGGTACTTACAGGGCGGTTCTTCACCGCCCTCCCCTGGGCTCTGGCTCCACATTAAAGAGCTGGTGGGCCTCCCTCTTTTCCAGAAGAAGACACATTTAGCTGGTAGCCTTCTGTACCTTGCCAGACGTAGAATTTCAGTTTGTTGTTTTAATTCTATTTTCTGTTGGCCATCTCCTGACAGGAGAGAAGTTCTACCTCATGGTCATGTTTCAATTAGCTGTTACTGAGAATTGCTGCTCTGATCCATTATGTATGTATTTTATTAACTTTGTAGAGTATTTCTCATTTTTCTGTCTTTGCCCTTTAATTTTGTATGCCATTTCAAGGTTCTATCCTATTTGGGGACTTATTTTTTTTAATTAAACAGTATCTGTTAGTTAAGAAAAGAAAAGCAAAGAAAAAATGCACATGATACCTAAATTTAGAAAATATCTAGTGTGTTTCCTGTCTCGGCAATGGAGTGATATAGAAACTCGTTAAAACCTTCATTACATAAGTTCCTTAAAATGCTGATTAAGAAATAAAACCTTCCTTCCTCATCTTTCCAGCTTCACAGCTAATTGCCAAGAAAGTGAGGGGAAATACTCAGAATCCAAGACAAACAAGAAAGGGATTCTGGGAAGTAAGCGAGCATTAGAAGCGCTTGGGGGGCCGTTTGGCTCCTGAGCTGGGTTTCAAATGCCCTGACAGGAGGGCAGGAGTTGAGCCCCAAGCCTCTCACAATGGGAGTTGAGTGGCTGATCTTATGTAAGGCCAAGCAGATCCTGAGAAGCCTGGTTTACTAAAGGGTGAACTAAGAAAAAAAAATTCCTCAAGGCAAGAAAGTAAGGAAAGTCAATTTTGTTGGGAGAGGGGAAAATAACAAATCCAAAGTAGGGATATAATTTAAAGCCGTTCTGGCATGAGAGTGACCACAAACTCCTGGCAGAAAAACACAGCTACTCCTGGAATGAGAAATTGTGTTTTGAATGGATCAGTGAACCGCCATTCCGAAAAAGGCCTCCAGAGTCTTGTGGATCAAGATACTGGAACGCAAACACCTCTCTTCCAAGGTCTCATTCAAATAACCAGAAAGGTTTTAAAGGAAAGAAGCCATAATCATAGTTCTATTTATTGACATTACTGTATGCTAGGAATTCAGAGGTGACTATGGAGTCACCTCTTTTATGGACCTCACTTTCTGTTTGGGGAGACAAACTGACATAGTTGGGGAGCTTGGTGGAGGGAGTTGTTAGTCTGTTGCAATTAGCTAGGAAAGGAGATTAAGAAATCAGTGAAGAGTGGGTGAACTTTTTAGCTGAGGAGAGTCTTGTTCAGTTGGCTTTTAATTGCAGGCTCGATGAGTTTTCACTGGAGGGAACAGATCTTATGGAGGATGGACTTAGCTCAAGCCTCTTTAGAATGGACAAGTGAACCTGGACAAAGACAGTCAAATCTGTGCAGACATTGAAGTTCACTTGAATGAGCTCCATCCCTGAGCCAAAAATAGGACAAATATTCAGCACTCCTTGAGGACAGAGGAGTGGTTTTTAAGGTTCTCCAAGAATGAATCCCAGGGAACTCTGATGGCCAGTTGTCAAACTGTGACTTTGTCCTTTGGACGGTGTACCCACCAAGTGTATTGGAATTTTATAGGTTTCCATTTCTCTTTAATTCATGTCAGGTGATGAGGACGTGGTCACAAGCATTTGACACCTTGTCGAGGTGACTTTGGGTACCTGCCTAGAAGCGCAGGCACAGCTGAGGATGCATCATACGTCTTGCCGCCCTTCCCGTTCCCTGGCTCCGTGATCACGGCAGAGTGGTTCCTTGTTGACCTGTCCGTCTCCTCTGTGACATCATAACCCATGAAAAGACTGGAGCATATTAACTTGGCTTTGTTAAAGTCAAAGGAACAGATCTAATATGGAGTCAGATTTGTTCTTTCCTACTTCAGTAGTACCATGGAGAAGGCACTTTGGGCAGCTTTCTATAGGGTCCTGGAGGCTTTCTCTCTCAGCCTCTGGGCGCCTCTATAACAAACTCTTCATAGATATCTGGCTTGCTGGAAATCACTCCGACTCTTTTGCCCTGAAAATGTGTTCTGTTTACAACTCATCCCTACACCTTGGAAAAAACTCAATAAAAACTCAGTGGGTTTTACACAAACCAAGGGCAGGGGTGAGGGAGAGCATGTTACAATTTTATAAAATTAATAATAATAATTAATAATAATAATAATAATAATAATAATAATAATAATAATAATAATAATGGAATACTTAAAACAGCACTGGGCACATAGGAGAGAGTCAATAAATGGTTCCTGGCTTAAATCAAAAGTGATGGTTCAGTGATTCCATGGCTGCTGTATTTGCTGTGCTAGTTACTCCTTTGCTCCATTACAATTTTTTTTACTGAAAAAGAAATACATGCATGTGGTTAAAAAAATTCAAACAGAGCACAAAAATACACAAGTGAAAGAAGTTTTCCCTCATCCTCTGTTCTTTCAGCCGTCCCTGGAGATGCCACTGTTTACTAATCTTTGTGTGATTTTCCAGATATGCTATGCACATTCCCACCTATGTATGTAAATTCCTTTAAAGTTTTAGTTATATTTAACTTAAATTGATGTAAATACTGAAGTGGCTTCTTCCCCGGTAACAGAAAAGAACAAATCTGTCTCCATATTAGATCTATTCCTTTGATTTTAACCCTGTGCTCTGCCTCCTAGGCTTCATCTTGCTTGTATAAAAATGTTGCCTAGAGCCTGAAATATACAGGAGAGCCTATTCTGAAGGCTCTGCCCTTTAAGGATATTTAACACTTTTTCATTCATAAAAAGATTACAAGTTGCAGAATAGAAAATAACGTTTGTTTTGCTGGAGGTTTACAGAGATTTGACCCAGGCAGATAGCTGCAAGAACAAAGGATTCTAAAAACAAAGAATTCTTACACCAAGAAGTTTGCTACAACTAAGCACGTAGGAAAGGAGCCTGAATTCTGACTTGGGGAGATGGTTTTCCAGGACATTAGTTTGCCATCTAGGTCTACAGAAACTTGCTATTCCATGCCCCAACACCTGGTCTCCGAACTTATTGGCCTGTCCTAGACTGAGGAGAATGAATTTGGACTCGGTAACACTCCTATCTACCTAGCAAGCTGGGCACTGGAACTGAGGACATCTTTCCCACACCCAGGGAACTGCTGTGAGCCCTTGATGGTTCCACTAGGGTGGGGTGTGTTTTACCCAGGAGGGATAGGGACTATGCACCAACACTGAGGCAGTCTGCTCTGTCTGGGGCTCTGATCTACCTCCCGCTCCCCACCAGCCCAACAACTGGGACAGTGGAGCCAACGCAGAGATCGTGCCTGCCTGTTTCCCAGCGTGTAAAAGCTGAATATGTACTCTTCCCAAGGTAGTTCTGAGCGACAACACCTTCGGGCGCTTGGTTCCCAGAGCAACAGAAAACCCAGCTCTGCGTGGGGGCAACGGGTGTGATCCCTGTAGGGGTTCTGCAGAGGCCTTGGCTGGAGGGCTGGACCAGGGAGGTAAAACTTGAGCTGCGGGCCTTGAAGTGTTAGACAAGGGTAGAGAGTCAGGACTGCCTCCTCCTTTGTGGTGTCCCCAGAGGTAAAGATTTTTCTCCCCATCTCCGCTACTCCCCTCCCCTCTCCAGATCCCTCCCTTCTCTCTGCACCTCCTGTCCATCTGTTTCACTCCACTTTCCCCTCCTCTCCTCCTTCTCCCATCTTATCCCTCCATTGCTGCCCCAGCTTTTCTCGCAGAACCAAGAGGATCCCTGGTCCTCCTGCGCATGCGAAGTCGGTGCACGCTGGACCGCCGGGTGGGAAGCCCCAGCTCCAAGCCGGGGATCGGCCCCAAAGGCTTCTCAACTCTGTCTCCCTGTAGGCTTTGGCTCCTTCCAGAAGCCTGGGCCTCTTGCTGTGGAAGTGCAAGTTGGGGTCTCCCGGGAAAGGGGTCAGGCGGCTGCGGGAGGGCGGTCTGCGTGTCACAGCACGCGAGGGCGTGAGTCAGCGTGTGTTCAGCTGAATTCCTTGGACCAGGCACCTCTGACCGCACCACCTGCCCCGGCGCCCCGGCCACAGCTGCCCAGGGCCAGGTGTGCACTTGCCGCCTCTCGCCCCAGCCGGGCTCCCCTCAGTCCGCGGCTGTCGTCCCCTTCCCCTCTCCCGCTCGTGAGTCCTCTCCTCCCGGGCTTCCTCTCCTCGGCTGCCGGCCCGTCCCTGCCCCTGGGAGGGCTGTGTCCCGGGCAGGCGGGGTCTGTGGACCCAAACGGGGGCAGGCGGCTGGGTCTGGAGCTGGCCTCCGAGCGGGGCTGCAGCCCGCGTCCACACACCGCCACTTTCCCTGCCCCGCGACCCCGGGGCTCCCCTCCTCTCCCTTTCCCGCTCCCTGAGGACAAGCTCAGCAGCGTGGGTGCTGCTCCCCGGGCTGAGAGTCTCCAGCTGTAAAGCCCAGCTTCTCCTGGTGGAGTCAGGAAAAGGGAGCGCCAGTGCTGAGCGAGCTTCCTTCTCCTCCCTCAGTGTTTCTGCCCCAGGTAAGTACCTTGAACACTTTCAGTTTTTATGATGGCGGTGCTTGTTGATGACACGTGTTTTTGTAGTGAGAGGGATTACAGTGTTGAAAGCAGGGCTTTGTTCAGTTAGAAATGAACTGAAGGCATGAGGCTGCGACATCCTCCTTCCTTCCCTCTCCCAGAGTGAAACATGTGACCGCTGATTTTAGGAATACAGTTACAGTCCCTAAGTAGTCCAGCCCAGCTAGTATGTGTTAACAGGAACAGCACCACCAGAGGCGTTGAAGACCTAGGGACATTGCAGTCCTAAAGAGCTCCTGGCACAGTTTGGTTTGTTTTGGTTTTTTCTTTTTCTTAAATTGTGGGGCAAACTAGTTGTATAGAGTGAAAAATAATTGTCAAGAAATATTTTTTCATATAACAGCTTTATTGTGATATTCTTCACACACTGTGAAGTCCATCCATTTAAATGGTACAATTCAGCAGCGTTTAGCATATTCACAGTGGTGCAACCATTATTATTCCAGAACGTTTTCATCACTTCAGAAAGAACAGTGGAAATGAATGACCTAACTACCCTTCCCCAGTGGTGGTTCTAAAGAAATTTCTTCGCTGTTCCTGACCCTAAATTAACTTGTTACATTCTATGTAATATCTGGTTGGTATTCTAATCAGAATTGCATTGAAACTGTCTATCAAAACAGGAAGAATTAATGTCTTTATGGTTTAAACTTCTTCTACACATGAATAAATCTGGGATCCTATCTTTTCATCTGTCCAGAGCCTGGCCCATGGGAAGTCCTCACTAATTTTGGGGCTTGTGAATGATGAGATTCTATACATCGTTAGTTGCAACTGTTGCCTTTCACAGGAGAGAAAAGTAACCTCAGTGAAGCCAAGTAACTCTCTGATGGTGAGAAAGATTTCAGTCAGTGCTGGAGTGATCCAGTGGACTTGGTGCTTGCAACCAGAATTCTCCACCACCTACTGCTAAGGGGATTAGAGTTTTCTTCTATTTTTTTCTTAATGGCGTTGCTTTTATTTTTACTTATTTTTTAAATTATTTTCATTGAAGTGTAGTCAATTTTCAATGTTGGTTTCAGGCGTACAACAGAGATTCAGTTATAAACATATTCATATGTATATACATATGTTTTAGATTGTTCTTAGTACAACTCATTACAAGAAATTGATTATAGTTCCCTGTGCTATATAGTAGGTCCTTGTCATTTATTTTATATTTATTAATGTGTATCTGTTAATCCCCCCTTTCCTGCCTGCTAAACACAGTTTGCTTTCTATGTACATGAATCCATTTCTGGCAGCACCGTTTTTCCTAGTAATATATGCTGGTTGGCTGCTTTCAGTTTCAGTAATTCCATCTTATCTGTGGGCGTTTTTCTTCTGGTGGGCCTCTATGTGTTTTGCACACGTGGTAATAGAGATCTGTATTTGGGAGAACTCCAGGCCTAGTGTCGTCCCTGGTATGGAGCGCCCACTGAGCTGATGCTTGAACTGGGGAAAAAGCATATTAAATGTTGGAATTTCCACTATGGTTGAGAATTCCAGGTTTCTATAATCTGTTTAGCCCACCTTAATATTGGCTGCACCCATACTGGGTAATTTGGTGGAAATTCATGGTATTGTGTTGTAGATACAAGGACGTGTATGCTTCTTCTCTTTCCTTTTTCTAACACATATTCTCCTGGGCCTCCCAGATCCTCCCCCAGAAGTGCCGAGGGAAGGTTTGGTGCTATGCTGAGGCAATATCTGTTAATAAGGCCCTTTCCTCATCTCTTCTGAGCCTCCATTTCCTTCTCTGCACAATTAGGGTTTAGACTAGATAAGTCCTTTTCAGTTTCTTTTTAAGCCATGTTTCCTTTGAGAAACAAAAATTGCAAATCTCTCCTCCCATCCCAACACTTTAGATTTTGATAAGTCCTCCAAGGAGTGACATAGCTCTTTGTGGAAAATTGATGTGATTGTGATTCCAGGTGTCATAGAAAAGACTCTTCAGTGATTTATTGCAAGGAGAAAGCAGGAAAGGGTCAGTATGTCACACTTTCTAGTGTGAGCACTGGAGTAGGGGCTTGGGTTTAAATACGGTGACTGACGTGGCCTCTCTCTAATCTTGCACAATGTGATAAACCTCTCTCCCTCAGTTTCCTAATGTGTCAAGTTGGGGTGATAATATTTTAAGGCTTTTGTGAAACATTATACACATAAACCATTTGTGTCTCGGTAGAAACAAGACCTGCTAAGGAGTCAGGGATTTCTTCGAAAAAAAAAAAAAATCTTGTCCATAGCAATCTGTCTGTGTGTATTTTGAAGTTTCTGGGGAGTGAGGGTTGAGTCTAAAGTCCATCATGGGACAGGTGGCCCATGGGTCTGTGTGCCTCAGATTGCCCCCCCTCCCCAGTCCTCTTCCTCTCAGTCCAGGATGAAGTTCCCTAGTATATTTACACAAAGGCCTTGTGGAAATGGCTTTTCATTTTATTGTTTCACCAAGAAAGGCTGCCATCATGATCTCTGTGGTCAGTTTTTGGTGACCTGAAGGCTATGCAACTGGGGGTTTCTATTTAATAAAAAGAAAAAAAAATTACGAATACAAAATAAGACCTAGGGTGGTGACAGGGGCTGTTGGAAGTGGGGAACATTAGCTTTGTTAGTTTCAGGTGCAATGTCCTCTGGCCACGAGGACACATCCTCGTGCTCTTAAGTTGGAGGTACAAGTGGGTTCAGTTTGAAATTTAACTGAGTGTATCTCATGGGCTGGGCATTGTTCTATTTGTACTGTGTGTTCCTTATTTGAGACTGTGAGCTCATTTAACCTCAATAGCCTCTTTAAAAAATTAGACTTTTTATTTTAAGATGTAATGTAGATTCCCATGTAGTCGTAAGAGATTATATGGAGAGGGCCTATGGTCTTTTGCCCAATTTTCCTTAATGGTTCCACCTTGCAAAGTTGGGATACAATTCATTACTGACTCACTAACCCTTTGAGGTTTGTGTTATTGCCCTCATTTCTATTCATGATTAACCTGGGTCTTAGAGAAGCACACAGGCATGCCCAGGTCACCCACATGGTTAATGTAGAGTCAGGTGGAATGTGGGCTTGGAATTTCCAGGCAGTACCATTATGATGGTCTGTGGCAGGCAGCAGCATTCACTTTGCTTGTTTATTCATTCATTCAACAAACTTTTATTGACTAACCTCAGTGGGTCAGATGCTTTCATAGGGTTATCTGATTCTTCAGCAGTACTGATAATCAGGTAATATTTTCTTTTTTAATCTGAGAAAATTAGCTCTGCGAAGTTATAAACCCCCCAAAGGAAATATAGTTCATAAAGGAGGGATAGTAAATTTGTACAGTTCCCATTTTTTATGCAGGTGGTACCCTAGGCATTTTACATTTTACATATCCATAATCCAGATATATTCTTGTAAGGCAAGGATTTTTTTTTAATTGAAGTATACTCAAGTTTACAATGTTGTGTCAATTGCAAGGTGTTTTTTGAATTTTGAATTAAAAAATATTTTTTGAGGAGAGTAATTAGATTTATTTATTTGTTTCATATTTTTAAAATGAGGTACTGGGGATTGAACCCAGGACCTTGTACTTGCTAAGCACGTGCTCACCACTGAACTGTACCCTCCTCCCCAAGGCAAGTTTTCTTATCCATTATTCTGCAACTTAGGAGTTCAAATAAATTGGAGTTGAAATCCAGATGTTTTGATCCCACTGTGGTTCTTTTGTTTATATTCTGCTGAAGCGGGTTCGGGAAAGCAGTTCCTTTGTTCATTTCTTTATTCAGCAGTTTTGAGGACTGACTATGCATAAGGGTCTGGCTAGGTGCTTGGTACAGTAAACAATAAATGATCCTTCTCTGCAGGGCCCGGAAGCCTAGACCAAAGGCTGGGTAATGTGATCCGAGCTACGGTAGCCATGTGCAGACTCTGAGGACAAACTGTACCCCCAGCTTTGCTTGGACTTCCCTTGCCTTCTGGCTGGTACACACCAGGTCACCGCAACCCAGAGGGGCCCGCAGCCCGCAGCACAGTATGTACTTCGATCTCCTCTCCCCTCTCTGCAGGGCCTGCAACAAGAGCATCCCTGACTACGTTCAGAGTGCTGAGGACTACAAGACTCTCCCCGTGGTGGTCCAAGCCGTTGGGATCATCTCAGAGGAGAATTTCTTTTGCATTTATAAGCAAATCTCCTTGGTGAGCCGGATCATCCCCTGCGGCTCCCAGTGGGCACTCTGTATCTACTATAGGCACCACTATGCGCCCGAGAATGGGTGGAGCGAACTCCAGACCAACCGCAAGTTCGTGGGCCTTGTCACCATTGCGGACTGCCTCTTGGCCAAGGCCTTCGATAAGCTCCACATGCAGAGGAGCTGTATGGCACCACGGTTAATGACTCTCAGCTCTTTGTCTTTGTGCTGCATGGGGAGGTAGCCGAGCAGACACGCACCGACGTGGCGTTCAATCTACAAGGACTGCAGTGTGGTGAAGAGGATCGAGGGCTTCACTGAGTCACTCTTCATCTCGCTCAAGTCTAAGTGGCTGGATGGGGCCCCCGACAACTCTGGGGACAAGATCCCGCTCCTCTGCATCCTCTTTGAGAAGGAGGACTTCATGGGACTGGACACAGACTGAAGGTAATTTACCTGGCGGCCCGCCCGCCCTGGTTCTGTGCCAGGTTGCTTCCCTACATCCAGAAAGGGATCAACAAGGAAGAGGGCTGTCTAGTAGCCAAGGGTGGAGGGAGGTGCAGCCCGCCGGCTTACAGACATTTAAAAGTGAATCTGCCTTTGTTTCAGAGAGATCCTTTTAGGGTTAGTGTGGACACTGCCTCCCACTTTTCAGACAGGAACCCTGGTGGGACACTTGGAGTTGCTGTCCAATAGATTAGCCACAGCCACTGATGCTAGGAGCTCTGGGGAGGAGGCTGGTCTGAGCTGAGAGGTGCTGTAGGTCAAATGCACATCAGATGCTGAGACTTGTCTAGGAAAAAGAATGTAAACTATCTTGTTACTTTCTATATTGATTACATGTCAAAATGATAGTATTTTACATACAGTAGAATAAGTAAGATCTGTTCTTAAAATCAGTTTCTAGTATTTGTTTTTGTTTGTTTAGTTCTTTGTTTAATTTTTAAATGTGGCAACTGGGAAACTTTCTTTACATGGATCTCATTTCATTACTGATGGGCAGCGTGTCCTGGGATAGTCTCATCCCTTTGCTTATAGATGAGATGCTGAATCCCAAGATGCAGAATGAGGCTCCGGTTGAGGTGGGGGTGGAGCCTGTGTCTCCTGACTCCTAGGCTCAGCACCTGCACGGCTCAGGCCCTCTCTTCATGCCTGACAGTCACCATGCCAGGTTAAGACATCAGAAACACCGCCAAGGACTTCCGAAAGAACTCCTTATGCAGGAAAAGGCTTGTCACGGAGTTTGGGACAGAGCAGGGAAAGGTTCATATTCACTTTGTCCCTGTGATTATGTCAAAGGCTTCACTTTGCCTCGAAAGTGCAGACGAGCTCTTCTGGGCTGCCTACTCCCCACCTTCTGCTCTGTTTCCCCGTGTGTCCAACATGCTGTCCCTCGGGCAGGAGAGGTTGAGATGCCTTTGCAGAGAGGTGGTCCTCCTTTGCTGCGGAGAGTGAGGGAATCTGTGTCTCCCCGGCCTACGGCCTTGGGCCTTGAGTCTGGAGAGCGCTCATGGCGGTCTCACAGGTGACGGTCGGAGCTCCGAGAATGTGCAGCTGGGTCCGCTGTGGAGGCGGTGATCTGTGATTCTTGAACTTACTTAAGATCAGATCCTACTTTCTGGTTGTTGGTCAGTTGGAGGAGAAGGTGCCAGAGAATTGATAAAAAGAAAGTCCAGAACAGCCCTGTGAGTGAGAGGCACAGGGGAACCGAGTCCCACCTACGTGTGTTGCCTGGCGAACTCTGGATGAATTTTCAGTTCCTCCCCGGAGATTCTTCTATGGCTTAAGGAAGGGGCAAGTAATGTCGTGGCCATGATCTGTACTTGTCCTCACAGGGTCCTGTGATCTACATGTCCGCACTCCCCTTCTGCTCCTTGGAGATGAGGTGGCAGGTTTAGGAGCCTGGGCACTGCTGAAGGCACAGCTGCCAGCACCGGGCTTCTCCCAGACTGGCTCCGTTCACCTCACCTGTCACCTCCTGCTGAGCCCCCAGGCATTAGTCCAGGTAGGTGCATCGGTGCAACGTAAGCAGGGACCAACTTCTCCCCCTGGACAGACTGCTGCGTGAGCAGTGGAAGCCTGGAGCCATGCCCCAGCCCCGTGGCCATTGCCTCCTCTATTGTCATAGGAGGCACTGGTGACATTTTTGCTCAGCAACTGCTTGGCTCTGAGTCTGTAGACCCACCAGAGAATGCCAGCTTGTTTTTGCCTTTTCAAGTCTTTCCTTGGGATTTCGCAGAGTAGTTGGATGTGTGCTTAGCCCATAGTGATTGTCACTGTCACCATTGTTTACCCAGAACCTCGTGTACCAGGCATGGTTCTCAGCATCAAAATACAGCAGCGCATTAAACCTCCCTCCTCGTGGGTCTGTCTGTTGTGGTACAAAAAGCACCCAGCCAGCATCAGAACGTCAGTGAGATAACGCGGCCTGTGAGCTCGGGTCAAGCACGTTCTTCTCCAGTCACTTTTACTCCATTGTTCCTTTTACTATTCTACAGTCATTAATTTATAAAACAATGCTTTGGCGCAGGAGCAGAGCCTAATCCTCTCCTGCTACTCTTGGTGGGAGTGAGTAAAACTGTCCAGCCTGAAATGTGACCATAATTTGTAGCTCAAAATCTATCTAGACGCATGTAGGTGGAGTTTTGGTTTGGGTCTCTGACCACTTTGGTGTCCCCCGGCAGCACTGCTCCACACAGGCCCCTGCCTTCCCTGGAGCAGGATGTGAGAATGGGTCTCACTGTCCCTGTGTCCCTGGCCTCACACACTCACGTAAATTCTTGTACAGGCAGTCAAATTCATTTTTGTTCTTGTGTGTTTCTAATTTTCGCTTGTTCCTCTTTTCCTTTTTCTTTTTCCCTTTTTCTCTTGTACTGGCCTTTGAGTATGTTGTTGCGTCTGAAAAGGTGGGCTGTGCACACCCTGCATTGGAAATAGCTGGATCGCCCTCCGTGCAGTCTCCATCACTTTAAAAGACAAAAACTTAACAGCTGCCTTGATCCATGTATTATCCTAGTCATCTTTTTATTTTCTTATTTTTGGAATGTTTGCTTTGTTATCACATCACCCACTGGTGTTTGATACCTGTTAAAATCCTTGCTTTGAGGAACCTGTTTGGTCCTCCTTATATTTGGTGACAAATGCGCCCTTATTAAATTTGTTTGATTGTTTTCAAGAAGTGAGATACGAATTGATTTAGGCGGCTGCTGAGGGATACTTTTCATGGAGTATTTAATCTTGTCAAGTCAAAGTCT
This sequence comes from Camelus dromedarius, assembly GCF_036321535.1. Lineage (NCBI taxonomy): Eukaryota > Metazoa > Chordata > Mammalia > Artiodactyla > Camelidae > Camelus > Camelus dromedarius. Next base: position 388,963 of record NW_026989773.1, read on the forward strand.
GCAGCATCTTGCTCAATTCCTGCTTTTCCACAAACGTGCTCGGCACGCGGTTCCTGGCTGTCGCTCTGTGACGTGCGTGATGGTGCTGCCTGGCCGGCGGTCACTGGTGAGGAAGTGGCCGGCTCATGGGTGAGCAGCTGTTGGAGGAAGCAGTCACCGTTTTTTTTTTTTTTTGCATTCACCTTCCCAGTGCCATTTACTTTACTTTACCTTCATAAAGGGGCAGAAGCTGGTCTAAAATCCATGCCACTCTTTTGTTCCCTTTACGAAGCTGTTTTTTCTGAGTATCAGGACAACATTGCCTTCTCCTAAGTAGCTGGCTCACCTGGATCTGGTGGACACAGGGTCCGCTAAAGGGGACCGTGGCTTCCTCTCTGCTTCAGCCAGTTGGCATGCAGAGCCAGGTCTGTGGTTTGGCTCAGCAGCCATGCAGTCCTCCCTACACAGGACTTTACTTTTAACACATGTTTTCAGTAAGTAGCTGACTCTGTGTCTGTTGCAGCTGACGTCCACCACTGACGGCCGTGTCGTTAGTTTGCCGAGTGAGTCTCCAACACCTAAATCAGCCGTGTAGGAAGAAGCTTTGACCGACCTAGGACCTTGGATTTTTACCCCCACTCTGGTTCATCTCACCTGGGGGAAGTGTTTGGCCACCACCGTCATGCTGGCCATGAGGCCTTGTTCTCCTTTCATGCTCTGGTCCAAATGTCGACACTTCACCCTTCACTGACTTGGTCTCGCTTGAGACAGGCCAGGCTTTCTGAAAGAGTCCATCACATTCTCGGGGGGAAGAGAACAGATGTAAGTGTCACAAGTAGAAGGAGTCTAGGCTGTCCGGGTTGGCAAATGCAGGCTTGGATCTGTGATGGCTGGGCTGTGCCCTGGACACAGGCCTTTCCCATGGCTCCTGAGAGCCCAGGGTTCAGAGTGAGAACAGCCTTGCCTGGGTTCCTCCATCCTCATCTGCTCACTGGCAAGTGTGTCTGCTAATTAGGAGCTTCCACAGACCTCGGGCCCTTCAAAGTTCAGACCACGGGAGAACCTTGAGTCCCTTCTCCAGGGCCTCCTTTGTGAGAATCCAGTGCCTACTGAGGTGACCCATGCCAGGAGATGCCTCCCCATCCAGGGAGCACCCTTCAGAAGATTGTGACTCACTGCACCATGCTATGAGCTTGTGGGGTTCCGGCCGTGGTCCCTGCAGAACCAGACTTGAGATGGGCTTAGCGATGGAAATGACAAGACAGATTCCAGTGCAGGGCTAGGTGGAGGGAACAGGGGAAATTTAATGTGACCTCAAACACATAGGTGGGTGCTGGGGCTGTTACTAATATGGGGAGCATGGGAGGTACCTCCAGAAATCGAATTCCAGAGTAAATGGTGGACATGAGGCATTTTTAAGATGCCATTTGTCATCCAAGTTAGGACTTCAAAGACGCACTCCGGTCTATGAGCCTGGGGCCCATGTGAAGGTGCCGGTCTAGAGATACACGTTGTGAGTCGTCATTCTTAGCTGGTGTTCACAGCCGTGTAGGTGGATGAGCTCATCTCGAGAGGTGCAGACTGAGGCTGAGGGGGGGCAGGGCTGTGCCTCGGTTAGAGGAAAGCCCAGACAATGCAGGTTTGGTGTGTCAGTCAGCGGCAGCGTTTGCGATTTTCAGAGCAATACCATTTAACCTTAAGGGGCGGGGGGTGGGGAGGGCCACCCAGGAAGAAATCTGAAGGGAAGGTTGTGGCCACGTGTGCGCGTCTTGGGACGATGCAGTGGCTGCAGGGTCCAGGGTCCGGGAGGGGAGTCTCCTCAGAAGCTAGAGTTGGAGTGGGGAGAATGTAGTCACACCCATCTGTGAGGGAGAGAGGGAGGCCTAGGAAGTCCCCACCCTACTGGACTCGCTTTCCCATGAACAGAAGGCAATCAGACAGAGGATCTGAGGTGAGAAGGGATGGGGGCTGGGAGGGGAGTCAACCTGGAGAATGGTGCTTGGACAATTTTGGAATAATCTCCCTGCAAAATAGAGTTAAAAATTCTCAGACTCTTAAGAACATTGATGGTGACTGGGGAGGAGACAGTTGTTTTTCTGGCCTCCTAAGGGTAAGTCATGTATCCGGGGACACACAGAAGAATCAGGCAGTCTGTTCCGGGGGCTTGACCCTTACCGGGGGGAACAGAGCAAGTTTGAAGGGGGAGGAGGGCAGCGGAGGGAAACGAGCCAGGCCCCGTGTCAGGTACCAGTTGGCCGCCCTACTTGCGTGTTGCATTCACATCCATGCCTCCCAGGTGGGTGGTGGCAGCCCCCTTTTGCAGATTGGGAAGCCTTCTCAGAGGGGTTAAGGAATTGGTCTGTTTTGCGGCTAGTAAATGCTGTAGCAAGATTCAAGCAGGGCCTTGTCAGATTTCAAGAGCATGTTTTCTCTACTAATTCCGGTACCTCCCTGTTGTACGTGGAATGGTGAAGTGGGTCAGTTTTGGAGCCTTTCAGAGAAAGTGCAACTTATGTGCCTCAGGACTGTTTCACAAATCTCAGTGTTCTTTGATGGTTCGGCACCGCAGTGCTTTTCGCCCCACAGAGGTAAGGTCTTACTCTTTTGACGATGACGTGGTTGCAAATGACGTACAGGTGCAAAACCAGACTTAGCAGCTTCTGAAGGGAAACTCTCTAGTTCTCCCTTGATAGACTTTCTTCCGCGGGATGTAAATGTGCTGCAGCGTAGGCCTGAGCTTTCCGTATGGAGTGAGGGTTTCATATATAAAGTTAGCATAAAACGGTCAGATGAAGAAAATCGACATTGACAATTTATTTTTGGGTTTCACTAGACAAGATATACTATCAGTTCATGGCCCTTATAGCGAATGAAATTGAGTACAGAACATTGCATTTCTTCCTTTCTATTTAGAGTTCTCTTACTGCATAAGGCTGCCTGCTTTGGAACATCAGCTCCACCACCAGGGCGCTGTCTTTGTGTTGGTGTGATTGCATTTACACAGTGCATGTAATCTGGGCTTCCTCAGCCCCAAACACTCCAGTGCAGAATTACGGGCTGTAGCCATCTCTTAGTCACGCAAATACTTCTAAAATTATATGATGCTAGAAAAGAAAAAAGAGAGAGAGAGAGACTGCCCTTATCAAAATTCCTTTCAATTCTAACTGCAAACTGTTGTTGAGCAGCTCTGGTTTCCTTTGGATATGAATATATACATTTCTTTGTATGTAACCTGGATTTTGGACTAGAACACCAAGCTCTTGCTGTCCACAAGCCACAAAAATAGTAACCATATTGCATACGTGTGAAATATTTTATTCTTTTTTTCTGAGAAAGAATCCTTGAATTTGGGACTTCAGCTGTGATTTTTGCTTTTTGCTTCTCCCACCCCTCTTGTAATCTCTCACTCCTTCACACGTGGCCCCCAAGAGGTCGTGGTCTCAAAGGAGCAGGCAAACACCCAGTTGGTCTCCATGCAGTGCTGATGTAGAGGGAGCCCAGTCAAGACCTAAAGGACATTATCAGAGAGGACTTCCTGGAAGAAATGGGCTCTATATTCAGTTGTGAGGACATAGTAAGTGTCAGCCAGGAGAAGGCATCAAGAGGATGGCTCACGTGGCAGGAGCAGCCCGGGCAGAGGCCTGGAGGCTTGTGGGGTGGAAACTCGGGGAGTGTGCCTTGTGTGGTCCAGGGTGGAGTGTGCCCTGCTGGGGAGGACACTGGAGATGACCTTGGGTGGAGGGCTTTGGATGAGTTTGGGTTTTACTAGAACTGACACAGGAGGCAGTGAAGGGTGTCAGCAGGTAGTGACCCTCAGAAAAGGTACTTCTGGTTTTGCTTCTGATATTCTACAGAAAGAAGGGTCGGGATGGGTGAGAGCAGGTATGTCTGTAACTTGGAGTCCCACCCCGTCATTCATTTATTCATTACACGAGCACTTCTGAGTGGCCAGGGGAGAGAGAGTGGACCCACATTAGTAAGCAAAATGTATTTGCTTCTTGGGAGCTTAGCAGTGTCAGAAGTTGACAGCCTAGAATGTTCTAGGAACAGAGGAACAAAGTGTGGAGGTTGGGGGGAGGGAAGGCTTCCTTGAGAAACAGTCAAAATGAGCCTGGAGGCAAGTGGGAAGTAGGAGCATGTCAGGGGGCCCCTGAGGTTACTGGGGACCTGGGAACTGTGGTGAGGCTGGGTGAGCAGTGTCGGGGGTGGGGCTAGAACTCCACCAGGGAGCCTCTGAAGGGTTTGAAGTGGGGGTGATGTAATCAAATTTGTGCTTTGGGAAGGCTGCCGTTGCTCTGTGTGTATGTGTGTGTGTGTGTGTAGCGGGGAAGAGCGGGAGGGTGCCACCAACTGGGGGGGGTCATTAGAAAACCATTCACAGGCTGGGAGGTGACCCGTGGGAGAGGGGCGTCGGGGCTGCTTGGGGACGGCAGGGGCAGTGTGGATGACGGATTTTCTTATGGGGAGGGCTTGTTAGCGGGGCCGCCCTTGCGGCGCCTTTTGGCTGGAAGAAAACAGATGGAGGCCACCAGGTGGACTTTCCTCTTCTCTCCTTCCCTGCCTTGTGTGATGATCTTAGCTCAGCCAACATTTGGAACAGAAGAGCTAAGTTCCAGGGTAGCCCAGGACTTTGTTGAGCTCGTTCGCTTGAGATCTGATAGGATTTAGGTTTGTGTTCAGATCTGCATATACACTCTGGTAGAAATATCCGTCTTTTGGATTTCCATAGGTGTTTTATTCTTGATAAAAATTGCGTTCTTGGTGAGAGGAAATTTAATACAGCTGTTATCTTTCTCAAAAAAAATCATATCTTTTAAGAACATTAATATTCAAAAAATAGGAATATTTAAAAATGATAAGGCTTTGGTGTAGTTTCTTTGGTTTCCTAGTTAATGTGGACTTAGAGCCTTTGCATTACTTAATAGCACATCCTTGTCAGTATTTAAAGAGCTGTTAGGGAGCGCCCCAGGCCCCACCTCTCAAAGCATCATTAAAGTTTGCTCTGAAATAGTGAGGTCATAAAGGTCTTGTTTGCAGAAACCAAACAGTTGGTTTATAATATGCAGCATAGCTCCCTTTATAAAATAATAATAGGATCAACATTAAGAATGTGGAAGATAATTGATTTATTTGAAATCTGAAACATAAACTTTTTTGTGCTAAAGTTGCAACTGGAAATTTTGAAATGAAAAATCCTACTGTAATATAATCCACGGAATACATATGGGCCTTTCACGATTCAAAAGTAACTGCGCAGTGGTTTTTGAAGTCAGGAGCATTCCAGCTCAGATACTGGCATTGATGGTTGCTGGTTTTCAATGGAAGAGCCTAAATTTGCCTTCTTAGCTGTTTTTGTTTTTGTTGTTGTTGTTGTTTGTAGTAAGAGGGTTGAGTAATACTTTGACAGCATGATTTTGGGGAAATTTAGGGTTAGATGTCGTGTAACAGCAGTGAGATATTTCCATGCATTTTAATTTCCGGACATCACCAGGGCACATGTGTGGTTTGTGCTTGCAGGCAGGGATGCTACAGTACTCCCTGATATATCACCGTTATGTCCTGGAGCTGCTCCGGTCAGTGAATGATTTTCTGTGGCTTGGAGGTAAGGTGGTCTGATGCAGATGATCAGATGTGTAGTTAAAGTGCTATTACTTGAAATAAGAGAAACCAAGAAACATGGCTCTAACAATACAGGATGAGGGAGGAGAACTGGCTGAGCTACTTGCAGTGGGGCATCTTCTCAGGTGATTCCCTCCCCGTGATTCCTGCCAATATCCTCCCCAGCCCTGCACGGTAATGCTGCCAAAGCAAGCATGCACTTTGCTCAGAAACGCAGTGAATTTCCTTGTGCCTCCATTGGTTGGCTTTTTTTTTAAAGCACATCTTGCCCTTTGTTTAATGTCATCCCTGCTAGTCACCACTTAAACTCATTCTTCTGGACCTTGTCCATACAAAGCTGCTGAATGGATGAACAGAATGTAGTATCTCCATGTAGTGGAATATTATTCAGACGTAAGAGTGAATAAAAAAGAAAAAAAAATAAAGGGGAAGATGAAAAAGTCCACCAGTTCTGGGAAGTCCACCCTGACTGCTCAACCCGACTTTTTCCCTTTGAAACACAATACCTTATTCTCCAATCTACTCTTTTTGATAGTACTTACCACCTTCTAATAAACTTTAACGTTTTCAAAAAAAAAAAAAAAAAAACAGAGCGAGATGCTGATACCACTTCAACATCTACGAGCCTTGATAACAGCATGTTAAGTGAAAGGAACCAGACACAAACGGCCACATATTGTTGATTTCAGTAATCTGAAATGCCCAGAATAGGCACATGCAGAGGCAGAGAGCAGGTGATGGTTGCAAGGGGCTGGGTGGAGGGGGATGGGGTGTGACTACTAGTGGACAGGGGGTTTCTTTTTGGATGATGGAGTGTTCTGGAGATAGATGGTGGTGAGGGCTGCACAACCGTGAGTGTGCAGAAGACTGCTGAGCGCTGTCTCTGGGAGTGCCTGTTGTTGGGGCTGCTTTATTTTGGCCTCATCCTGCAATGTGAAGAGTCATATTCTGCTGTGGCCTTTCTACTCCTGTGAGTGGTGAGGCTCAGATACTTTGCAGAGTCATGTTTCATTTTTCCCCTTTGCTAAGTGTAGGCAAAAAAGGTTTAAGCCTGAGAAATTACTCCATCTGCAGAAATGTCTTTCAGTTTTGCATGGTGTAAAAATATTGAGAGCTTTTAAATCATTGAGGACAGTCTGTGGGGGGAAAGAGCCCGTGAAGCCTAGGTGCGACCTGGAAGAGCCATGCTTCCCTCCCAGACACGGGTGGGGACTTCACCCCCGTTCAGGCAGTGAAGGGCCCAGACCCGTGAGCGGAGTTGACACTCGTGAATATTTACTTGTATTCGCTGCTTCATCTTGGATATTAATTTCAAGCTGAGTCAGTTTGTGGCGGCAGCCTCATCCTACATCAGGAATTTATAGTATCTGCTCTTTGAGGTGAAGACCAGACAGACTTGATTATTTAACAGTCTCTCTTGAATTGATATCTCAGCAGAAATACAGACGTCCTTTAATGCCGATGTGACCTGGAACGGGTTTAGTCTCAGTGCCTCAGTGGCCTTGTCTGCCGGAGGAGAACATGATAACAATGCTTCCCTCAGAGGGGCTGGGGAGGGGGGAGTGAGAAGCACAAATGTAGGACTTACACGTGATGCTCATGAATGCCCGAATTTAGTGCTCTCAGCCTGGTGAGGCCTCAGGGGCAGAGATGTCAGAACAGAGCAGTCCTAGCCGGAACTCGATCCGTGTTGGCAGCTGTTACGATCACTATCACCACTGTGGGTTATCAGGTAGTTTTAAGACTTGGTAATATGAATTCTTGAATAATGTTAAAAGACTAGACATCTCAGACCCAGTTTACATAGTTCTCAAGAATTCCTCTGAGAAATGGATGTTTTTTTCCCCATCTTAAATCTGAGTTGAGTCTCTAAAAAAATTCTGTATTCCTCCATCATTTTGCTTTAATTCTCCATTTCTTAAAAAAATTTTTTAAATGGAGTTACTGGGGACTGAAGTGAGGGCCTCATGCATGCTAAGCACATACTCTCCCAAATGAGGTATAATCTCCCCCCTGTTTTTTTTAAACATTAGTTTCTTAATATTCAGAGTTTAGAGGCCTCTAATTCTTTTTCTGGAGACTTATCTGTGAATCTGTAAATCTATAATTAATGGACAATACTTGGTGTATTAAAAAAATCAATAGATTATTCTGCAATCCATCCAAAAGGAAATGTTCATTGACTTAAAATATTTCTCCTTTATGGTGATTTCTCCTTTTTGGTCTAGCTTAATTTATTAACAGCCATCCTCATCATCATAATGACCAAACTCGCTGTGAGTGGACACCTGCCTAAGGCTAAAGTGCTTTCCTCATGTTTTATTTCATAGCAGGTGTTTGAGCATAAGTATCATTGTCTCCTTTTTTGCAGCTGAGGATTTTCAGATGGAGCAGCTTGTCCCAAATCATACGCAGCTGGTGGTGGCTACCTCTGTTCTGGAACCCTGGCTGCACAGGATGCATTTTTAATTGCTCCTCTAATCAGCCTCCCATTGAGTGCATTCCCGAACACCTCTAAGTCCATAAATGGCCGATTTTAGTGATCTCAGCCTGATGAGGCCTTGAAAGGAGAGACACCAGTGAGAATGTGAGACAGAGTGGCATAAATTAAAATTGCACATTTTCAGAAATGATTTATTCTCAGGTAATGACTTAAAAATTTAGTATTTTTTTATTTTAGTGCCCTGTAAGCATTAAAACAAAACATTTAAAATAATTATTGTGCAAAAGAGAAGTGGGCTTTGAAAGTCCAACCATTGCTTATGATGTTACATGTTTTTCTCTAGTGGCCCTTATTGACAGATATACTTACAAAGACTGAAATTGGTTTTATGTAGTCTTAGTATTGAAGAAAAGATTGTCAGTGAATATTGTAACTAAAATCTTTACTCTTTTCTTTCCTGATGATGAATATGTAATTTGTTTTCATGACTTAAGTACATTTCCTCATTTGTGAAATTTGAGTAATATTGTTTAAGTTGTCTGACTGTGAGAGTTAGACGCCTTGTATACAAAGCACCCAAGGTGTGCTTAATAAAAATATGCTGTCACAACGCCAGATAGTTTAGAAGGATCAACTCTGAATACTAAAGAATGTGGCTTATTTCTGATGCATATTCAATATGTTTATATATGATATATATGAATATGGTTTAAGGTAACAAGGATTCTTTTTATTTTTGTGTGCAGTATGAAGTTTTAATGAAATCTGTATCATTCTAATGAGACAGGGACTAGTTAAATTGCCTTAAGCAGACGACCTTGAAGATTATTTACTCAGAATATGTATTGTTACATCTCAGAATTCATGTTGCCGTGTAACCACCCCCTCAGACATTTAAATTCGTCTGATTCTGAACAGATCCATTAAATTTAGAAAAATCCACATTGATCATTTTCAGGGAGTAAGCTTCTCAATTTTGTGACTAAAGAAAATTTTGATTTTTTTTCCTGCACTGTTAACAGGTTTAAAATATCAAAACATTGATTTGACGTGTCACTTTTTAATAGAGAGAATAAAGCTCATGCTGTTTTACTATGTAAATAAATGTTTTTGTATTTCAACAAACTTATATGATTTCTGGCTCTTTGAGAAGTATTTTGCAAGATACTTAGATTATCTGCTTTTGGATAAATACAGACGTGACTTTTATGAATATAGGCCTAGTACAGATCTGTTGGTTTTTGCTACAGTTCAAGACATGAGGCCTAGGGGAACATTGCTCCGGATTGACAGGAGGACAGATCCCAGGTCTCAGTCTCCCCTCCTGTAAAATGAAGTGGCTGGACTGGATTCTTTCCTCTTCTAAGATGAGTTTCCATGAGCCTGTGTCTTTTGTTTATATTCAGGAGTATTAGCAATATCAGATTAAATACTGACTACCCCTCCCTTCCCCTGAAGCAAAGTGCAGTATGTGGTACACAAGCTTTTAGTTACCTGATTCTCGTTTCTCATCCTACAGGCAATTTTTGTGTTGCATGTTTCCCGGCAACCTGGAAGGTCTTTTTAGCCATAGGTGGCACTGTTGCACCTTCTTACAGTCTTAATTTTCCTGTTTTTAAAAGAAGGCTTAAACAACGTGATTTTATTTTAATTACTTTGCTTAATGCTTCAGAATACCACAATGTCCATTGTGTCTGTCTGCCTGGAAAAATTATTCTGCTTATATCTTAGTTTTATTCTGTCATCTCGCTGTGAACTTTTCAGACTTGCTGTGCAAACAATGGCAAAATCAGACTTTTCTTCCAGTGTTAGAAACCAGTGAGCGTGAATTTTATAAAACAGCTTTAAGCGGCCTCTGGAACACCTTAAAGGTGAAAAGTGTATTGAGTTCCCTGAGTATTGACCACGCTGCTGTGTGCTTATTGGTGGGAGATGATTTGGTACATATAAGAAGGGGTGTAGTGTTTTGACTTGGGTTTGTCTGCACGTGCTGCCACTGAGCCACTTGAGCCTGAGTCAGTTCGTTCTGAGTCTTCCCCTCGTCTGTGAGATGGGGACCCTCGTATCTGCTTTGTAGAATTCTGAGAATTAGAAGTTATGTAAAATGTTTACCACAGTGGGTATGTCAAGAGGGCTCTTAAACTTTTGCTGCTGTTTTGTGTGAAGCCATCATTTGACAGTCTTTGGCAACTACTAAGAAGCACGAAAATAAGAAAAGCTGGTTTTATGATGAAAGATATTTGAGGAGGTTTCATAGATCCTATACCCATAATTTAGCATCAGCAGAGTCAGAACTGTTACACAGTGGCCCTGAAACAATATTAAGCCACAGAATTTTTTGTTACTTCATATATGTTGGGGCTTAAGGGGATCCAATACTTATACACATGTTGTCTCCAGCAGCCAACTGAGAGATGACACAAAAGAGTAGGCAGGCGTTAAATGTCTTCTTTGTTACTGATGAAGCCACGTTCTCCATGAACTTCAGGGCTGTGGGTAAATGAGTTTCGTGATACTGTGTCCCAGAAGTAGAGACTTACCCTGTCCCAGGTATCTCTGTGCCACAGCGAGCCTTCCCTTGAGAGGATCTGCCCCATCATGCACAGGGATGTCCTGCCATGGAGCTGAGCATCCCGGGTGCTTCCCAAGGGTGGCCAACCCTGGAGGGAAAGGAAGGGTTTCACATGCCCTGCTTGTCTCCCTGGAATCACACCTCACTCTGTTAGTGTGAGGAGGGCTAGCTGTGGGCAAGGTGTCAGGGGTGTGAAGGGGGAAGCACTCTCCATGGCCCAGAGGAGTGGGGAGGAGGCATCCCCTCCCTCAGTTTAAAGACGTGGTGGGATCAACAGAAGGGTGCACCCCAAGAGTTTATAAAAGGAGAAATAAGGATTTTCTTTGGAAATTTGACGTGCCAGGAAACACAGAAGATGATTAGAAGGGAGACTTGTAAACCACTGTAATATTAAGTTGACATTTGTTGAGCACCATAAAAGTGCTACATTCTTTTCTGAGCGTTTTACAGAAGTGTATCCTTCAATCTTCTCAACAAGTGAGTAAGGAAGGTTTGATTTTTATCCCAGCTTTACAGTGTGGAAATTGAGGCACACAGAGGGTATGTTGGCCAAGGTCACAGAGCTAGTAAGTGGCAGAGCTTGTATTTAAACCCTGGCTGTCTGGTTTTGAGGCTCACAGAGACGGGCTTTGGGTGTTTAGATCTATCTGCATGCCTTGATCACTGTACGTCTGTGCATCCGTTAGCCCAGAAAGGACAGGGAAAGGAGAGTCACACAGTTGCTCACAGTCGTGTCTCGGCCACTGTCCATGAAGAGTGCACCGTGATTAGCGTTATTTTCCAGGCAGTAGATCTGTTGGTATAACAGAAATTTAGTCCATTGAGTTAATCTAAAAACCCTTCCTGCTCTACTTCTGTCCATGCTTGCCATGTGACTGCCTGCCCGTGATTGGTACATTGAGGAGAAAATGTACTCATGGTTGAACTCTGATATTTCAGTCTGGTTCATAGTTTCACGTCTTCTGTTACATTAATAAGTTAAGTTTCTGGTTTTCTTGCATCAGTGTCTCATGAGTTTGGTTAATGTGAAATCAGTCCATGGGAGCCCAGGGGTGCTGACTGCATAATTTTTGAGCACGTTGTGGCACTTCTACCCGTGCAGACCTGACTGGATGATGTCAGCCTTCAGCACTTTTTTACCCAATATCAGGGTCCTATCCCATCCCCGGATGTGAGGCTGGAAGCTTTCTGAGAAGGCCAGTCAGAGGCCAAGTCCACCAATCAGAAAATGATGAAATACCTCAAAGTGGGTTTAATAGAAGAAAAGGGCTTCCAGGTAATCCGATGGGCTGTTCAAATCCCTTTGGTGAGAAGCTGTCCACTGTCTGTGGTTGAGCTGGTTCTTTGCTGTTGAAAAGTCTGGAGTAGATGAAGGGACTTTAAAAAGCAGAAAGGAGCGATTTCAGGTGGTACATCCACACCGGGGAGAAGTGATGGATGACCGCCTGTGTGAGGCATAGACAGAGTCCTACAAACTTCATAAAACAGCTTCAAATGATCTTCCATCTGAGTGCACTTCATATGGGGTCCAGTTCATCACTGGTCGCGCTGAGAGGGCAAATATTAATGATGGCAGAAAGGACACAGAGGCATCAAAAATTCTCAGTCATGTTCCCTGTTTAAAGGATGTGGCACAGTGTAATATATTTGAGCTGGTTTTTCACTGAACAATTTTTGTGTTTTCTGGGACTCCCCAGTGCCCCAACTTTCCATACAGCTGGGTGTCCCCTCAGAGCAGGTCTGTCAGAGCTTGCCCTGGGCAGACGCGGTGTCACGGGGAGCAGGACGGTCAGCGTCCCCGGCTCCTCCGAGCCCCGTCTCCTCATCCGCAGTGCCGGGTTTCTCATCCATGTCTACTTAGTAGTGTTGCTGAGAATCACATGTGATGGTTATCAGGTGTGATTTGTGGTTGTCTCTGTGATTGTCATATAGTCAATATTTGATAGAAACACTTTTTTTTTATTCCAATTGTGGCTCCTAGATTGCAGTGGTTTTTAGTCTGCATTTTTTTATATCTTTACTCATTTTTAAATATGCACTTATTTTTATTTATTTTTTTGGAGGTACTGGGGACTGAAGCCAGGATATTTTGCATGCTAAGCAGGTGGCCTACAACTGAGTAACACCCACCCTCCTTGTCTGCACTTAAAAATAAATATTGTAATACACAAAAGAGCTCTTAAGCACCATCATGGGACATAGTCTCTGTATAGGCATTTGAACACGTATATTATATCAAGAAGAATAAATGTTGTTGAGACAATCCTTTCTGAATCTGTTAATGTGCTTAAAAACGATCATAGCTAGTGATAAACACGAGACTTGGATCCAGTACTTCTTAGGGTCTGTTTTGTCATCATGGGAAATTACATTCTACAGAGAAGGCTAATTGGGTCTCTTTGATAATTGGATGGTTTAGCAGATGATCAAGGCTTTCAAAAGCTGACAGTTTTGTATTTTAAACTAATTACAAATTTATCTTCTAGAAGTTGGAAGTCCTAAGCTTGTGAAGTGCCCAGTAATCCAGGGGGAATATGTTTGTGTCTCTGTGAACGATTGTGTGTGTGATTTCAGGAAGGTAGAAATAAGTTCCATATAGACTTCTGATACCTTTCTCCTCCAGTTCAAGGTGTAGGCATATATTTACACAAATAAATTGATGTTCTTTTGTCATTTGGCATATTGGGAATAAGAGGTTCTCATACTTGTTTCAGAAGGGTTGGGGAGCATGAGCTTAGAAAACGGGAGGAGAAAGAGGCAGGGAGGCACTTCACAATTTTTGCAGGATTTGAGGAACAGTAGCTTTTATTTTCTCTTTTATTCTAAAGCAAACTGGCACTGAATTGTAACTTACTATTACTCAGAATTGCTTTTCTAATCAGATATTAGTGCCTCAGATTTTTCAAGGCAACATGAATGATGAAATGTGTTTTAACATTTATCTTTAAAAGTAGTTTTATTTTTCAAGGAAAAGGCTATAGCCTGTTCTTTCTTCCAGCGGCAAAAGAAATTCTCATTGATCTATGTACATGATCTATGTGCTTAGTTTCTTTGGGGTTTTTTGGTTTTTTTAAGTGCTTGTTTCATTGTGGTGTGAATGAATGTTTAAAATTTTTGGATTTTCATCTTTAGAACATGCTGATTTATCAGAACTGTTAAAAACTTGATTGTTCTTTGGTCGTTGTTTGGTGGAGCACCCTATTGATTTCTGCTGTGTGTTAAAGAGGGAAATTCTTCCTCTAGCCTGCATATCATTAAGTGAATGGCTTGCCGTGTGCCTTTAAAATTCATTGAATGCATTGAGCATGTTTGTCCAGTGAATTTTGAATTGACTCATAGTATTACTTTGTTTTTTTTTCTGTGGCTTTTGCTCCTCTCCACAAGAATTTGAATTCCCTGTTGCATTTTGTATACGTGTTCTTAACAGGGGAAGATATTTTGAATTTTTTACAGAGGTGGGTTTTCCTATCCCCTCTGAATGCCTTCTGTAATTGATACAACAAAAATCTGTTATTGCAGTGCTAAATAATTTCATAAACTATTTTTTGGATTAATCAGAAGCAATGAGAAAGAGTGATAATAAAAAATAGGAAAGCCTACCTTCCTTTGAAGAATATAAATCAGGTGGTTAGGCTGACGCATGCTTTGTGCCTGACATACTTACTCTCATGTCATTGTGTATCATGATTCGGAGATGGAGATACTTCAGGTTTATAGATTTTTGTTTTAACATTTGTGTTGAATTCTTTCTTCAGGCTGATGTTTCCTGTTTGGTTTGTGGAATGTGTAGAAGAAGGGAAACAAATGCTTTTTTTTTGTTTGTTTTCAGGAGGCCTGAGTTGCTGATGAGAAAACAGTTGAGGGTGGGCTGAGGAACAGAGTGACACTCCCTCTCCTCCCGGCTGAAACTGATGAACAATAAAATCAATTAAGTGTATCGATATTTGACCAATTGAAGTTAACGAGCTCAAACTGGCTAGTTATGCCCAATGGAAAGTATTGAATTCACCGGCAGATTTAGGTGCTTTACCAAGTAGAAGCAGCTTAGAGCAATCAGAAAAATCAATCCTATGATGACCTATAAAAAGTATATAATATCTTTTATTTTTGAAACTTTTCTAAGTTAAGTTGTGTAGAGCTAAAATTAAGTTTCAAGCACCAGGAGTTATGAGTGTGGGTGGTTCTGTGGGATCGTTATTCAGGGATGTGCATAGACCCTTCTAGAGTGGCTGAAGCTGGCAGGAAAACACCCAAAACCAGGATTTGTCATCCCAGGATATTCTCCATAATGGTTCAATGTGGGAGCCCTTGATTGGGTTAAATTGTAGCAGACCCAGGCCGCCTGTCAACTTTAAGAAGAAAAACTATGCTTAGTAACTGCTTTGCAAGCAAGCGCCTGTGCATCCTCACTCCTGTCTCCTTGCCTTAAAAAGCAGAGACAATGCTTTGCTTGCGTAGTTGAGGTTTTAGATAGCACTCTGCTCATTGCAAAGCAAGGACCCAGGACCTCAGCTATAAAAGCTGGGCTTGTGTGCTGTTAGATAGTCTGTTATCCGCAAAACAAGGAACTGGCAGGTTTGGTGGTCTGTTTTGAAATTCACATATCTAAAGAATGTATTTTGTTCCCCTCACCCCATGACTTCCCTAAAGATACACTAAGACTTTGTACTCATGGTGGATTCTGTAATCTCTGTCTCATCCACTTTTCCCAAGTTTCTGCTTACTATCACACAACTGTTAATGACTATTTCCTTTGATTATACACAATAAATATGGGAGCATTTGATAGGCTCGTGGAGTTGGCTCCCTACTCCCTATCGATTGCTGGACTTTTTCCAGTCTTGAATAATCATTCCGTGTCTGTAAGATTTCTGCCAGCCAGAACCCACAGTTCCAGGTGAGAAAGATGCAGGTTTATCTCTCCTACCCGAGGGAGAGAGAGTAGAGAATTGAGATCTGCTTCCTTGTGGTCCCTTCCTGCCCCAGGGCAACTCCAGTTCACCTGCAGCCTTCTGGCCTCTGCTCACAGGGCCTCTGTCCCAGGACTGACTGCAGCCTTTTCTTCCCCGGTCAACATTTCCTGTGCCTTTCAGTACTTGGTCTCTTGTCTGCAATTGAAACCTGGCAGATGTGATGGTGGTCTGCGTGCTGGTGGGCAGTCACTTGGGGCTCCCAGGAACCATGCTGATTCTCCTGAGTCTCTCATTCGGGGTTACAGAACTGTTGAGCACCGTAGGAAGCCCATTCACGTGAGGTCAACACAGCATTGCGTCGCTTTCATTTTATATTTGAATTTTCAGTGGAGAAATTATTTGTAGCTAACTGTTCCAGATTTTCGGCCTCCTGCTTTCCTCACCACCATTTCCTTGTTGGCTCTGGTGCTTGTTTTAAGAACCAGGTTTCTTCTCTGGTCATTTTTAGCAGCTGGGCTTGCCGAATCCTTGATCTTCATTTGAAGCAGAATGCTTCCTCGTGATGTCAAACTGATTTTCCTATTTCTGAATATTTCGTGTAAACTCAGCAATTGTTTCAAGTGAAATGCTCTTGTCCAATTTCTGTTTACCCACATTTGAAGATCTCCTGCTTTCATGCTGAGGGCAGTTTCTTCTTCCTGTAA
Source organism: Camelus dromedarius (assembly GCF_036321535.1). Lineage (NCBI taxonomy): Eukaryota > Metazoa > Chordata > Mammalia > Artiodactyla > Camelidae > Camelus > Camelus dromedarius. The sequence continues at coordinate 405,193 of NW_026989773.1, forward strand.
TAAAATTAGCAATTTGCGTTTACTATGGGAAGGTACTGGCCCTAGGTGCTTTTGTTCTTAACAGTTTTAATACAATTCACTCATTAAAATGTACAGCGGTTTTTACTCTATGCCCAGAATTGTGCATTCCAGTCAATCTTAGAACATTTTCATCCCCCAACAGGAAGCCCCGTATACATAAGCAGTTATTCACATCTTCCCCATCCTCCCCCAGCCCCAAGGAGCCACTGTTCTCTTTATGAGGATTTGCCTGTGCTGGACATTTTCATGTAAATCGAGTCATTTCAAGTAAATGAAACCGTCTATTATGACTGACTTCTTTCACACTGAGTAATGTTTTCAATGTTTGTCAAACTTGTGGCCTGGGTCAGTACTCTATGCTTTGCAATTGCTGAATAATATTCCACTGTATGACTGGGCCCCACTGTTTACCCATTCATCAGGTGATAGGCATTTTGTTTGTTTCTGCTTTTTGTCTGTGATGAATAATGGCGCCGTGAACATTCCTGTAGGAGTTTTTATGTGGACACTTGTTTTCAGTTCTCTTACGTGTATGCCCAGAGAGCAGAAAGGCTGGGTCATTCATAAACCAAATGTTTAACTCTCTGAGGAACTTCCAGGCTGTTTTCCAAAGTGGCCTCGCTGTGTTAAGTCCTCACCAGCAAGGGCTGGGATCTCCGCTTCCTCTGTGGCCTCATTACTGTTTGTTATTCTCTTTTTGAGTATATACTACTGTAGTGAGTGTGAAGCAGTTTCTCCTAGTGGTTTTGACTTGCTTTCAATTATAGCTAATGATATTGAACATCGTTTCTTTGTGCTTATTGGCCATTTGTATATTTTCCTTGAAAAATACCTTTTCAGATCCATTATTCAATTTTTAATTGAGTTGCCTTTGTATTGTTTATTTGTAGGAGATTTTTTTTTTTTTTGGAGATACAAATTCCTAATCAGATAAATGATTTGAAAAAATTTTCTCCTGTGTGTTGTTTTATCACTTTCTGGATTGTGTCATTTGAAGCAAAGTTTTCACTTTTGATGAACTCCAATTTATCTCTGTTTTCTTTGTTCCTTGTGCTTTTGGGGTAATGTTTAAAATCTGAGGTATTTTATTTAAACTTTTATATATAAAATAACTTAATTTAGGACTGTTCTAGGAGACGGGTGCTGTTGTTGTCCCCAGTCTATGGACAGGATACTGAGATGCAGAAAATTTCACTGTCATATCAGTGTCACAGCTACCCAGTGCTGTGGGAGTTCAGACCCTCATGTTTGTCCCCAACATCTGTGCTTTTCTTCAACATGCTCCACTCCTTCCTGGAATCGTTAATGAAAAAGTGTTTCCATTTTTGATTTCTTGTTTGTTTTCTCTTTGGGGACCTCATCTCCTCATTTTCCTTGCAGAGGTCAGTGTAGGTTTATTTTAGGTCGCATGTAGGCAGAAGCATTGCTATCAGTTAACTTCTTTATTACTCACTCTCCAGTGATGATTGTTGCTAGTTGACCTAATCAAGTCATGCTTAAGTCTTTCCTGCTCATGACACTAAAAACACAGTCATGACTTACAGAATGCTCAAAGAAGAAAGTACTTGAGTGATTTTATTTTTCTAACAAATCAAACTAATCAAATAAAAACCCCTGTGTTGACACATATATAAGCCCTCCAGAATAGGGTCACTGTCTTCCTTGTGTTTCATTGGTTTGGTCACATTGTCTGGATAGTGCCTTGCTGTCCAGCATTTTTTTTAGGATACAGTGTTCGTGAACCATTTTAAGGACAGAATTTTGACAACAGACTGTGTTCATTTCACGAGGGAAAAGATCATATAGAAATACTGCTCTGATCTATTTTAAAATTTAGCTTGGAATTTTGACAAGAGTTCAGGGAACCATAAAAAGATTTTTTCACTAATTTTAGAACTATCTTAGACACATTATGGTTACATAGCAGAGTAACTTATCAACTAGATTTGACAAGAGGATTGTATTATTGATTATTTGTTTTAGTTGAAATATTCTACCTGGGAAAAAGTAATCAGTGCCCATAAATGAACAAATATGTTTGTATTTCTATGCAACATGGGAGCAGACTTCATATGTTTCTGTATAATATATATGACTGTGTTTTAATATGCCTGTCAATGTTTTTATAGTTTTTCAGCAATGTTGTAGCCTTAGAGTTCGTCTAAGAAAATCACCCCTGATTCTAGTGCAGTTTGTACTGCGTATCCTGTCTTATGCATGGGATTCCACTGTCCTCTCAGTGAGGAATTTCCTCTCCTACTGAGGTAGTAGCAGAGTTAAAGGAACTGTGATTTCTAGGACTTTGCTCTCCATGTGTTTGCAGTTGGCTGTCAAACATGATTTTACCTTTCTTGAGTTTTCATTGTTAAATTAGAATTTTGGAAATAAATATTAATATGTTGCATCAGTCTCCTTAGAATCTTGATGTGTTTGTGCTTTCAGATTTCAATTTATGAAAAATGAAAATGCACTCTTGTTTTTAAGTAGTCCTTTTTCACTAGATATTTGTTTACCTCTTTATAATTAAAATATTTTTTTTCCCAATGAATGAATCGGTGTGCATGTTTTAAAAGATACCTTACTTTTTATTTTTCTTATTGTAAAGATATATTCATTTTAGAGAATTTGGAAAATAAGGATAAACACAATAATAACTTAAAAATGGCCTCAAATATCACTTGGAGATACAGTTGTAAGGTTTGAAATTGAGAATTACAAGTCCTCTCATGTTGTTTTTCTTTTACAAGTACGTTTTGGTTACTGAGACTCTCGAATTCCCATATGAATTGTAGTAGCAGCTAGTCAGTTTTTGCAGAGGAGCCTGCTGGGATTGTAATCGAAACCACGTTGTATGTATGGATCGCTCTGGGGAGCAATGCCACTCCAAGAACACTGTCTTCTGATCCAGGAATGTGCGTGGTGTGTCTGTCCAGGTATTTAGGACTTCTTTAATTTTTTTCAGCAATGCATTTTGTTTATAGAGTATTATTTTACTTTTTTTCTTTGCCTTTATACTGAGTAAAAGTGTGCAAGTTACCGGGATCAGAAGTGTATTTGAGCCCTGCCAATTGCTGCCACCATGTAGGCTGCGCTCTTTCTTTGCCCTGTGAAAAATCTTGCACAAAATAGGACCTCAGTAACCCTCTCTTGAATGAATGATTATATGATTGTTGGATGATGCTTGAGAGTCCTTCTGATGATGTCTTTTTCCCAGCCTTTCCCCTCCTCTTAACTATGCCCTTTGTCTTCCTTTCATCTAGTCTGGTTTTCAGTCTGCCTGTGGCATTGATTTTCCCTCTCTGTACACTCTTCCTTTCACTGGTACATGATAATGTTACATGTGGGCTGTGGAAACTTGCTAGATGTCAAGAAAGCGCAAATCCATGGCATGGTATTATTTTCAAACTGTGGTATTCTTTTATCAATTGAAATTAAATCAGGCTGAGCCCCTGAGCCCTCCCGTGAGCTCTTTTCTCCTTCCTACAGGTGATACTGCTCTGGTTGCTGCCTGTGCCCTACCCCCAGCCTTGGTTTTGGAGTTGAGTAAGTCACCATCACTGGAGCCCTCTCTTTAAAAGATGAAAACATTTGCTCCTTCTCCCTGGTTGGGGACTTGGATGAGATGAGGTACCAGATAAAGAATGCAACCCCTCTTATTCTGACCCCTGCTCTTTCCGTTGTACTCTTTTTGAAATAGTACAGTTCAACTGTATAAAGATTGATTGTGAGCTAATGAGATAGACAAGACAACCGAAAATTTATTAAATATCCTTTCATGCCAGAAACAAATGTGTTATACACACAAAAAGCACATAAAGCACGGTAGTACTGTGGTTACAAACATGGGTCTGAGATCGAGTCCTGCTCTGGAGTGACCAGTCCTGTGAGATGGAGAACTGGTAGGTCGGCTTAGCCTCTCCCATACTTGTTTCCTGTCCTGCAGAGACGGGTCTCACTAGGCGTCCCTCCCCCTTAGAGGTGCTGTGGTGTGTAAATGACGCACGTGGGCAGCCCGAGCACAGCTGTTCATTCCTCGTAAGTGCAGGATAGAATGGATTTGCGGAGACAGCTTTATGACCACCCCGTGTAGACTCTCAGTGTGCCAAAGGGATGTCTTCTGGTTTGGATGTGGGATTCTCACTTCTCTAAATACCCAAAAATTGTGTTATTGGGCCTTGCTGATTTGAATCTATTCTTTAGAAAGTACATATTGTAGATATATTTTTCAAGCATGCATGCTTTTTTTTTTTATTATTTATAGTTCTACCCTCTCATCTCTTGTTGTGGCTTTTCATGGAATCCAGGGAAACAGCCCTAAGCCACCTGCCTCTTCACATGTCTCCGTGGCGGTTTTCTTCCCTGACTAGAAGAGGGTTCTGCATAGGAAATTTTCTTTGTTCCCCTTTTCTTGGAGTCTCTCTGTCTGTCTGCCCACCTCTCACCTGTCCATCTGTCCAGTTCTCTACCCACTCATTCTTCTGACTTGTTCCAAAAAGCATTTCAGGCAGCTTACAGAAGAACAGATACCAAAAAACAGGTGAGAAAATGGGGCCAAGTTCAGACAGTGAGGCTAGGAGGCGAGCTTGTGTGAGGGTTGCAGGCGTGAGAAATATAAGACTTATAAGATTGCTGTGACTTATAAGATCGACAGCAACAGTGTGCCTGAGGCTCCCAGCAGACACAGGGAAACAGGGTTTGTGGGAGATTCTCACTGGATGTGAAATAAATAAGTGGATGAGGAGAAGCCCAGCCTTTCCAGCTACTAAGGCTTAGGAGAATATTTTGAGTGTCTTCCAAAATCACAGTATTTCATCTTTTCCTTTGTCAGAGTTCTATGTATAGTTGGTTACATTCTATACCTGGAAATTTCTCCAAAACTGCTTCCCACGTGAGTCTCATGGCTCGGAATGGGGTGGTTCTGCTCATTGACGGGTGTTGGCCAGAAACAGAAAATGACATCCTCCAAGAAGCCTGGGATTTGTCAGTTATGTTTTGTCAGTTCTGTTGACTTCAGAAAATTCTTTCACAGTTCCTCTCCATCTGAGGAGGCAGTGTGCTCTCTTTGCAGCATCAGGAGCTCAGGGCCACGGGATGGTGGGGGCTGACTTCACTGCCGTCAAGACAGCTGAGGTAGTCACTGCAGGCGTGGTGCTTTCACGTAGTGCATTTCATGTTCTTTAATAGGTTTCAACAGGGAGTTAATTGAGTTAATTAACATTTAATAAATATGATGCTTTGTTGTAAAGACAGTTATAGGCAGAATATAAGCTGTGAAGACTTTAAAAACGGTTTCATTACTTAAATTTCAGCAGGGAAGATTTAGTTTATCTTATTTATGCCTCTCTTTTACAGTAACAAAGAAACAAGACAGAAAAAGCAGAGGATGATTTCTGTTCTTCCTCTCGGCTTGCAGGTGCCCTCACCTCCAGTGGCATCCATCCAGACACCAGCACTGACACTGGCCGTGCTCAGATCTGCCTCAGCCCTGAAGACACAACTGACAAATAGAAGGGGGTCATGCCCTGTTACAGCAGGTGCTCTCACTTTGTGGGTCCTTATGTAACTGCGCATTGTCATTCAGGATCGCCCATTCTACATTGTTTGAAGCTGCTGCGGTGTCTCCTAGTTATTTGTTTCTGTAAGTACTCATGTATTTTCTCCAATGCATGGTACTAGACATCTAAAAATGCTTTTTTCAGATGAAAAGTAATGTGTATTTAATATAATAAGTCTGAAAAAAGGGGCAAAAGAAGGTATCCTTGTCCCACTACTCAGAGACAGTAATTAACACTTTAACATCTATTTTCTGTCCTTTTCGTCAGTGTGTATCACCTCTGTCATAAAAAGCAGCGATCACTCTGTGCCTGTTTACTGTGTGGAGACCTCCATTTTCCATTCGGCTTATTACATGTTTTTCTGCAATATTCTATCTCCGCTGGCATGATTTTTAATGACCAGTATAGCATTATGTCTTGTGGAGGCATCGTCCATTTTACTTCGGACTTAAATAAACTTTTAAATTCAAGTATACTTAACTGAAATACTGAAAAGAGAACTGTGGTGGTACCGAAAGGCCCCTAAATCCCTTCCCCTTATTTCCTGAGTGTAAAAGCTGTTGACAATGTGGTGTATATATTTCATGACCTTTATGCCTATGACATATATATATACACCCATAAATACATACATACCTACATACATACACTTATATGAGAAATCTATGTATATGTGTGTGTATATATGCTTTATTGAAAAATAAGACCTTACTATATGTGTTCTGCAGCTCGCTTTATTCACTCACGGGTATATCATAGACGTCCTCCCACTCCAGACTCACCCGGTCCTTTCAGATAGAGAGGCGGGGTCTCCTGATGTGCAGGTGTGGTCTCTTGTGGAAGGACACCTTTGGTGGGAGAGTGATGTGGACAAGGCCCTGGACAATGCCGAATCGCCGGCCCCTTCAGAGCCCACATCTTGCCGTGATTTACCGCATCATTTTCTTGATGTTGGACCCTTAAGTTTTCTCCATTTTCCACTTTCAGAAAGGATGTTTGACTGGCATCCCTCTTGTACAAACATACCTGTGATCTTGTATGAGTATTCCTTTAGTTAAGGCTTCTGGAAATTTAGTCCCTGGATGTGACATTTACATTCATCACAGGCTCCTTTCAAGTGACTCTAGAAATTGCTCCTCCAGTGGGGAATGAAAAGCTGTAGAATAACTTATGTAACCAATTCTCAATCACTGGATATGATTTCACTTCAGCTTTTCATCCCACCATTGTAAACAGTGCTGTGTAAATGCTCTGATGAGTACATCTTTTGAACTGATTTTTTTCTAAATGAAATGATTCCTAGAAGTTGAGTTGAGTCTGTGTGTACACACGTTTTTCAGAGTTTACATATCCATTGACATGTCGTCCTCCAAAATGTCACTCACAGTTTGTTCTCTCACAGATGGACACTAGCTAGATTATCGTTTATAAATATTTGCCAATATGATGAACAAAAGTGCTTTTTCATTGTTTTAGTTTGTATTTGATGACCAGTGAGGTATTGAGCATTTTTCACTCATTAGCCATCTGACTTTTTAAAAGTGAATGATCCCTTTTGTCTTTGCACACATTTAAGTGAGGGAGCTTCTTGTTGCTTTGTGACAGCTCTTTGTATGTTATGAACATTAACCCCTTGTCTTCATCAACATGTATCACAGAGCTTTTTCTTGTCATTTCTTGCCTTTCATTTTGTTCAGTAGTTTTTTTTATTTTCTTTGTGGCCCAAAATATTTTTAAGATTGTAAATGTCTTCCTTTTGGGTTTTATCTTTGGTATTATTCTTAGAAACACTTTCTTATAATGATATAAATCTCTTCTGTAAGTTTTTTTAATCTCTAAGATGGAGATGATAATAGTACTTGTTATAGTCAGGAGAAGTTGAATTAATATGAGCAAAGAGTTGCATTTGTTGTTATTAGTATTTTAATATTTACATCACTATCTGTAATTTTTCTTGTGGTCATTAGCACAGGAATAGAATTTGTTCTTTCCAGGTGATTCTCTGATTGTCCCAGGAAAATTATTGAATTCATACTTTGCTCTTTGATTTGAAATCCCAACTGTACAATATACTTATGTACACTAGAGTCTCTTTTTGAGCTCATGGTTTATTTCTGTCAATTTTACTTTCTTACTCCAGCGCTATATCTTACATATTGTAAAAATTTATTTAATAACTGAAAGTGTGATTTTTTTTGATTCTTTTCTTCCATCACAAATTTTCTTGGCTAGTATGAATTTATTATTCCTGAAGAATTCTAAAATACTTTGTTCAAGTTAAAAAACACAGATAAGGGTTTTCATGGGATTTTTTAGTAAGTTTTGAATTATCTTTAGGAGAACGTACATCTTTACAAAACTGCTTTCCTCCATGCAATATGTTGATGTCTCTACATTCACACCTCTTACTTTACTCCTCAGTAGAGTCCAGTAGTTTTCTCCATGTAGAACATGGGCTTTAATTTTGAGTTTATTCCAGATTATTGTTGATGTCTTTGTTAATTCTGTAAGTGAGAATTTTTTGCTATTATATTTTGTAACTGTTAAAACTGACACCTAGGAAGGCAGAATCGGTTTGTAAATACTCACTTTGTAACTTGTCATTTAAAATTGTAAGTATTAAGTACTTGTTCCAGAATCCTTTCTTTTCTGTTTTTAAAAATTTGTTTCCAAGATTATCAAAATGGTCATAGCTAAGTAGTATATTTGGGGAGACAGATGGAGAGAGGTAGTGTGGCTTATGTACAAACTCTGAGCAGTTTCATGGCTGCCTTTAGGCTGGAGAAGCCGCAGAAGAGCCCAGGTTAGACCAGGGATGGCTTTGTATGCACTGGAAAGCCAGCTTTCCTGCGTTTGTGGAGAAGCCTGTTGGGCGTGACAGGTAGATGATCAAGGTCCGATGGAGGCCATTGGCTGCACAGAGCGCTGTGACTGTGAGAACTGGCGACCATTAACATGGGAAATGCTTGGGGCCAGGAACACTGCAGGGGAGCTAGGCAGCCTGTGTGTTAAGGATTTTCCAGTCCTGGGAGTGGGAAGAGCAGACTCTGCATTCAGATCTGAGTTTGAATTCATCCTCTCTTGTTTACTGGTCCTCTGACTTTTGTCAAGTTATATATCCGCTTTGAACTCCTGTTTTCTTGTCTCTCAAAACAGGAGAATTACGGCCTGCTGCTAGAGTGTTTGATCAGCGTAAATGATTTGTGTCTATGAGATGCCACGTACAATCACAAGCTCAGTAAGAAATGGGCTGTCACCTTTCTTCTGCAACTCGGTGCTTGACAAGACTTGGGGGAAAGCCAGTCCATAATTTGTGTATGATGTAATTAGGAAAATAATTAATGTCTTGCCTTTCCCTAGCAGTATTCGTACTCCTTTGCTTCATTTACTTCTTTCCTCCTTTCCTTTCCCCTTTCCCCTCTTTCACCATAAGAGCCTGAGACTCTATCAGAACACTAGATTCAAATTACTTTAAAGGTTGTCTCATCCTCATGAAATGACTGTAAGATAAAAAAATCTGTAAATATCCCAGAATTCATTGTATTTCATTTACACACACACGCACACACACACGGACACACACACACACAATCAGGCTACCTCCCACTTGCTGAGGGAGAAGGAACACTTTTTCTGTGTTTCCATTCACTGAGCGTGAGAACAAAGTCTCTTATGCAGAATTTCTCCCGGCTTCTTGCATGGTGTTTTTAATTGGATTTCTGCTTTGTTGCCATAGAAATATTCTCCTAATAGAAGAGAGGAAGTGGAGATATAGACATTCTGCTGAGATATTGGTTTAATCATATTTGAGTTGGAAAGTACTTAAGATCATAGAGCCGTAAATTTTTATGGTTGAGAATCCATGATGTTGTAACTTGGACAAGAACCTGGGTCTTCTGCCATCGTGTCCATGCGGGCGAAGAGGCAACTGGGCAGGGGATGGCAGGGGTCCTTCTTGCTTGAGTTCCAGGGTCTTGCTAGTTTTCATTGCTCACCTGCCTTTAGTTTATGTCCATGTGGCCTCTCATGGGAAGGCCACTATGTCCTGTTAGACTGAGTTTCTAATCAGCAAAAAGCTCTGGATCCACTCATATTTCCCAGAGTTTTTCTGCTGACCTGCTGACACTTTATATAAATGAGGCCTAAGAAACTACTGAATACAAAATCCTTATTGATATCACTTGCCCTCGAGTTCCAAAGGAATGGGGTGCTGTCTCAGGCTGTCTAAGGCTAGATCTGAACAAAGATAGGGTGATAGGCTGTGCTGCTGGACCCTCCACAGTCAAATGGGATTTCCACCTGGTTTTTAGAATCAGGCAGATGAATTCAAATCTTGCGTTTACCAGTTATTAGCTTTGTGACCTTGGGGAAGAAACTGTACTTCTTTGTGTCCAATTTTCTTTGTCTGTAAGTAAGTTCAGTAAATATTTTAAGGTTTTTTTTTATAGAATTGAATGAGCTAATTCCCTCATTTATACCTAAAGTACTGATCACGTGGTTCTATGTTGGTGCTTTGGTAGTTGATTACTAAGGAACTCGGCAGTGAGAATGTGGGTGGTGGACCCCTGGATCATAGAGTTTATATTCCAGGATATGATTGTAAAAGACTGGATGTGCAGTGGATTTTTAGTAAATATCCATACCTTTCCTAATCCACATTGATTGTTTATATATCTTTACACTAATATATGAACAATTTTTTATTGCAATTTAAATATCTTTTTAGTATTTAAAATATGCAGCTATAACAAAAATACATGAAATAAATAGATTTGACTTTTATTTTCTTTTCAATAAGCAAAACAAAATAAAATAGAAAAGAAAAAAGATTTGAAGGAGTAGAAATAATTTTATTTCCATGGAATCAATTCCCTATGTTAGGTTTTTTGGTTGTGTTGCTAAACAGCATATAATATTTATAGGTTGTGACATATTGGAAATGGGGAAACAGTGGAGACATACTACCTCCAATGAAGTCATTTAGTTACCACGTCAAAGCTAGTTCTGCCTCCTGAATGACAGGCCAGTAAATCGGGAGATGAGGTGTTAGAGCAAGGAATAGTGACTTTATTTGAAAAGCTGGCAGACCCAGAAGATGGCATACTGATATCCTGGAGAACCCTCTTCCCCAAGTCAGAATTCAGTCTCCTTTTTTACTAAACAGGGGTGGGGATGTGGTTGGTTGTTGCAAACTTCTTGCTGTACGAATTGATTTCCTTGGAATCCTTTGTTCTTGCAGCTGTCCATGTGGGTCAAATCACGGTGACCCTTTAAAACCTCCAAAAAAAAACCAAACAGGTTATTCTCTATTTTGCAAATTGCCATCTCTACATAAGTGTAGAAGAGCTAACATCCTTAAAGATCAGAGCCCACAGAATAGGCCCTCCTGGATATTTCAGGCTAAAGGCAACTTTCTTTTACAACAGATGCAGAGCTAGCATGTCTAAGCCTAGAAAACAGGGCACAGGTTTAAAGCCAAAGGAAAACATCTAACATTAAGTCAAATTTTTTCTTTTCTATTACAATTCCTTTTTCCACCTCATAAATAATTTTAGTAAGGAACATGAACAATTTTTAATTTTTTTTCTCAATAATGGATAAATGAGCCAACTACATTTTTGTGAGCAGCGATGCTGTGCGTGCCTTGGGGTCACAGCAAACTCTTGTTGGGGGTGGTCGACCCTGCAACAAGTCTGATGCCCTGTGAGTGTTGGTGAGGGTCTCCCTAAACTGGGGCTCTCTTCAAGAACTAGCATATGGGCATTGACCTCTGGAGACCTCTTTTTCAGCTGCAGAAAATTTTTTCAGATACTGTGATTGAAAAATCACTCCAGCTGGGGATAAGTAGGGAATAAAGGAAGAGGAAAACGGCTTGCAGTAAAGTAGAAGAGAAGGACAGAAGATTAGGGAGCCTGGGGGCTTGGAAGCGGGGCTTCGGGAGAGAGACGAGCAGAGGTGGGGAGGTGCCCGGCTCCGGAACCAGCTCCTGCACCTGTCCGTGCGCCCAAGCCACACAGCATTTAATTGGCCCAGGACGCTATCCTGTCTGGATGTCACCCTGGGCAGAACCTTGAGAATCGAAGGTAAGGGGTGGGCAGCACTCACCTAGGGGACACTGAAGGCTTTAGTCAAGTCCACAGTGCCTTTTATACTCATGTGTCTTCACTTGCCATTTATCTTAGGATCTGAGAAGCAGGAGCAAGGAATTCAGGGAGAGATCCAGGAAGACATCTGACTCTGTTAAGAGACGACATTCACAGCGACAAGGGGAGCGAAGACACTTGCAGCAAAGCAAAATGAATTCACAACGATTGCATCAGAGCTGCAGGTGTGAGAGAGCCTAAGCCTGTCTCAGAGTGCAGGGGACAAGTGGAAAGGAATGGTAAAATTTCCACTGACAATTGAAATTTTGTTAAATAGCCTGCTACTCTTAATTGTATCACTTCATTGTATGTAGGTGTATTTCTGTGAGCATTTATAGGTTCACACAACCCCACCAGTACCTCTTGCCCCCATCGGGGATGGGCTTTTTCAAGCACAGTGCACCTCATGCTTGATTGGCCACGCTAGGGTCCTGGCCTGGGGCCGGGTTGCTGCAGGGCACTGAGTCCCCGAGGCACGGGCAGTGAGACAAGACAGGAACATCTCAGCTCATGACTGAGGGCCTCCGTTTCCCCCTGCAGTGTAAGAATGCCGGTGACTCAGTTAGAAGCATGCTTCGAAGCTGTCCGTGTACTTGCCACCCAGAAGCAGAGCCTGGGAGCTACCGAATTTCTCCAGAATGCAGTTTACATTCACCTTGACAAGTGAATTATGTCCTTTTAGAAGTGGAGGAATTGCTGCCGTTTCCCTGGAACTTACTCACCACTAGTGTATATGATTTTCCTTTGCTAGGATTCAGTATAGCCTGCTAAAATTTCTGGAGTCAGATCTTGAAACCCTGATGAAGAGGATTATTTATTTTATTTCTTTATATGATAGTATTTTACTTTCAAAATTCAGAGTTTTCAGTTCATTGAGGAATTTTTTCGGGGGTTGGAGAATCAACGTTTCTCTTACCATCTTTGTGACCTGTTGCTATATGCCTCTCACCTGTCTTCTGTCACTTGTGAGGCAGTTCCATTTGTGACCCTGTGCGGGTTGTTCATGTTATAAAATATAAATTCTGTAAAACTACAGTCCCTTTTACTCCGAAGACATTCCACAAGTACTACTTAAATCTGGGTGTGGTTTTTAGAAGACAGAATCATTAGAACATGTACTTGCAGGTTGCTAGTGCAAAATCCCCAAATCAATAGTCTAGATCAACATCTAAAATCTTTCTAATCTACCTTGGATTTGTATGGATAAGTGAAGCAGTTTGCTAAGAAATCAAGACCAGGTTTAGAATACAGGCTGGTGTAGCTCAGCAGGTCCTCCCATGCTGATGCTCTGCCAGAGGGTGGGGCCAAGGGGAGAGGGCGTGTCCTGCCCTCCCTGAGCTGACAGTTTGATGGCAAAGACCTTCACCAGGTGAAGAACTGGGAGTTTCTTCTAAGAAAAGTGGGTTTGAAAAGAGTCCTAAAAGCGCGGGAGTGACACAATCCCATTTGTCTCAAGTAGGGGAGAGCGGCTGTAGGGCCAATTGGGAGACTCGTGAGTCCAGTAGTGCAGTGTTGGTGGCTTCCACTTGAGCGGTGGGACGGTCAGTGTGTTAAAGCGAACAGATTGAAGACATGTTTCGATGGTAAAAAGGAAAGGATGAATGCTGTCTGTGAAGTTAGAATGGAGTAAGGCCCAGGTTTCTGGGTGGATTAATGAGGTAAATGATAGCCCTGCTGTGCTGTGATGAGGGAAACCTGCAGAGGGAGTTCTGGGGAAAATCTGATGAGTTCAGCTGTGGGTAAATGAAAGGCTGTTAGATGTGTGGACATGGAGCTCTGGTGAGAGCCAGTAGTGAGTAGGGGGAGGGGAGAGAGTCTTTCAAATCATTTTGTCTTGTGAACATACAAATAAGGATGAGCAGTGACACACTTAACACCTCTATATTCTGGATTTAAAACCCAGTAACATTTTACATTATTGACTGCAGAGGTTCTTAATTTTTTAAGAGAAATAAAATAAATAGAAACAAAATAGTGGAGTTAATCAACATCTTAGATTTGATGTGTGTCCTTGTGTATATTTTGATACCTCATCTGTTTATAACTATAATCTACAAAAAGTTAACTTGCTTAGCATAAGAGTTAAACAGAGGGACGTGACACACACTGTTAGGGGTGGAAGCTGATCACCTTGGGCAAGTTATGTCGCCTCTCTGTGCCTTAGTTGCATCTTCTGTGACTGCCCCTGGGCCCCTCATCACAGCTGATTTCCTAGACTTGATGTTGGGAGGGAGGCTGCTGAAGGGATTAAGAAGTGGCAACTGCTAGGGATACTGAAGAGTGAGACAAAAGCAGATTAAAGCCTATAAACTTAGTACAAATACCCTCAAAAGAGAAAGAACCTTGCAGTGTTTTGAGCCACTTAGCGTAAGGAAAACAAAATCACGTGGACCCAATTCTCTTGAACATTTGAGTATTGTGGGTGGGAGGGTGTCATCAAAAAAGTGTCAAGAAAAGGCCTTTTGGTTTCCCTTGACGTTTCCAGTAAGGGTGAGTAGCATAAGCAAAACCCCTCCCGGTTCACAGTGGAAGGTCTTTTTGTGCAAAACTGACCAAAGTTTGGAAACCACTCTTCAGCGGTGCTGGCAAATGAAGAGACTTCTGGATTGGGTGGGGCACTTGCTGTGACTTCCAGGTGACCTGCTGGCTGGGGACTGTTAGGCGGGCAGTAGGTTTGCAGGGAGACCCGGGCATAATCCCTGCCTCTGAGGCTGCTAGTCTGATTAGTCCCCTGGGCACATGCAGTCCTAATGGGGCAGCCCGGGATGTGGCCTGGGACACCTGCAATGCTGAGGGCGAAAAGAGGGCTTCCCTGAGGGGGTGTCCCTGCAGAGAGTGGAAACGTCCTCCTGCAGGTGAGGAAGAGCCTCTGAGCAGGGGGAAGGATGCACAGGCAAGACCAGCCTGAGCACGGAGTGTTTGGGAAGCCAGAAGTCATACAGTGGCCCGAGCAGCCTTGTTCCTGAGAGACTGGAGGTAAAAGATGCTGAAAAGGCAGGCTAGGTTCAGACCCTGTGGTGTTTTATGAGTGACAGGAAAGGACTGGTCAGGCAGGCATGAGAGAACCCTGTGGGCATCCCAGCTGGGGCGTCACGCCGGAGGGAGGAGCAGAGTTATAGACTTTGCCACTTAGCTGTGTGACTTTGAGCAAGATCACCGCAGTTCTCTCTATATATATCTTCAACTGTAAAGTGACACAGTGACAAGCTCGTGTCATCAGAAGGCTTAGTTTAGCTCTGATCCTCTGTGTCCAGTCCTGTCAGTGCTGCCCTGTGAGGTTCTGTAGCGGCTGCTCTTACCCTGAGATGGGAGGGCGTAGAGGGACATTGTAGCACCCGAGGGCAGGATGGGTTTGCTTTAAAAGCAGACATGTTGCCGCCTGCAGCTCCAGACCTGCAGGGAGCTTGGTTGATGGTCGTGGAGAGAACTTTGGAGTCCTTAGCGTCGTCTTAAGACTTGTTTTCACTTAGGGACCAGATACGCCTTTGCAGATTAATGTTGAATATTTGGGCTTCTGGCAAAGCTGTTTTCAGAGATGGGTATATACGTAACATATCATATAAAATAAAATGATTTTCTTAACGTGTGGGACTTTGCAGCTGTTGGGAACATCTCTGTTGCCCTGGTCTCCACAGAGGACACTAGGTGTCAGCAGAGCGTGCGGGAGGGCAGGCAACCCACAGTGCTTTGGCCGGCTGTTCTCCCCAGTAGGGCAGTCTGCTGAGTTGACTCTTCTCTGAGTTTGGTTACCAGATGAGCAGACAGCAAAGTAATGAGTTCTGGTGGGACTGTATAATGACAGGAAGAAAGAGGAACCAGTAGTTTTTCAGGACTAGAATACGCTTTTGGTTCCTGATCCAGTGTATTCCATTACAGAAGTGATGAGTTGTGTCTATTCTGGGACTTGATTGAAATAAACGTTCAGCCTAAAATTGAGTTGTTTTTCATTTGGCGGGAGGACTCGAGCCGGGATGACAGCCTCTCAGATCACTCTGAGGAACTGCTCCCAAGAGGTATGGGAAGAGCTAGGATATACAGGAGCTTTACAACAAAGACCAGGTAGTTGGAACAATAAAAGATTGCTTGTTATCTAAAGAAAGCCAGGTATCTCAAGTTCAAGAATTTAGTGGTTTTCTATGTATGGGGGGAAGCAAACATTTGGACTCACTGAATTCATACTTTAACAAGCACCTAGCTATCTAGGGCAAGTATCCTGTCCTTTCTTATTCTGAGTCTGCTCAGAGGGCACCAATATGAGTGGCTGAGAGGCTGGGTTTCAGGCATGTACTCGCTGGGGTGTGGCAGCTGCTGCTGATGGCTTGGCTTCAGGATTCTTTGTTTACTGACGTGGTTGCAGTATTTTCTTTCATATTGTAGTACTTTCATTCACAGTGCTTCCCCTTGGTCCTAAATTCGACCAATATTTTGAGAGAGGTTTCATGACCAATTTTGTCCCACGGTGCTAGGATGGCTCATTCCTACTTCTGGTGAAGTATCTTCTGAGCTGCCATTCAAGGTGTTAGTTTTTTATCAGACCCTATTGATACTAAAAGTTCTCTGGATCGCCTGTCTTACTAGTCTATTATGATCCAGGAATTGTTTACCCTTCGTTGCTCATTACCATAACTAGAATCGCACTATTACAATTATTTTATACAGGGTTATAAATTTTATCTATTCCTTCAAGATGTTTAGCCATCATCAATCTTGTAGGCCTAGTTACACATTGGGAAATGTAACAGACAACAATTTTATTATATAGACAGGATATAAGTAATTCAGATAGTAACGTTTATAAAGTCATGAGTAAGAATTTAATAGTCTAGAAGTTATATTTTTGGGTTAAAATTTTCCTTGTGTTCCTGATTGAGTTTGAGTGATCTTATGAGAAATTTCATATTTATGGTCAGGGTCAGAGCAGGTATTAATTGGCCAGGTGAAGTCTCCCACCTTGTAAGATCAACAGTGGCCTAAACAGAACTATTATTTCTTTTTAGAGTAACGTTTCTGAGGGCTATCTAGTTAGAGCCTTGGAGTAGGGAAACCCACCAAGGTAACACAGAAGTACTAGACATAGGTAATTTACCATAAACTTAACAATTGGAGTAGTTCATAATCAAAGGTAGGAGAAATTATCAAAGTAATTGGCATACAGGCCTGGTTCGGTGTCTTGGGTCTGCAGTCTTCTTCAGATGTTGTCTTCTTCTCATCCTGACCTGGTAGATTTTTCTCCATTTGGGCATTGTTTTAAGGTGAGCAGTGCTCTATAGGCCAGTGCACTGCAGGGGCTGTTTCTGATAGGAAATGAATCTGAAAGTCCGTTTCCTTCAGCTTTGGTGTGTATGGTCTTGTTAAGAGTACCTGATAAAGGATCCTTCCATTCAGGTTGGAGACAGTTCTTTAAGTCATGCCTGTTCCAGTATTTATAATACCCTGGCTGCTGGTCATGGGGCATTGGAACTTTACCAAGGATAGATTACTGAGCCTCAGAAACAAACCTAGAGTATTCTTTTCATAATTCAATTAACCTTTACAGCAATGTGACATAACAGCAAGGAATGATCTGGGAAAGTCTCAGTAAATATAGACCTCAATCAACAAAACTAGAAATTAATATCCACTAAAATATAATCTTTTTTCTCTCTAAAGTTACCCTCAGTTTTCTCAAATATAGTCAAATCAAGATTAATTTATTTACAAGCTAAGTCTGATTATTTGATTATATAGGCTTTTTTTAAATTGGCTGTGTTGGAACTTTTAATTAGGAGTCTCAGTGTAGAATGTTAATAAGGTTTTCTTAGGCCCGGAATGCCTCGTCAAGGGCTTGTCATGGATTTCTGCCTTACAGATTAAGGTAAATTCTTTTCTCTTTAAAATCCTTAAAATACTTTGAGATTGCTATATCTGTTAGGAGATGATCTTCCTCATTTGTCTGATAGACCCACTGGGGACCTTAGAGTTTTTAGTCTCTTGAGGGATCAGATAGAGAGAAAAGATAACTGTTCCAAGTCTGCTTACATAGGTATAACTTATCAAATTTCTGTGAATCATAACTAGCTTAAGGAGAAGAGTTTCTTTATGTCTGGGAAACAGGTTAAAAGCCAGTAGTATGTCAGACAAAATCAAAAATTATAACCATATTCACCAGTTTACTCAGTCCCATGTAACTAATTCTTTTACTCAGAGTTTTCATTAGACCTTTAAAATTTCTTACCCAGTTTAGTTCAGTGCTATAGTTCGAAATTTATTTGAAATCAATAAATCCCCTTGAAGAGAAAGCAATTTGCAAAATCATCAGAAGGAAACAATTAACTGTATATAAATGACAAGTGATTTAAAAGCATGGTTAAACAACGTCACACTATAATCGATAAAGAAAGCTGGTCACTATAACTAGAATTATGACTGGTAACATTTCAGATATACCAGAATTTTAGGGAATCCATATAATTTATAGAATATCTATATTAATAATATTTTCTCATACAATATAACCTAGGAAGATCTATTATTCATTTGACAATACCATGTTATTTAGCATGCCAAATGAAACTTACTACTTTAAAATCTCTCTTTGGGATGTTTCAGGGGCCCTCTGTAGCATCCCAAACTTAACTGGAGATTAAAAGAACTTTAATTAAAAATTGATATTTGGGGAGCTTGTTAAAGGTTTTCAGAACACTTGGTCAGATAAACATATAGATCACTGTAAAGTAGTTCTTTTTCATTAACAAGAAAATACGTTAAAGTAAAAGCAGAACAGGTCAGTTATGTGGTATAAGAAGCTTTACAATTTGTTACTGAAAGTGGATTAACATTTTTAGAAAATTTTGTCATCTTAACAGAGAGAAAACCAAATCTAGTCTTGTACCAGATTACTTCTAAGATTCATTTACTTTGCCCAAGTTGATTCTAAACTTAGACAATTCTGACAACGTACAAAACTCTTTCCTCAGGGTTCCTCTTCCACAAGCGTTCCACAGCTTTCTATACTCACATTAGTGTGTCCTTTATTTTCTCTTCCATTCAGAAGTAACCAGCTTCAGAAGAAAGTCACTATTTTTTATTAACAAAATATAATTACATTCATATATCTTCCTTTACACATTTATCTTACTTTCCTAGGATACTGAGATTATACCCTTAATAATAGAGATTATTTCAGGGTAGCACCAACCATTTATTAATATTTCTAAACACCTTTACTTTCTTTGTAAGGGTAAGTTAAATGTTAAATAATTCATATTTCAATCTTATTTTATCTGAAAGTGTCATAGCTATTTAATAAAATCCTATCATTTAACTTAATTTAGCACAACTCTTGAATTTAAAGATACCAAACATTTAGAGATTATCTTAACCATACATTTTAAAAATATAATTTAAAAATTTACCCAAAGCTCTCATCTCATTTGCATTTAATTTACTTAAAATTTTACTGCACCACATTACTATTTTTTTTTCTTGACAATTCTGCAACAGATATAACAGGATCTTATTTGACTTTCATTAAAACTAGGTACAGTAAAGGTATTGTACTTAATATTGATGACTTTAAAGATGTCTATATTAATTAGAACATACTTAAACTAAACAATATCAAATATTATCTTAATATTGAATATTTTCCAGTTCACGTGACGCTGAAAGTCAACTTGGTCAGTTTTTATTTTAAAAATACTTAATTTGTAAGCTCTTATTTTTTTTTACGTCAATTAAGCAGAGATCTTTGACTTTGATTTTTTTTTTTCAGCTGTAGAAATATCTCACATCTATAATGTGTACGCAGGCTTATAAACAGACAAAAGCTAGAGATCTCATAGGTTCACTTTAAAACTTACTTATAAGATAGGTATAATAATAGTTGGAGTAAGCTGAATTTGCTTGCTCAAATCACTAAGGCTTACTATTTATGAAACCGACATTTAAGATTTCTTGACAAATGCTGAAGGACGCGTCAGAATTCTGAGTTCTAAAATGCCAAAAATTTCTTGGCCTTAAGTATTATCTCATTGAGCTAATTAGGCTCAGTCCTAGGTCACTGTTTGCTGTATTTATATTTCTGATCTGCAAGACAAAGACAGACGCTTCCAGTTCCCCAGAGAACTGCTCTGTCATCTAGGCCCAATTGTATCTCCTTATTTGGCTTTTTTGTATCAGTGAGAAGAGCTGTAAACAAAGAATTCCATGTTTTAAAACTTTAAGATTTACTTTAGCATGTCTTCCAAAGCTTGCATAAGGTATTTAGTGAGGTCTCTTTTCCTTGAGTTATAAGTTAAACCCAGGATAAACCTCTTATTTTATTGTCTATTAGCCACTGAATATTAGTTTTTAATTTTACGTTATATTGGAAGGCTCACGAAACTCTATTGGTTTCCTTTACTTTGTTCAATTAATATTTTCTAAGGGACAGATATGTGCCCAGCCTTATAATACCAAGAAGGGGAAGCGTTTTTCCATTGAAATATACCTATCCCACAATATAATTAAGCAAAAGTTTTATATAAAGTCCATTTAATATACCAATTTTACAAATTTTATCTCAATTTTATTAAATCATGTACCCTTAATTTTTATATATATTAGGTTTAATCAGTAATTCCTATTTCTAGAAGGAGTGTCAGAAGCTTTTTTTTTTTTTTTTTTTGTGCATTGTATCTAATTATATAGAAAAGTCTCTGGGATTCCCAAGTTTCAGCCAAAGAGCTTAGGCCCTTCTCAATTTTCAATTTGATTAATAGGTCTGTTGTCCCAATCATTGATCAAGTATTTCAGTCTATAATTATGTATTTTTTTTAGCTCTATAAATACATATATTTTAAACTGTGCTAAAGCGGACTTGTTTGAACTTTAATGTTAGGGGGCAGTAGGTGATCTCTTTGGCCCCTTTTTTTTACTTTACATAGTGTAGTATCAAAACCTTGTATCTAAATCCAAAAAAGTCCATTTTATTTATCTCATTCAAAATAACCATATAAAAATATTTATCCATTTGGGATAAGCCCCTTATCTTTTTTTTTTCCGACATTTTTACAATCCTTTTTCCAGTTATTCAGCCTAATTAACATTAATTATTCTAAGTATTTATTAGCATCTCTAAAACCATTGATCGGAAAGGAAAAACACAAATGTAGCTTTTCAAACCAGTTTTTTTTTTTTAACTAATTTCTTAGGTTAAACATTAGATATATTTTCCTACCTTTAAACTTGATTTTAATAGGTACCAATAAAACGGCTGTTTATAATGAGAGCTCTTTCAACTTTCACCAATTTAAAAGTTTTCCCAAATTAAAGGATCCATCATATGGCCATCAATTTATATATATATATATAATAATATATATATTATTATTATATAATATATATATATATATATAGTGATTTTAAACCAATAAGATGAAGAGACTTTTCCACATGAGAGTGGGGGTGTTGCTTAAATAAAATTCAAAATTTACTTTCCAAAAGCTAAAAGCCTTTGTGGTCCAGGCTGATGCAACAACGGTTAAGATGGCAAAATATCTGAAAATTGGTACAATCAAAGGATTTTTGAGAATCCCAATTTATTTGCTTGGCCACAATATGTACACAATACTTGTACCTTTTGTATGACAGAGTCCAAGGTTTCGTTTAAAATAAAAGAAACACATATATACATACATACACACACAAAAAACACCCAGAGAAAGATAAAACGTTTACATTTCAAGGACACAGGAAGAGAAATCCAAGTTCCCCCTAAATGGGATTTTGTTCCTATAAGTTCAGAATTCCAAAAAATATTTTATCAGGCCTGGTTAGTTACTTTCAGGGTGAGTTTTTTTTTTTTTCTAATTCCTAATTAATGTTGTAAGTTTTGTACGTATATAAACCAGGCTAGTGTATTAGTTGGAGGCTGGCAATCTGTCATTTCTTTTTCTTTTCTGTTCTGTGTTTTTTTTTTTTTAATTTTTTTTTTGAAAGTTCTATTCCCCATTGTAAGGTCGGGTTTTCAGAATAAAATTGCTGGTAAGATTTCCCGCAGGGACAACACTATGGCATGAAGTCTTTGCATCTACCATTCCTGTAAGTTTCTCCATCACCCAAGAAAGCTGTTACCAGCCAGGAGGAGGGTCCCATTTTTGGAGTTGAAAGGTTCCTCATAGGAGTTTTACTTTTATTCCAAAAAATTCAGTGGAGGTAACCAAATCGAGGACAACATTAGACCAGCCTCTTATATAACCACTCAGTCCTGAACCCAGTGTCTTTCAACTTGGACCCACTCAGGACGTTTTCACTGGGTGAGTATTTTCCTGGTATGTTTCCACCAGCCCCACTTCAGACGTCTCCTCAAGGTGGGTGTTTCCTGTTATCTTTCAACCAGGCCCCACCCAGTATGTCTCCACTTGGTGGGTAATTCCGCCCAGTCTCTTTCAACTGGAGGGCCAGGTACCTGGATACACCGCAAAATAAAACTCAGGATCATCAACCAATATGGGAGATCCGAGAACCAGGAGAGACTAGCCCAAATTCATCTGGATTCCCCAAGGAGGCAGATGGGCACAAAGTGCCAATGCTGGTACCAAGGCTGCGGTAATTCGGAGAGTTCAGCTGGAGAGAAGTCTGCTCTGGGTCCCTTCCTGGTGTCCAAAACTTTTGACTGAAATACATGTGCAGCCTAAAAGTTGAGTTATGTTTTATTTGGCGGGAGGACTCGAGCCGGGATGACAGCCTCTCAGATCGCTCGGAGGGACTGTTCCAAAGTGGTTGAGGAAGAGCTAGGTTATATAGGAGCTTTACAACAAAGACAAGGTTGTTGGAAGAATAAAAGATTGCTTGTTATCTAAAGAAAGCCAGGTATCTCAAGTTCAAGAATTTAGTGCTTTTCCATGTATGGGAGGAAGCAAACATTTTGACTCACTGAATTCCTTCTTTAGACAAGCACCTAGCTATCTAGGGCAAGTATCCTGTCCTTTCTTATTCTGAGTCTGCTCAGAGGGCACCGTTGTGAGTGGCTGTAGAGGCTGGGCTGCAGGCCTGTCCTCGCTGGGGTGTGTTGGCAGCCACTGATGATTTGGTTTCAGCATTCTTTGTTTACTTACATGGTTGCAGTATTTTCATTCACACTGTAGTATTTTCGGTCACAGAATGATTATGGATAATCTGCAAACTTGGAAAGCAACCGAGATGGAATTACTTCAGGTACCTTCTAATTTAATAAGCCGTGTGCAAACATAAACATGGAGGAAGCTTACAAAAGAATTTGGTGGTGTAGGGAAGGTGTTCTGCACATTACAGGAGAAGGCAGAATTCCTTTTCTTTGTGGGCAGGGACGTAAGCCCACCTTTCTTTTCTGCAGTGGCTTCTGAGAACACTTTATGGTAATTAATGAACATTGAGAAACGGTGGCAAACATTGCATTCAAGAGCTGGCCGGCTGCAAACTTGTGTATTGGACAGGTGGAATTCATAGGCAAGTGGTCAGGTGGATGGGAGAGAGATGAAGCCCAGGCCTGGGCCCAGATTCAGGTTTAAATCACCATTTCCTCACCATGGGGCCTTGGACTACAATGTAACCACTCCTAACCTGTTGGTGAATCTGTGAAATGGGCATGATAATATTCGTTTGTTCCTGGGATTGTTGTAAGTTGTAAAGACTATTATAGCACACATGAAGCACTTAACACACTGGCACTTAGCAGTGTTCACTGTGTGTGGACGTCCCGCTTCGCGTGTGTCAGAGCCGTAAAGGCAGCATTTGTCTGTTGAGGATGCACTGGTAGCCCCTTGAATACGTTGTGAATTTGGTGATTTCCTTTTATCTTGGTAAATCTGTGTGCCATGGGCAGTTATTTTCATGGACAGATGAGGAATCTCAGGGTAAAGAAGACTGTGTAATTTGCCCAAAGTCAGACCATAATTTTGGGTGCAGGGGCCTCAGTTCAGCATGGGTCCCTGGGCCTTCTGCCCTCTCCTTTCAGCACCTGAGACAGATGTGTGCTCGGCTGTCTCCCAGCCCAGAATATCTAGCAGGGAGCAAGACATACCTGGCCCTGTGCTGCTTGAGCAAAACTCCAGGGTGGAGGCAGTTACAAAAAGGATAAACATAAAAAAAGATGACTGCAAACTGTGATCAGCTCTGAGAAGGAAAGGAACACGCCTCGCCGTGCAGCGCTTGGACCTTTCCCGTCACGGCTGCTCTGGGGGCGTTCATCTCAGCTAAACAAGCTCTGCTGCTGCACAAAGGCAGGAAGGCAGGGCGCGTGTGACCAGGTAGACTGGGCCTCGTTGGTCATACTCATTCCCCATTAAGCGGCAGCTGTCATTGGCACTTACCTAGTAAACAGATGTTGGCCATAATCATCACGCACTTTGCTTGGTAGTTTTATTGGCCCCACCTTTGAGATGAGGTAATTGAAGCTGGGGAGTTTGCTGCATGCCCGTGATCACCATGGAAATACCCCCACTGGTCTTTCAACCTAGACTGGCGAGGCTGTCATGCCCCAGCCCTGTGAATGGCATCGTGTAGCTTCTCCCAAGTGGCCCAAATGACTGATATTGATTTTCTTAATTCGTAGGAAATGGTATGTGACAATAGGAGGAAAAGGTAGTAAGAAATTGTTTGGAAAACTAGAAAAAAATTCAATTCTTCCCAAGCTGGGGGAGCGTAAGCTCTGTCACACACTCCACTCACTGCCTGTCACCTCCTCCCTGCCGATTCCGTGTTCAGAAGCCACTCTGAGCCTTTGAAGAACATTTTGCCTCATGACACAGTTGACTAGGACCTGCGACCTCTCTGTCCCTGGTTAACAGTCTATTCAAAGCCATTTAAATTTTATGCTGGCTCCTCCGCTCAGATGTAAGAATAGCCTCTTCAAACTTCTTGATGCAGCGCCTTAATGTTGATCTTGTGAAGGAAACCTAGTCAAAACCTGGGATGTATGCACATAGTGACCGTAAACTCAGCACTTTGTGAAGTTCAGAATCAGATGGGTGGGAGACTCAGGAAAGGCTTTTTAAGGTAGAAAGGGGAAAGTGAAAGGACGTAGGCTGTGTAAGACTGAAACATCTCGGTCCCAGCCAGCAAGGCACCGGCATTCAGGATGGTGGGTGGGGAGTGCAGAGTTGTCACAAAGAAAGAAGTGGTGGGATGGGAGGGAGGACAGTTAGGTACTTTACTGGGGAGGGAAATAGTGGGCTGAACATTTCCTGGTTGAACAAGAGGACTGTGACATGATGTGCTTGTATTTTGGAGAGAAGGGTTTTGTGGGGACAGGCCTAGGGAGAACGCTCTGTGGCTGGGGATTCAGCACAACAAAGAAACACAGAGAACCGGGCAGACCCCAGGGCCCCTGCTGGGGGAGAGGCTGCCCGCCAATTCGAGCCCTTGGGGCTGCTTCTGTCCCTTAGCCGGGGCCTTAGAGCTCCCTTCACAACCCAGTCCTGTTGATACTAGAAAAAATAAGTGGGGCATGAGAAGGGCTGTGTCCCAGGCTTTGGTTGAGCCCCTTGGATGTGCCCTGCCAGATGTGGGTACTTGGCTTCATGCAGGAAAGTATTCAAGCGCAAGCCACTGTTGAGTAAAGGTAGACTTATTCAGAGAGATTCATTGAAAGGCAAGAGAAATTCCACGATGTGTGGGGGTTTGATGCTCAGATTAAAAGTAGGTACACACTCCACAGAGTGTGGGCCTTCTCTGAAGCGGGAGAGAGAGGTGTGACCCCTAGGTGGTGCTGTGTTGCTTGTATTCATGGGCTTGGTGGTTTCATATGCTAATAAGTAGAAGGACCAGCCTAAGGGCAAGGGGCTGGAATTCACAGGGATTTGGCCATTTCCCACCATTTGACTTTTTTGGCTAGCCTTTGGACTGCCATGGTGCCTGGGGGCGTGTTATTCACCATGTTACTATTACAATGGGTGTATAATGAAGCTCAAGCTCTGCTAGAAGTTAAATCTCTTCATCCTGAGCCTCAAGGCCTATTGGGGGTTGAATCCTTCACCATTTTGATGTTAATTGCTGTGGCCTTCCTTGAATGGCTGTGCTCTGCCCCCTTCCATCCTGTCTCACTGTGATGACACAGAGAGAACAAAGGCCCGGCCCTGGCTGTGCTCCTGCATTTAACAAGGGGAGGGGTGGGGTGGGCTGAGGATGACTCTGGGTGGTGTGAAGGATGTTTCAGATTTTCCCACGTGGGACATGAGGACCTGCCAGCTGCCACCGCAGAATTATCTCATGGGCATTATCGCTTGTGTCACTCATTTGTTTCTATTTTTCTTTTCTTTTTTTTTAAGTATTTAATCTAAATTTAATATCAGGTTTTTTTAGGAAACAAATTTCTCTTTTTCTTTTCTTTGGGGCTCTTTTCTTTTGGGGGGGTAGGTAATTAAGTGTATTTATCTGTTAGTGGAGGCCCTGGGGCTTGAACCCAGACCCCGCGTATGCTATACACACGCTCTAACACTGAGCTTTACCACCCACCACTTCATCTTTTTCTTTTTGCTTTAGCTGCCAAAAATCTTACAGCTGAATTTCTAGTCGGCCTTTAACACTTACCCTAACTTCATGGCATCCATTTTTATGACTTTACCTCCCCCTGGTTTCATTTAAGTATTGAATCTCCAATTTCTCTTCACTCTCAGTTTTGTCTTTTTGTTGTTATGGTTGTTAAGCTGTGTTTAAAAAATTGTTTAAATTATCTTTTAGCAGGAGGCTGAAAGTAAATAAATATGTAAATAAACATCACACTTAAATGCTTTTATACATTCTAAGCTGTTTAGTAGTTACTTAAAAACTGGACTGATATTAAAGTTATAACATTTTTACATTATTTTTTAATTTTTTCTAAATGTATAGCTGATTTACAATATGATATGTTTCAGGTGTACAACAGTTGCTCCATTTATACTTATTGTAAAACATTGACTGTATTACCTATGTTGTAAGATACATCCCTCTAGCGTGTTTACGTTACATGTAGCAGTTTGTATAAGAAAGTTGGGTAACACAGAGTCTGTGGCGTGGCTGTGTTTGACTCAGGTTCCAGGTCACCTTGCCTGTCAGACCTCAGGCCCTCACACCTGTCTGCAGGGCAGCGAGTGGAGGCAGCTCTCATCAGCGCTGGTACAAACCTCTGAGTGGCAGTGACAGCAGTGACTGTGGACGTGCAAAGTTTTGTTCCAGGAGATTTACATGCATTTCTTCATTTATTATTTAAAGCCCTCCTGTGAGGAATCGTTTTATGTTTTTAATGAATAATACAATTTATTTTTAATTTGATAGACTTCAAAATTCCGGAAAATTTACAGGAGTAGTACAATGAACACTTAGATACACTTCACATAAAAGGGCACTATTTGTCCTTTTGTGTCTGGCTTATTTCAGCATACATTTTTAAGGTTCATCCATGTTGTAGCCTGAAACAGTAATTTATTCTTTTGGTTTAATAATATCTTTTTTCTTTTTTCTTTTTTTGTTTTTGGTCTATTTAAAAATGGTTTCATTGAAGTCTAGTCAGTTTATAATGTTGCATCAGTTTCTTGTTTACAGCACAACACTTCAGTTATATAGGAATATACATGTATTCATTTTCATATTCTTTTTTAACATAAGTTACTATAAGATATTAAACATATTTCCCTGTACTATACAGTATAAACTTGCTGTTTATTCTATACATAATCAGTATCTGCAAACCCTCAACTCGCAAGTTATCCCTTCCCACACCATCTCCCCTCTGGTAACCATAGTTTGGTTTCTATGTCTCTGTGGTTCTGTTCTGTAGATAAGTTTATCTTTTTGTTTGTTGGTTTTATTTTTTTTTAGATCCCACATGTGAGCGATCTCATATGGTATATTTCTTTCTCTTTCTGGCTTACTTCTCTTAGAATGACATTCTCCAGGTCCATTCATGTTACTGCAAATGGCATTATTTTATTATTTTTTATGCCTGAGTAGTAGTTTATGGTATAAATATACTGCAACCTCCTTATCCAGTCATCTGTCAGTGGACATTTAGGTTGTTTCCATATATTGGCTATTGTAAATAGTGCTGCTGTGAACATTTGGGGGAAGGTGTCTTTTTGAATTAGGGTTACTTCTGGATATATGCCCAGGAGTGGGATTGCTGGGTCATAGGGGAAGTCAATTTTTTGTCTTTTGGTGAATCTCCATACTGTTTTCCACAATGGCTCCACCAAACTGCATTCCCAGCACAGTGTAGGAGTGTTCCATTTTCTCCACAGCCTCTCCAGCATTTATGGTTTGTGAACTTCTGAATGATGGCTATTCTGACTGCTGTGAGGTGATACTTGATTGTAGTTTTGATTTGCATTTCTCTGATAATGATATTGAGCATTTTTTCATGTGCCTATTGGCCATTTGTATGTCTCCATTGGAGAAAAGTTTCTTTAGCACTTCTGCCCATTTTTGGATTGAGTTGTTTGTTTTTCTTTCTTATGAAGTGTAAAAGCTGTTTATATATTCTGGGAATTAACCCCTTGACAGTCTCATTTATTGTAAATATTTTCTCCCATTCCATAGGTTGTCTTTTTGTTTTGCTTACTGTTTCCTTTGCTGTGCAAAAGCTTGTAAGTTTAATTAAACCCCACTTGTATATTTTTGCTTGTATTTCTATTGCTTGAGTAGACTGCTCTAGGAGAACATTGCTGAGATGCATGTCAGATGTTTTGCCTACGTTTTCTTCTAAGAGGTTTGTAGTGTCTTGTCTACATGTTTAAGTCTTTAAGCCATTTTGAATTTATTTTTGTGTGTGCTGTGAGGAAGTAGTCTAACTTCATTGATTTACATGTAGCTGTCCAGTTTTCCCTACACCATTTTCTGAAGAGGCTGTCTTTACTCCATTGTATGTTCTCACCTCCTTTGTCAAAGATTCAATGACCAAATTTTTTGGGACTATTCTTGATAATTTTTTTACCGATTCATTGATGGATGGATATTGTTTGTAACTTTTGGCTACTCTGAATGATACTGCTATGAATATTGATGTGCAAATTTTTGTGAGAATATGTTTTCATTCTGTTGGCTGTACAGTTGGCCCGCCATATCTGTAGTTTCCACTTCATGGATCCAGATGGCTGATTGTAAAGGGACTCGAACATCCTTGGATTATGGAATCCAGGGTGGTGGGTTCCTGAAACCTATCCCCCGAGGATACTGAGGGATGACCCTATATGTAGGAGTAGAATTGCTGAGCCATATGATAACACTAAACTTTTGAGGAAACACCAGGCTTTTCCAAAGAAGCTGCACCATTGCCCCTTTCCAATGGCTGCATATTGAGGGTTCCCATTCTTTTGCCTCCTGACCGACACTTGTTATTGTCCGTGTTTTCATTATAACCATCCTAGTGGGTGTAAAATGAGATCTCATTTTAATTTTGATTTGACAAGTGATGCTGAGCATCTTTTCATATGCTTATTGGCCATTTGTGTATCTATTTAATTCCTTGGTAAATTTAAAAATTGGGTCGATTTTCTTTGTATTGGTCAGTTGTAAGCATTTGATTTATATCCTGGATATTAGTCTCTTATTAGATATATGCTTTGCAAGTTTTTTCTACTATTCAGCAGATTGTCTTTCCACTTTACTTTTTTTAAACATTAAGACAATTTCTTTATAGGGGAGGTAATTAGATTTATTCATTTATTTTCTTAATTTATTTATTTATTGCCAGGCATGCACTCTATCACTTGAGCTACCTCCTTCCCCTTTCATTTCACGTTCTTGATGATTTCTTTGTAACAATTGGTTTTAATTTTGATGAAGTCCCGTTTATCTGGTTTTTTTTTTTTTATCACTTCTGCTCTTGGTATTGTATCTAGGAAACCATAACCTATGCTAGGACCACAAAGATTTATACTATGTCTTCTTTTAGAAAGTTTATAGGTTTAGATTTTATGTTTCTGTCTGTGATCCATTTTCAATTAATTTTTATTTGTTATATACAATAGGGGGTTTCAGATTCTAAATTCATTCTTTTGCCTGCAGATACCCAGCTTTCCCTGCACCATTTGTTGAATAGACTATTCTTTCAATGGAGTGTTGTTGGCACCCTTGTTGAAAACTGACTGTAAATGTAAGATTCCCCCCTGGAATTTTTACTGTGTCTCATAGATTTATGTATCCAAACTTATGACAGTACCATAATGACTTGAGTACTATAGATTTGTAGTAACCATTAAAGTGAGCCCTCCAACTTTGCTCTTCTTTTTCAAGATTGTTTTGGCTGACATGGGTCCCTTGCACTTCCATATGAAATTTGGGATCAGTTTTTCAATTTTTGAAAAGAAGTCAGCTGGAATTTTGATAGCGATTCCACTGAATTTGTAGATCACTTTGGGGAGTCTTAACATTTTTAACAATATTGTCTACTATTCCATGAACATGGGATGTCTTCCGTATATGTTGATCTTCTAAAACTTTTTCAGTGATACTTCAAATTGTTTAATGTACAAATCTTGTAAATTTTTGTTAAATGTATCTCCCATTTTATTTTTAATGCTGTTGTAAATGGAAAGGCTGAGCTTATTAAGGGTGGGACTATATATCAATTTGTTTATTTCTAGGATTCCTACACATCAAATACACTAGGTTTATATTTGCTACATAAATCTATCCACAACTCTTCCCTCCCCTGTGTTATAAGAAACCAAGACCCAGGTTAAGCTACCTGAACACCTATGTGGAAGTGAGAAATGAGACCCTTGGGTGGGGCTCTGTGCAGATGATACTGAGAGCTTATGTAGGATGGCTTCATCTTAATTTCTTTTAAACAATCCTTTCAGTGTATATAGTCAGATACATTAAGAACATGCCCTTTTGATGTACAGAGGAGCTAAGACTATCATTTTCAAGTAATTTCTAGTGAGAATGTTGTACTTGAAACCTAATTTGTATCTATCTTTGAAGATTTATGTTTCAGGAGCTTTGACTAAAGAACACCTGTCTTTATTCAATAACAACAACTAAATGCTCAAACAACATGTAAGAGTTTGAGCTGTAACTGGAGGCAGTGCTTACCTCTCCCAATACACATGTGCTGATCTGCTCAAAGGGGTTCGTCCAACTATTTGTCATTAGTCTGTTGGACAAAGCCTTAAAACATTGATTTAAGGTTGCTGGAATGCAACATATTCTTATTAATACTAAGTAAGCCCATATTGAGTGCTTACTGAATGTTGGGAATTGTCCCTCAGACTCACATGAATTTTATTTCTCTGAAAACCGTACATATTTCCTTGTTATTCCCACTTTACAGATAAGGAGACTGAGGATTAAGTCTTCTCTCTTTTTGGGGGAGCTCATTATCAATGATATGGAAGTTGTAGGAAAAAAAGATATTGATTCATCCTGAGAAAACATTTTTCTGAGAGTCAGCATTGAAGAAGGTGACCACTGAAGAGGGTGATCATTGTTCGAGGGAGACGAGCCCCGTGTGGTACGGAGTCAGCATCCCAGGCCTGGACACGGCACTGTGCTGCATGGTGGGTGAGGCGGCGTGGCCGCGCAGGGAACGAGGATGCCGGGCCGTTGGGCTGTGCTCAGGCCTGGTGAGGCTTTCTCTGAAGAGCAGTGGACCGTCATTGACAGATTTTAAGTAGGGGAGTGGGGTGCTCTCGTAGATCACATTTGTGTTTGTAGAATGCTTGCAAACATTCAGTAGGCTCGGCAGAAAGTGATGTGACGAATCAGAGTAGGGTGGCTGCGAGGTGTAGCAGTGTTCAGTTTTCAAGTGGTTTTCAGTCCCAGGTTTGTGGCTCAGTAGCCGTGTCACTTTGGATGATGCACTCAAGGAAGTGAAACAATTTATCTAATCAATTAAAGCAGTGATTTACCGACTTCCCAAGACTGCTGTGGCAATCCAGTGAGATTACGTGTGCGCAGTGTGCAGCGTGGTCCCCAGCACAGAGACAGTGCTGAGTGAGTGCCATTGAGTACCTGGTAGGACAGGTGTGGGTGGTGGGACTCCATGACTGAGGAAATCTGGGCCCTGAACGAGGGGTCCAGTCACATCTGTGAGTGATGGGCCTGAGCTGGGGTAGGGAGGGAGACCTTGTCCCCCGACCAGGGGCCCTGGGCAGGACTGCTATTGGAGGAGAACCGTGAAGTCAGCTCTTTGCAGGTGGAGTTTGAGGTGCCCTTGAGACATCTAAGTGCAATGTCACGAGCTCAAAGAGGAGGTCTGGGCCCGGGCTGTGCATTTTCCTATAATCTCAATCCCTGAGGATGCCGAGGTTTTATCACTGAACGTGAAGGCATACTTTACAGGACAAGTGAATAGTAGTATCATCTCTGTCATCAAAGCTCACGTCTTTTTATTCATCACTCACTTTGTTAATTGGGTACTTACAGAGCTCACTTTACCACCCTCACTTGGGTTCAGGCTCCACAGTAAAGAGCTGGTGAGCCTCCCTCTTTTCCAGAAGAAGACACATTTAGCTGGTAGCCTTCTGTACCTCGCCAGACTTAGAATTTTAGTTTGTTGTATTAATTCTATTTTCTGTTGGACATCTCCTGACAGGAGAGACGTTTTACCTCATGATCATGTTTCAATTAGCTGTTACTGAGAATTGCTGATCTAATCCATAGTGTATGTATTATATTAATTTTATACAGTATTTATCATTTTTCTGTCTTTGTCCTTTAATTTTGTATGCCCCTTCAATGTTCTATCCTATTTGGGGCGTTATTTTTTTTAATTAAAAAATGTCTGTTAGCAGTTAAGAAAACAAAAACAAAGAAAAATGCACATGATACCTAAATTTAGAAAATATCTAGTGTGTTTTCTGTCTCGGCAATGGAGTGTTCTAGAATCTCGTGAAAACCTTCATTACACAAGTTCCTTGAAATGCTGATTAAGAAATAAGACCTTCCTTCCTCATCTTTCAAGCTACACAGCTAATTGTCAAGAAAGTGAGGGGAAATCCTCAGAAGCCAAGACAAACCAGAAAGCAGGGATTCTGGGAGATAAGCGAGCCTTAGAAGCCCTGGGGTGCCTGTTGGCTCCTGAACTGAGTTTTAGTTGCCCTGACAGGAGGGCAGGAGGTGAGCCCAAGTCCTCTCACACTGGGAGTTGGATGGCTGATCATATGTAAGGCCAAGCCCATCCCGAGAAGCCTGGTTTACTAAAGGTTGAACTAGGGAAAAAAATCCTCAAGTCAAGAAAGTAAGGAATGTCAATATTTTTGGAAGAGTGGAAAAATAACAAATCCAAAGTAAGGATATAGTTTAAAGCTGTTCTGGCATGAGAGTGACCACAAACTCCTGGCAGAAAAGCACAGCTATTCCTGGAATGAGAAGTTGTGTTTTGAGTGGATCAGTGAACAGCCATTCCGAAAAAGGCCTCCAGAGTATTGTGGATCAAGATACTGGACCACAAACACATCTCTTCCAAAGGTCATTTAAATAACCAGAAATTTTTTAAAGGAAAGAAGCCACAATCATATTTCTATTTATTGACATTACTATATGCTAGGAATTCAGAGGTAACTATGTGAAGGAAACTTAGCATAGAAGCTGTGGATGTGCCTGCACGCAGGACATTTCACAGAAGTGGCCGGACTTGTCTGCAAACAGAAATTCCTTCCAAGGGACTCTGCCCGTTCCCAGGGGAAACATTGCTTGCAGACAAGAATGTTTAGTAGTTCCTCAAAAGGAACAGGCCTGGGAACAGGAGAGTCTGAGTGTAATTAAGATAAGGAAGCCTTAGATGTAGTGCACATGTGTCAACCTAAAAAATGTTTACTCTCTGTGCTTGGCAAGAGTTACTCCTTTGTGTAGATGGTATAAAAAATAAAGGAACCCGAATCTCGGGAGACATTTTGCACCACAGCAGCTCTCTGATTCATTTCGTCGGCAACAACTATGGAGTTGTCTCCTATTTTATGGACCTTACTTTCTCTTTGGGGAGACAAACTGACATAGTCGGGGAGCTTGGTAGAGGGAGGTGTTAGTCTGTTGCAATTAGCCAGGAGAGGAGATTAAGAAAGCAGTGAAGGGTGGGTGAACTTTTTAGCTGAGGACAGACAGTCTTGTTCAGTTGGCTTTTAATTGCAGGCTCAATGAGTAGTCACTGGAGGGAATAGATCTTACGGAGGATGGACTGAGCTCAGGCCTCTTTAGAATGGACAAGTGAACCTGGAGAAAGACAGTCAAATCTGTGCAGACATTGAAGTTCACTTGAACGTGCTGTATCCCTGAGCCAAATATCGGACAAGAAGAAAGCACTTCTTGAGGACAGAGGAGTGGTTTTTAAGGTTCTCCAAGAATGAATCCCAGGGAACCGAGATGGCCAGTTGTCAAACTGTGACTTTGCAATTTGGACGGTGTATCCACCAAGGTTATTGGCATTTTATGGGTTTCCATTTCTCGTTAATACATGTCAGGTGATGAGGACGTGGACACACGTGTTTGACACCTTGTTGAGGTGACTTTGGGTTCCTGCCTAGAAGCATGGGCACAGCTGCGGCTGCGTCATACATCTTGCCGCCCATCCCGCTCCCCGGCTCCGTGATCACTGCAGAGTCGTCCCTTGTTAACCTGTCCATCTCCTCTGTGACATCATAACCCATGAAAAGACCGGAGCGTATTAACTTGACTTTCTTAAAGTCAAAAGAACAGATCTAATATGGAGTCAGATTTGTTTTTCCTATTTCAGTAGTGCCATGGAGAAGGAAGTTTGGGCAGCTTTTTGTAGGGTCCTGGAGGATTTCTCTCTCAGCGTCTGGGTGCCTCTATTGAAAACCCTTCATAGCTGTCTGGCATGCTGTAAAACCACTCCACCTGTTTTGCCCTGAAGATGTGTTCAGTTTATAACTCATCTCTACTCCTTGGAAAACAACTCAATAAAAACTCAGTTGGTTTTCCACCAGCCATGGGCAGGGATGAGGGATAGCATGTTACTATTTTATAAAATAATAATAATAATAATAATAATAATAATAATAATAATTAATAATAATAATATTAATAAATAACAACAACAACAACAATAATAATAATAAAATTAATAATAATAAAAGAAGTTTTAAACAGCACTGGGCACATAGGAGAGAGTCAATA
This sequence comes from Camelus dromedarius, assembly GCF_036321535.1. Lineage (NCBI taxonomy): Eukaryota > Metazoa > Chordata > Mammalia > Artiodactyla > Camelidae > Camelus > Camelus dromedarius. Next base: position 439,967 of record NW_026989773.1, read on the forward strand.
AATGCTTCCTGGCTGAAATCAAAAGTGATGGCTCAGTGATTCCATGGCTGCTGTATTTGCTGAAGTTGTTACTCCTTTGCTCCATTACACTTTTTTTAAACTGAAAAAGAAACACATTCATATGGTTAAAAACAATTCAAACAGCACAAAAATACACAAGTGAAAGAAGTTTTCCCTCATCCTCTGTTCTTCCAGCCGTCCCTGGAGATGCCACTGTTTACTATCCTTTGGGTGCTTTTCCAGATATGCTATGCACATTCCCACCTATGCATGTAAATTCCTTTAAAGTTTTAGTTATTTTTAACTTAAAGTGATTTAAATCCTCAAGTGGCTTCTGCCCGGGTAATGGAACAGAACAAATCTGACTGCATATTAGATTTTTTCATTTGACTTTAACCGTATGCTCTTTCTCCTAGGCTTCATCTTGCTTGTAAAACAGTGTTGCCTAGAGCCTGAAATATACAGAAGAGTCTATTCTGAAGGCTCTGACCTTTAAGGATATTTAACACTTTTCCTTTCATAAAATGATAACAAGTTACAGAATAGAAAATAACTTTTGTTTTGTTGGAGGTTTACAGAGATTTGACCCAGGCAGATAGCTGCAAGAACAAAGGATTCTAACAACAAGGAATTCCTACACCAAGAAGTTTGCAACAACCAAGCAAGTAGGAAACGAGCCTGAATTCTGAATTGGGGAGATGGTTTTCCAGGACATTAGTTTGCCATCTAGCTCTACAGAAACTTGCTTTTCCATGCCCCAGCAGCGGGTCTTCCAACTTGTTGGCCTGTCCTGCACTGAGGAGAATGAATTTGGACTCGGTAACACTCCTATCTACCTAGCAAGCTGGGCACTGGAACTGAGGACAGCTCTCCCACACCCAGGAACCTACTGTGAGCCCTTGATGGTTACACTTGGGTTAGGTGTGTTTTACCCAGGAGGGATGGGACTATGCACCAAAAATCAGGCAGTCTGCTCTGTCTGGGGCTCTGATCGTGTACCTCCCGCTCCCCGCAAGGCCAACACCTGGGACAGTGGAGCTAAGGCAGAGATCGTGCCTGCCTGTTTCCCAGCCTGTAAAAGGGGAATATGTACACTTCCCAAGGTAGTTCTGAGAGACAACACCTGCGGGTGCTTGGTTCCCAGAGCTAAAGGAAACCCAGCTCCGCGTGGGGACAACGGGTGTGATCCCCGTAGGGGTTCTGCAGAGGCATCGGCTGGAGGGCTGGACCAGGGAGGTAAAACTTGAGCTGCGGGCCTTGAAGGGTTACAGAATGGTACAGAGGCAGGACTGCCGCCTCCTTCGGGGTGCCCCAGAAGTAAAGCTTTTTCTTTACATCTCCGCTACTCCCCTCCCCTCTCCAGATCCCTACCTACTCTCTGCTCCTCCTGTCCATCTGTCTCCCTCCACTTTTCCCCTCCTCTCCTCCTCCCCCATCTTCACCCTCCATCGATGCCCCAGCCTCTATCACAGAACCTAGAGGATCTCTGGCCTTCCTGCGCATGCGCAGTCGGTGCCAGCTGGACCGCGGGTTGAAAGCTCCAGCTCCGAGCTGGGAATCGGCCACAAAGTCTTCTCAGCTCTGTCGCTCGGTAGGCCTTTGGCTCCTGCCCGAGGCCGGGGCCTCTGGCTGTGGAAATGCAAGGTGGGGGTTCCCGGGAAAGGGCTCAGGCGGCTGCGGGAGGGCGGTCCTCGTGTCAAAGCCCGCGAGGGAGCGAGTCTGCGTGTGTTCAGCTGAATTGCTCTGGCCAGACCCCTCTGCTCGCGCCACCTACCCCGGCGCCCCGGCCACAGCTGTCCAGGGCCAGGTGTGCACCTGCCGCTTCTCGCCCCAGCCAGGCTCCCCTCAGTCCGCGGCTGGCGACACCTTCCCCTCTCCCGCCCACGAGTCCTATCCTCCCGGGCTTCCTCTCCTTGGCCGCCGGCTTGTCCCTGCCCCTGTGAGGGCTGTGTCCCGGGTGGGCGGGTTCTGCGGACCCGATCTGGGGGGCGGGCGGCTGGGGCTCGGGCTGGCCTCCGAGCAGGGCTGCAGCCCGCGCCCCCCCACGCTTTCCCTGCCCTGTGACCACGGGGCTGCCCTCCTCTCCCTTTCCAGCTCCCTGAGGACAAGCTCAGCGGCATGCGCCCTGCACCCCGGGCTTAGAGCCTCCGGCTGTAAAGCCCAGTTTCTCCTGGTGGAGTCTGGAAAAGGGAGCGCCAGTGCTGAGGGAGTTTCCGTCTCCCCCCTCAGTGTTTCTGCCCCAGGTAAGTACCTTGAACAATTTCAGGTGTTATGATGGCGGTGCTTGTTGATGTCATGTGTTTTTATAGTGCCAGGAATTACAGTGTTGAAAGCAGGGCTTGGTTCAGTTAAAAATGAGCTGAAGGCATGAGGCTGTGTCATGCTCCTTCCTTCCCTTTCCCAGGGTGAAACGTGTGACAGTCGATTTTAAAAACATAGTTACAGTCCCTAACTAGCCCAGCCCAGCTAGTGTGTGTTAACAGGAACAGCACCACCAGAGGAGTTGGAGACCCACGGACATTGCAGTCCTAAAAAGCTCCTGGCACAGTTTAGTTTGTTTTGGTTTTTTGTTTTTATTAAATTGTGGGGTAGACTAGTTGTATATAGGGAAAAATAATTGTCAAGGAATATTTTTTCATATAACAGCTTTATTGTGATATTGTTCACACACCATGAAGTCCACCCATTTAAATGGTACAATTCAGCAGCTTTTAGCATATTCACAGTGGTGCAACCATTATTATTCCAGAACGTTTTCATCACTTCAGAAAGAACAGTGGAAATGAATGACCTATCCACCCCTCCCCAGTGGTGGTTCTAAAGAAGTTTCTTGGCTGTTCCTGACCATAAATTAACTTGTTACATTCCATGAAAAGCCTGGTAGGAATTCTAATCAGAATTGCATTGAATCTGTCTATCAAAACAGGAAGAATAAATGTCTTTATGGCATAAACTTCTTCTACCTATGAATATATCTGGGACCCTATCTTTTCATCTCTCCAGATCCTGGCCCATGGGAAGTCCTCACTAATTGTTGGGCTTGTGAATGATGAGATTCTATACATCATTAGTTGCCACTGTAGCCTTTTACAGAAGAGAAAAGTAACCTCAGTGAAGCCAAGTGACTGTCTGATGGTCAGAAAGAGTGACAGTCAGTGCTGGAGTGATCCAGTGGACTTGGTGCTTGTAACCAGAATTCTCCACCACCTACAGCTAAGGGGATAAGAGTGTTCTTTAATTTTATCTTAATGGCGTTGATTTTATTTATACTTATTTTTTAAAATTATTTTTATTGAAGTGTAGTCAATTTACAATGTTAGTTTCAGGTGTACAGCAGAGATTCAGTTATAAACATATGCATATGTATATACATTTGTTTTAGATTGTTTTTAGCACAACTCATTACAAGAAATTGAATATAGTTCCCTGTGCTATATAGTAGGTCCTTGTCATTTATTTTATATTTATTAATGTGTATCTGTTAATCCCCCCTTTCCTGCCTGCTAACCACAGTTGGCTTTCTATGCCCATGAGTCCATTTCTAGCAGCATCGTTTTTCCTAGTAACATACGCTGGTTGACTGCTTTCAGCTTCAGTAATTCCATCTTATCTGTGGGCACTTTTCTTCTGGTGGGGCTTTATGTGGTTTGCACACATGATAATAGAGATTTGTACTTGGGAGAACTCCAGGCCTCGTGTAGTTACTGGAACAGAGTGCCCACTGAGTTGATGCTTGAACTGGGAAAAAAGCAGAGTAAGTGTTGGAATTTGCACAATGGTTGAGACTTCCAGGTTTCTATAACCTGTTTAGCCCACATTAATATTGGCTGAACCCATACTGGGTAATTTGGTGGAACTTCATGTTATGGTGGTGTAGAGACAGGGCCTTGTATGCTTCTTCTCTTTCCTTTTTCTAACACTCATTCTCCTGGGTCTCCCAGATCCTCCCCCAGCAGTGCCCAGGGCTGGCTTGATGCTGCGCTGAAGCAATAATTGTTAATAAGGCCCTTTCCTCATCTCTTCTGAACTTCCGTTTCTTTCTCTGCACAATGAGGGCTTAGACTAGATAAGTGCTTTTCAGTTTCTTTTAAAGCCATGTTTCCTTTGAGAAACAGAAAATGCAAATCTCTCCTCCCATCCCAACCCTTTAGATTTTGATATGTCCTCCAGGGAGTGACATAGCTCTTTGTGGAAAATTGAAGTTATTGTGATTCCAGGTGGCACAGAAAAGACTCTTCAGAAATTTATTGCAGGGAGAGGGCAGGAAAGGGGCAGCGTGTCACACTTTCTAGTGTGAGCACTGGAACAGGGACTTGGGTTTAAATACGGTGTCTGACGTGGCCTCTAATCTTGTACAATATGATAAACTTTTCTACCTCAGTTTCTTAATGTGTCAAGTTGGGGTGATAATATTTTAAGGCTTTTGTGAAACATTATACACATAAGCCATCTGTGTCTCGGTAGAAACAAGACCTGCTAGGGAGTCAGGGATTTCTTTAAGAAAAAATCTTGTCCATAGCACTCTGTCGGTGTGTATTTTGAATTACCTGGATGGCGAGGGTTGAGTCTAAAGTCCATCGTGGGGCAGGTGGCCGATAGTTCTCTGTGCCCCAGATTGCCCCCTCCTCCCCAGTCCTCTTCCTCAGTCCAGGATGAAGTTCCCTAGTAGATTTACACAGAGGTCTTGTGGAAATGGCTTTTCATTTTATTGTTTCACGAAGGAGGGCTGCCATCATGATCTCTGTGGTCAGGTTTTGGTGACCTGAAGGCTATGCAATTGGGGGTTTCTATTAAATAAAAAAATATTACAAATAGAAAATTAGAACAAGGGTGGTGACAGGGGCTCTTGGAAGTGGGGACCATTAGCTTTGTTAGCTTCAGGTGTAGTGGCCTTTGGCCACGAGGACCCATCCTCGTGCTCTGAAGTTGGAGGGATTAGTGGGTTCAGTGGGAATGTTAACTGAGTGTATCTCATGGGCTAGGCATTGTCGTACTTGTACTGTGTGTTCCTTATTTGAGACAATGAGCTCATTTAACCTCAATAGCCTCTTTAAAATATTAGACTTTTTATTTTGAGATGTAATGTAGGTTCCCCTGTACTTGTAGGAGATAATATGCGGAGGACCTATGGACACTTTGCCCAATTTTCCTTAATGGTTCCATCTTGCAAAGTTGGGGTACAATTCATTACTGACTTACTAACCCTTTCAGGTTTGTGTTATTGCCCTCATTTCTATCTATGATTAAACTGGGGCTTAGAGAAGCACACAGGCCTGCCCAGGTCACCCACATGTTTAGTGTGTAGTCGGGTGTAACGTGGGCTTGGGATTTCCAGGAAGTACCATTATGATGGTCTGTGGCAGGGAGCAGCATTCACTTTGCTTGTTTATTCATTCATTGAACATTTATTGAGTAACCTCTGTGGGTCAGATGCTTTCACAGGCTTATCTGATTCTTCAGCAGTACTGAGAATCAAGTATTGTTTTGTTTTTTTAATCTGAGAAAATTAGCTCTGAGAGTTTATAACACCCCTCAAAGGAAATATAGCTCATAAAGGAGGGATAGTAAATTTGTACAGTCCCCCCTCTTTATGCAGGTGGTACCCTAGGCATTTTACATTTGCAAACTTCCGTAATCCAGATATATTCTTGTAAGGCAGGGATTTTTTTTAATTGAAGTATAGTCGTTTACAATGTTGTGTCAATTGCAAGGTGTTTTTTGAATTTTGAATTAAAAAATATTTTTTGAGAAGGGTAATTAGGTTTATTCATTTGTTTCATTTTTTAAAATGAGGTACAGGGGATTGAACCCAGGACCTCGTACATGCTATGTATGTGCTCTACCACTGAACTGTACCCTCTTCCCCAAGGCAAGTTTTCTTATCCATTATTCTGCAGTTTAGGAGTTCAAATAAATTGGTGTTGAAATCCAGATCTTTTGATCCTACTGCGGTTCTTTTCTTTATAATATGCTGAAGGGGGTTGGGGAAAGCAGTTCCTTTGTTCATTTCTTTATTCAGCAGTGTTGAGCACTGACTTTGCATCAGGGTCTTGCTAGGTGCTTGGAAACAGTAAACAAGAGATGACCCTTCTGTGCAGGGGCAGGAAGCCTAGACCAAAAGCTGGGTAATGTGATTCGAGCTACGGTATCCATGTACAGACTCTGAGGACAAACTGTACCCCCGGCTTTGCTTGTGCTTCCCTTTCCTTCTGGCTGGTACACACCAGGTCACCGCAACCCAGAGGCGCCCGCAGCCCACAGCACAGTATTTACCTCGATCTCCTCTCCCCTCTCTGCAGGGCCTGCAACATGAGCATCCCTGACTACGTGCAGTGTGCTGAGGAATACGAGACTCTCCCCGTGGTCTTCCAACCCCTGGGGATCATTTCAGACGACAATTTCTTTTGCATCTATAAACGAATCTCCTTGGTGAGCCAGATCAGCCCGTGCGGCTCCCAGTGGGCACTCTGTATCCACTACAGGCACCACTATGCGTTCGAGAATGCGTGGAGTGACTTCCAGACCCACCGCACGGTCGTGGGCCTTGTCACCATTACCGACTGCCTCTCGGCCAAGGCCTTCGAGAAGCTCCATGTGCAGAGGAGCTGTATGGCACCTCGCTTAATGACTCTCAGCTCTTTGTCTTTGTGCTGCATGGGGAGGTAGCCGAGCAGCCGCGCACCGACGTGGACTTCAAACTACGAGGACTGCAGGATGGTGGAGAAGAGGATCAAGGACTTCACTGAGTCACTCTTCATCTTGCTCAAGTCCAAGTGGCTGGATGGGACCCCAACAAGTCTGGGGAAAGGATCCCCCTCCTCTGCATCTTGTTTGAGAAGGAGGACTTCATGGGACTGGACACAGACAGCAGGTAAGTCTACCTGGAGGCCCGGCCACCCTGGCTGTGTGCCGGGTTCCTTCCCTACATCCAGGAAGGGATCAGCAAGGAAGAGGGCTGTCTTGTACCCAAGGGCGGAGGGAGGTGCAGCCCGACGGTTTACAGACATTTAAAAGTGAATCTGCCTTTGTTTCAGAGAGATCCTTTTAGGGTCAGTGTGGAGACTTCCTCCAGCTTTTCAGCCAGGACCCCTGGTGGGACCCCTGGAGTTGCTGTCCAATAGAGTAGCCACAGCCACTGATGCTATGAGCGCTGGGGAAGAGGCTGGTCTGAGCTGAGATGTGCTGTAGGTCAAATGCACATCAGACGCTGAGACTTGTCTAGTAAAAAGTATGTAAACTATCTTGTTACTTTCATATATTGATTACATGTCAAAATGATACTATTTTACATACAGCAGATTAAGTAAGATCTGTTCTTAAAATCAGTTTCTAGTATCTGTTTTTTGTTTGTTTGATTGGTTCTTTGTTTACCGTTTTAAATGTGGCAACTGAAGCTTTCTTTAAATGGCTCTCATTTCAATTTTGTTAGGCAGCCTGTCCTGGGACATTCTCATCCCTTTGCTTATAGATGAGATGCTGAATCCCGAGAGGCCGAACGAGTCACTGGTTGTGCTGGGTCTGGAGCCGGTGTCTCCTGCCTCCCAGGCCCAGCACCTGCTGGGTTCAGGCCCTCTCTTCCTCCCCGACAGCCATCATGCCAAGTTAGGACATCAGAAACACCTCCAGGGAATTCCGGATGAACTCCTTATGCAGGGAAAGGCGTATCACGGAGTATGAGACAAAGCAGGGAAAGATTCATCCTCACTTTGTCCCTGTGATTAAGTCAACGGCCCCACTTTTGCCTTGGAAGTGCAGACGAGCTCTCCTGGGCTTACTACCCCCCACCTTCTGCTCTGTTTCCCCGTGTATCTATCATGCTTTCCCTCAGTCAGAAGAGGTGAGATGCCTTTGCCCAGAAGTCGTCCCCCTTTGCTGGGGAGATTGAGGGAAGCTGTGCCCCCACGGCCAACGGCCTCGGGCCTTGAGTCTGGAGGGCACTCATGGCGGTACCTCAGGTGACGGTCGGAGGACCTGGCACGTGCTGCCGGGCCCGCTGTGGAGGCAGTGCTCTGTGATTCATGAACTTACCTAAGATCAAATCCTACTTTCAGGTTGTTGGTAAGTTGGAGGAGAAAATGCCAGAGAATTGATAAAAAGAAAGTCCAGACCAGCCCTGTGAGTGAGAGGCACACGGGGCCCGAGTCCCACTTGCGTGTGGTGCCTGGCGGGCTCTGGATGAATTTTCTGTTCCTCCCGGACATACCTCTATGACTTTAGTAAGGGGTGAGACATGTAGTGGCCATGATCTGTATTTGTCCTCGCAGGGCCCTGTGATCTACACGCCCGCACCCCCTTCTGCTCCTTGGGGATGAGGTGGCAGGTTTAGGTGCTTGGGCACTGCTATGGGCACAGCTGCCAGCATAGGGCTACACCGAGGCTGGCTCCGTTCACCTCAAATGTCACCTCCTGCTGAGCCCCCAGGCTTTAGTCAAGGTAGTTGCATCAGTGCAACGTAAGCAGGGACCATGTTCTCTCCCTGGACAGACTGGTGGGTGAGCAGTGGAAGCCTGGAGTCCTGCCCAAGCCCCATGGCTAGTGCCTCCTCTTTGTCATAGGAGGCACTGGTGACATTTTTGCTCAGCAACTGTTTGGTTCTGAGTCTCCAGACCCACCAGAGAATGCCAGCTTGTTTTTGCCTTTTGAACTCTGCCCTTGGGATTTGGCGGAGTAGCTGGATGTGTGCTTAGCCCATAGTGTTGACACTGTCACCATTGTTTACCCAGAACCTCGTGTACCAGGCATGGCTCCCGGCATCAAAATATAGCAGTGCATTAAACCTCCCTCCTGGTGCGTCTGTCTGTTTTGGTACCATAAGGGCTCAGCCAGCATCTGAACATCAGTGAGATAACGCGGCCAGTGAGCTCGGGTCAAGCAAGTTCTCCTCCAGTCACTTTTACTCCATTGTTGCTTTTACTATTCCACAGTCTTTAATTTTTAAAACAATGCTTTGGTGCAGGAGCAGAGACTAATTCTCTCCTGCTACTCTCGTTGGGAGTGAGTAAAACTGTCCAGCCTGTAATGCGACCACATTTTGTGGCTTAAAAGCTGCCTAGACGCATGTATGTGGAGTTTTGGTTAGGGGCGCTGACCACGTTGGGGTCCCCAAGCAGCGTCGCTCCCCTCAGGCCACTGCCTTCCCTGGAGCAGGAGGTGAGGGTGGGTCTCACCATCCCCGCGTTCCTGGCCTCACACACTCACGTAAATTCTTGTACTTGCTGTCAAAGTCATTCTTGTTCTTGTGTGTTTCTAATTTTCGCTTGTTCCTCTTTTCCTTTTTCTTTATTCCTTTTTCTCTTGTACCGTGCAGTTGCGTCTGAAAAGGTGGCTGTACATATCCTGCATTGGAAATAGCTAGATCGCCCTCCGTGCTCTCTCCATTGCTTTAAGGAGCAGAAACATTTCAGCTGCCTTGATCCATGCATTATCCTAGTCATCTTGTTATTTTCTAATTTTTTGGAATATTGCTTTGTTAGCACATCACCCACTGGTGTTTGATACCTGTGAAAATATTTGCTTTGAGGAACCTGTTTGGTCCTCCTTATATTTGGTGACAAATGCACCCTTATTCAATTAGTTTGATTGTTTTGAAGAAGTGAGATGCGAATTGATTTAGGCGGCTGTTGAGGGATTCTTTTCATGGAGTATTTAATCTTGTCAAGTCAAAGTCTGCAGCATCTTGCTCGATTCCTGCTTTTACACAAACGTGCTCAGCACGCGGTTCCTGGCTGTCTCTGTGTGACGTGCGTGACGGCGCTTCCTGACCGGCAGTCACTGGTGAGGAAGCGGCAGGCTCGGGGGTGAGCAGCTGCAGGGGACATTGTTGGAGGAATCAGTCACCGTTTGGTTATTTTTTTTTTTTTGCATTCAACTTCCCCGTGCCATTTACTTTATTTTTCCTTCATAAAGGGGCAGAAGTGGGTCTAAAATCCATGCCACTCTTTTGTTCCCTTTACGAGGCTGGTTTTTCTGAGTACCAGGACAACATGGCCTTCTTCTAAGTAGCTGGCTCACATGGATCTGGTGGACACAGGGACTATTAATGGGACCGTAGCTTCCTCTCTGCTCCAGCCAGTGGGCATTCAGAGCCGGGTCTGTGGTTTGCCTCAGCAGCCGTGCAGGCCTCCCTGCACCTGCCTTTACTTTTAACCCATGTTGGCATTAAAGAGCTGACTCCATGTTTGTTGCAGCTGACGTCCCCCACTGACGGCCGTGTCGTTAGTTTGCGGTAGTGAGTCTCCAACCCCAAGTCAGCCATGAAGGAAGATGTTTTGGCCAATCTAAGACCTTGGATTCTCACCCCTACCCTTGTTCATCTCACCCAGGGGAAGGGTTTGGCCACCACCATCATGCTGATCATGAGGCCTTGTTTCTCCTTTCATGCTCTAGTCCAAATGTGGACACTTCATCCTTCACTGACTTGGTCTCGCTTGATACAGGCCAGACATTCTGAAAGAGACCATCACATTCTCGGGGGGAACAGAACAGAAGTAAGTCTCGCAAGTAGAAGGAGTCTAGGCTGTCCGGGTTGGCAAATGCAGGCTGGGATCTGTGATTGGTGGGCTGTGCCCTGGACACAGGTCTTTCCCGTGGCTCACGAGCGCCCAGGGGTCGGAGTGAAGACAGCCTTGCTTGGGCTTCTCCATCCTCATCTGCTCAGTGGCAAGTGTGTCTGCTAATAGGAGCTCCAACAGACCTCGGGACCTTCAAAGCTCAGATCACGGGAGAACTTTGAGTCCCTTCTCCAGGGCCTCTTTGTGAGAATCCAGTGCCTTCTGAGGTGACCGGTGGCAGGAGATGCCTCCCCCTCCAGGGAGCACCCTTCGGAGGACTGTGACTCAGTGCACCTTGCTGTGAGCTTGTGGGGATCCGGCCGTCGTCCCTGCAGAACCAGTCTTGAGATGGGCTTAGCGACGGAAATGACAGGACTAATAATCCAGGCCAGGGCTGGAGGGAGGGAACAGGGGAAATTGAATGTGACCTCAAACACCTAGGTGAGTGCTGGGTCTGTTACTAAAATGGGGAGCATGGGAGGTACCTTCCATAAATTGAATTCCAGAGTAAATCTTGGACATGAGGCATTTTTAAGATGCGATTTTTCGTCCAAGTTTGGACTTCATAGAGGCACTCGGGTCAATGAGCCTGGGGCTGAGTTGAAGGAGCCGGACTAGAGATACACGTTGGGAGTCGTCATTCTTAGCTGGTGTTCACAGCCGCGCATGTGAATTAGATCATCTTGAGAGCTGCAGACTGAGGCTGAGGGGGGGCAGGGCTGTGCCTGGGTTGGAGGAAAGCCCAGACCATGCAGCTTTCGTGTGTCAGTCAGCGGCGTTTGGGATTTTCAGGGCAATGTCATTTATCCTTAAGGGGCCGGGGGGTGGGCAGGGCCAGCCAGGAAGAAATCTGAATGGAGGGTCGTGGCCACGTGTGTGTCTTGGGAAGTTGCAGAGTCTGCAGGGTCCGGGAGGGTAGACTCCTCAGAAGCTGGAGTTGGATTGGGGCGTGGGTTGAAGGTAGTCACACTAACATATCAGGGAGGGAAGAAGGCCTAGGGAGTCCCCGCTCTTCCTGACTCGCTTTCCAATGAACAGAAGGCAGACAGAGGATCTTAGGTGAGAAGGGATGGGCGCTGGGAGAGGAGCCAACCTGGAGAATGGTGCTTGAAAAATTCTGGAATAGTCTCCCTGCAAAATAGAGGTTAAAAAAATCCAGACTCTTAAGAACATTGATAGTGACTGGGGAGGAGGCAGTTGTTTTTCTGGCCTCCTAAGGGTAAGGCATGTATCCAGGGATACACAGAATATTCGGGCAGTCTATTCCGGGCATTTGGTACCGGGTAAACAGCACAAGTTTAAAGGGGGACAAGGGCAGCGGAGGGAAACTAGCCAGGCCCCGTGTCACGTACCAGTCGGCCGCCCTACTTGCGTGTTGCATTCACATCCATGCCTCCCAGGTGGGCGGTGGCAGCCCCCTTTTGCGGATTGGCAAGCCTTCTCAGAGGGGTTAAGTTATTGGTCCATTTAGAGGGTAGTAAATGCTGTAACAGGATTCAAGCAGGGTCTTGTCAGACTTCAAGGGCGTGTTTTCTCTACTAATTCCGGTACCTCACTGTTGTACGTGAAATTGTGAAGTGGGTCAGTTTTGGGGCCTTTCAGAAAAAGTACGATTTAAATGCCTCAGGACTGATTCACAAAGCTCTGTGTTCTTTGATTGTTCTGAAGCACCGCAGTGTTTTACGCCCCACAGAGGTAAGGTCTTACTCCTTTGACGATGAAGTGGTTGCAAATGATGTACAGGTGCAAAACCAGACTTAGCAGCTTCTGAAGGGAAACTTTCCAATTCTCCCTTGATAGACTTTCTTCTACGGGATGTAGCTGTGCTGCAGCATAGGCCTGAGCTGTCCGTATGGATTGTGGGTTTGATATCCAAATTTAGCATAAAACAGTCAGATGAAGAAAATCAACGTTCACAATTTATTTTTGGGTTTCATTAGACAAGATATACTATCAGGTAATGGCCCATATAGCTAATGAAATTGAGTACAGAACATTGAATTTCTTACTTCTTATTTAGAGTTTTCTTACTGCATATGTTTGCCTGCTTTGGAACATCAGCTCCTCCACAAGGGCGCTTGTCAGTTTGTTGGTGTGATTGCATTTACACAGTGAATGTAATCTGGGCTTCCTCAGCCCAAACTCTCCAGTGCAGAATCACGGGCGGTAGCCATCTCTTAGTCACGCAAAAACTTCTAAAATTATATGATGCCAGAAAAGAAAGAAGAGAGAGAGAGAGAGATTGCCTTTATCAAAATTCCTTTCAATTCTGACTGCAAACTGTTGTTGAGCAGCTCTGGTTTCCTTTGGATATGAATATATACATTTCTTTGCATGTAACCTGGGTTTTGGACTAGAACACCAAGTCCTTGCTTTCCGCAAGCCACAAAAATAGTAGCCAAATTGCACACATGTGAAATATTTTATTCTTTTTCTGAGAAAGAATCCTTGAATTTGGGACTTCAGGTGTTATTTTTGCTTTTTGCTTCTCCCACCCCTCTTGTAATATCTCACTCCTTCCCAAGTGGCCCCCAATAGGTCGTGGTCCCAAAGGAGCAAGCAAACACCCAGTTGGTCCCCATGCAGTGCTGCTATAGAGGGAGCCCTGCCAAGACCTAAAGGATATTATCAGAGAGGGCTTCCTGGAAGAAATGGGCTCTACATTCATTTGTGAAGACAGAGTAAGGGTCAGCCAGTAGAAAGCATGAAGACTGTGGCTCATGTGGCAGAGCAGCCCGGGTAGAGGCCTGGAGGCTTGTGCGGTGGGGACTCGGGGAGAGTGCCATGTGTGGTCCAGGGTTGTGGGTGCCCCCGCTGGGGAGGACACTGGTGAGGGCCTGGGGTGGAGGGCTTTCGAAGAGCTTGGGTTTTACTAGAACTGACAGAGGAGGCAGTGAAGGGTGTCAGCAGGAAGTGACCCTCAGGAAAGGTACTTCTGGATTTGCTTCTGATATTCTACAGTAAGAAAGGTCGGGGCGGACGAGAGCAGGTCTTGCTGTCCCTTTGAGACCCACCCCATCATTCATTTATTCATAACATGCACACTTCTGAGTGTCTAGGGGAGAGAGGTTGGACCCACATTAGTAAGCAAAATATTCCTTGGGAGCTTAGCAGTGTCAGAAGTTGACTTAGCCTAGAATGTTCTAGGAACAGAGGAACAAATTGCGGAGGTTGGAGGGAGGGAAGGCTTCCTTGAGAAACAGTCAAAATGAGCCTGGAGGCAAGTGGGAAGTAGGAGCAGATCAGGGGGCCCCTGAGGTCACTGGGGACCTGGGTACTGAGGTGAGGATGGGCGAGCAGGTTCAGGGGTGGGGCTAGAACTCTACCAGGGAGCCTCTGAAGGGTTTGAAGTGGAGTGATGTAATCAAATTTATGCTTTGGGAAGGCTGCCTTGGCTCCACGTGTGTGTGTGTGTGTGTGTGTGTGTGTGTGTGTGTGTGTGTAGCGGGGAAGGGGGGGGTTGCCACCAACTGGGGAGTGACATTAGAAGACCATTCACAGGCTGGGAGGCCACAAGTGGGAGAGGGTCGTTGGGGCTGCTTGGGGACGGCAGGGGCCGTGTGGATGCCGGATTTCCTTATGGGGAGGGCTTGTTAGCTGGGCCACCCTTGCGGCGCCTTTTGGCTTGAAGAAAACAGATGGAGGCCGCCAGGTGGACTTTCCTCTTCTCTTCTTCCCTGCCTTGTGTGATGATCTTAGCTCAGCCAAATTTGGAAGAGAAGAGCTAAGTTCCAGGGTAGCCCAGGACTTTGTTGAGCTCGTCCGAGTGAGATCTGATAGGATTTATGTTTGTGTTCAGATCTGCATGTTCACTTAGCTAGAAACGTCCTATCTTTTGAATTTCCATAGGGGTTTTTACTCTTGATAAAGATTGCTTTCTTGGTGAGAGGAAATTTAATACAGCTGTTGTCTTTCTCAAAAAAATCATATCTTTTAAGAAATTTAATATTCAAAAATAGGAATATTTAAAAATGATAAAGTAAGGCTTTGGTGTAGTTTCTTTGGTTTCCTAGTTAATGTGGACTTAGAGCCTTTGCATTACTTAATAGCACATCCTTGTCAGTATTTAAAGGGCTGTTAGCGCCCCAGGCCCCACCTCTCAAAACATCATTAAAGTTTGCTCTGAAATAGTGAGGTCATAAAAGTTTTGTTTGCAGAAACCAAACACTTGGTTTATAATATGAAGCATAGCTCCATTTTTAAAATAATAATAGGTTCAAAATTAAGAAAGTGGAAGATAATTGAGTTTTTTAAAAGCTGAAACATAATCTTTCTTGTGCTAATGTTGAACTGGAAATTTCGAAAATAAAAATCCTACTGTAATAACATCTACGTGGAATACATATATGCTTTCCCGTTTGAAAAATAAGTGCGCAGTGGTTTTCGAAGTCAGGAGCATTCCAGCTCAGATACTGGCATTGATGGTTGCTGGTTTTCAATGGCAGAGCCTAAATTTGCCTTGTTAGCTTTTTTTTTTTTTTTTTTGTAGTGAGAGGGTTGAGTAGTGCTTTGCCAGCATGATTTTGGGGCAATTTGGGGGCAGATGTTGTGAACCAGCAGTGAGATATTTCCATGCATTTTATTTTCTGGACATCACCAAGGCACATGTGGGGTTTGTGCCTGCAGGCTGGGATGCTGTAGGACTCCCTGGTCCATCACAGTTTTGTCCTGGAGCTGCTCCGGTCAGTGAATGATTTCCTGTGGCTTCGAGGTAAGGTGGTCTGATGCACATGATCAGATGTGTAGTTAAAGTGCTATTACATGAAATAAGAGAAACCTAGAAACATGAGGGAGGAGAATTGGCTGAGCTGATATCGGTGGGGAGTCTTCTTAGGTGACTCCCTCCCCGTGATTCCTGCCAATATCCTCCCCAGCCCTGCATGGTAGTCCTGCCGAAGCAAGCATGCACTTTGCTCAGAAACGGACTGAATTTCCTTGTGCCTCTGTTTGTTGGCTTTTTTTTTTAAAGCACATCTTGCCCTTTGCTTAAATGCCACCCCTGCTAGTCACATCTTACACTCATTCTTCTGGATGTCGTCCATATATAGCTGCTGAATGGACGAACTGAATGTAGTATCTTCATGTAGTGGAACATTATTCATACGTAAGGGTGAATAAAAAGGAAAAAAAAATAAAGGGGAAGATGAAAAAGGCCACCTGTCCTGGGAAGTCCACCCTGACTGCTCAACCCACCCTTTTCCCTTTGAATCCCCACCCCTTATGCTCCACTCTAGTCTTTTTGATAGTACTTACCACCTTCTAATAAACTTTAACGATTTCAAAAAAAAAAAAGAGAGAGATGCTGATACCTCTTCAACATGGAAAAGCCTTGATAATAGCACGTTAAGTGAAAGGAACCAGACATAAACGGCCACATATTGTTGACTTCAGTGATCTGAAATGCGCAGAATAAGCAAATGCAGAGGCAGAGAGCAGGTGATGGTTGCAAGGGGCTGGGTGGAGGGGGATTAGGGAATGACTGATAGTGACAGGGGGTTTCTTCTGGGATAATGGAGTGTTCTGGAAATAGATGGTGGTGAGGGCTGCACAACCATGAGTGTGCAGAAGACTGCTGAGCACTGTCTCTGGGAGTGCCTGTGGTTGGGGTGGCTTTATTTTGTTCTCACCCTGCAATGTGAACTGTCATCTTGTGCTGAGGCAGTTCTACTCCTGTGAGTGGTGAGGCTCAGACACTTTGCAGAGTCATGTTTCTTTTCTCCCCCTTGCTGAGTGTAGGCAAAAAAGGTTTAAGCCTGAGAAAGTGCTCCATCTGCAGAAATATCTTTCAGTTTTGCATGGTGTAAAAATCTTGAGAGCTTTTTAATCGTTGATGACAGTCTGTGAGGGGAAACAGCCCTTGAAGCCTGGGTGTGACCTGGAAGAGCCGCGCTTCCCTCCCTGACCTGGGTGGGGATTTCACCGCCGTTCAGGCAGTGAAGGGCCCAGACCCGAGAGCGGAGTTGACAATCGTGAATATTTACTTGTATTCGCTGCTTCATCTTGGATATTAATTTCAAGCTGAGTCAGTTTGTGGCGGCAGCCTCATCCTACATCAGGAATTTATAGTATCTGCTCTTTGAAGTGGAGACCAGACAGACTTTTATTATTTAACAGTCTCCCTTAAATTGATATCTCAGATTCCTTTGTAAAAAGTAAAACAGCAGAAATACACACGTCCTTTAATGCCAGTCTGACCTGGATCGGGTTTAGTGTCTGTGCCTTAGTGGCCTTAACTGCGGGTGGGGAAGATGATAACAGTGCTTCCCTCAGAGGGCCTGGTGAGGGGGGAGTGAGAAGCACAAATTGAGGACTTACACGAGATGCTCATGAATGTCCGAAGTTAGTGCTCTCAGCCTGGTGAGGCCTCAGGAGCAGAGATGTCAGAACAGAGCATTCCTACCCGGAACTCGATCCGTGTTGGCAGCTGTTATGATCACTATCACCACTGTGGGTTATCAGGTAGTTTTAAGACTTGGTAATATGAATTCTTGAATAATGTTAAAAGACTAGACATCTCAGATCCAGTTTACATAGTTTTCAAGATTTCCTCTGAGAAATGGATGTTTTATTCCCCATCAGAAGTCTGAGTTGAGTCTCTAAAAAAATTCTGTATTCCTCCATCTTTTTGCTTTAATTCTCCATTTCTTAAAAAAAAAAGTTTTTAAATGGAGTTACTGGGGACTGAACTTAGGGCCTCATACATGCTAAGCACATACTCTCCCAAATGAGGTATAATCTCCCCCATAATTCTTTCTAAACTTTACTTTCTTAGTATTCAGAAGTTAGAGGCCTCTAATTCTTTTTCTGGAGACTTTCCATGAACCTGTAAATCTATTATTAATGGACAAATCTTGGTTTATTAAAAAAATCAATAAAATATTCTGCAATCCATCCAAAAGAAAATGCTCATTGATTTAAATGTTTCTCCTTTATGGTGATTTCTACTTTCTGGTCTAGCTTAATTTATTAACAACCATCCTTATCATCATAATGACCAACCTCGCTCTGAGTGGACACCTGCCTAAGGCTAAAATGCTTTCCTCATGTTTTACTTCATAGCAGGTGTTTGAGGGTAGGTATCAGTGTCTCATTTTTTGCAGCTGAGGGATTGAGAGATGGAGCAGCTTGTCCCAAATTACACACAGCTGGCAGTGGCTAGTTCAGTGCTGGAACCCTGGCTGCACAGGATGCATTTTTAATTGCTCCTGTAATCAGACTCCCGTTGAGTGTTTTCCCGAACTCCTGTGACTCCATAAATGGCCAATTTTAGTGATCTCAGCCTGATGAGGACTTCAAAGGAGAGACACCAGTGAGAATGTGAGACAGAGTGGCATAAATTAAAATTGTACATTTTTACAAAAGTTTTATTCTCAGGTAATGACTTAAAAGTTAGTTTTTTTTTAATTTTAGTGCTCTGTGAGCACTAAAAACAAAACATTAAAAATAATTATAGTGCAAAAGAGAAGTGGGCTTTGAAAGTCCAATCATTGCTAGTGATGTTACTTGCTTTTCTCTAGTGGCCCTTATTGACAGAAATACTTAGAAAGACTGAATTGGTTTTATGTAGTCTTAGTATGGAAGAAAAGATTGTCAGTGAATATTGTAAGTAAAATCATTACTCTTTCTTTCCTGATGATGAATAGGTAAGTTGTTTTTATGGCTTAAGTACATTTCCTCATTTGTGAAATTTGAGTAATATCGTTTTCCTTGTCTAACTGTGAGAGTTAGACGCCTTGTACACAAAGCACCCAAGGGGTGCTTAATAAAAATGTGCTGTCACAATGACAGGTATTTTAGAAGGATCAACTCTGAATACTAAAGGGGGTGGCTTATTTCTGATGCATATTCAATATGTATATATATGATATATATGAATATGGCTTAAAGTAACAAGGATTCATTTATTTTTTTTAGTGCACTATGAAGTTTTAATGAAATCTTTATCATTCTATTGAGACAGGGACTAGTTAAATTGCCTTAAGCAGACGACCTTGAAGATTATTTACACAGAATGTGTATTGTTACAACTCAGAATTCATGTTGCCGTGTAACATCCACTCAGATATTTAAATTCGTGGATTCTGACCAGATCCATTAAGTTTAGAAAAATCCACATTTATCATTTTCAGGGAATAATATTCTCTCTTTTGTGATTAAAGAAAATTTTGATTTTTTTTCCTGCACTTTTAACAGGTTTAAAATATCAAAACATTGATTTGACATGTAACTTTTTTAATAGAATAAATCTCATGCTGTTTTAATATGTAAATAAATGTTTTTGTATTTCAACAAACTTTTACGATTTCCTGGCTCTTTGAGAAGTATTTTGCAAGATACTTAGATTGCCTACTGTTGGAAAAATGCAGACGTTATTTTATGATTATAGGCCTAGTAAAGATCTGTTGGTTTTTGCTACAGTGCAAGACATGAGGCCTAGGAGAGCTTTGCTGCCGATTGCCAGGAGGACAGATCCCAGGTCTCAGTCTCCCCTTCTGTAAACTGAAGAGGCTGGACTGGTTTCTTTCCTCCTCTAAGATGAGTTTCCATAAGCCTATGTCTTTTGTTTATATTCAGGAGTATTAGCAATATCAGATTAAATACTGAATACCCTTCCCTTACCCCAAAACAAAGTGCAGTATGTGCTACAGAAGCTTTTAGTTATCTGATTCTCGTTTCTGATCCTACAGGCAATTTTGTGTTGCATGTTTCCCGGTAACCTGGAAGGTCTTTTTAGCCATAGGTGGCTCTGTTGCACCTTCTTACCTTCTTAATTTTCCTGTTTGTTAAAGAAAGCTTAAACAACGTTATTTTATTTTGATTTCTTTGCTTAATGCTTCAGAATAGCACAGTCTCCATTATGTCTGTCTTCCTGGAAAAATTATTCTCCTTATATCTTAGTTTTATTCTGTCATCTCGCTGTGAACATCTCAGACTTGCTGTGCAAACAATGGCAAATTCGGACTTTTCTTCCAGTGCTAGAAACCAGTGAGCCGGGAATTTATAAAACATCTTGAAGTGGCCTCTGGAGCACCTTAAAGCTGAAAAGTGTACTGGGTTCCCTGAGTATTGACCCCGCCGCTGTGTGTTAATTGGTGGTAGGAGATTTGGTACATATATGAAGGGGTGTAGTTTTTTGACTTGGCTTTGCGTGCACGAGCTGCCACTGAGCCACGTGAGCCTAAGTCAGTTCGTTCTGAGATTTCCCTCGTCTGTGAGATGGGGATGCTCATATCTGCTTTGTAGAATTGTGAGAATTAGTAATTATGTAAACTGTTTACCACAGTGGGTATGTCAAGAGGGCTCGTAATCTTTAGCTACTGTTTTGTGAGAAGCCATCATTTGATAGTCTTTGGCAATTACTAAGAAACAGGAAAATAAGGAAAGCTGGTTTTATGATGAAAGATATTTGAGGAGGTTCCATAGTTCCTATACCCATAATTTAGCATCAGCAAAGTCAGAAGTGTTACACAGTCGCCCTGAACCAACGTTAAGCCACAGAATTTTTTGTTACTTCAAATATGTTGGGGCTTAAGGGGATCCAGTACTTATACACATGTTGTCTCCAGCAGCCAACTGAGAGATGACAGAAAAGAGTAAGCAGGCGATATATGTCTTCTTTTTTACTGATGAAGCCACGTACTCCATGAACTTCAGGGCTGTGGGAAAATGCGTGTCATTATACTGTGTCCCAGAAGTAGAGACTCACCCTGTCCCAGGTAACTCTGGGCCACAGCGAGCCTTCCCTTGAGAGGACCTGCCCCATCATGCACAGGGCTGTCCTGCCATGGAGCTGAGCATCCCGTGTGCTTCCCAAGTGTGGCCAGCACTGGAAGGAAAGGAACGGTTTCACATACCCTGCTTGTCTCTCCGGAATCACACCTCACCCTGTTAGTGTGACGAGGGCTAGCTTTGAGCCATGGGTCTGTGGTGTGGAGAAGCACTCTCCGTGGCCAAGATGAGTGGGGAGGAGGCGTCCCCTCCCTCAGTTTAAACAGGTGGTGGTATGGAACAGAAGGGTGCTCCCCAAGAGTTTATAAAAGGAGAAATAAGGATTTTCTTTGGGACTTAGTCTAGCCAGGAAACACAGAAGATGATTAGAAAGGAGACTTGTAAATCACTTTAATATTAAGTTGACATTTGTTGAGCACCAATAATGTGCTACATTCTTTTCTGAGAGTTTTACAGAAATGAATCCTTCAATCTTCTCAACAATGGAGTAAGGAATGTTTGATTTTTATCCCAGGTTTACAGTGTGGAAACTGAGGCACACAGAGGGTAAGTTGGCCAAGATCACAGAGCTAGTAAGTGGCAGAGCTGGTATTTAAACTCTGGCTGTCTGGTTTTGAGGCTCCCAGGGATGGGCTTTGGGTGTTTAGAGGTATCTGCATCCCTGGATCTCTGTACATCTGTGCATCAGTAAGCCCAGAAAGGACAGAGAAAGGAGATTCACACAGTTGCTCACAGTTGTGTCTCGGCCACTGTCCATGAAGAGTGCACCATGATTAGCGTTGTTTTCCAGGAAGTAGATCTGTTGGTATAACAGAAATTTAGTCCATTGAGTTAATCTAGAAATCCTTACTGCTCTGCTTCTGTCCATGTTTGCCATGTTACTGCCTGCCCGTGGTTAGGCCGTGGAGGAAAAACTGTACTCATGGTTGAACTCTGATATTTCAGTCTGGTTCATAGTTTCACATATTCTGTTACATTAATAAGTTAAGTTTCTGGTTTTCTTGCATCAGTTTCTCGTGTGTTTGGTTAATGTGAAACCAGTCCATGGGAGCCCAGGGGTGCTGACGGTATAATTTCTGAGCATGTTGTGGCACTTCTACACGTGCAGTCCTGACTGGAGGATGTCCGCCTTCCTCACTGATTTCTCCCAAGAGCAGGGTCCTATCCCATCCCTGGATGTGACGCTGGGAGCTCTGTGAGTAGGCCAGTCAGCGGCCAATTCCACCAATCAGAAAATGATGAAGTACCCAGAAGTGGGTTTAATAGAAGAAAAGGGCTTCCAGGTAGTCCAATGGGCTGTTCGAGTCCATTTGGTGAAAAGCTGTTCACTGTCTGTGGTTGAGCTGATTCTTTGCTGTTGAAAAGTCTGGATTAGATGAAGGGATTTTAAAAGCAGGAAGGAGTGATTTCAGGTGGTACGTCCACACCGGTGAGAAGTGATGGATGACCGCCTGTGTGAGGCATAGACAGAGTCTTACAAACTTCATAAAACAGCTTTAAAAGCTCTGCCATCTGAGTGCACTTCATAAGGGGTCCAGATCATCACTGGTCATGCTGTGAGGGCAAATAACTGATGATGGCATAAAGGACACGGAGGCATCAAAAAGGTCTCAGTCATGTTCCCTTTTTAAAGAATGTGGCACAGTGTAATATATTTGAGCTGGTTTTTCACTGAACAATTTTTCGTGTTTTCTAGGTCTCCCAGCTCCTGAAGTTTCCACGCAGCTGCATGTCCCCTCGCTGCAGCTCTGTCAGCACTTGTCCTGGGCTGACGTGTTGTCACGGGGAGCAGGACGGTCAGCGTCCCCGGCTCCTCCGAGCTCCGTCTCCTCATCCCCAGTGCTGGGCTTCTCATCCATGTCTACTTAGAAGGGTTGCTGAGAACCACACGTGATGGTTGTCAGGGGTGATTTGTGGTTGTCCCTGTGTTTGACATATAGTCAGTATTTGATAGAAACACATGTTTTTTATTATAGTTCTGGCTTCTACATTGCAGTGGTTTTTAGTCTGCATTTTTTTATAACTTTTTTCTTATTTTTAAATAAGCACTTTTTTGGGGGGGGGGATTACTGGGGATTGAAGCCAGCACATTGTGCATGCTAAGCAGGTGCTCTACAACTGAGTAATACCCACCCTCCTTGTCTGCACTTAAAAATAAATATTGCAATACACAAAATAGCTCTTAAACACCATCATGGGACCTATTTTCTGTATAGACAATTGAATACATATGCTATTTCAATAAGAATAAATGTTGGGACTTAACTTTCTCAATCTGTTTACTTGTTTAAAAACGATCATAGCTAGTGATAAACACGAGTCTTGGATACAGCACTTCTTAGGATCTGTTTTGACATCATGGGAAATTACATTCTACAGAGAAGGCAAATTGGGTCTCATTGATATTTGGATGATTTAGCAGATGATCAAGTCTTTCAAACTTGACAGTTTTGTATTTTAAACTAACTGCAAAGTTATCTTCTAGAAGTTGGAATTCCTAAGTTTGTGAAGTGCTCAGTAATTCAGTGTGTATGTGTTTGTGTCTGTGTGAACGTGTTTGTGTGTGATTTCAGGAAGGTAGAAATAAGTTCCATGTAGCCCTCTGATACCTTCCTCCTCCAGTTCAAGATGTAGGCATATATTTACACAAGTAAATTAATATTCTTTAGTCATTTGATATATTGGTGGGAATATGAGGTTCTCACACTTGTTTCAGAAGGGTTGGGGAGCATCAGGTTTGAAAACAGGAGGGGAAAGAGGCAGGGTGGCCCTTCACACTTTGTGCAGGATTTGAGGAACAGTAGCTTTCTTTTTTCTTTTATTCTAAAACAAACTGGCGCTGAATTGTAACATACTATGACTCAGAATTGCTTTTCTGATAAGATACAACTGCCTCAGAGTTTTCAAGGCAACATGAATGATGAAATCCGTTTTAGGAGTTATCTTTAAAGTAGTGTTAATTTTCAAGTAAAAGGCTATAGCCTGTTCTTTCTTCGAAGGGTAAAAGACGTTCTCATTGATCCAAGTGCATGATCAATGTGCTTAGTTTCTTTGGGGTTTTTTTCTTTTTTTTTAAGTGCTTGTTTCATTGTGGTTTGAATGAATGTTTAAAATTTCTGAATTTTGTTCTTTAGAACATGCTGATTTATCAGAACTGTTAAAAACCTGATTGATCTTTCGTCTTTGTTTGGAGGGGCACCCTTTTGATTTCTGTTGTCTGTTAAAGAGGGAAATTCTTCCTCTAGCCTGCAGATCATTAAGTGAATGGTTTGCAGTGTGCCTTTAAAATTCTTTGAATGCTTTGAGCATGCTTGTCTAGTGAATTTTGAATTGACTCATAGTAATGACTTTGCTTTGATTCTGTGGCTTTTGCTCCTCTCCGCAAGAATTTGAATTCTCTGTTGCATTTTGTATACGTGTTTTTAACAGGGGAAGAAATTTTGCATTTTTTACAGAGCTGGGTTTTCCTATCCCCTCTGAATGCCATCTATACTTGATACAATAAAAATCTGTTATTGCAGTGCTTAATTATTTCATAAACTAATTTTTGGCTTAATCAGATGCAATGAGAAAGAGTGATAATAAAAAATATGAAAACCTTCCTTCCTTTGAAGAATAGAAATGAGGTGGTCAGGCTCACGCATGCTTTGTGCTTGACACACTTACTTTCATGTCATTGTGTATCATGATTCGGAGATGGAGTTGCTTCAGGTTTTATAGATTTTTGTTTGAACATTTTTGTTGAATTCTTTCTCCAGGCTGATGTTTCCTGTTGGGTTTGTGGAAAGCGTAGAAGGGAAACAAATTCTTTGTTTTATTTTCAGGAGGCCTGAGTTGCTGATGAGAAAAGAGTTGAGGGCGGGCTGAGGAACAGAGTGACACTCCCTCTCCTCCCGGCTGAAACTGATGAACAATGAAATCAATTAAGTGTATCAGTATTTGACCAAGAGAATTCAGCGAGCCCAAACTGGCAAGTTATGCCCAATGGAAAGTACTGAATTCACCTGCAGAATTAGGTGCTTTGCCAATTAGAAGCAGCTTAGAGCAATCAGAAAAATTAGTTCATATGATGAGATATAAAAGAATGTAATATCTTCTATTTCTGAAACTTTTCTTTGTTAAGTTGTGTAGAGCTAAAATTAAGTTTCAAGCACCAGGAGTTAAGAGTCTGGGTGGTTCTGTGGGATCGTTAGTCAGGGATGTGTCTAGATCCTGCTAGAGTGTCTGAAGGTGGCAGGAAAAGACCCAGGGCTAGGATTTGTTATCCTAGGGTGTCCTCCATAATGGTTCCCTAATGGTTACATGTGGGAGCCCAAGATTAGGTTAAATTGTAACAGACCCCAGCCGCCTGTCAATGTTCAGAAGAAAAATGTGTGCTTAGTAACTGCTTTGCAAGCAGGAGCCTGTGCATCCTCACTCCTGCCTCCTTGCCTTAAAAAGCAGAGACAATGCTTTGCTTGCATAGTTGATGCTTTAGATAGCACTCTGCTCATTTCAAAGCAAGGACCCAGGCCCTCAGCTATAAAAGCTGGGCTTGTGTGCTTTTAGATAGTCTATTATCCCCAAAACAAGGACCTGGCTGGTCTCGTGGTCTGCTTTGTAATTCACATATCTAAAGAATGTATCTTATTCCCCTCACCCCATGACTTCCCTAAAGATACACTAAGCCTTTGTACTCATTGTGGATTCTACAATCTCTGTCTCCTCCTGTCTTTCCTCAAGTTCCTACTTACTATCACACAACTGTTAATGACTTTTTCCTTTCGTTATACACAGTAAATATAGGAGCATTTGAGAGGCTCGTGGAGTTGGCTCCCTACTCCTTCTCTTTTTCTGGACTTTTCCCACAGAGTCTTGAATAATCATTCCATGTCGGTACGACTTCTGCCAGCCATAACCCACAGTTCCAGGTGAGAATGATGCAGGCTTTATCTCTCCTACCCAAGGGAGAGAGAGAAGAGAATTGAGATCTGCTCCCTTGTGGTCCCTTCTTCCCCAGGGCCACTCCAGTTCACCTGCAGCCTTCTGGCCTCTGCTGTCAGGGCCTCTGTCCCAGGACTGACTGCAGCCATTTTTTCCCTTGCCAACATTTCCTGTGCCTTTCAGAAGTTGGTCTCTTCTCTGCAATT
The DNA here is from genome assembly GCF_036321535.1 of Camelus dromedarius. NCBI lineage: Eukaryota > Metazoa > Chordata > Mammalia > Artiodactyla > Camelidae > Camelus > Camelus dromedarius. Next base: position 465,375 of record NW_026989773.1, read on the forward strand.
CAACCCTGGCAGATGTGATGGTGGTCAGCGTGCTGGTGTGCAGTCACCTGAGGACTCCCAGGAGCCATGCTGATTCTCCTGAGTCTCTCATTCGGGGTTACAGAACTGTCGAGCACCGGAGGAAGCCCATTCACGTGAGGGCAGCGCAGCATTGCATCACTTTCATTTTATTTTTGAAATTTCAGTGGAGAAATTATTTGTAGCAAACTGTTCCAGTTTTTGGCTGACTGCTTTCCTCACCACCATTTCCTTGTTGGATGTGGTGGTTGTTTTAAGAACCAGGTTTCTTTTCTGGTTATTTCTAGCAGGTGGGCTTGCCGAATCCTTGATCTGCATTTGAAGCAGAATGCTTCATCTTGATGTCAAACTGATTTTCTTCATTCTGAATATTTCGTATACACTCAGCAACTGTTTCAAGTGAACTGCTCTTGTCCAGTTTCAGTTAACTCACATTTGCTGATCTCCTGCTTTCATGCTGAGGGCAGTTTCTTCTTCCTGTAATAAAAGTTAGCAATTTGCATCTACTATGGGAAGGTACTGGCCCGAGGTGCTTTTGTTCTTAACAGTTTTAATACAATTCACCCATTAATATTTACACCGGTTTTTACTCTATGCCAAGAATTGTGCATCCCAGTCAATCTTAGAATATTTTCATCCTCCTAACAGGAAACCCCATATGCATAAGCACTCATTCCCATCTTCCCCATCCTCCCCCAGCCCCAGGGAGCCACTCTTCTCTCTCTGTGGATTTGCCTGTGCTGGACATTTCATGTAAATCGAGTCAATTCATGTAAATGGAACCGTCTATTGTGACTGACTTCTTTCACACTGAGTAACGTTTTCAATGTTTGTCCATGTTGTTGCCTGGGTCAGTACTCCATGCTTTGCTATTGCTGAATAATATTCCACTGTATGGCTGGGCCCCTCTGTTTACCCATTCATCAGGTGATAGGCATTTTGGTTGTTTCTTCTTTTTGGCTGTGATGAATAATGGCACCGTGAACATTCCTGTAGGAGTTTTTATGTGGACATTTGTTTTCAGTTCTCTTACGTGTGTGCCCACAGAGCAGAATTGCTGGGTCATTCAGAAACCAACTGTTCAACTCTCTGAGGTCCTGCCAGGCTGTTTTCCAAAGTAGCCACGCAGCGTTACTTCTCACCAGCAAGGGCTGCTTTCTCTGATTCCTGTGTGTCCTCATTAGTTCTTGTTATTCTTTTTTTAATTATAACCTAATGTAGTGAGTGTGAAGCGGTTTCTCCTAGTAGTTTTGACATGATTTCCCTTACAGCTAATGATTTTGAACATCGTTTCATTGTGCTTATTGGCCATTTGTATATTTTCCTTGAAAAATACCGTTTCGGATCCTTTATTCATTTTTTAATTTAGTTGTCTTTTTTGTTGAATTGTAGGAACTCTTTTTTATTTGGAGATACAAATTCCTAATCAGATAAATTATTTGAAAATATTTTCTCCTGAGTGTTGTTTTTTTCACTTTCTGGATGGTGTCCTTTGAAGCAAAGTTTTAAATTTGATGAACTCAAATTTATCTCTTTTTCTTTTTTCCTTGTGCTTTTGGGGCAATATTTAAAATCTGAGGTATTTTATTTAAAATTTACATATAAAATATCTTAATTTTTAGGACCGTCCTAGGAGACGGGTGCTGTTGTTATCCCCAGTCTATTGATAGGAGGCTGAGATGCAGAAAATTTCACTGACTTATGAGTGTCAAAGCTACCCAGTGCTGTGGGAGTTCAGAGCCTCATGATTGTCCCCAAGCATCTGTGCTCTTCACCACCATGCTCCACTACTGCCTGGAATCGTTAATGAAAAAGTCTTTCATTTTTTGGTTTCTTGTTTGTTTGTTTTCTCATTGGGAACCTCATCTCCTCATTTTCCTTTCGGATATCAGTGTAGGTTTATTTTAGGTCTCATGTAGGCAGAAGAATTGCTATCATTTTACTTCTTTATTACTCACTCTCCGGTGATGATTGTTGCTATTTGACCTAATCAAGTCATGCTTAAGTCTTTCCTGCTCATGACACTGAAAGGAGTCATGACTTACAGAATGCTCAGAGAAGAAAATAATTGATTGATTTTATTTTGCTACCCAATCAAACCAATCAAATAAAAACCCCGGTGTTGACGCAGACGGTAAGCCCTCCAGAATAGGGTCACTGTCTTCCTTGTGTTTCGTTTGTTTGGTCACAGTGTCTGGATAGTGACTTGCTGTCCAGCAATTTTGTGAGGATACGATGTTCGTGAATAATTGTAAGGACAGAATTTTGACAACAGACTGTATTGGTCATTTCACGAGGGAAAAGATAATATAGAAATACTGCTCAGATCTATTTTAAAATTAAGTTTGGAATGTTGAGAAGAGTTCAAGGAACCATACAAAGATCTTTTTCACTTATTTTAGATCTATCTTAGGCATATTATGATTACATAGCAGAGTAACTTATCAACTAGATTTGACTAGAGGGGTGTATTATTGATTATTTGTTTTAGTTGAAATATTCTACCTGGGAAAAAGTAATCAGTGCCCATAAATGAACATATATGTTTGTATTTCTATGTAACATGGGAGCAGACTTCATATGTTTCTATATAATATATATGACTGTGTGTTTTAATCTTTCTGTCAGTGTATTTATAGTTTTTCTGCAATGTTCTAACTTAAGAATTCTTCTAAGAAAATCACCCCCGATTCTAGTGCAGTTTGTACTGTGTATCCTGTCTTATGCATGGGATTCCACTGTCTCCTCAGTGAGGAATTTCCTCCCCTACTGAGGTAGTAGCAGAGTTAAAGGAACTGTGATTTCTAGGCCTTTGCTCTCCATGTGTTTGCATTTGGCTGTCAATCGCGATTTTCCCTTTCTTGAATTTTCATTGTTCAATTAGAATTTTTGAAAATAAGTGTTAATATGTTGTATTTGTCTCCCTAGAAACTTGATGTGTTTGTGCTTTTCAGTTTTCAATTTCTTAAAAATGTAAATGCACTCGTTTTTAAGTAGTCCTTTTTCACTAAATATTTGTTTACCTCTTTATAGTTAAAATATATTATTTCCAATGAATGAATCGGTGTGCATGTTTTAAAAGATACCTTACTTTTTCTTTTCCTTATTATAACAATTATATTCATTCTAGAGAATTTAGAAAATAAGGATAAACACAGTAATAACTTAAAAATGGCCTCTAATCTCACCTAGAGATACAGTTGTAAAGTTTCAAATTGAGAATTACAAGTCCTCTCATGTTGTTCTTCTTTTTCAAGATCGTTTTGGTTACTGAGACCCTCGAATTCCCATATGAATTATAACAGCAGCTAATCAGTTTTTGCAGAGGAGCCCACTGGGATTGTGATCGAGACCACGTAGAATATACGGATCACTCTGGGGAGCACTGCCATTCCAAGAGCACTGTCTTCTGATCCAGGAATGTACGTGGCGTGTCTGTCCAGGTATTTAGGCCTTCTTTAATTTTTTTTCAGCAATGCTTTGAGTTTACAGAATATTATTTTACTTTTTTTCTTTGCCTTTATACTGAGGACAAGTGTGCAAGGTACCGGGATCAGAAGTGTATTTTAGTCCCGCCCCTTGCTGCCAACATGGTCGCTGCGCTCTTGCTTTGCCTTGTGTACAATCTTGCACAAAATAGGACCTCAGTAACTCTCTCTTGAATGAATGATTATATGATTGAAGGATGATGCTTGAGAGTCCTTGTGATGATTTTTTCCTCCAGCCTTTCCCCAATTCTTAACTATGCCCTTTCTCTTCCTAAACTCCAGCCTGGTTTTCAACCTGCCTGTGACATTGATTTTCCCTGTCTGTAGACTCTTCCTTTCACTGGTTCACGATAATGTTACATGTGGGCTGTGGAAACTTGCTAGATGTCAAGAAAGAGCAAATCCATTGCATGCTAGTATTTTTACAGTGTGGTATTTTTTATCGATTGAAATTAAATCAGGCTGACCCCCTGAGCCCTCCCGTGAGCTCTTTTCACTTTCCTACATCTGATACTGCTCTGGTTGCTACATGTGCCCTTCCCCCAGCCTTGGTTTTTGGGTTGAGTAAGTCATCATCAGTGGACCCCTCTCTTTAAAAGATGAAGAGAACATTGTCTCCTTCTCCCTGGTTGGGGACTTGGATGAGATGAGATACCAGATAAAGAATGGAGCTCCACCTCATTCTGACCCCCGCTCTTTCCGTTCTTTTCTCCAGAGGAAAAGAGTACAATTCAACAGTATAAAGATTGATTGTGAGCTAATGAGATAGACAAGACAACCGAAAATTTATTAAATATCCTTTCATGCCAGAAACAAATGTATTATACACACAAAAAGCACATAAAGCACGGTAGTACTGTGGTTACAAACATGGGTCTGAGATCGAGTCCTGCTCTGGAGTGACCAGTCCTGTGAGATGGAGAACTGGTAGGTCGGCTTAGGCTCTCCAGGACTGGTTTTCTGTCCTGCAGAGATGGGGCTCGCTAGGCTTCCCTCCCCCTTAGAGGTGCTGTGGGGTGTAACTGTCACGCATGCACAACTGCTCGTTCCTCGTAAGTGCAGGATAGCATAGATTTTGCGGTGATGGCTTTATGACCGCCCCGTGTAGACTCTCAGTGCTCCAAAGGGATGCCTTGTGGTTTGGAGATGGGATTCTCATTTCTGTAAATACCCAAGGATTGTGGTATTGGGCCCTGCTGATTTGAATCTATTCTTTAGAAAGTACATATTGTAGATATATTTTTCAAGCATGTGTGCTTTATTTCTTTTATTATTTATAGTTCTACCCTCTCATCTCTTGGTGTGACTTTTCATGGAATCCAGGAAACAGTCCTAAGCTACCTGCCTCTTCACTCTTTTCCGTGGTGGTTTTCTTCCCTGACTAGAAGAGGGTTTTGCACAGGAAATTTTATTTGTTCCCCTTTTCCTGGAGTCTCTCTTTCGGTCTGCCCATCTCTCACCTGTTCATCTGTCCATTTATCTACCCACTCATTCTTCTGACTTGTTCCAAAAAGCATTTCAGGCAGCTTACAGAAGAACAGATACCAAATAAACAGGTTAGAAAATTGGGCCAAGTTCAAACTGTGAGGCTAGGAGGCGAGCCTGTGTGATGGTTGCAGCCATGAGACACACGCCTCTGCCCTGTGACTTATAAGATCGACAGCATGAGTGTACCTGATGCTCCCAGCAGACACAGGGTAACAGGGTTTGTGGGAGATGCTCACTGGCTGTGAAATAAATAAGTGGCTCAGGAGAAGCCCAACCTTTCCAGCTACAAAGGCTTAGGAGAATATTTTGAGTGTCTTCCAAAATCAGGGTATTGCATTGTTTCTTTTGTCAGAGTTCTACGTATAGTTGGTTACATTCTATACCTGGAAATTTCTCCAGAACTTCTTACCAAGTGAGTGCCATTGCTCGGGAATGAGGTGGTTCTGCTCATTGATGGGGGTTGGCCAGAAACCGAAAATGACAGCTTCAAAGGAGCCTGGGATTTGTCAGTTATGTTTTGTCAGTGCTGTAGATTTCAGGAAATGCTTTCACACTTTTTCTCCATCTGAGGCGGCAGCGTGCTCTCTTAGCAGCATCAGGAGCTCAGAGCCACGGGATGTTGGGGGCGGACTGCACTGCCGTCAAGACAGCCAGGCTAGTCACTGCAGGCGTGGTCCTTTCACATAGTGCATTTCATGTTCTATAGTAGAAGGTTTCAACAGGGAGTTAATTAACTGAGTTAATTAACATTTAATAAATATGAAGCTTTGATGAAAAGTCTGTTATAGGCAGAATATAAGTTGTGAACACTTTGAAAACGGTTTCATTACAGAAATTTCAGTAGGGAAGATAAACAGTTTATCTTATTTATGCCTCTCTTTTAAAGTAACACAGAAACAAGGCAGAAAAGGCAGAGGATGATTTCTGTTATTCCTCTCGGCTTGCAGGTGCCCTCACATCCAGTGGCATCCATCCAGACACCAACACTGACACTGGCCATGCTCAGAACTACCTCAGCCCTGAAGACACAAGTGACAAATAGAAGGGGGCCGCGCCCTGTTACAGCAGGTGCTCTCACTTTGTGGGTCCTTATGTAACTGCGCGGTGTTAATCAGGATCGCCCGTTCTACATTGTGTGGCGCTGCTGCGGTGTCTCCTAGTTATTTGTTTCTGTAAGTACTCGTGTATTATTCTCCAATGTGTGTTACTACACATATAAAAATGCTTTTTACAGATGAAAAATAATGTATATTTAATATAATAAGTCTGAAAAAAGGGATAAAAGAGGCTATCCAGGTCCCACTACTCAGAAATAATAATGAACACTTTAACATCTACTTTCTGTTCTTTTCATCAGTGTGTATCAGCTCTGTCATAAAAACCAGTGAGCACTCTGTGCCTGTTTACTGTGTGGAGACCTCCATTTTCCATTCGGCTTATTACATGTTTTTCTACAATATTCTATCTCCTCTGGCATGATTTTTAATGACCAGTATAGCATTATGTCTTGTGGAGGCATTGTCCATTTTACTTCGGACTTAAATAAACTTTTAAATTCCAAGTGTACTTAACTGAAATACTGAAAAGAGAACTGTGGTGGTACCAAAAGAGCCCTACCTCCCTTCCCCTTATTTCCTGAGTGTAAAAGCTGTTGCCAATATGGTGTATATATTTCATGACCTTTATGCCTATGACATATATATATACCCATACATAGATACATACATACATATGAGAAATCTATGTATATGTGTGTATATATGCTTTTTTGAAAAATAAGGCCATACTATATGTTTTCTGCAGCTCGCTTTATTCACTCAGGGGTATATCATAGACGTCCTCCCACTCCAGACTCACCCGGTCCTTTCAGATAGACTGGAGGGGTCTCCTGATGTGCAGGTGTGGTCTCTTGTGCAAGGACACCTTTGGTGGGAGAGTGCTGTGGACAAGGCCCTGGGCCACGGGGAAACGCCGGTCCCCTCAGTGCCTACAACTCGCCGTGATTTACCGCATCATTGTCTTGTTGGTGGACACTTAAGTTTTCTCCATTTTCCACTGTCAGAAAGGATGTTTGACTGGCATCTTTCTTTAACAAACATTCCTGTGATCTTGTATGAGCATGCCTGTAGTTAAGTCTTCTGGAAATTTAGTCCCTGGATGTGACATTTATGTTCATCACAGGCTACTTTCAAGTGACTAGAAATTCTTTCTCCAGTGTGGAATGAAAAATGTAGAATTACTTATGTAACCAATTCTCTATTGCTGGGTATGATTTCACTTCAGCTTTTCTTCCCACCAGTGTAACCACTACATCTATTTGAACTGATTTTTTTTCTAAATGAAACGATTCCTAGAAGTGGGGTTGAATCAGTGTGTACACACGTTTTCAGAGTTTACATATCCATTGACATGTCATCCTCCAAAAAGGTCGCTCACAGTTTTTTCTCCCACAGATGGACACTAGCTACAATATCTTTTAAAAATATTTACCAATAAGATGAGCAAAAGTGCTTTTTCATTGTTTTAGTTTGCATTTGATGACCAGTGAGGTATTGAGCATTTTTCACTCATTAGCCATCTGACTTTTGAAAAGTGAATGATCCATTTTGTCCTTTGCACAAATTTAAGTGAGGAAGCTTCTTTTTGCTTTGTGACAGCTCTTTGTATGTTATGAACATTAATCCCTTGTCTTCATCAACATCTATCACAGAGTTTTTCCTTGTCATTTCTTTCGTTTCATTTTGTTCAGTAGGTTTATATTTGTTGTGGCTCAAAATATTCTTAAGATAGTAAATGTCTTCCTTTTGGGTTTTATCTTTGTTATTATTCTTAGAAATACTTTCTTATAATGGTATAAATATCTTATGTAGGTTTATTTAATGTCTAAGATGGAGATGATAATAGTACTTGTTATAGTGAGGAGAAGTTGAATTAATGTGAGCAATGAGTTGTATTTGCTGTTATTAGTATTTTAATATTTAAACCACTATCTGTAATTTTTTTGTGGTCATTATGACAGGAATAGAATTTGTTCTTTCCAGGTGATTCTCTGATTGTCCCAGGACAATTATTGAATTCACAATTTGCTCTTTGATTTGAAATCCCACATGCACAAAATACTTATGTACACTAGAGTCTCTTTTTGAGCTCATGTTATATTTCTGTCAATCATACTTCCTTACTCCAGCGCCATATCTTACATATTGTAAAAATTAATTATTATCTGACAGTGCGATATTTTTCTGTTCTTTTCTTCCATCCCAAACTTTCTTGGCTATTATTATGACTTTATTATTCCTAAAGAATTCTAAAATATTTTGTTCAAGTTAAAAAAAAGTCAGATAAGAGTATTCATGGGATTTTTATTGTTTTGAATTATTTTTAGGAGAACTTCCATATTTACAAAACTGTTTTCCTCCATGCAATATGTTGATGTCTCTACATTCACACCTCTTATTTACCCCTCAGTACAGTCCTGTAGTTTTCTCCATGTACAACATGGGCATTAATTTTGAGTTTATTCCAGATTATTGTTGATGTTTTTCTTAATTTTTTAAGTGAGAATTTTTTGCTATTATATTTTTTAACTGTTTAAACTGACACCTAGGAAGGCAGATTCGGTTTGTAAATACTCACTTTGTAACAAATCATTTAAAATTGTAAGTATTAAGTAATTGTTCCAGGATCCTTTCTTTTGTGTTTTTAAATATTTGTTTCCAATATTATCAAAATGGTCATAGCTAAGAAGTATAGGTGTGGAGACTGATGGAGAGAGGTAGTGTGGCTCATGTACAAACTGTGAGCACTTTCATGGCTGCCTTTAGGCTGGAGAAGCCCCAGAAGAGCCCAGGTTAGACCAAGGGTGGCTTTGTATGCACTTGAAAGCCAGCTTTCCTACCTGTATGGTGAAGCCTGGTGGGCGTGGCAGGTAGATGATCAAGGTCTGATCAAGGTCATTGGCTGCACAGAGCACTGTGTCTGTGAGAACTGGAGTCCATCGCCATGGGAAATGCTTGGTGCCAGGAACACTGCAGGGGAGCTGGGGAGTCTGTTTGTTAAGGATTTCCCAGTCCTGGGAGTGGGAAGATCAGACTCTGCATTCAGATCTGAGTTTGAATTCATCCTCTCTTGTTTACTGGTCCTCTGACTTTTGTCAAGTTATCTACCCTCTTTGAACTCCTATTTTCTTATCTCTCAAAATAGGAGAATTACGGCCTGCTGCTAGAGTGTTTGATCAGGATAAATGATTTGTTTCTATAAGATGCCACGTACAGTCACAAGCTCAGTGAGAAATGGGCTGTCACCTCTTCATCTGCAACTCAGTGCTCGACAGGACATCGGGGCAAAGCCAGTCCGTAATTTGTTTGTGATGCAAGTAGGAACAAAATTAATGTCTTGCCTTTCACTTGCAGTATCTTACTCCTTTGCTTCATTTACTTCTTTCCTCCTTTCTTTTCCCCTCCTCCACCAAAAGATCCTGAGACTCTCTCAGAACACTTGATTCAAATTACTTTAAAGGGTGTCTCATCCTCATTAAATAACAGTAACTTAAAAAAAATCTGTACAGATCCCAGACGTCATTGTATTTGATTTACACACACACACGCACACCCACCCACACACACAATCAGCCTACCTACCACTTGCTGAGGGAGAAGGACCAATTTTTCTGAGTTTTCATTCACTGAGCGTGAGAGCAAAGTCTCTTATGCAGACATTCACCTTGCTTAGTGCATGGTGTTTTTAATTGGATTTCTGCTTTGTGGCCATAGAACTATTCTTATAAAAGAGAGGATGTGGAGACATAGACATTCTGCTGAGATATTGGTGTCAAAATATTTGAGTTGGAAAGGACTTAGGACAGCATAGAGTCGTAACATTTTATGGGTGAGAATCCATGATGGTGTAACTTGGACAAGAACCCGGGTCTTCTGTCTTCGTGTCCACGTGGATGAAGAGGCAACAGGGAGGGAGATGGCAGGGATCCTTCTTGCTTGAGTTCCAGGGTCTTGCTAGTTTTCATTGCTCAGCTGTCTTTAGTTTAGGTCCGTGTGGCCTCTCATGGGAAGGTCAATCTGTCCTGAAAGACTGAGTTTCTAATCAGCAAAAAGCCCTGGACCCACTCATATTTCCCAGAGTTTTTCTGCTGTCCTGCTGACAGTTTATATAAATGATACCTAAGAAACTACTGGATATAAAATCCTTATTGTTATCATTTGCCCTCAAGTTCCATAGGAATGGGGTGCTGTCTCAGGCTGTCTAAGGCTAGATCTGAACAAAGATAGGCTGATAGGCTGTGCTGCTGGACCCTCCCCAGTCGAAAGGGATTTCCACCTTAGTTTTTAGAATCAGGCAGATGAGTTCAAATCTTGCCTTTACCAGTTATTAGCTTTGTGAACTTGGGGAAGAAACTGTACTTGTTTGTGTCCAATTTTCTTTATCTGTAAATAAGTTCAGTATTTATTTTAGGGTTTTTGTTTTAGAATTGAATGAGCTAATTTCCTCATTTATACCTAAAATACTGATCGCGTGGTTCTATGCTGGTGCCTTGGTAGAAGATTACTAAGGGACTCAGCAGTGAGAATGCAGGTGGGGGACCCCTGGATCATAGAGCTTATATTCCAGGATATGCTTGTAAAAAACTGGATGTGCAGTGGATTTTTAGTAAATGTCCATTCCTTTCCTTATCCACATTGATTGTGTATATATCTTTGTACAATATATGAACAATTTTTTATTGCAATTTAAATATCTTTGTAGTATTTAAATTATGTAGCTATAACAAAATACGTGAAATAAAATGATTTGTCTTTTATTTTCTTTTCAATATGCAAAACAAAATAAAATAGAAAAGAAAAAAAGGTTTTGAAGGAGTAGAAATAATTTTATTTCTGTGGAATCAATTCCCTATGTTAGGTTTTTTAGTTGTGTTGTTAAACAGCATATAAAATTGATAGGTTGTGACTTCAGTGTTCATAGCTAGGTGAGTGTAGTTTCTTTTTGTGGTTGTCTTTGATGAATTATTTGAACTAGATCATAAATGATGTGAATGTTACATATTGGAAACGAGGAAAGAGTGGAGACATACTACCTCCAATGCAGTCATCTTGTTACCAAGTCGAAACTCGTACTGCTTGCTGTATGACAGGCCAATAAATCGGGAGATTGAGGTGTTGGAGCAAGGAATAGTGACTTTATTTGAAAAGCTGGCAGACCCAGAAGATGGCTGAATGACATGCTGGAGAACCGTCTCCCCCAAGTCAGAAATCAGTCCGCTTTTATACTAAAAAGGGGCGGGGATGTGGTTGGCTGTTGCAAACTTCTTGCGGTACGAATTGTTTCTCCTTGGAATTCTTTGTTCTTGCAGCTGTCCACGTGGGTCAAATCATGGTGCCCCTCTTAAACCTCCAAAAAAACCAAAGTTGATTTTCTATTTTGCAACTTGCAATCTCAACATAAGTGCAGAAGAGTTAACATCGTGAAAGATCAGAGCCCGGAGAATAGGCTCTCCTGGATATTTCAGGCTAAAGGCAACTTTCTTTTACAAAAGGTACAGAGATACCAAGTCTGAGCCTAGAAAACAGCAAAGGTTTAAAGCCAAATGAACAGATCTAACATGCAGTCAAATTTATTCTTTTCTATTACAATTTCTTTTTCCACCACATAAATAATTTTAGTAAGAAACATGAGCAATTTTTTTACTTTTGCTTCTTAGTAACGGATAAGTGGGCCAAATACATTTATGAGAGCAGGGATGCTGTGTGGGCATTGGGGTCACAGCAAACTCTTTTTGGGGGTGGTCGACTCTGCAACATGTCTGATGCCCCGTGGGTGTTGGTGAGGGACCCCATAACCAGGGGCTCTCTTCAGGAACCAGCATATGGGCATTGACCTCTGGAGACCTTTTTCAGCTGCCGGAAATTTTTTCAGATAATGTGACTGAAAAACCACTTCAGCTGGTGATAATTAGGGAATAAAGGAAGAGGAAAAGGGCTTGGATTAGATTAGAAGAGAAGGACAGAATATCAGGGAACCTGGGGGCTTGGCAGTGGGTCCTTGGGAGAGAGGGGAGCAGAGGTGGGGAGGGGCACGGCTCTGGAACCAGCTCCTGCACCTGTCCCAGGGCCCAAGTCACACAGCTTTAAATTGGCCTAGGACGCTTTCCTGTCTGGATGTCACCCTGGGCAGAACCTTGAGAATCGAAGGTAAGGGGTGGGCAGCACTCACCTAGGGGATCACTGAGGACTTCGTTCAAGTCCACGGTGCCTTTTCTGGTCATGTGTCTTCACTTGCCCTTTATCTTAGGATCTGAGGAGCAGGAGCAAGGAACGCAGGGAGAGATTCAGGAAGACATCTGACTGTGTTAAGAGACGACAGTCACAGCCACACGGGGAGCGAGGACACTTGCAGCAAAGTAAAACGACTTCACAACTATTGCATCAGAGCTGCCGGTGTGAGAGAGCCTAAGCCTGTCTCAGAGTGCAGGGGACAAGTGGAAAGGAATGGTAAATTTCCACTGACAGTTGAAATTTTGTTAAATAGCCTGCTACTGTTGCTTGTATCACTTGAATGAATGCAGGCATATTTCTATGGGCATTTATATGTTCACTCAAAACCACCAGCCACTCTTGCCCCCATCGAGGATGGGCTTTCTCAAGCACAGTGTACTTCCTGCTTGGGTGGGCCATGCTGCGGGTCCTCGCCTGGGGCCGGGCTGCTACAGGGCACTGAGTCCCCGAGGCACGGCCTGCGAGACACGACAGGAACACCTCTGCTCTTGACTGAGGGCCTCCGTTTCCCCCTGCAGTGTAAGAATGCTGGTGACTGAGTTAGAAGCATGCTTCGAAGCTGTCCATGTCCTTGCCATCCAGAAGCGGAGCCTGGGAGCTACCGAATTTCTCCAGAATGCGGTTTACATTCATCTTCGACAGGTGAGTTTATGTCCTTTTACAAGTGGAGGAATTACTGCAGTTTTCCTGGAACTTACTCACCACTAGTCCATCTGATTTTTCTGTGCTTGGATTCAATATGGCATGCTAAAAATTCTGGAGTCAGATCTTGAAACCCTGATGAAGAGGATTATTTTATTTCTTTATATGATAGTATTTTACTTACAAAATTCAGAGTTTTCGGTTCTTTCAAAAATTTTTTTGGGGGTTGGAGAAACAACTTTGCTCTTACCATCTTTGTGACCTGTTGCTTTGTGCCTCTCACCTGTCTTCTGTCACTTCTGAGGCGGTTCAAATTGTGACCCTGTCCGGGTTGTTCATGGTATAAAACATAAAGTCTGTAAAACTACAGTCCCATTTACTCCGAAGACATTCCAAAAATACTACTTAAATCTGGGTGTGGTTTTAAGAAGACAGAATCATTAGAACATGTACTTGCAGGTTGCTAGTGCAAAATCCCCAAATCAATAGTCTAGCACAACATCTAATATCTTTCTAATCTACCTTGGATTTGTATGGATAAGTGAAGCAGTTTGCTAAGAACTCAAGACCAGGGTTAGAATACAGGCTGGTGTAGCTCAGCAGGTCCTCCCAAGCTGATGCTCTGCCAGAGGGCGGGTCCTAGGGGAGAGGGCGTGTCCTCCCCTCCCTGAGCTGACAATTTGATGGGCAAGACCTTCATCAGGTGAAGAACTTGACTTTCTTCTAAGAACAGTGGGTTTGAAATCAGTCCTAAAAGCGTGGGAGTGACACAATCCCATTTGTCTCAAGTAGGGGAGAGTGGCTTTGGGGCCACTTGGGAGACTCGTGAGTCCAGGTGGGCAGTGTTGGTGGCTTCCACTTGACCGGTGGGATGGTCAGTGAGTAAAAGCGAACAGATTGAAGGCATGTTTAGATGGTAAAAAGGAAAGGATGAATGCTGTCTGTGAAGGTAGGATGGAGGAAGGAACAGGTTTCTGGGGGGATTAATGAGGTAAGTGATGATCCTGCTGTGCTCTGAGGAGGGAAAGCTGTAGAGGGAGTTCTGGGGGATAACTGATGAGTACAGCTGTGGGTAAAGTGAAAAGCTGTTAGATGTGTGGTTTGGGAGCTCAGGTGAGAGCCAGTAGTGAGTAGGGGGAGGGGAGAGAGACTGTCAAATCAGTTTGTCTTGTGAACATACAAATAAGGATGAGTAATGACACACTTAAAACCTCTATATTCTGTATTTAAAGCCCAGTAACATTTTGCTATATTGACTGCAGAGGTTCTTAATTTTTTTTTTAAGAGAAATAAAATAAATAGAAACAAAATAGTGGAGATAATGAACATCTTAGAGTTGATGTGTGTCCTTGTATGTATTTTCATACCTCATCTGTTTATAACCATAATCTACAAATAGATCGCTTGCTTAGCATAAGAGTTAAACAGAGGGACGTGACACACAGTGTTGGGGCTTGAAGCTGATCTTCTCGGGCAAATTAAGTCACCTCTCTGTGCCTTAGTTGCATCATCTGTGACTTCCCCCGGGCCCCTCATCACAGCTGATTTCCTAGACTAGATGTTGGGAGGGAGGCTGCTGAAGGGAATAAGAAGTGGCAACTTCTAGGGATATTGAAGAGAGAGAAAAAAACAGATTAAAGCCGATAAACTGAGTAAAAATACCCTCAAAAGAGAAAGAATCCCGCAGTGTTTTGAGCCCCTTAGCGTAAGGGAAACAAAATCAGGTAGACCCAAAACTCTTGAGCATGTGAGTATTGTGGGTGGGTGGGTGTCATCAGAAAAGGGTTGAGAAAAGGCCTTTTCATTTCCCTAGACGTTTCCAGTAAGGATGGGGAGCAGAAGAGAAAACCCCCTGCTTCACTGTGGAAGCTGCTGTTTTGTGCAAAACTGACCAAAGTTTGGAGACCAGTCATCAGCGGTGCTGGCAAATGAAGAGACTTCGGGATTGGGTGGGGCACTTGCTGCGACTTCCAGGTGACCTGCTGGCTGGGGGCTGTGAGGCGGGCAGTAGGTTTGCAGGGTGACCCGGGCATAATCCCTGGCTCTGAGGCTGCTGGTCTGACTAGCAAACCTAGGCACCCGCAGTCCTAATGGGGCAGCTCGGGATGTGGCCTGGGACACCTGCTGAGCTGAGGGTGAGAAGAGGGCTTCCCTGAGGGGGTGTCATGCGGAGAGTGGGAACGTGTTCCTGCAGGGGAGGAAGAGCCTCTGAGCAGGGTGCTGGATGCACAGGCAAGACCAGCCTGAGCACGGAGGCTTCTGGGAGCCAGAAGTCATACAATGGCCCGAATCGCCTTGTTACTGCGAGACTGCAGGGAAAAGATGCTGAAAAATTAGGCAAGGGTCAGACCCTGTGGTGTTTTATGAGTGCCAGTAAAGGACTGGTCAGGCAGGCATGAGAGAACCCTGTGGGCGTCCCAGCTGGGGCGTCACGCCGGAGGGAGGAGCAGAGTTATAGACTTTGCCACTTATTAGCTGTGTGACTTTGAGCAAGATCACCCCACCTCTCTATATATATATCTTCGTCTGTAAAGTGACAGAGTGACAAGCTCGTGTAATCAGAAGGCTTAGTTTAGCTCTGATCCTCTGTGTCCAGTCCTGTCAGTGCTGCCCTGTGAGGTTCTGCAGCGGCTGCTCTTACCCTGAGAAGGGAGGGCGTAGAGGGACATTTTAGTGCCCGAGGGCAGGAAGGGGTTGCTTTAAAAGCAGACATGTTGCCGCCTGCAGCTGCAGGCCTGCAGGCAGTTTGGTTGAAGGTCCTGCAGGGGACTTTGGAGGCCTTAGGTCGTGGAGAGTACTTTGGACGCCTTAGCTTCGTCTTAAGTCTTGTTTTCCCTTGCGGACCGGATTTGCCTTTGCAGATTGATGCTGAAGATTTGGGCTTCTAGCAAATCTGTTTTCAGAGATGGGTATATACGTAAAATATCGTATAAATTAAAATGATTTATTTAACGTGTGGGACTTCGCAGCTGTTGGGAACAGCTCTGTTTTCCTGGTTGTCACGGAGGACACCAAGGGTCAGCAGAGAGTGCGGGAAGTCAGGTAGCCTGCAGTGCTGCTGCGGGGTTTTCTCCCGAGTAGAGCACTCTGCTGAGTTGACTCCTCTGAGTTTCGTTGCCAGATGAGCAGACATCAAATTAATGAGTTCTGGTGGGATTGTATAATGTCAGGAAGAAAGAGGAAACCGTAGTTTTTCCAGACTAAAGCAAGCTTTTGTTTCCTGATCCAGTGTGTTCCATTACAGAATTGATGAGTTGTGTCTATTCTGGGACTTCATTGAAATAAACGTTCAGCCTAAATGATAAGAGTTATGTTTTATTTGGCTGGAGGACTCGAGCCGTTATGGCAACCTCTCAGATCACTCTGAGGGACTGCTCCCAAGAGGTAGGGGAGGAGCTAGGATATATAGAAGTTTTACAAGAAAGACCAGGTAGTTGGAACAATAAAATATTGCTTGTTATCTAAAGAAAACCAGATATCTCAAGATCAAGTATTTAGTGCTTTTCTATGTATGGGAGGAAGCAAACATTTGTGTCATTGAATTCATCCCTTTGGCAAGTACCTAGCTATCTAGGGCCAGTATCCTGTCCTTTCTTACTCTGAGTCCTCTCAGAGGGCACCACTGTGAGTGGCTGAGAGGCTGGGCTGCAGGCATGCACTCTTTGGGGGTGGCAGCAGCCGCTGATGACTTGGTTTCAGCATTCTTTGTTTACTGACATGGTTGCAGTATTTTCATTCACAGTGCTCCCCCTTGGTCCTAAATTCTGCCAATGTTTTGAGAGACATTTCATGACCAATTTTGTCCCATGGTGCTAGGATGGCTCAATCCTAGTTCAGGTGAAGAATCTTCTGAGTTGCCATTCAAGGTGCTAGTTTTTTATCAGGCCCTGTTGATACTAAAAATTCTCTGGATCACCTGTCTTACTTGTTTGTTATGATCCAGGAAGTGTTTTCCCTTCATTGCTCATTCCCATAACTAGAATCACACTATTACAATTACTTTATTCAGGGTTATAAATTTTATCTATTTCTTCAAGATGTTTAGTCATCATCAATTTTGTAGGCCTAGTTACACTTTAGGAAATGTAACAGACAATTTTATAAAATAGATAGGATATAAGTAATACAGCTAGTAACGTTAATAAAGTCACGATTAAGAATTTAATAGTCGGGAAGTTGTATTTTGGGGTTAAAATTTTGCTTGTGTTTCTGATTGAGTTTGAGTGATCTTATGAGGAAGTTCATATTTATGGTCAGTCTCAGAGCAGGTATTAATTGGTCAGGTGAGGTCTCCCACCTTGTAAGATCAACAGAGGCCTAAACAGAACTATAATTTCTTTTTAGAATAACGTTTCTGAGGGCTATCTAGTTAGAGCCTTGGAGTAGGGAAACTCACAAAGGTAACACAGAAGAACTAGACATAGGTAATTTACCATAAACTTAACAATTGGAGTAGTTCATAATCAAAGGTAGGAGAAATTATCACAGTAATTTTTATGCAGGCCTGGTACGGTGTCTTGGGTCAGCTGTCTACCTCAGATATCGTCTTCTTCTCATCCTGGCCTGGTAGCTTTTTCTCCATTTGGGCATTGTTTTAAGGTGAGCAGTGCTCTATAGGCCAGTGCATTGCAGGGGCTATTTCTGATAGGAAATGAACCCGAAAGTCCGTTTCCTTCAACTTTGGTTTGTATGGTCTATTTAAGAGTACCTGATAAAGGGTCCTTCCATTCAGGTTGGAGACAGTTCTTTAAGTCATGCCTGTTCCAGTTTGTATAATCCCCTGGCTGCAGGTCATGGGGCATTGGAACTTTACCCAAGGATAGATTAGTGAGCTTCAGAAACAAAGCTAGAGTATCCTATTAATAATTCAGTTAAACTGTACAGCAATGTGACATAACAGCAAGGAATGATTGGGAAGTGTGTTAGTAAATACGGAAGTCAATTAACAAAGCTAGAATTTAATATCCACTAAAATATAATCTTTTTTCTCTCTAAAGTTACCCTCATTTTTCTCAAATAAAGCCATGTCAAGATTAATTGCTTTACAAGTTGTCTGATTATTTGATCATATAGGCTTTTTTAAATTGGCTGTGTTGGAACTTTTAATTAGGAGTCTCAGTGTAGAATGTTAATAAGGTTTGCTAAGGCCAGGAAAGCCCCGTCAAGGGCTTGTCATGGATTTCTGCCTTACAGATTTAGGTAAATTCTTTTCTCTTTAAAATCCTTAAAATACCTTGAGATTCTTATATCTGTTAGGAGATGATCTTCCTCATTTGTCTGATAGAGCCACTGGGGACCTAAGAGTTTTTAGTCTATTGAGGGATCAGATAGAGAGAAAATATAACTGTTCCAAGTCTGATTACATAGGTATAATTTATCAAATTGCTTTGAATCATAGCTAGCTTAAAGAGAAGAGATTCTTTATGTCTGGGAAACAGGTTAAAAGCCAGTAGTATTTTAAACAAAATCAAAAATTATAACCATATTCACCAGTTTACTCAGTCCCATGTAACTAATTCTTTTAATCACAGTTTTCATTGGAAATTTAAAATTTCTTACCCAGTTTAGTTCACTGCTATAGTTTGAAATTTATTAGAAATCAGTAAATCTCCTTGAAGAGCAAGCATTTTGCAAAACCATCAGAAGACAACCATTAACTGTCTATAAATGACAAAAGATTTAAAATCATGGTTAAACACCGTTACACTATAATCGATAAAGGAACCTGGTCACTATACCCAGAATTATCACTGGTAACATTTAAGATATACCAGAATTTTAGGGAGTCCATATAATTTCTACAATATCTATATTAATAATATTTTCTCATACAATATAACCTTAGAAGATTTATTATTCATTTGACAATACCGTGTTATTTAACATGCCAAATGAAATTTACTAGATTAAAATCTCTCTTTGGGATGTTTCAGGGGCCGTCTGTAGCATCCCAAACTTAACTGGAGATTAAAAGAACTTTAATTAGAAATTGATATTTGGGAAGCTTGTTAAAGATTTCAGAACACTTGGTCAGATAAACATATAGATCACTGTAACGTAGTACTAATTCATTAACAAGAAAATGCATCAAAGGTAATGGCAGAACAGATCAGTTAAGTGGTATAAGAAGTTTTACAATCTGTTACTGAAGGTGGATTAACATTTTAAGAAAATTTTTTCCTCTTAACAGCGAGAAAACCAAATCTAGTCTTGTACCTGCTTACTTCTAAGTTTCATTTTCTTTGCCCAAGTTGATTCTAAACTTAGCCAATTCCGACCACGTATGAAACTCTTTCCTCAGGGTTCCTCTTCCACAAGCCTTCCATAGCTTTCTATACTCATATTAGTGTGTCCCTTATTTTCTCTTCCATTCAGAAGTAACCAGCTTCAGAAGAAAGTCACTATTTTTCATTAACAAAATATAATTCCATTCTTATAATTTCCTTTACACATTTAACTTACTTTCCTAGGATACTGAGATCATTCCCTTAATAATAGAGACTATTTCAGTGTGGCATCATCCATTTATTAGTATTTCTAAACACCTTTATTTTCTCTGTAAGAGGAAGTTATATGTTAAGTAATTCATATATCAATCTTATTTTATCTGAAAATGGCATAGCTATTTAATAAAATCCTATCATTTGACTTAATTTAGCACAACTCTAGAATTTAAAGATACCAAACATTTAGAGATTATCTTAAGCATACATTTTAAAAATATATTTTAAAAATTTACCCAAAGCTCTCATCTCATTTGCATTTAATTTACTTAAAATTTTACCACACCACATTACTGTTTTTTTTCTTGACAATTCTGCAACAGATATAACAGGATCTTATTTGACTTTCATTAAACCTAGGTACAGTAAAAGCATTATACTTAATATTGATGACTTTAAAGATGTCTATATTAATTAGAACATTCTTAAATTAAACAATATCAAATATTATCTTAATATTGAATATTTTCCAGTTCACGTGACGCTGAAAGTCAATTTGTTCAGTTTTTATTTTAAAAATACTTAATTTTCAAGCTCTTATGTTTTACGTCAATTAAGCAGATCTCTTTGACTTTGATTTTTTTTAGCTGTAGAAATATCTCACATCAATAATGTGTACACAGTCTTATAAACAGACAAAAGCTAGAGATCTCATAGCTTCACTTTAAAACTTACTTATAAGATAGGTATAATAATAGTTGGAGTAAAGTGAATTTGCTTGCTCAAATCACTGAGGCTTGCTATTTATGAAACAGACATTTAAGATTTCTTGACAAAGTCTGAAGGACACGTCAGAGTTCTGAGTTCTAAAATGCCAAAAATTTCTTGGCCTTAAGTTTTATTTCGTTGAGCTAATTAGGCTCAGTCCTAGGTCACTGTTTGCTGTATTTCCATTTCTGATCTGCAAGACAAAGACACAATCTTCCAATTCCCCAGGGAACTGCTCTGTCACCCAGACCCAATTTTCTCTCCTTAATTGGCATTTTATTTTATCAGTGAGAAGAGCTGTAAACAAAGAATTCCATCTTTTAAAACCTTAAGGTTTAATTTATCATGTTTTCCAAAGCTTGCATAAGGCATTTAGTAAGGTCTCTTTTCCTTGAGTTATAAGTTAAACCCAGGGTAAACCTCTTATTATATTTTTTTATTAGCCACTGAATATTAGTTTTTAGTTTTACGTTATACTGGACGGCTCATGTAACTCTGTTGGTTTCTTTTACTTTGTTCAATTAATATTTTCTGAGGGACAGATTTGTGCCCAGACTTATAAAACCAAGAAGGGGAAGCGTTTTTCCATTGAAACATATCTATCCCACAACATAATTAAGCAAAACTTTTATATAAAGACCATTTAAATATACCAATTTTACAAACTTTTATCTCAATTTTATTAAATCTTATACCTTTAATTTTTATATTTATGTTTAAATCAATAATTCTTATTTATAGAAGGAGTGCCAGAAGCCATTTTTTTTGTGTGTGTGCATTGTATCTAATTTTATAGAAAAGTCTCTAGGATGCCCAAGTTTCAGCCAAAGAGCTTAGACCCTTCTCAATTTTTAATTTGATTAATTGGTCTGTTGTCCCAATCATTGATCAAGTATTTCAGTCTATATATACATATATTTTAAACTGCGGCAAATAAAACGGACTTGTTTGAACTTTAATGTTGGGGGGCAGTAGGTGATCTCTTTGGCCCTTTATTTTTACTTTATGTAGTGTAGTATCAAAACCTTGTACCTAAATCCAAAAATGTCCATTTTATTTATCTCATTCAAAATAATCATATAAAAATATTTATCCACTTGGGTTAAGCCCCTTATCTTTTTTTTTCGACATTTTAACAATCCTTTTTCCAGTTATTCAACCTAATTAACATTAATTATTCTAAGTTTTTATTAGCATCCCTAGACCCATTTATCGGAAAGGAAAAACACAAATGTAGCTTTTCAAACCAGTTTTATTTTTTTCACTAAGTTCTTAGCTTAAACATTAGATATATTTTTCTACCTTTAAAATTGATTTTAATAGATACCAATAAAACAGCTGTTTATAATGAGATCTCTTTCAACTCTCACCAATTTAAAAGTTTTTCCAAATTAAAGGATCCATCATATGGCCATCATTTTATATATATATATATAATAATATATATATTATTATTATATAATATATATATATATAATATATATATAGTGATTTTAAACCAATAAGATGAAGAGGCTCTTCCACATGAGAGTGGGGGTGTTGCCTAAATAAAATTCAAAGGTTTACTCTTCAAAAGCTAAAGGCCTTTGTGGTCCAGGCTGATGAAACAAAGTTTAAGATGGCAAAATATCTGACAATTGGTACAAAGAATTGCTTAGAATCCCAATTTATTTGCGTGGCCACCATATGTACACAATACTTGAACCTTTTGTATGGCAGAGTCCAAGGTTTCCTTTAAAAAAAAAGTAAACTTATATATACATACATACACACACTTAAAAACCCAGAGAAAGATAAAACGTTTACATTTCAAGGACACAGGAAGAGAAATCCAAGTTCCCCCTAACGGGAATTTTGTTTGTATAAGTTCAGAATTCCAAAAAATGTTTTTATCAGGCCTGGTTAGTTACTTTCATAGTGAGGTTTTTTTTTTTTCTAATTCCCAATTAATGCTGTAAGTTTTGTACGTACATAAACCTGGCTGGGGTAATAGTTGGAGGCTGGCAATCTGTCATTTTTTCTTTTCTTTTCTGTTTTTTATTTTTTTGAAAGTTCTATTCCACATTGTAAGGTCGGGTTCTCACAATAAATTTGCTAGTAAGATTTCCCTCAGGGACAACTCTATGGCATGAAGTCTTTGCCTCTACCACTCCTGCAAGATTCTCTGTCACCAGAGAAAGCTGCTACCAGCCAGGAGGAGGGTCCCATTTTTGGAGTTGAAAGATTACTCATAAGAGTTTTACTTTTATCCTGAAAAATTCAAAGGAGGTAACCAAATTGAGGAAAACATTAGACCAACCTCTTACCTAACCACTCAGCCCTGAACCCAGTGTCCTTCAACTTGGACACACTCGGGACGTCTCCACTGGGTGAGTATTTTCCTGGTATGTTTCCACCAGCCCCACATCGGACGTCTCCGCAAGGTGGGTATTTCCCGTTATCTTTCAACCAGGCCCCACCCAGTATGTCTCCACTGGGTGGGTAATTCACCACAGTATCTTTCAACTGGAGGGCCAGTTACCTGGAAACACCGCCAAATAAAACTCAGGATCATCAAACAATATGTGATTTCCGAGAACCAAGAGAGACTCACCCAAATTCATCTGGACCCCCCGAGGAGGCAGATGGGCACAAAGGGCCACTTATGGTACCAAGGCTCCAGATACTCGGAGAGTTCAGGTGAAGAAAGTCTGCTCTGGGTCCCTTCATGGTGTCCAAAACTGTTGACTGAAATACATGTGCAGCCTAAAGGTTAAGAGTTATGTTTTACTTGGCGGGACGACTCGAGCCGTGATGACAGCCTCTCAGATCTCTCTGAGGGACTGCTCCCAAGAGGTTGAGGAGGAGCTAGGATATATAGGAGCTTTACAACAAAGACCAGGTTGTTGGAACAGTAAAAGATTGCTTGTTATCTAAAGAAAGCCAGGTATCTCAAGTTCAAGAATTTAGTGCTTTTCTATGTATGGGAGGAAGCAAATATTTTGGACTCCCTGAATTCATTCTTTAAACAAGCACCTAGCTACCTAGGGCAGTATCCTGTCCTTTCTTATTCTATGTCTGCTCAGAGGGCACCATTGTGAGTTGCTGCAGCTGCTGGGCTGCAGGCCTGTCCTCGCTGGGAGTTGGCGGCAGCCGCTAATGACTTGGTTTCAGCACTCTTTGTTTACTGACATGGTTGCAGTATTTTCATTCACATTGTAGTATTTTCATTCACGGACTGATTATGGATAATCTGCAAACTTGGAAAGCAACCGAAATGGAATTATTGCAGGTACATTTTTCTTTAATAAGCCGTGTGCAAACATAAACATGGAGGAAGCATACATTTGGATTTGGTGGTGTAGGGAAGGGTTTCTGCACAATACAGGAGAAGGCAATGCAGAATTCCTTAAGTCCACCTTTCTTTTCTGTAGTGGTTTCTGAGAACAGTTTATGGTAATTAACCAACATTGACAAATGGTGGCACACATTGCATTTAAGAGCTGGCCGGCTGCAAACTTGTGTATTGGACAGGTGGAATTCATAGGCAAATGGTCAGGTGGATGGGAGAGAGACGGAGCCTAGGCCTGGGCCCAGATTCCGGTTTAAATCGGCATTTCCTCACCATACGGCCTTGGACTAGAATGCAACCTCTCTTAACCTGTTGGTGAATCTGTGAAATGGGCATGATAATATTCGTTTCTTCCTGGGATTGTTGTAAGTTCTAAAGAGTATTGTAGCACACATGAAGCACTTAACACACTGGCACTTAGCAGTGTTCACTGTGTGCGGCCGCCCCGCTTGGCATGTGTCAGAGCCGTAAAGGCAGCATGTGTCTGTTGAGGATGCACTGGTAGCCCCTTGAATAGGTTGTGAATAAGGTGATTCCCTTTAATCTTGGTAACTCTGTGTGCCATGGGAAGTTATTTTCATGGACAGATGAGGAATCTCAGGGTAAAGAAGACTGTGTAATTTGCCCAAAGTCAGACCATAATTTTGGGTGCAGGGGCCTCTGTTCAGCATGGGCCCCAGGGCCTTCTGCCCTCTCCATTCAGCACCAGAACCAGATGTGGGGTCGGCTGTTTCCCAGCCCAGAATATCGGGCAGGCCGCAAGACACACCTGGCTCTGCACTGCTTGAGCAAAAACTCCGGAGGAGAGGAAGTTACAAAAGGGATAATCATAAAAACAGATGACAGCAAACTGTGACCAGCACTGAGAAGGA
Source organism: Camelus dromedarius (assembly GCF_036321535.1). Lineage (NCBI taxonomy): Eukaryota > Metazoa > Chordata > Mammalia > Artiodactyla > Camelidae > Camelus > Camelus dromedarius. Next base: position 489,714 of record NW_026989773.1, read on the forward strand.
AAGGAACACGCCTCGCAATGCAGAGCTGCGAGCTTTCCCGTCGGGGCTGCTCTGGGGGCGTTCATCTCAGCTAAACAAACTCTGCTGCTGCACCAAGGCAGGAAGGCAGGGAGCGTGTGGCCAGGTAGACAGGGCCTTGTTAATCATACTCATTCCCCATTAAGCTGCAGCTGTCACGGGCACTTACCTAGTAAACAGATGTCTTCCATAATCATCACGCACTTTTCTTGGTAGTTTTATTGCCCCACCTTTGAGATGAGGTCATTGAAGCTGAGCAGTTTGCTGCATGCCCGTGATCACCATGGAAATACCCCCACTGGTCTTTCAACCTAGACTGGTGTGGCTGTCATGTCCCAGCCCTGTGAATGGCATCGTGTTGCTTCTCCCAAGTGTCCCAAATGACTGACATTGATATTCTTAATTCGTAGGAAATGGTATGTGACAATAGGAGAAAAAGGTAGTAAGAATTTGTTTGGAAAACTAGAACAAAATCCAATTCTTCCCCAGCTGGGGGAGCGTACCCTGTGTCACTCACCCCACTCACTGCGTGTCACCTCCTCCCTGCCGTCTCCACATTCAGAAGCCACTCTGAGCCTTTGAAGAACATTTTGCCTCATGACACTGTTGACTAGGACCTGCGACCTCTCTGTCCCTGGTTAACTCTCTCTTCAAAGCCATTTAAATTTTTTGCAGGCTCCTCCGCTCAGATGTAAGAATATTCTCTTTCAACTTCTTGATGCAGCTCCTTAATGAAGATCTCGTGAAGGAAACTTAGTCAAAACCTGGGAGGTATGCACACAGTGACTGCAACCTCAGCACTTTATGAAGTTCAGAATCAGATTTGTGGGTGACTCAGGAAAAGCTTTTTTATGGTAACAAGGGGAAAGTGAAAGGATGCAGGCTGTGTGAGACTGAAACATCTCGGTCCCAGCCAGCAAGGCACCGGCATTCAGGATGGTGTGTGGGGAGTGCAGAGTTCTTACAAAGAAAGAAGTGTTGGGATGGGAGGGAGGACAGTTAGGTACTTTACTGTGGAGGGAAAAAGTGGGTTAAGCATTTCCTGGTTGAACAAGAGGACTGTGACATGATGTGCTTGTATTTTGGAGAGAAGGGTTTTGTGGGGACAGGCCTAGGGAGAACGCTCTGTGGCTGTGGAGTCAGCACAACAGAGAAACACAGAACCGTGCAGACCTCAAGGCCCCTGCTGGGGAAGAGGCTGCCCGCCAATTCGAGCCCTGGGGGCAGCTTCTGTCCCTTAGCTGGGGCCTCAGAGCTCCCTTCACAACCCAGTCCTGTTGATACAAGGAATAAAATGTGAGGCATGAGAAGGGCTGTGTCCCAGGCTTTGGTTGAGCCCCTGGGATGTGTCCCACCAGATTTTGTTCCTTGGCTTTGTGCAGTAAAGTTTTCAAGAGCAAGCCAGTGTTGAGGAAAGGTAGATTTATTCACAGAGACACATTGAAAGGCAAGAGAAAGGCCACGAGGTGTGGGGTTTGGGTGCTCAGATTAAAAGTAGGTACACACTCCACAGAGTGTGGGCTTTCTCCGAAGAGGGAGAGAGAAGGGTGACCGCGAGGTGGCGCTGTGTTGCTCGTTTTCTTGGGCTTGGTGGTTTCATTTGCTAATATATAGAAGGACCAGCCTAAGGGCAATGGGCTGGGATTCCCAGGGAGTTGGCCATTTCCCACCCTTTGACCTTTTGTGGCTAGCCTTGGGACTGCCATGGTGCCTTGGGGCATGTTATTCACCATGTTACTATTACAATGGGTGTATAATGAAGCTCAAGCTCTGCTAGAAGTTAAATCTCTTCATCCTGAGCCTCAAGGCCTACTGGGGGTTGAATCCTTCACCATTTTGTTGTTAATTGCTGTGGCCTTCCTTGAATGGCTGTGCTCTGCCCCTTCCATCCTGTCTCACTGTGATGACACAGAGAGAGCAAAGGCCGGGACCTGCCTGTGCTCCTGCATTTAACAGCAGGAAGTGTGGAGTGGGCTTATGATGACTCTGAGTGGTGAAAAAGATGTTTCAGATTTTGCCACGTGAGACATGGGGACCTGCCAGCAGCCATCACAGATTTATCTCAAGGACATTATCGCTTGTGTTGTTACAGAAACAACAGGCCAGCCAAGAAACATGCACTGAGATTTATTACGCCGGCGGGCTCAGAGGGGCTTCTGTTCTGAAGCTCTGAGCACCTCCAAGACCTGCACATGAGGTTCTATAGGGTTAATTACAAATAAGGGGCTATTAGCCAATAAGGCTAAAACAACAAAAAGCAAGGAATCAGTACACTGAAGCTTATGAATTTGGAACAGATCACTTTACTGACAATTGTTGACCTTGGATTTACGAGTTAGCTTATTAGCCCATTCAACTGACACTAAACTTCAGATTTACGAGTTAGCCCAGCAATACTTAGATCAGTAAACCGACACTTATCACACTTAGATTTGTGACTTAGCTCGTTAGCCCAGCTGGGCTTTTCCTTCACAGTGTCATTCATCTTTTCTATATTTCTTTTTTTTTTTTTTTAAGTATTTAATCCAAATTTAATATCAGGTTTTTTTGGAAAGAAATTTCTCTTTTTCTTTTCTTTGGGACTCTTTTGGGGGGGTAGGTAATTAGGTGTATTTATCTGTTAGTGGAAGCCCTGGGGCTTGAACCCGGGACCCCGTGCACGCTAAGCACACCCTCTACCACCCCCCCATGATCTTTTCTTTTTGCTTTAGCTGCCAAGAATCTTACAGCTGAATTTCTAGTTGGCCTTTAACACTTGCCCTGACTCCAGGGAATCCATTTTTATGACTTTACCTCCCCCAGGATTCATTTAAGTATTGAATCTCCATTTTCTCTTCACTCTCAGTTTTGCCTTTTTGTTGTTATGGTTGTTAAGGTGTGTTTAAAAAAATTGTTTAATTTCTCTTTTAGCAGGAGGCTGAAAGTAAATAAATATGTAAACAAACAGCACACTTAAATGCTTTTATACATTCTAAGCTGTTTAGTAGTTACTTAAATACCGAATTGAATATTAAAGTGATAACATTTTTAAGTTATTTTTTAATTTTTTACAAAGATATAGATGATTTGAAATATGATATGTTTCAGGTGTACAATAGATGCTCCATTTATAGTTACTGTAAACATTGGCTGTATTCCCTGTGTTGTAAGATAAATCCCTGTAGCCTTACATTACATGTTGCAGTTTGTATAAGAAAGTTGGGTAACGCAGAGTCTGGGGCATGGCTGTGTCTGACCCAGGGTCACGCTCACCCTGCCTGTCAGAGCCCAGGCCCTCACTCCTGTCTGCAGGGCAGCGAGTGGAGGCAGCCCTCATCAGCGCTGGCACCACCCTCTGAGCGGCAGTGACAGCAGTGTCTGTGTGTGGACGTGCATAGTGTTTTTCCAGGAGCTTTACATGCATTTCTGCATTTAATAATTAAAGCCCTCCTGTGAGGAAGCGTTTTATGATTTTAATGAATAATACATTTTATTTTGATATTGATAGACTTCAAACCTCCGGAAAATTTACAGAAGTAGTACAGTAAACGCTTAGATACAGTTCACCTTAAAGGGCACTATTTGTCCTTTTGTGTCTGGCTTATTTTAGCATAAAGTTTCAAGGTTCATCCATAATGTAGCCTGAGTCAGTACTTTATTCTTTTGGTTTCATAATATCCTTTTTCTTTTTTTTCGTTTTTGGTCTATTTAAAAATACTTTCATTGAAGTCTAGTCAGTTTATAATGTTGTGTCAGTTTCTTGTGTACAGCACAACAATTCAGTTAAATAGGAACATACCTGTATTCATTTTCATATTCTTTTAAACATAAGTTACTATAAGATATTAAATATATTCTCCTGTGCTATACAGTATAAACTTGCGGTTTATTCTATACATACTCAGTATCTGCAAATCTTGAACTATCAATATATTCCTTCCAACACCCTCTCCCCTCTGGTAACCATAGTTTGGTTTCTATGTCTCTGTGTCTGTTTCTGTTTTGTAGATAAGTTTATCTTTTTGTGTCTTTGATTTTTGATTTTTTTTTTTTAAGATTCCACATGTGAGCGATCTCATATGGTATTTTTCTTTCTCTTTCTGGCTTACTTTTCTTTGAATGACATTCTCCAGGTCCATTCATGTTGCTGCAAATGGCATTACTTTATTATTATTTTATGGCTGAATAGTAGTCTATTGGAGAAATATACTACAGTCTCTTTATCCAGTCATCTTTCAGTGGACATTTAGGTTGTTTCCATGTCTTGCTATTGTAAATAGTGCTGCTGTGAACATTGGGGTAAAAGTGTCTTTCTGAGTTAGGGTTCCTTCTGGATATATGTCCAGGAGCGGGATTGCAGGGTCATATGGGAAGTCAATTTTTTGTCTTTTGAGGAACCTCTATACAGTTTTCCACAATGGCTCCACCAAACTGCATTCCCACCACAGTGCAGGAGGGTTCCCAATTCTCCGTAGCCTCTCCAGCATTTACTGTCTGTGAACTTCTGAATGATGGCTATTCGGACTGGTGAGAGTTGAGTCTTGATTGCAGTTTTGATTTGCATTTCTCTGATAATGATATTGAGCATTTTTTTCATGTGCCTATTGGCCATTTGTATGTCTTCATTGGAGAAAAGTTTCTTTAGGACTTCTGCCCATTTTTGAATTGAATTGTTTGTTTTTCTTTCTTATTAACTGTAAAAGCTGTTTACATATTCTGGGAATTAAGCCCTTGTCAGTTTCATTTATTGCAACTATTTTCTCTCATTCCATAGATTGTCTTTTTGTTTTGCTTTTTGTTTCCTTTTCTGTGCAAAAGCTTGTAAGTTTAATTAGATCCTACTTGTATTATTTTGCTTGAATTTCTATTGCTTGAGTAGACTGCTCTAGGAAAACATTGTTGAGATGTATGTCAGATGTTTTGCCTATATTTTCTTCTAAGAGGTTTATAGTGTCTTGTCTACATGTTTAAGTCTTTAAGCCATTTTAATTTATTTTTGTGTATGCTGTGAGGGAGTGGCCTAACTTCATTGATTTACATTCAGCTGTCCACTTTTCCCTACACCATTTTCTGAAGAGGCTGTCTACTCCGTTGTATGTTCTCACCTCCTTTGTCAAAGATTTAATGACCAAAAGTTTGTGGGACTATTCTTGGTAATTTTGTTTATCCGTTCATTGATGGATGGATATTGTTTGTAACCTTTGGCTACTCTGAATGATACTGCCATGAATATTGATGTGCAAGTTTTTGTGAGAATATATTTTCATTCTGTTGGCTGTACAGTTGGCCCGCCATTTCTGTAGTTTCCACTTCATGGATCCAGATGGCTGATTGTAAAGGGACTCGAACATCCTTGGATTATGGTATCCAGTGTGGGGGGTTCCTGAAACAAACCCCCCGAGGATACTGAGGGATGACTCTATATCTAGGAGTGGAATTGCTGTGCCATATAATTCTAACCTTTTGAGGAAACACCAGGCTTTTCCAAAGAAGCTGCACCATTGCCCCTTTCCAATGGCTGCGTATTGAGGGTTCCCATTTCTCTGCCTCCTGACCGACACTTGTTATTGTCCATGTTTTGATTATAACCATCCTAGTGAGTGTAAAATCAGATATCATTTTGATGTTGATTTCGCTAGTGATGCTGAGCATCTTTTCATATGCTTATTGGCCAATTGTGTATCTATTTAAATACTTGGCATAATTAAAAATTGGGTCGATTTTCTTTGTATTGGTCAGTTGTAAGCATTTGTTTTATATCCTGGATACTAGTCTCTTATTAGATATATGCTTTGCAAAATTTTTCTCCTATTCTGCAGATTGTCGTTTCACTTTAGTTTTTTTAAACATTAAAACAATTTCTTTCTAGGGGAGGTAATTAGATTTATTCATTTTATTTTTCTTGCTAAGCACGCACTCTATCACTTGAGCTACACCCTTCCCCTTTCATTTCACTTTCTTGATGATGTCCTTTGTAACAAATGGTTTTAAATTTGATGAAGTCAATTTTATCTTTCTTTTTTTTCACTTGTGCTCTTGGTATTGTATCTAGGAAGCCATAGCATATCCTTGAACCACAAAGATTTAAACTATGTCTTCTTTTAGAATGTTTATACATTTAGTTTTTACGTTTCCGTCTGTGATCCATTTTGAATTAATATTTTATTTGTTATATAAAATACGGGGGTCCAGATTCCAGATTCATTCTTTTGCCTTCAGATACCCAGGTGTCTCTGCACCATTTGTTGAATAGACTATTCTTTCAATGGAGTTTTGTTGGCACATTTCTGGAAAAATGACTGTAAATGTAAGTTTCCCCCCTGGATTTTTTATTGTTTCTCATAGATTTATGCATCCAAACTTATGCCAGTACCATAATGACTTGAGTACTATAGATTTGTAGTAACCATTGAGTGAGTCCTCCAACTTTGCTCTTCTTTTTCAAGATTGTTTTGGCTGACCTGGGTCCCTTGCACTTCCATATGAATTTTGGCATCAGTTCTTCAATTTTTGCAAAGAAGTCAGCTGGAATTTTGATAGGGATTCCATTAAATTTGTAGATCACTTTCGGGAGTCTTAACATTTTTAACAATATTGTCTACCATTCCATGAACATGGGATGCCTTCCATATATGTAGATGTTTTAATTTTTTTTTGGTGATACTTCAAAATGTTCAATGTGCAAATCTTGTAAAATTTTCTTAAATGTATCTCTCATTTTATTTTTAATGCTGTTGTAGTTGGAAAGGCTGAGCTTCCTAAGGGTGGGACTATATATCAATTTATTTATTTCTAGGATTCCTACACAGCAAATACCCTAGATTTATATTTGCTACATAAATCTATCCACAATTCTTCCCACCCCCGTGTCATAAGAAACCAAGACCCAGGTTAAGCTACCTGAACACTTATGTGGAAGTGAGAAGTGAGACCCTTGGGTGGGGCTTTGTGCAGATTATACTGAAAGCTTATTCATTATGGCTTCATCTTAATTTCTTTTAAACAATCCTTTCAGTGTATATAGTCAGATACATTAAGAAAATGCCCTTTCGATGTGTGGAGGAGCTAAGACTATAATTTTCAAATAATTTCTAGTGAGAGTGTTGTACTTGAAACTAATTTGCATCAATCTTTGAAGATTTATGTTTCAGGAGCTTTGACTATATAATACCTGTCTTTATTCAATAACTACAACTAAATGCTCAAACAACATGTAAGAGTTTGAGCAAACTGCCCCCGCCCCGTAGTGCTGGTTGGCTGCAGCTGTAACTGGAGTCAAGTCTTACCTATCCCAGTACGCTTGGGTGGATCTGCTCAAAGGGGTTCGTCCAATAGTTTGTCGGTAGTCTTTTGGACAAAGCCATAAAGCATTGATTTAAGGTTGCTGGAATGGAATCTATTTTATTAATATTAAGTAAGCACATATTGAGTGCTTACTGTATGTTGGGAATTGTCCCTCAGCCTCACATGAATATTATTCTGCTTAAAACCTCTCATATTTCCTTGTTATTCACACTTTACAGATAAGGAGTCTGAGTATTAGGTTTTCTCTCTTTTGGGGGGAGCTCATTATCAATGATGGGAAGTTGTAAGGAAAAAGATACTGATTCATCCAGAGAAAACATTTTTCTGAGAGTCAGCACTGAAGAGGTTGATCATTGTTTGAGTAAGACGAGCCCCGGGTTGTACGGAGTCAGCATCCCTGTCCTGGACACGGCACGTGTAGCACTGCGTGGTGGGTGAGGCGGCGCGGCCGCGCAGGGAATGCGGATGCCGGGCCGTTGGGCTGTGCTCAGGCCCGGTGGGGCTTTCTCCTAAGGGAAGTGGAACGTCATTGTCAGAATTTAAGTAGGGGAGAGGGGTGCTCTCGTAGATCACTTTTATCTTGTAGAATGCTTAGAAACATTTAGAAGGCTCGGCAGGAGGTGATGTGATAAGTCAGAGTAGGGTGGCTATGAGGTGTAGCAGTGTTCAATTTTCAAATGGTTTTCAGTCCCAGGTTTGTGGCTCAGTAGCCGTGTCACTTTGGATGACGCACTCAAGGAAGTGAAACAATTTATCTTATTACTTGAAGCAGTGATATACCGACTTCCCAGGACTTCTGTGGAGATCCAGTGAGATAACGTGTGCACAATGTGCAGCGTGGTCCCCAGCACACAGTCAGTGCTGAGGGAGTGCCAGTGAGAACTTTGTAGGTGAGGTGTGGGTGGTGTGACTCATTGACTGAGGAAATTGGGCCCTGAAGGAGGGGTCCAGTCACATCTGTGAGTGATGGGACTGAGCTGGGAGAGGCAGAGGGTGGAGTTGGTGGTGTCCTTGAAACATCTAAGTGCAGTGCCACAATCACAGAGGAGGTCTAGGCCCGGGCTGTGCATTTTCCTATAATCTCAATCCCTGAGGACGCCGAGGTATTGATCATTGAACGTGAAGACATACTTACAGGACAAGTGAATAGTAGTATCATCTCTGTCATCAAAGCTCACGTCTCTTTATTCATCACTCACTTTGCTAATTGGGTACTTACAGAGCTCAATTCACCATCCTCACCTGGGCTCAGGCTCCACAGAAAAGATCTTGTGAGTCTCCCTCTTTTCCAGAAGAAAACACATTTAGCTGGTAGACTTCTCTACTTCACCAGACTTAGAATTTTAGTTTGTTGATTTAATTCTGTTTTCTGTTGGCCGTCTCCTGACAGGAGAGACATTTTACCTCATGGTCAGGTTTCAATTAGCTGTTACTGAGAACTGCTGATCTGATCCATAGTGTATTTTTTCTATTAACTTTGTAGAGTACTTATCATTTTTCTGTCTTTGCCCTTTAATTTTGTTTCCTCTTCAATGTTCTATCCTATTTGGGGCCTTATTTTATTTTTTAATTCAAAAATGTCTGTTAGCAGTTAAGAAAACAAAAGCAAATAAAAAATGCACATGATAGCTAGATTTAGAATATATCTAGTGTGTTTTCTGTCTCGGCAATGGAGGGTTCTAGAAACTCTTGAAAACCTTCATTACATAAGTTCCTTAAAATGCTGATTAAGAAATAAGACCTTCCTTCCTCATCTTTCAAGCTGCACAGCTAATTGTCAAGAAAGTGAGGGGAAATCCTCAGAAGCCAAGTCAACCAGAAAGCAGGGATTCTGGGAGATACACGAGCCTTAGAAGCCCTGGGGGCCAGTTGGCTCCTGAACTGAGTTTCAGTTGCCTTGACAGGAAGGCAGGAGGTGAGCCCCAGGCCTCTCACACTGGGAGTTGGATGGCTGTTCTTATGTAAGGCCAAGCACATCCTGAGAATCCTGCTTTATAAAAGGGTGAATTAGAAAGAAAAGTAAAAAAGCATTCCTCAAGGCAAGGAAGTAAGGAAAGTCAATTTTTTTGGAAGCGGGGAAAAATAACATATCCAATGTAAGTATTTAGTTTAAATCTGTTCTGGCATGAGACTGACAACAAACTCCTGGCAGAAAATCACAGCTCCTCCTGGAAAGAGAAGTTGTGTTTTGAATGAATCAGTGGGCAGCCATTTAGAAAAATGTCTCCAGAGTCTTCTGGATCAAGATACTGGACCCAAACACCTCCCTTCCATGGTCTCATTTAAATAACCAGAAAGGTTTTAAAGGAAAGAAGCCATAATCATAGTTCTATTTATTGACATTAATATATGCTAGGAATTCAGATGTGACTATGGAGTTGTCACCTCTTTTATGGACCTTACTTTCTATTTGACATAGTTGGGGAACTTGGTGGAGGGTGGTGTTAGACTGTTGCAATTAGCCAGGACAGGAGATTAAGAAAGCAGTGAAGGGCGGGTGACATTTTTAGCTGAGGACAGTCCTGTTCAGTTGGTTTGTAATTGCAGGCTCGTTGAGTTGTCACTGGAGGGAATTGATCTTATGGAGTTTGGACTTAACTCAGGCCTCTTCAGAATGGACAAGTGAACCTGGAGAAAGACAGTCAAATCTGTGCAGACATTAAAGTCCACGTGAACGTGCTGTATCCCTGAGCCAAAGATAGGACAAGTAGGCAGCACTTCTTGAGGACAGAGGAGTGGTTTTTAAGGTTCTCCAAGAATGAAGCCCAGGGAAACGGGATGGCCAGTTGTCAAACTGTGACGTTGCTCTCTGGACGGTGTACCCACCGAGGTTATTGGCCGTTAATAGGTTTCCATTTCTCTTTAATGCATGACAGGTGATGAGGACGTGGGCATACACTTTTGACACCTTGTCAAAGTGACTGGGTACCTGCCTAGAAGGGCGGGCACAGCTACGGCTGCGCCATACATCTTGCCGCCCATCCCGTTCCCCGGCTCCGTGATCACGGCAGAGTGGTTCCTTGTTGAGCTGTCCGTCTCCTCTGTGACATCATAACCCAACAAATTACCGGAGCGTATTAGCTAGGCTTTGTTCTTTTCCATCCTTCCCTTCAAATGATGATGACTGATAATGGACCCAGTTACGTTTGCAGATGATTTACACGTAGTGCTGTCAATACAAACCTTGTAATCCCCACTGTGTGATCTAGAGAAGAAAGTTACATTCTTTCCAAATTGTTTTGATGCACTTATGTGGGAAAATGATGTACGTTTGAATATGTATTTCCTCTCTGAATCACCATGGCTACAGATGAATATTTGTAGACATGGAATGAGTTTACTGTATTTGAACTGTATGGTCCCCTAAATTCTCCCCAGCTTTTTAAAGTCATCACTGGAGTGCTACCTCCACAGTGTCCCAAAGCATCCACCACTGCCTGTTCTTCGGACACTGTGAGTTTCCAAGTTGGAGAAGGCTGCTGGCTGTTGAGGCATTCTCTGGCACATCTCTGGCTGGCTGATGTGAGCTTAGCACACAAGACTTGGCAGACAGTATCTAACCATGGTCACGTCCATTTCTGGAACACTCATGGAGGATTTTACACCTATGCTAGTGGCATACGTTATTTCTTTTAGTTTTCAAAACAATCATAATTAGATTTTATCACCTGTATTAATAAGGAAACTGTCAAAGCGAGTGATGTGCAGACTTTGGACTGGAACACGTGTCTTTCTGATCCCTATCTCTGTTCCCTCCCCAGCCTATCCTTCCAAATGTCCAGGAGACTCTTCCTCAGTCTTGAGTTTCCCGCTGATGTTACCACTGTCTTTGTTTCTGGAGAGGAAAACAAGTCTAAACTTACTTTCCAGTTGGAAATGGAATGGAGAGTTAACGTTGGAAGCCGGGAGAGTCTGTCCTGTGATGAAGCGGTCTCTGAGCCACTTCCATGGGGACGTCACGTCACTGTCTGGGCCCCTTGCACAGCCTGTGCACAGGTGATAAGCCAGATGTGCTGAGCAGTCCTACCGGACAGGGAAGTGCTTGGAAATGAGTTTGGGTATTTGGTTTCATTACATATGTTCCTGAGGGCCTTGGCCTGGCACTTCAAATGGGACCACTCCCTGTCCCACAGACTCGTGCTCTGGGCCGGTGCAGACCTAACGTGGCCTCAGCCTGAGGCTCAGGGCCCGTGGTGATGAGGAGCATTTTAGTCCAGGGTCTGCCGGAGGCTCTGACACTACTGGGCCATGGGAATTTGTCCAGGATGATAATAAATCCTCCCTGAGATTCAGATTTCCTTGCCTGTGAGCTGGGGTAGTAATAGTTTCTGAAATGATTGTAATGATTCAGTAACGGGCACAGCGTGTGCTGGCAGGTTGCTTGTGTTTAAGGAGCAGAAGTCGCAGTCACTCTGTCAGCCTCTCACTGTGTGCTCTGTGCTTTGAGAGGTTGTGTGTTTGGTGAAAGTCCCGCCCAAACACTAGGGTGTAGATGAACTGTTGTTCCTTTACTTTCCCGTCCTTTTCCTCTTTCCCTTCTCTGTGTCCCATGTTTAGGTAGCAGATTCCTCTGTTTCAGGGAATACGGAACTTTCTAGTAAAAGGAGAGGCGGAACGCGGAAAGGTGGGGCCCAGAGGGGGTCTGGAGCATCCGCACAGCGCTGCTTCCCTGCATTTCTGCATCCGGTCCCATCAGTGCATGAAGTCAGCCTTCCTCTTCCTTCCTGTGTCGTTCGGTCTCTGTTTTAAGGGAAAATTTTTTACGGGTCTTTTTTCCATTACATGTTTCGTTCAGATGCTTGTTGCTTTTCTCCCTGTGCTTCAACATTCCTAGGAGAGAATTCAGCAGTGCAGCATCCTCTCCGAGCTCTATGAGTTGATCGGCTTCCACCGCAAGTCCGCCTTCTTCAAGCGGGTGGCCCCCGTGCAGCGCGCGGCCCCCGGCATCCCGGAGCCTGGCGGGAAGGTCTTCTACCGACTCCTTCTGCAGACGCTTCCTGTCTACAGTCTGTCGCTGGATCTGCAGGACTTCAGCAATGGTGTTGGAACTAAAACATTGCTTCAGTCCCATTAACCATGCCTGGTTTGGGCCCTGCTGTCCTGTCTCATCAGGGTGAATTCTGATTCGTTTAGAATAGGGCACAGCAGACTTTTTCTGTCAAGAGCTTGGGAGTAAATATTTCAGGGTCTGCAAACCTCCTGATCTCTGGTGCAGCTGCTCAGCTCTGCTGTTCAGACGCCAGAGCATCCGGACATTCCACACACCCACAGAGCTTTATTAACAGCGGTGTCTGGGGCTGGATTCAGTGTATGAACTGCAGTTTGTCCCCACAGCCTCCTCACTATTGACGCCTGCACCAGAGCATGCATTTGCGACAATGGGTGAACCTGCACTGACACGTCATCATCACCCAGAGCCCAGACTTAACACTAGGATTTACACTTGGTGGTGTGCACTCTGTGGGTTTGGACATATGTGCAATGACATGTATCCACCGTCACAGCATCATACAGAGTAGTCTGTCTTAGTGACCTTAAAATGCTCCGTGCTGCACCTCATTCATTGCTCCTTCCCCTCTCGCCTCTGACAGCCACTGATCTTTTAGTCTCTGTGGTTTTCCCTTTCCCAGAACACCATACAGTTGGAATCAGACAGTTGCGGAACCTTCCCAGATTGGCTTCTTTCACTTAGTAATATGCATTTAAGGTTCCTCCATGTCTTTCCATGCCTTGATAACTCATTTCATTTTAGCACCAAATAATAGTCCATTTTCTGGCTGGACCACAGTTAATCCATTCACCTACTGAAGAACAGCTTAGTTGCTTCTGAGTTCTGGTGATTATGAATAAAGCTGCTATTAACATCTGTATGCAGTTTTGTGTGTGGACATAAGTTTCCATTTCGTCGAGTAAACACCAAGGAGCACAGTTGCCGGATCATGTGTTAGGAGTACGTTTAGTTTTGTAAAAAATTGCCAGACCGTCTTCCAAAGTATCTGGGCCATTTTACATTCCCACCAGCAATGCATGAGAATTCCTTATGCTCCACATCCTCACCAGCATTTGGTGCTGTCAGTGTTCAGAGTTTTGGCAGTTCTGACAGGTGTGCAGTGGTACCTCGCTGTTTCAGTCTGCATCCCCTTGATGACAGATGCTGTGGAGCATCTTTCCATAGACTTCTTTGGCATCTAGATTTTTTCTTTGATGAGATCTGTGTCAGGAATTTTGCTCATTTTTTAATCAGGTTGTTCATCCTTCTTGTTGAGTTTAAAGAGATTTTGGTATATTCTGGATATCAGCCCTTTATCAATGTGTCCCTGCCCTTCACCTGCAGCACCGGAGTTGTCCTTTGGGTCTCAGTGGAGTGTCAGCTCTTCAAAGAGGTTCCCTGTCTTCCCTCAGCCTAAATACTGTCCTTGTATTTTTCACTTTCATTGACTCATTTTGTTCTTTTTAAATAGCATTTCCCATAATTTGTAATTATATTAAAAAAAAGGGCAATGATTGAACACCACCTCCCCACCAGGCTGTGTGCCCTGTGAGAGCAGAGGCCCTGTCCCCACTCACCATTTCCCATGACAGCACATGGCACATGTCCATGTAAAAGTGTGTAACGTGGGGCCAAACCTGATGAGCAGCTATGATGACATGTGTTGGCTACCATTTATTGAGTAGACTTTGTTTCTGATGTAAATTATTAAATCACATGAATTAAACTTGTTTGTTTTGAAAAATAAAACAACAAAGCCCACCTCCATTTGATTGGTACTTTCTACTTAGCCTTCTGACACAGGAGGGGATGTTCACAATCATTTTCTGGAGGAGGTTGGGGAGGTAAAGTAAGAGAGTGAGATCAAATAAAGTAAAAATGATAACTATCAGTTGGCTTTATTTTCACTAAGACATAAAAGTTACTTTAAACCCTATCTCAGCTGTTGTTCTGTTGTTTTAAACATTTCTCATAGAATTAAATGGAAGCCCACTAAACCCTGAAAGGGAAATTGTGTGCTCAGGTCCTGAAAATTGTTTATGTCTATTTCTTGAAATGCACATTTTCCCTGCTGGTTAAAGAAATTCGAGGCGGGAACACAGCCGTGCGCTGTGTGTCTGCCGGCTTCACGGGCTGCTCACTGTCATTTTCATTTTCTTGTGTTGCAGTTTATGAAGGTTTTCCCATGAGATATATTGCTCAGCCTTTTCCTGAATGAAGGATTGAATTTTCCACAGGAAATCTTATGAAAGAGAATGACAAGGCACATGGGTTTCCCAAAAAGGAATACTTGATGTAATAAACTCTCACTATGGTGAACCTTTTTTAATACAAGCCAGTTGAAAATTTTATCACTAGGTCATAGGCCACAAATCTGTCTTAAGAATAAAAAGATTCAAATTTTATAGAAGAAGCAGTTTGAATCAAGTAGAAATTATGATTTGTACACTAGTTGGTGTTAGAAATTATACTCAGTCTTATCATAATTGCCTGTGGTAGGAACTGGATTATTATTTATTTATTAAAAAAAAATCCACTAGGTGCTATTTGCCCCATTCTTGATGCAGCAGTGCTGAGGTTAGTTAAGTTGGGCCATTTAGGATTGTTAGCTAGGTTTTCCGGACATTGATTTCAGCCTCTTTATCTTTTTTACAATCTCTTCTTTTGTATCGGCCTTTGGTCTTTTGACAACGTGGAAATACTGCACGGATCTGCCTTTCCCTTTTTTCCTGTCTTTGTGGGAAAAGATTTCTGAAAGACAAACTACTAGGATATTAAGGATTTTGTGTGGGGTAAGTTTGTTCAGTTCTAAGGATTTCAATTAATACGCATTAATACTTGCTATTCAGCTAATGACAGTAAAATTATAAACTAACTTAAGTATACATGAGTAAGTATAGTACAATAAGCCAATCACCCAGATTAAGGAATTCACAAACTTTTCCATATTTCCTTTATTCAGACCTTTGTTCTTTTATTTGTCCTTTGTTGAAGTATTTGACAGCAAATCCAAGAAGACATGTCATTTTACCCTATGTGCTCAAGTAGGCATGTCTGAAAAATGAGGGCCTTTTTTTGATCAGGTTTTTCCATTTGACCCATGTGCTCATTAAGTACCAGCTTTATCATGCATCTCACTAGGCATTAGGGATCCTTGGGGCAATGAGACAGTCCTGGCTCCCAAGGAAGTAAGGGCTGATGGAAGAAACCAACACAGGAGCTTTGGTGCCTCACTTAAGGTCCATACTGGATGACACCAATTGGACAAAATTTGTGCACAATACAGTAGGATTCACAGAAGGGACTGGTCAGACTTGTAGGGCAGGCCGTGAGAGAGGCGGTCAGCAGGGCTACAAGAGGAGGACTCATTTGATCAGAATCTGAAATCCTTTCTGCCAACCTTTCTACCAAGCCCCCAAGGCCATCACAAACAACCCTGTGCTGTAACTGTTTTTGATTCCAGTTACCACATCTCCTTCAGGAAGGATTTTAAGGTGGAAAATATTTAAAATCCGTAATTGTTGCCAGAAGGGACATAGAACAAGGAACATGTAAACAACACAAATGTCCATCAGCACATGACTGGATAAAGACGAGGTGATACATATATAAAATGGAATACTACTCAGCCATAAAAGATGCCATTTGCAGCAACATGGATGGACCTGAAGACTGTCATTCTAAGTGAAGTGGGGTGGAAAGAGAAAGAAAAATGCCATATGACTTCATTTATGGGGAATCTAAAATTAATAGCAATAATAATAAGACCACAAGTGAACTAAATATTGTTTTGATTTCTTGAATATATGCAAGCACATCTGACCGTCCTTTGTGATTGGATTACCATATTCTGTTTATTCTTTTGTAGATGTCCTTATTCCTCTGGTAACTAATTTTAAAAATCTAAAGCTCTAATCTGTTCTTATGAAACAATAATTAGTACATATATGTAAACTAAAAAATGCAGTATGCTCTATACATGTATTTACATGCAATATGTGTATGTGAAGTTGAACTGTAAAAATTCTACCTGATAAAACTGAAAAAGGAAAAAAATAAAAAATTTATTTTAAAAAAACACCCCTCTTTAGATATTAAAACGTTCGTTTCTGAGATTCTGTGAAAGACAGCATGGAAGTAGGTTTTTAAGATTTTCTCCTTGTTCCTCGGTGAGCAGCCTGGGCTGCACAGCTTGGCCGCCACAGGCCCCCAGGACTTGCCGGCTTGCTCCTCACTTGTTGGGAGGAAGATTAGCTGCTTCAGGAATATTTATGCTCTTAGAAGTTGCTGAAAACCCCACAGAGCTTCTGTTTAAATGGAGTGTATCTGTCAATATAACCCCTTATAGAAATTAGAACAGAAAATTTAAACCCAAGAACTGACAAGCACACGCTGCCCCAGCACGTGTTCAAAGTAGTGCTGCCACGGTGGCGTGTGTTGGTTCTAGAAAAAATGCACCATACACTCAAGAATGAGGGTGAACCCACAGATCTCATCTCAGCAATGCTATGAAGAGGTGGGACCCAAAGCCCCTAAAACAGTGCTGAAGTCCCCAGAAGTCCCAGAACACACAGAGCCATGGGACCAAGAATCCAGTGTCTCATGGATCATCAGCTGTGGAGACCGCGTCCTGGGTCAGGAGGAGTAGAATTAGGGATAGAAGGCACACAGTCCTATTGACAGCAAAGCTTTAAAGGTTTTGAATTGACTGAAAGTTTGGCAAAGATTTGCATTTAGACTACTACATTTCCTCTCCTGGAGACGTTAGAAGGAAAACACTGATTAATAGAGGATGATTGTAATGGATTAATTATGATACTGATGACATGGGCTGTGAACACTAACCCTGCACTCAGTGTAGACTAAGCCTTTTATGTACACAATTCATTAGGTCTCCACACCCCTGCAACGTGGCATTAAGCACTCATACAACCATGAAACCAGTGACTATAAAACAGTCACAAGCCTTCCTCTCCAGCATGAGGTAGCAAAACCAGTAAGGGTTTTCAATGACAAAAGCCAAAATCATATATTTTTGGGAAAGAAAGCAAATGAAACACTGAAGAACAATAAACCAAAAGAGCAGATGGAATGGAAAATTTTATTGAAGAAAGCAATGATTGATTCAATTAAAACAGCTAATGTCCCTGGTATAATTGAACCATCAATCCAAATTTTTGGAAAAGTGGGTTGTGAAATTACTGTTTCATTTAATATTGGAATTCTTATTTGGACCAATTTGATATGCACCACTGGTGTGAGGTTAGATATTTAGGTAAATAACAATATTCCTATTTTTTAAGTTAACAGGAAACATAACACAGGACTCCAGATTTAGGGAGAGAATGCAAAAAACTACTATCATATTCCATCCAGTAAGGACAAGTGTCCCTGCGTCACCAAAGCAATGAGAATTTGCACAAAGAAAACACAGTTCCAATTGTGACAAATACGAGACTGTGAGCCATGAGTTACGAGAACAAGCAACTGTTTAAATGCCATGGGCAAATTTTTTTTATCATCTTGAAAACATCACTGATGTTCTAGGTAAGAAAAAGAATTGTTTTACTAGCAAATCCAACTGACACGGGAGTTTTTCCAAGTGAGAAGGTGATTCCAAAAAGTGCAGTAAAATGAGTAAAGATGATCTGCGCAGTGACGGAGATGGTCTTAGACTAACCAGCACCACGGTTCCCGGTTTTACACTTGCTCTCTGCTCATCACCTCTGACACAAGAACTCATCAAATGATTGTTTTTTCTTTAGGGAAAAAAAGATAAATAAAATCTAAATACAAAATGTGGTATGTAAAGCGGTAATGAAGTTTTCTAACCTTATAATGCAGCCAGTGTAATGTAGCACTTATTCGGGCACTAGAATTTTTTAATTTATTTCTTTTATACCCTATTTCTATCCTAAAGGAGACACTTAAAGTTTTCTACTTTATTCAACGTATCTTGTGAGGGTTGTGATATACACTGGTATGGCAGTTTTAAGAGATTCAAAATCACCTCTTTGGTTGTGGTCAGGAAAGACAGGCTCCCTCACAGCTGCGACGGAGAAGGAATCCCCGGAGTCAGCCTCCGGGCAGCTTCCGAACCGCATCTGCTTGCACTTGGCACAGGACACCATAAGCAAGTGTAACTCTGACAAGGAGATTTCCCCAGGGACTTGGGAGGTGCTCTAACATTCTGAAGCCACTTGTTTCCCAGTTAGGTAAGGGTTGGAAAAATAGTTTATTAGAAGTGACTCCCTTTGTATGTGCCTTTTGTCCTGAGTGGTCACTAATTAGCATAGAATATAAAATACCCCATAATATAAGAATTTAGGCAAAACATCTTTCCATCTACCTGTCTATTTGTTTATCATATTTATAGTTAGGTTACATTTTCTATGACGTTCACTTCCGGGCACCAGAAAAGAAAGGTTACAAAATATTTATTGTCAATAGGGGGGACTGGGTCTAAGGATTAAAATCCACTCCTGCTAACAATAAAAACCATATAATAATTTTAATCTCAGTTGCATCAGACCTTCCAGAATTACTCCTTCAATTTCACTGTTAAAACAGTAATGGAATCTCTGTTCTTCCAAGACTTGGGCCTGATCGCCACCCATCCAGACATCTGTCTGTGGGTCCCTACTTGTCCTCGAGGCCCCCGAACACACCTTATGGGGTGAACTTTCTTCAGTGTCCCTACTGTAGGGGAAACCAGGAAGTCCCAGGCACTATCCAGGATTCACACCTACCTGCAAAAATCAAAGTCATGTGACTGAAACGGGACAACCCAGGTGGAGTTATAGGACTGAAAGCTCACCAAAAAACAGGTTTGGGGGCCTAACACAAGCCCTCCAGCTCCTAAAATGAAGAAGGACAGGGAGTCCCAATTAGCCACGAGACTGGGGGGCTTCATTACTCCATGAATAAATGATTTGTTCCAGTGCCACCTTTAGACAGGGAACCCCAGAACCCAAACTTGGAAGCACCCCGTCCCCTCCCCTCTGAACAAATATTCTCTAAAGTCACGTAGTGAGAGATGGGAGCCCCGATGAGCTCTGGAATAAAATGCAATCTGAAAGACTGCTGGTAACAAATGGTGTGGAGCTCGGGCAGCCCCCAGGGCCACCAGCCCTTCTGGTACCCACACTTCCATCCACAACAGTTTCTTCAGGACCCTTATGCACACATAACCATCAAACAAAAATGATTGCTTAGACATATTTTAAGAGAAATAACATGAGAATGCCAAATTCAAGACAAGTCAGAATCAAGACCCCAGAGTATTTACTGAATGAGATCTCACGTGTGCTCCACAGTGAGCTTTAAACCCTTAGGACACAGTCATGGAACAGTAGGCATTTTCTTTCTTTCCTCCAAGTTGGCTTTACTGCAAAACTCAAACACAGGAAGACTCTGGATCCCACCTCTACTACTTACACAAAGGGCTCATCTCACCATTTGGAGTGGGATCAGCGATGGTGCGGCCGGCTTCAATGTGCGCACTGCCGTGCCCAGCTCCCCGAGGAGCAGAGCTCCCCCCACGGGCACTGCAGTGCCTGCAAGAATCAGGTGTCTGATGAGTGAGCCTGGGGCGGGCAAGACAGGAAGCAAGCACCACTTCCTCACACTCTGCAGGTGATCTCTGTGTCATCTTGAATAAATACAGTCAGCATTAAAGATGTTTGGCAAGAGGGTAAAAGTTAAGGCCTCCCCAAATCTCCTCGCATTCCTTTAGTGGGAGTCCTGTTAGAACACATGGTGACAAGAGACGCTGGCTTTACATGCGCACGTTGCCCTCAGGGCTGCAGGTGAGGCCACGGTGCTGCCTCCGCCCCACCTCCTGCCCTCGTCCCCCAGACCTCACAGGGGCCGCTGACTCATTTCTCTGACTTTCTCTCCTTGGTATTGCTGCTCTTCCAGCTTTTAAGAGCTATAAGAACCTCACCAGAAAATCTTTAACAATGAAAGCAAATCAAATGAAATCAACCACAGAAACACATTGCCTTCATCATTACTTTACATTTTAGGAAGAAATTCTTGAAGACGACTCCCTGACCTGAAGGGATGAATGGAGGAGAAAAGAAAAGAAGACAAGCATTTTTGGCCCACAAAAAATGAAAGGTAACCAGATGGTGGCTAGTTTTCATTGCACCTCTCTGCCCGCCCCAATTTCACATGCCCCTCCCAACTCAACTCATCAGAAATCGACTGAAGGAGACGGCTTTGCAAATTTATTGGAAGCCAAAGAAATCGCTCCAGAAACAGTCTCCCAAACCCAGCGAGAACACTGTAAACTGACCAGTGCCAGGATCTGAATACTAAAACACACAGATTCAAACTCCGACACCCTCCCTGGTGGGTGTACTTACCGTGAAGGTGTTGCCGTGAAATTTGTCAGCATCCAGCATATAAAAATGAATGGGACACCAGTTTTCAACATCACAGTCCCTCTGAAACAACTGGTAGTCAATTAGCGTTTGTCGGCAGCAAAAGTCGATTTTCTCCCCTGCACGTGGAGATCAACACACAGAAGAGACTGATGATCCCCGCTGCGAGTGTAGCTAAGTGTGTCTAAGCAAACTGGCTCCATCAGCCTCCTGATGAGCAGGGGAGTGTGTGAGCCGCGGGGCTCTGCAGACTAATGGCCAGGCATTGAGGGCGCTTCCTTACTTTGGGGAGAAAAACGCGGAAGCAGCACTCGCTGTAAATAAATTCTAATTAAAATTTCAGGTGCAGTTACTGCAGCATAACCCAGGCCAATAGATGAGGCTCCCTCCGTGCTGTCCAGTCATGTGAGCCAGGCTCATTATTGTACCTGTGTGTTTGGTTTAGCAAGTGAATCATGTCTGTTTTCTGGAAATTACATTAGGGTGGAAAACCTTCCAAACATGTTCATTTATTTGCTGTGGAATTTGTTTAATACTCTTAAGAACATTTACAATGACAACCTTCTTAAATAAGCATCTTTGCCCGAGAGACATTTCCAGGCACATGTGCCAAAACCTAGGACAACCCAGAAGCAAAATCAAATCTGTTTCAGCTGCACAGCACCACAGAATGCGTCCAGTTTGCGAGTCAACGATTTTTTTCTCCACACCCTTTTACACTTCTGCCCAAATTAATCAGCCTCTGCTTCTCTTGTATAGTGAGTATCGTATGACTCATCTTCTCTGCCTGTAAAATGGAAATGGGAGATAGTTCTACCCAATAAAATGTCATAGAACTAACCACCAAAATTATATATATTAAAAAAAAAAAAAGCCAATGCTTTATGCTGTCCAGGGATATGAATCATTTATTTAATGTGTCAATTGTTACAAGAATAAACTTTTCTAAATGTAAAACCTCCTCAGAAATCTTCAAGTACTTTTCAAGAAAAATATCACAGAAAATTTCTGAAAAGTATTTAAATGAAAACCATTTTTAACTGAATCATATTCTAGGCACACTGAATAAATTCTCTTTAGAGAACTCCTACTTTTTTTTTAAATAAATGACCTATAAAAATACACCCAGCATTAATCAGTAAATCTTCATTCCTTATTTTTAAAATTCTTAAGGCATGCTATTTTTCTTAAATCAAATGAGGAGGTATTCTCAAGCCAATGGACAACGGAATTACCTAAGAGGACATTATAAACCAGCAAGAGCAACTAGCACTTTGCCAAGCATTCTGCCTGAGAGTCACTCGTACCATCTCATTTTGACCTGACCACTTGGAGGTGAGCTCCATCAGCCCATTTAACACATGAAGAAACTGAGGCTGTAGGTGGTCATGTTTCCAGTACTTGATGGAACCAGGATCCAAACCTGGATCTTTGTCTATAGAGCCTGCGCCTTTACCAGATCACACTTAACATTTCTCACACTTCAAATGCACTCAGTCCCCGAGGTAACACACCTTCCTTGCGTTTCTGAGAATTTTAGGAAGTACTGAATTACAAGGACTAAGAAGTCATTTGTGTGGGCTAATTTTTTATTTTCTGATTTTCCTGAATCAGCTCAGGCTGAATTCATACTACTTACGAGGAGAAGTCCTGAGGCAGAGGAGAGAGGGGAAGATAAGACAGACATAAACAATTTCAAGAGATCCAATTCATCAAGGAAGCAAAGTATTAAATAAACCACTTCAGCTACACGCTTGTCAATAAACCTTGGTGTCTCTGTCTCAGCCTGAAGGAGGGTAAGCCCTCCAACCCATCTGCCTTCCAGCCACTTACCCTGGATGATCTTGGTTCCCTCACCTGTGACACGTGTGTTCTCCAGGGAATCTTTGTAGAGATTAAATGATAAAAATATATGCAAAGGGGATACTTATTTGTTAGACAGTAGGCACTAAACGAATAATAAAATTATTTTATTTCATGAAAATGGGAGGTAGGTCTCCCAATTAAACATTCCTGATAGAATCCCAACAAGGACTTTAATTTATCTGCCAGAAATTGTAAAATAACTTTTCTTTTTTAAAGGCTGTATCCATTCTCCCTACTTTTTACCAATCCTGGCTGTTATCCTGAAAATCTATTCCCAGAACTTGGCATCCATCTCCCATATTTAAATCCTTAAAGTTTGAAATTATGATGAAGCTTGGGCACATAAAGATTCACACCATAATTCACAGAATAAACAAAGACCACAGGAACAGGGCCACTTCCAGACCCCATGTGCTCAGGACAGTCTCCAAACTTCATAAAATCAGATGCATGCTGTTTGAACAGAAAGAAAATTGAATGTGATCAAGGAGGCTGACATAGAGCACTGGCCGGCTCACGAGACGACTCCTTCACCCCTCATCTGACTTAAGTCATCTAACAGTTATCAGTTGACCTCTAACTAAAAGTAAAACAGGGGTAGGGTTGGAAAGTAACATTTTTTCCTACAATATATACATATTGTCAACTAAAAATTGGCACTTGTCATCTGCCTCTGATTTGATTAAGTCATGAGCCGCTGCAGCTGCTGACCTTGAACACCCTCTGAAAGTAGTTCAGGGTGGAGATCAGGAATGGGACGCTCTGTGCTCTGGGAAAATGGGCAGAAAATCTTTCAGATAGTTAGACATTTTCAGGAAATTTTATGAGCCCAAATTCTTGCATCTCCTCCTATCTAGAAAAGCACTAAAATCATTAACAGAGACACCTGTTCCTCGAATAGCAGCAGCCTCTGACTTAACGTATACTTGACTGCACGTCAGCATTCAATGAAATCTCATATAATGCTGAACTCCCCCTCAAATTCAGAGCAGTTCCTCCGAGCTCTCTGAGATGCTGACACCTGGGCTCTGGTCCTCATTTTGCCCCAGATAAAACTTAACCCACAACTCTCACGTTGTGTGTTTTAACGACAGTACCACAAAAATTAAGCTTACATACTTGGACTCATAGTAAACTTTCAGTATCAAACATTTCTTGACTTAAATTACTTTTTAAAAGTAAATAATTATTCCATTTTTTAAATATAGCATCTTTAAATATAAAGTAACAGATATTTGTGAATCTTAGGAAAATATATTCTGGAAAAATTTTTAGCTAATTAATAAAAAAGCTATTGTGTGGAGTTATAGAAATTCAGAAGTGGAAAAGAATAGTATTGTAACTCAACTTCTTGTTTTAATTGCAGAGATCCCGAGGCCTCAATAGACACATAAATTTGCCTGATTTTATACACTGTCCTTTAACAGAAAACCTAGAACTAAGATCCTGGTCTTTGAGAAACCAAGAATTGTTCTGCTTGTGCAGGGCTGAATCTGATGAAATTGGGTGGTGAGAAATAACCAGAATGCTGGGGGCTGGGCGAGGCAGTGGAGGAAAGGAGGGTCTCACCTGGTCGTGGGTGAGAAATAGGCTCCCACAGTGCTGGTGTGATGGGCATCCCCCAAGTGCCTGAAAACTACTATTTAGCACACCTGCCACCGAAACGCACACAAGCTGTTTAACTAAAAGGCTGACCAGGAGGCTTTCTCAGTGACACAACAAGCTATTTTCATGTAACTCTACAACTACAGGAAGAGAAAGAATAGAAAGCTGATATTAATTATTAATAATTTACACCAATAGCCAAGGAATTTCCAGGAGAAATATAAAGACTTGTTGGAAGTTTCATTATGTGAACTTACTGCCAATTCAATTGTCTTAAAAGTTGTTCTATAAATTATATTGTCCTTTGCTGTTAAAAATCACATTTGAAAGAAATAATGTTTCTTAACGGTGTTTCTGGAATTTTCTTCTATTTCCTAACACCAAATCTCAGAGCTTTAAAGAAATGGAGGGTTGGAATTTTGTCCACTCTTCTCTAGGCAATTTGTTTTTCCTTCAAAGAACAAGGGGGGAATCACACAGAAAAGCATTTGAGCATCAGGCTGCTTACATTTCCTCTGGAAGTCTTGGAAAATAACGTGGAAATGAACAGCAGGACAGCAACCTGGCGGGAGGGTCACTGGCTAGAAGGTGAGAACAAATGTGTTCTCCAACGTGCTCTGGTAGCCACTAGTTTAAATGAACTGAGCAATTGTTCAAGCATACACGCACCTCTACGTGAAAATCTCAACCGTTACCAACCGCTCAGTGCAGCCCAAAGCAATGGGCGGACTGCAGAGGCCCCCGGCGGCTCATCGTGGTGTCTTACACCATGTGCAGGATGATCGGTTCCTCCCCGAGCACTCCCTCCCCTCCCCTCGAGGGAGAAGGCTGGTCCTGAGTTGAGCTTACCTCATAGCAAGCTGTCTCTCAGCCCTCTGTCTAAAGCAAGATAAAAGCAGGAAAGCTACCTGGGACTTTACAGAACCATCCCAAAAGGGAACTGAAGCACCTTTCTTCCCTCCTCTCTGCTGCCTGGAATGTGGACCTGATGGTTGACCCTCAGGCAGCCACTTTGGGCCATCAGGTTGATGGGCTGAAGATAACAGGCATCTTGTTCTCTGACCCAGGGGCCATCATGCAAACCAGCCCTGGGCTACCGATTGCTTGACTTTTATGTAAGAGGGAAATACAATTTTAGCATGTTTAAGCCACTGCTGTTTTCTGGGGAACTAGGTGTTGTGCATTGCCATGGTAAGACCTAATAATAAAGTTCAATATTCACCAAAAACTCTTTACCAAATAGTTAATAAATGATAAAGAGATCTTGATTTTTGTTTTAAAGCTATGAAATTTAAATCAAGTTACAGCATATGCCAGTAAAACAAGACACTGTGGAGATAAACAAAACAGAGTTTGTAGAACACAGTCCCAAAGCATCCTCCTCTCCAAGGCACAGAAAGACAGCAGTGACTCTACGTGCCAAGGCTGGAGTCACATGGGATCCTTGTTTTCCTTGTCTTGGGTTATGTTTTGTTTCCAGCCTTGGGAAAAATGGATAAGACTGCTGGTCAAATCATTTCAGGAGCAGCTTCCATCATGTAGAACCCCAGTCTCTTCCTTTCCTCTGCCTCATGGAATGTTCTGACACAATATCAGTCCAGCCTTCTAAATTGAGCAAATGGGGCTCAATCTGCTTTTAGACAGAGTTAAAAATAGACATTAAAAAGCATAACTAGGAAATCTTATCTTCCAGAGGTCATTGCACAGATGAAATAGGAGAATATCTGTGAATCACTCTGTAAACACTAAGTACAATACAAACAATATTAGTACTGATTCTATGTTACATTCATCAATAAAGGAATACAGAACCCTTTCTTACCAGAAGGAAAAGGTGCTTTGTAATTTTCTGTCACTTTAATTCTTCAAAAGTTTCTATAAAATTGATGTCTTTAAAAAAATCAATGCACATTAGGGACTAATTTTAAATCCTTCACATCCCCCGGTTTAACACATATCAAGAATGTTACCATTTCTAGATATTTTATTTAGGAAAGCCTTTGGTATACATGTGGCACAGAGCACGGCAAATTGTCAGTATCACTCAGGATAGGAAAACCATGTTGGATACCCGAACTTGAGGACATGAAGAAGATGCCTGACATGTCCCACTGACCTTTCAAGCTATTCTTTTTCAAACACTTGTTTCTTCTTGGTCCAGAACAGACACGCATTTGTTGATGTGAGACCCTTTAAGTGAAAAGGTCAACCCATCATTGACACTTTAGAGAATGAAATCTTACCCTCCTCATCCATGTGGACATAGCATCCTTACTGATTCCGAACATAAAAAATGACAATTGATGACATCTCAGGATGCTCCAATGCAGAGGTCCTCTGCTGCAGTGAGGAGGAAAGAGTCGTGTGCTTCAAGATGTACTTACTGTATTTAGCTCACTTGGCAAGACACGGCAACTTGTCTAAGCTAAAGCTTAAAAGTGGCGAATAGAGACAACATCCATGGCAAAGGGCATTCGGAGGCTAATTCCTTGGCCTCACTTCATCGCTTCTCAAGAGCCGTCGGCAATACCTTGAGAAAGGCAGCAACGTGGTACCCAAGTCTTCAAAAAGCTGCACCTCCACTAGTTGACAGTAAAGCAAGTGTCATCTGGCTCAACAGATCTCCCTGTGTCTCTACAGTGTATGGCTACATTTTCTTTATTTTCTCGGTTGGGGGACACTCCATTTTTGAAAATCCCCCTCCCTGCAGGAGAAGTTCTTAGTTTCCCAATCAAAATGCAGGCTTGAAGGGGGGATAACAGAGCTGATAAAACATATATCACTATTTATTCCTTGATATATTATTGGCACATGGACTAAAAATCTTTGGGTCAGTTGGACATCAAGATCATATCTAATTTACACAATTGTCAACTGTCATTTTACTACCAGCTCCTGAAACAGTCACGTGGTCACTAGGTTTTTTTTTTCCTTCCCTTGACACTGGATTTGATGATTTCTAACAAGACACAATAGATTTTTGAAAAGAAATCTGGTTCACCTTTTGTTTTTAAACTAATTTTGTGTACCTGACCCTGACTTCACTCTAACATTCACAAAAAGCTATCCAAGGACACCCACTTTTGACATCATCTCTAGATGTCTCGAATAGACTGCTGAGCTGATTCTTCCAGATCATTAAAATATATATGCACATTATGCTGTGGTCCTCTTCAATTTGTGGTGTTTTCAGTAATCATTACCTCTTTGGATGCTTTATTACACATTTAACATTTCTTTATCCAATTCAGTTACATTAGTATATAAGATTTCAAAAGTACTGGTTTCTCAAAATGATGATATTTAAAATCTATGGCCTTTTCTTAATCAAGTAATTCTATAAGGCTATCAAGGACAGCAGTGGAAGTTGTGTGTGGTGATTGCTGCTTCAGAGTCTCCGGTCCTGCCCCATGATCTTGCAGGTGTTTACGCATCCTTGTGAATGTCAACACATCAGTCTATTAGGAGCTGAAATTAAACTACCTGGATGTTAATTTTTCTTTTAAAAACAATAAACTCAATTTCCCCTACTAATTCTTTATTGTTTCTCATACTGAGGCTCACCACTTTTCCTAATATATATGTTTGGTGGGGAGGGGGCACAGCCCTGAAAGCCTGCAGACAGCACCCACTCTATAAGATTAACCAGAGGTGGCCGTGGATGTTGTGTGACTTCAGCCACTGAGCACGAGCACCTGCTGTCCCTCCAACTGTTCTGCCTCCATTGCTGACAGTCCTGAAGGTCACTGCCTCTTGTAAAATTCTACAACATTACAGTTCATATATTTTTAAAAGGTATCAAATTGTGAAAGTCGTCTATTGATTGTGTAAAATGGGGGGTACTTGCCTTTGCTCATTTCAGGCTAAACTAAGTCCAGAAGGACACACACACACACACAAACACACACACACACACACACACACACACACACACACACACACTCAGTTCTGAGTGCCCCCAAAGAAAAGTTTGAAAGTCTTCGGGACAGAGGTGACACGCAAACCTTTGGAATTTTGAGCTCTGTGAAAGTATCACTTATTCAGAAATTAAGCATTATAGTTCTAGACCAACAGAATCAGGGTCCTCCGCAAGTTACTTACCAGAGATTTTTTAAAGAAACTATCTTCCCTAAAATCCAATGATAAATCAAATATCCATGGAAAGAATATAGATCAGTAATATCAAGCAACAATTTCTACACTAATGCTGATTAGCCATCAGCCCAAACCAAAGGACATAGAAATAAGACACCTGGAGATAAAGAGATGGAAGAGAGGTATTAAAAAGCAAGAATATAAAAGAAGTAATGGCCATATGGAAACCTGCTCATTTTTTTGAAATAATTACTTGGTTAAAGGAACTCACTCTTGAGGATTGGTAATGCACCAAGAGGAAATCTAGCAGGGAAAAGAAGCAGAAGCAGGTCTCAGTTTTCTCCGAGGCTGATCCTAAATGAAAAAAAATTTCCTTGGCTTCCACAATACACAACCTGCATTGATGTCTAAGCAGAAGAATGAGGATGAGAGAAAACTGAATATTTGTGGAAGCCACCCTTCACCAACACTGCTGGAAAACAGAATTGTGGTGTTGGGGCACTGCCCGACCGATATATATAACAGCAGGAATAAGCTCTAACTAGGTATCTGAGCGAAAAATGCTTTTAGCTTTAAATCTACTCAAGTAAACATGCAGAGAAATCATGGTAAGTGCTTGAGATTTAGCCTTGCTGTTTAGGTGAGACAAAGGAATTCTTCTACACTTGTTCCATTTTGGAAACATATGTGAGTGGAAGCCAACTTTCACCTAGGTTTTTGAGAACCCAGTTTCTGGTCTCGGGGAATTACGGTACTTACTTATATAAGGTGAGGCACAAGCTCCAGTTGGCTTTTCCATTCCAAAGAGCTTTTACTTGAAACCAGCTTTCAGAATCATGCTGAGAAATCAGAGTTAGTGTTTCTATATGTCACTCCACCTTTTATGCTGTATGAAAGAACTCCACAACACATGCTCAATTTTTAGATAATGTATGAGTTTGGAAGCTGTCCTTCAACTAGCTAATTGGGAACCCACAGTTTCTGGGGTAGGGAAACTACGCTACATACATATCTATGGGGATGCATTAGTACCAAAACGGTTTTTCACTGCAAACCATGTTTACTTGCAACCGGCTCTGAAAAAAACACTGAGAAATCAGGGTAAGTGTTTCTGTATGTCACTTAACCGTCAATGCTGGACGAAAGAACGCCTCTCCACATGATAACTTCTGACATTTGAATGTGTGTTGGAGGTGTCCTTCACCTTACTTGTTGGAAGCCCAGAGTTTCTGGTCTAGGGGAACTAAGCTACTTACAAATGTAACCGGAGGCAGTCGCTCCAAAGCGGTTTTCCTAAGCAAACCACTTTTACTTTGAAACCAGCGTTAGTAAACACGCTGAGAAATCAGAGAATGTGTTTCTACATGTCACTCTGCCTTTTATGATGGATGAAAGAACGCCACTCCAAATGCTCTATTTTCAAATCTGTATATGTATGGAAGCCTTCTTTCACCTATTTGTTGGGAACCATAGTTTCAGGACTAGGGGAACTACGCTGCTTTCTTATATTTGGGGACGTCGTAGCACCAACCCTCATTTCCACTGCAAACCGCTTTACTTGAAACCGGCTTTGAGAAACATGCTGAGAAATCAGAGATAGTGTTTCAGTATGTCACTTAACCTTCAATGCAGGATGAAAGAACGCCTCTCCACATGCTCACTTATGACAGCTGGATGAGTGTTGGAGACGTCCTTCACTTAAAATGTTGGAAAACAAGATTTTCTGGTCTAGGGGTACTACGCTGCTTACATATCTAAGGGGAGGCACTCTCTCCAATGCAGTTTTCCACACAAACAGCTTTTACTTTTAAATCGGCGTTAGTAAACATGCTGAGAAATCAGAGAATGTGTTTCTACATGTCACTCTGCCTTTTATGCTGGATGAAAGAACATCACTCCACATGCTCTATTTTCAGATCTGTATAAGTGTGGAGGCCGTCCTTCACCAAGCTTGTTGGGAACACAGAATTTCTGGACTAGGGAAACTACGCAGCTTTCATATATATGGCAATGTACTAACACCAACTCGGTTTTCCTATGCAAACTGCTTTTACTTGAAACCGGCTTTGCGAAACATTCTGAGAAATCAGAGTAAATGTTTCTGTATGTCACTTTACCTTCAATGCTGGATGAAAGAACGCATCTCCACATGCTCACGTCTGACAGCTGAATGTGTGTTGGAACTGTCCTTCACCTAACTTGCAGTAAACCCATTGTTTCTGGTCTAGGGGAACTACGCTACTAACATGTCTAAGGGGAGGCACTCGCTTCAACGTGGATTTCCACAGCTAAATACTTTTACTTTGAAATCGGCGTTAGTAAACATGCTGAGAAATCAGAGAATGTGTTTCTATATGTCACTCTGCCTTTTATGCTGGGTGAAATAAGGCCTCTACACATGCTCTATTTTCAAACCTGTATATGTATGGAAGCCGTCCTTCACCTAGCTCGTTGGGAACCAACAGTTTCTGGACTAGGGAAACAACGCTGCTTTCATATATATGCGAACGAAATAGCACCAACTCTCATTTCCACTGCAAGACGTTTTTACTTGAAACGGATTTCAGAAACATGCTAAGAAATCAGAGTGAGTGTTTCAGTATGTCACTTAACCTTCAATGGTGGAAGAAGGAACGCCTCCCAACATGCTCACTTCTGACATCTAAATGTGAGTTGGAGCCATTCACATAACTTCTTCGAAAACAAGGGTTTCTGGTCTAGGGGAACTACGCTGCTTACATATCTAAGCAGAGGCTCTCGCTCCAATGTGGTTTTCCACAGCAAACCTCTCTTCCTTAGAAACTGGCATTAGGAAACATGCTGAGAATTCAGAGTAAGTATTTCTGTATGTCACTTAACCTTCAATGCTGGATGAAAGAACACCTTTCCACAAGATCACTTCTGACACTTGAATTTGTGTTGGAGACGTCCTTCTCCTAACCTGTTGGAAAACCAGAGCTTCTGGAAAACGGGAACTACCCAATTTACATATCAAAGCGGAGGAACTCGATTCAAAGCAGTTTACCAAAGCAAAGTGATTTTTCTTTCAAACCACCGTTTCACAGTAAACATAAAAGGCAGAGTGAGATGTACAAACACGTTCTCTGATTTCTCAGTATATTTCTTAAACCCGGTTTCAAGTAAAAGCGGTTTGCAGTGAAAAACTGAGTTCGTGCTAGTACGTCCCCATATATATGAAAGCAGCGAAGTTTACCTTGGACTGAAAATCTGGGTTTCCAACAAGCTAGGTGAAAGGTGGCTTCCACACTCCTATATTCCTGAAAATTGAGCATGTGGAGAGGCGTTCCTTCATCCAGCATAAAAGGCAGAGGGACTTCTAGACACACATTCTCTGATTTCTGACCGTGTTTCTTATGCCGGTTTCAATGTAAAAGCGGTTTGATCTGGAAAACGAAGTTGGAGCGAAAGCCCCCCCTTACAAATGTAAGTAGCGTAGTTACCCTATACAAGAAACTCTGGGGTTCCAACAAGTTAGGTGAAGGACGGCTCCAAGAGAAATTCAGATGTCAAAAGTGAGCTTGTGGAGAGGCTTCTTTCATCCAGCCTTGAAGGTTAAGTTACATACAGAAACAAGTACTCTGATTTCTCAGCATGTTTCTCAAAGCCGGTTTCAAGTAAAAGCCGATTGCAGTGAAAAATCGAGTTCATGCTAGTACATCCCCATATATTGGAAAGCAGAGTAGTTTACCTTGGACTGAAACACTGGTTTTCCAAAAACTTAGGTGAAGAACGGCTTTCACACTCGTACAGATCTGATAATTGAGCATGTTGAGAGGCGTTCCTTCATGCAGCATAAAAGGCAGAGGTATTCTAGACACAAATTCTCTGATTTGTAAGCATGTTTCCTAACGCCTTTTTCAATGTAAAAGCGATTTAGTGTGGAAAACCACGTTGGAGCGAGTGTCTCCCCTTAGATATGTAAGTAGCGTAGTTCCCCTGTACCAGAAACTATGGATTTCCAACAAGTTAGCTGAAGGACGGCTCCAAAGCAAACTCAGATATCAGAATTGAGCTTGTGGAGAGACGTTCTTTCATCCAGCATTGAAGGTTAAGTGACATACAGAAATAATTACTCTGATTTCTCAGCATGTTTCTCAAAGCCGATTTCAAGTAAAGGCGATTTGCAGTTTAAAATTGAGTTAGTACTATTACGTCCCGATATATATGGAAGCAGCTTAGTTTGCCTTGGACTGAAACTCTGGGTTTCCAACAAGCTAGGTGAATTAAAGCTTCCAAACTCATAGAGTTATGAAAATTGAGCATGTTGAGAGGAGTTCCTTCATGCAGAATAAAATGCAGAGGTATTACAGACACACATTCTCTAAAATTTCAGCATGTTTCCTAACGCCGTTTTCAATGTAAAAGCGATTTAGTGTGGAAAACCACGTTGGAGTGAGCGCCTGCCCTTAGATACGTAAGTAGCTTAGTTCCCCTACAACAGAACCTCTGGTTTTCAAACAAGTTAAGTGAAGGTCGTCTCCAAAACAAATTCAGATGTCAGAAGTAAGCCTGTGGAGAGGAGTTTTTTCATCCAGCATTGAAGGTTAAGTGATATACAGAAACAGATTCTATGAGTTGTCAGCATGTTTCTCAAAGCCGGTTTCAAATAAAAGAAGTTTACAGTATAAAACCGAGTCCATGCAAGAAAGTTCCTATATATATGAAAGAAAAGTAATTTCCATTGGACTGAAACTCTGGGTTATCAACAAGGTAGATGAAGGATGGCTTCAACACTCATTCAGTTTTGAATATTGAGAATGTGGAGAGATATTCATTTGTCTAGCATAAAGGGAATGGTGTGCAGGAGAAACACTTACACTGGATTCTGACTATGCTTCCTAGTGCTGGTTTGAAGTTCATGCAGTTTTCATTGTAAATACGAGTTGTAACTAGTATCTCCACATTTAAACAAATGTAGTGAATTATAACACTCATAAGAAACTGTGTGTTCCCAAGAAATTTAATTGAAGACTTTCACACACACTTAACACTCAGAATTGTGCAAGTGGAGAGAAGTTCGTTCATATAAAAAAAGGAAAAGGGTTGAAATAGAATCACATACCCTGGACTCACAGTATGATTCAGAGTGACACTTTGAAGTTCACGCAGTTTTCACTGTAAAATCGACTTGGAGCTAGTACTTTCCCATATATATGCATGTAGTGTATTTACCCACTGAAAAGAAACGGTTTTTCCAACAATTAAGCTTTCTGATGCCATGCACAAATATTTATCTGTCAGAATTGAGAATGAGAAGAGAAGTTCTATTATCCAGTATAAATGGAATGGACTGTAGTAGAAAAAATTACAATGGTTTATCAGTATCTTATCCTAGATCCGGGCAAATATCATGAAGTTTTTCTGTAAAGCTGAGTTGGAGCTAGTAATCACCATATATATGTATGTAGTGCAGATTACAACAGAAAAAAATGTGTTCTAAACAATTTAGAATATTGAAGACTTACCAAAAACTTAAAACTCAATATTCAACATATAGAGAGACATTTGTTCAACTAACAAAAGGGAGTGGGTTCAGTAGAAAGACTTATAATGGATTCTTATTCGGTTTCCTAGTGCTGGTTTGAAGTTCTTGCAGTTTTCACTGTAAAACCGAGTTGGAGCTAGTACATCCCCACATATATGTATGGAGTGGACTTACAACTGAAAAGAAACTTTGTGTTCCCAACAAGCTAGGTGAAGGACGGCTTTCACACACAATTATCTCTCAGAACTGAGCAAGTGGAGAGACGTTCGTTCATCTAGCACCAAGGGAACGGGTTGCAGGAGACACTTTTTCTCTGCTTTCTCAGTCTGTTTCCAAGTGCCGGTTTGAAATTCCTGCAGTTTTCACTGTAAAACCGAGTTGGAGCTAGTACATCCCCATATATATTTATGGAGTGGTGTTTGCAACTGAAAAGAAACATTGTGGTCCCAACAAGCTAGTTGAAGGACGGATTTCACACACAAATATCTCTCAGAACTGAGCGTGTACAGAGACGTTCGTTCATCTAGCACCAAGGGATCGGGATGCGGGAGAAACATTTTCTCTACTTTCTCAGTCTGTTCCTAGTGCCGGTTTGAAGTTCCAGCAGTTTTCACTGTAAAACCGAGTTGGAGCTTGTACCTCCCCATATATAGGTAAGGAATGGAGTTTGCAACCGAAAAGAAATTTTGTGTTCCCAACAAGCTAGATGAAGGACGGAATTCACACACACTTATCTCTCAGAACTGAGCAAGTGGAGAGACGTTCGTTCATCTAGCACCAAGGGAACGGGTTGCAGGAGACACTTTTTCTCTGCTTTCTCAGTCTGCTTCCTAGTGCCGGTTTGAAGTTCCTGCAGTTTTCACTGTAAAACCGAGTTGGAGCTAGTACGTCCCCATATATATGTATGGAATGGAGTTTGCAACTGAAAAGTAACTTTGTGCTCCCAACAAGCTAGGTGAAGGACGGCTTTCACACACAGTTATCTCTCAGAACTGAGCAAGTGGTGAGACGTTCGTTCGTCTAGCACCAATGGAACGGGTTGCTGGAGAAACTTTTTCTCTGCTTTCTCAGTCTGTTTCCTAATGCCGGTTTGAAGTTCCTGCAGTTTTCACTGTAAAACCGAGTTGGAGCTAGTACATCCCCATATATATGTATGGAATGGAGTTTGCAACTGAAAAGAAACTTTGTGTTCCCAACAATCTTGGTGAAGGGCGGCTTTCACACACACATAGCTCTCAGAACTGAGCAAGTGGAGAGACGTTCGTTCATATAGCAGAAAGGAAACGGGTTGCAGGAGACACTTTTTCTCTGCTTTCTCAGTCTGTTTCCTAGTGCCGGTTTGAAGTTCCTGCAGTTTTCAGTGTCAAAACGAGTTGGAGCTAGTACCTCCCCATATATATGTATGGAATGGAGTTTGCAACTGAAAAGAAACTTTGTGTTCCCAACAATCTTGGTGAAGGGCGGCTTTCACACACACATAGCTCTCAGAACTGAGCAAGTGGAGAGACTTTCGTTCATCTAGCAGAAGCAAACGGGTTGCAGGAGACACTTTTTCTCTGCTTTCTCAGTCTGTTTCGTAGTGCCGGTTTGAAGTTCCTGCAATTTTCACTGTAAACCCGAGTTGGAGCTAGTACATCCCCATATATATTTATGGAGTGGAGTTTGCAACTGAAAAGAAACTTTGTGGACCCAACAAGCTAGGTGAAGAACGGCTTTCACACACACTTATCTCTCAGAACTGAGAGTGTACAGAGAAGTTCGTTCGTCTAGCACCAATGGAACGGGTTGCAGGAGACACTTTTTCTCTGCTTTCTCAGTCTGTTTCCTAATGCCGGTTTGAAGTTCCTGCAGTTTTCACTGTAAAACCGAGTTGGAGCTTGTACCTCCCCATATATATGTATGGAATGGAGTTTGCAACTGAAAAGAAACTTTGTGTTCCCAACAAGCTAGGTGAATTACGGCTTTCACACACAAATAGCTCTCAGAAATGAGCAAGTGGAGGGACGTTCGTTCATCTAGCAGAAAGGAAACGGGTTGCAGGAGACACTTTTTCTCTGCTTTCTCAGTCTGTTTCGTAGTGCCGGTTTGAAGTTCCTGCAGTTTTCAGTGTAAAAACGAGTTGGAGCTAGTACCTCCCCATATATATATATGGAATGGAGTTTGCAACTGAAAAGAAACTTTGTGTTCCCAACAAGCTAGGTGAAGGACGGCTTTCACACACACTTATCTCTCAGAACTGAGCAAGTGGAGAGACGTTCGTTCATCTAGCACCAAGGGAACGGGTTGCAGGAGACACTTTTTCTCTGCTTTCTCAGTCTGTTTCCTAGTGCCGGTTTGAAGTTCCAGCAGTTTTCACTGTAAAACCGAGTTGGAGCTTGTACCTCCCCATATATAGGTAAGGAATGGAGTTTGCAACCGAAAAGAAATTTTGTGTTCCCAACAAGCTAGATGAAGGACGGATTTCACACACACTTATCTCTCAGAACTGAGCAAGTGGAGAGACGTTCGTTCATCTAGCACCAAGGGAACGGGTTGCAGGAGACACTTTTTCTCTGCTTTCTCAGTCTGCTTCCTAGTGCCGTTTTGAATTTCCTGCAGTTTTCACTGTAAAACCGAGTTGGAGCTAGTACGTCCCCATATATATGTATGGAATGGAGTTTGCAACTGAAAAGTAACTTTGTGATCCCAACAAGCTATGTGAAGGACGGCTTTCACACACACATTGCTCTCAGAACTGAGCAAGTGGAGAGACGTTCGTTCGTCTAGCACCAATGGAACGGGTTGCTGGAGACACTTTTTCTCTGCTTTCTCAGTCTGTTTCCTAATGCCGGTTTGAAGTTCCTGCAGTTTTCACTGTAAAACCGAGTTGGAGCTAGTACATCCCCATATATATGTATGGAATGGAGTTTGCAACTGAAAAGAAACTTTGTGTTCCCAACAATCTTGGTGAAGGGCGGCTTTCACACACACTTATCTCTCGGAACTGAGCAAGTGGAGAGACGTTCGTTCATCTAGCACCAAGGGAACGGGTTGCAGGGGACACTTTTTCTCTGCTTTCTCAGTCTGTTTCCTAGTGCCGGTTTGAAGTTCCTGCAGTTTTCACTGTAAAACCGAGTTGGAGCTAGTACCTCCCCATATATATGTATGGAATGGAGTTTGCAACTGAAAAGAATCTTTGGGTTCCCAACAAGCAAGGTGAAGGACGGCTTTCACACACACTTATCTCTCAGAACTGAGCAAGTGGAGAGACGTTCGTTCATCTAGCACCAAGGGAACGGGTTGCAGGAGACACTTTTTCTCTGCTTTCTCACTCTGTTTCCTAGTGCCGGTTTGAAGTTCCTGCAGTTTTCACTGTAAACCGAGTTGGAGCTAGTACCTCCCCATATATATGTATGGAATGGAGTTTGCAACTGAAAAGAAACTTTGTGTTCCCAACAAGCTAGTTGAAGGACGGCTTTCACACACACTTATCTCTCAGAACTGAGCAAGTGGTGAGACGTTCGTTCGTTTAGCACCAATGGAACGGGTTGCTGGAGACACTTTTTCTCTGCTTTCTCAGTCTGTTTCCTAATGCCGGTTTGAAGTTCCTGCAGTTTTCACTGCAAAACCGAGTTGGAGCTAGTACCTCCCCATATATATGTATGGAATGGAGTTTGCAACTGAAAAGAAACTTTGTGTTCCCAACAAGCTAGGTGAATTACGGCTTTCACACACAAATAGCTCTCAGAACTGAGCAAGTGGAGAGACGTTCGTTCATCTAGCAGAAAGGAAACGGGTTGCAGGAGACACTTTTTCTCTGCTTTCTCAGTCTGTTTCGTAGTGCCGGTTTGAAGTTCCTGCAGTTTTCAGTGTAAAAACGAGTTGGAGCTAGTACCTCCCCATATATATATATGGAATGGAGTTTGCAACTGAAAAGAAACTTTGTGTTCCCAAAAAGCTATGTGAAGGACGGCTTTCACACACACTTATCTCTCAGAACTGAGCAAGTGGAGAGACGTTCGTTCATCTAGCACCAAGGGAACGGGTTGCAGGAGACACTTTTTCTCTGCTTTCTCAGTCTGCTTCCTAGTGCCGGTTTGAAGTTCCTGCAGTTTTCACTGTAAAACCGAGTTGGAGCTAGTACATCCCCATATATATGTATGGAATGGAGTTTGCAACTGAAAAGAAACTTTGTGTTCCCAACAATCTTGGTGAAGGGCGGCTTTCACACACACATAGCTCTCAGAACTGAGCAAGTGGAGAGACGTTCGTTCATCTAGCAGAAAGGAAACGGGTTGCAGGAGACACTTTTTCTCTGTTTCTCAGTCTGTTTCCTAGTGCCGGTTTGAAGTTCCTGCAGTTTTCAGTGTCAAACAGGGTTGGAGCTAGTACCTCCCCATATATATGTATGGAATTGTGTTTGCAACTGAAAAGACACTTTGTGTTCCCAACAAGCTAGGTGAAGGACGGCTTTCACACACACTTATCTCTCGGAACTGAGCAAGTGGAGAGACGTTCGTTCATCTAGCACCAAGGGAACGGGTTGCAGGGGACACTTTTTCTCTGCTTTCTCAGTCTGTTTCCTAGTGCCGGTTTGAAGTTCCTGCAGTTTTCACTGTAAAACCGAGTTGGAGCTAGTACCTCCCCATATATATGTATGGAATGGAGTTTGCAACTGAAAAGAATCTTTGGGTTCCCAACAAGCAATGTGAAGGACGGCTTTCACACACACTTATCTCTCAGAACTGAGCAAGTGGAGAGACGTTCGTTCATCTAGCACCAAGGGAACGGGTTGCAGGAGACACTTTTTCTCTGCTTTCTCACTCTGTTTCCTAGTGCCGGTTTGAAGTTCCTGCAGTTTTCACTGTAAACCGAGTTGGAGCTAGTACCTCCCCATATATATGTATGGAATGGAGTTTGCAACTGAAAAGAAACTTTGTGTTCCCAACAAGCTAGTTGAAGGACGGCTTTCACACACACTTATCTCTCAGAACTGAGCAAGTGGAGAGACGTTCGTTCATCTACCACCAAGGGAACGGGTTGCAGGAGACACTTTTTCTCTGCTTTCTCTGTCTGCTTCCTAGTGCCGGTTTGAAGTTCCTGCAGTTTTCACTGTAAAACAGAATTGGAGCTAGTACGTCCCCATATATATGTATGGAATGGGGTTTGCAACTGAAAAGTAACTTTGTGCTCCCAACAAGTTAGGTGAAGGACGGCTTTCACACACAGTTATCTCTCAGAACTGAGCAAGTGGTGAGACGTTCGTTCGTTTAGCACCAATGGAACGGGTTGCTGGAGACACTTTTTCTCTGCTTTCTCAGTCTGTTTCCTAATGCCGGTTTGAAGTTCCTGCAGTTTTCACTGCAAAACCGAGTTGGAGCTAGTACCTCCCCATATATATGTATGGAATGGAGTTTGCAACTGAAAAGAAACTTTGTGTTCCCAACAATCTTGGTGAAGGGCGGCTTTCACACACACATAGCTCTCAGAACTGAGCAAGTGGAGAGACGTTCGTTCATCTAGCAGAAAGCAAACGGGTTGCAGGAGACACTTTTTCTCTGCTTTCTCAGTCTGTTTCGTAGTGCCGGTTTGAAGTTCCTGCAATTTTCACTGTAAACCCGAGTTGGAGCTAGTACATCCCCATATATATTTATGGAGTGGAGTTTGCAACTGAAAAGAAACTTTGTGGACCCAACAAGCTAGGTGAAGAACGGCCTTCACACACACTTATCTCTCAGAACTGAGAGTGTACAGAGACGTTCGTTCGTCTAGCACCAATGGAATGGGTTGCAGGAGACACTTTTTCTCTGCTTTCTCAGTCTGTTTCCTAATGCCGGTTTGAAGTTCCTGCAGTTTTCACTGTAAAACCGAGTTGGAGCTAGTACCTCCCCATATATATGTATGGAATGGAGTTTGCAACTGAAAAGAAACTTTGTGTTCCCAACAAGCTAGGTGAATTACGGCTTTCACACACAAATAGCTCTCAGAACTGAGCAAGTGGAGAGACGTTCGTTCATCTAGCAGAAAGGAAACGGGTTGCAGGAGACACTTTTTCTCTGCTTTCTCAGTCTGTTTCGTAGTGCCGGTTTGAAGTTCCTGCAGTTTTCAGTGTAAAAACGAGTTGGAGCTAGTACCTCCCCATATATATATATGGAATGGAGTTTGCAACTGAAAAGAAACTTTGTGTTCCCAAAAAGCTAGGTGAAGGACGGCTTTCACACACACTTATCTCTCAGAACTGAGCAAGTGGAGAGACGTTCGTTCATATAGCACCAAGGGAACGGGATGCAGGAGACACTTTTTCTCTGCTTTCTCAGTCTGCTTCCTAGTGCCGGTTTGAAGTTCCTGCAGTTTTCACTGTAAAACCGAGTTGGAGCTAGTACGTCCCCATATATATGTATGGAATGGAGTTGGCAACTGAAAAGTAACTTTGTGCTCCCAACAAGCTAGGTGAAGGACGGCTTTCACACACAGTTATCTATCAGAACTGAGCAAGTGGTGAGACGTTCGTTCGTCTAGCACCAATGGAACGGGTTGCAGGAGACACTTTTTCTCTGCTTTCTCAGTCTGTTTCCTAATGCCGGTTTGAAGTTCCTGCAGTTATCACTGTAAAACCGAGTTGGAGTTAGTACCTCCCCATATATATGTATGGAATGGAGTTTGCAACTGAAAAGTAACTTTGTGTTCCCAACAATCTTGGTGAATGGCGGCTTTCACACACACATAGCTCTCAGAACTGAGCAAGTGGAGAGACGTTCGTTCATCTAGCAGAAAGTAAACGGGTTGCAGGAGACACTTTTTCTCTGCTTTCTCAGTCTGTTTCGTAGTGCCGGTTTGAAGTTCCTGCAGTTTTCATTGTCAAACCGAGTTGGAGCTAGTACCTCCCCATATATATGTATGGAATTGTGTTTGCAACTGAAAAGACACTTTGTGTTCCCAACAAGCTAGGTGAAGGACGGCTTTCACACACACTTATCTCTCGGAACTGAGCAAGTGGAGAGACGTTCGTTCATCTAGCACCAAGGGAACGTTTTGCAGGGGACACTTATTCTTTGCTTTCTCAGTCTGTTTCCTAGTGCCGGTTTGAAGTTCCTGCAGTTTTCACTGTAAAACCGAGTTGGAGCTAGTACCTCCCCATATATATGTATGGAATGGAGTTTGCAACTGAAAAGAAACTTTGTGTTCCCAACAATCTTGGTGAAGGGCGGCTTTCACACACACATAGCTCTCAGAACTGAGCAAGTGGAGAGACGTTCGTTCATCTAGCAGAAAGTAAACGGGTTGCAGGAGACACTTTTTCTCTGCTTTCTCAGTCTGTTTCGTAGTGCCGGTTTGAAGTTCCTGCAGTTTTCAGTGTCAAACCGAGTTGGAGCTAGTACCTCCCCATATATATGTATGGAATGGAGTTTGCAACTGAAAAGAATCTTTGGGTTCCCAACAAGCTAAGTGAAGGACGGTTTCACACACACTTATCTCTCAGAACTGAGCAAGTGGAGAGACGTTCGTTCATCTAGCACCAAGGGAACGGGTTGCAGGAGACACTTTTTCTCTGCTTTCTCAGTCTGTTTCCTAGTGCCGGTTTGAAGTTCCTGCAGTTTTCACTGTAAACCGAGTTGGAGCTAGTACCTCCCCATATATATGTATGGAATGGAGTTTGCAACTGAAAAGAAACTTTGTGTTCCCAACAAGCTAGGTGAAGGACGGCTTTCAAACACACTTATCTCTCAGAACTGAGCAAGTGGAGAGACGTTCGTTCATCTAGCACCAAGGGAACGGTTTGCAGGAGACACTTTTTCTCTGCTTTCTCAGTCTGCTTCCTAGTGCCGGTTTGAAGTTCCTGCAGTTTTCACTGTAAAACCGAGTTGGAGCTAGTACGTCCCCATATATATGTATGGAATGGAGTTTGCAACTGAAAAGTAACTTTGTGCTCCCAACAACCTAGGTGAATGACGGCTTTCACACACAGTTATCTCTCAGAACTGAGCAAGTGGTGAGACGTTCGTTCGTCTAGCAATAATGGAACGGGTTGCAGGAGACACTTTTTCTCTGCTTTCTCAGTCGGTTTCCTAATGCCGGTTTGAAGTTCCTGCAGTTTTCACTGTAAAACCGAGTTGGAGCTAGTACCTCCCCATATATATGTATGGAATGGGGTTTGCAACTGAAAAGAAACTTTGTTTTCCCAACAAGCTAGGTGAAGGACGGCTTTCACACACACTTATCTCTCAGAACTGAGCAAGTGGAGAGACGTTCGTTCATCTAGCACCAAGGGAACGGGTTGCAGGAGACACTTTTTCTCTGCTTTCTCAGTCTGCTTCCTAGTGCCGGTTTGAAGTTCCTGCAGTTTTCACTGTAAAACCGAGTTGGAGCTAGTACGTCCCCATATATATGTATGGAATGGAGTTTGCAACTGAAAAGTAACTTTGTGCTCCCAACAAGCTAGGTGAAGGACGGCTTTCACACACAGTTATCTCTCAGAACTGAGCAAGTGGTGAGACGTTCGTTCGTCTAGCACCAATGGAACGGGTTGCAGGAGACACTTTTTCTCTGCTTTCTCAGTCTGTTTCCTAATGCCGGTTTGAAGTTCCTGCAGTTTTCACTGTAAAACCGAGTTGGAGCTAGTACCTCCCCATATATATGTATGGAATGGAGTTTGCAACTGAAAAGAAACTTTATGTTCCCAACAAGCTAGGTGAATTACGGCTTTCACACACAAATAGCTCTCAGAACTGAGCAAGTGGAGAGACGTTCGTTCATCTAGCAGAAAGGAAACGGGTTGCAGGAGACACTTTTTCTCTGCTTTCTCAGTCTGTTTCGTAGTGCCGGTTTGAAGTTCCTGAAGTTTTCAGTGTAAAACCGAGTTGGAGCTTGTACCTCCCCATATATATGTATGGAATGGAGTTTGCAACTGAAAATAAACTTTGTGTTCCCAACAAGCTAGGTGAAGGACGGCTTTCACACACAGTTATCTCTCAGAACTGAGCAAGTGGAGAGACGTTCGTTCATCTAGCACCAAGGGAACGGGTTGCAGGGGACACTTTTTCTCTGCTTTCTCAGTCTGCTTCCTAGTGCCGGTTTGAAGTTCCTGCAGTTTTCACTGTAAAACCGAGTTGGAGCTAGTACGTCCCCATATATATGTATGGAATGGAGTTTGCAACTGAAAAGTAACTTTGTGCTCCCAACAAGCTAGGTGAAGGACGGCTTTCACACACAGTTATCTCTCAGAACTGAGCAAGTGGTGAGACGTTCGTTCGTCTAGCACCAATGGAACGGGTTGCAGGAGACACTTTTTCTCTGCTTTCTCAGTCTGTTTCCTAATGCCGGTTTGAAGTTCCTGCAGTTTTCACTGTAAAACCGAGTTGGAGCTAGTACCTCCCCATATATATGTATGGAATGGAGTTTGCAACTGAAAAGAAACTTTGTGTTCCCAACAATCTTTGTGAAGGGCGGCTTTCACACACACATAGCCCTCAGAACTGAGCAAGTGGAGAGACGTTCGTTCATCTAGCAGAAAGTAAACGGGTTGCAGGAGAAACTTTTTCTCTGCTTTCTCAGTCTGTTTCGTAGTGCCGGTTAGAAGTTCCTGCAGTTTTCAGTGTCAAACCGAGTTGGAGCTAGTACCTCCCCATATATATGT
Source organism: Camelus dromedarius (assembly GCF_036321535.1). Lineage (NCBI taxonomy): Eukaryota > Metazoa > Chordata > Mammalia > Artiodactyla > Camelidae > Camelus > Camelus dromedarius. Next base: position 533,078 of record NW_026989773.1, read on the forward strand.
ATGGAATTGTGTTTGCAACTGAAAAGACACTTTGTGTTCCCAACAAGCTAGGTGAAGGACGGCTTTCACACACACTTATCTCTCGGAACTGAGCAAGTGGAGAGACGATCGTTCATCTAGCACCAAGGGAACGTGTTGCAGGGGACACTTTTTCTCTGCTTTCTCAGTCTGTTTCCTAGTGCCGGTTTGAATTTCCTGCAGTTTTCACTGTAAAACGGAGTTGGAGCTAGTACCTCCCCATATATATGTATGGAATGGAGTTTGCAACTGAAAAGAATCTTTGGGTTCCCAACAAGCTTGGTGAAGGATGGCTTTCACACACACATATCTCTCAGAACTGAGCAAGTGGAGAGACGTTCGTTCATCTAGCACCAAGGGAACGGCTTGCAGGAGACACTTTTTCTCTGCTTTCTCAGTCTGTTTCCTAGTGCCGGTTTGAAGTTCCTGCAGTTTTCACTGTAAACCGAGTTGGAGCTAGTACCTCCCCATATATATGTATGGAATGGAGTTTGCAACTGAAAAGAAACTTTGTGTTCCCAACAAGCTAGGTGAAGGACGGCTTTCACACACACTTATCTCTCAGAACTGAGCAAGTGGAGAGACGTTCGTTCATCTAGCACCAAGGGAACGGGTTGCAGGAGACACTTTTTCTCTGCTTTCTCAGTCTGCTTCCTAGTGCCGGTTTGAAGTTCCTGCACTTTTCACTGTAAAACCGAGTTGGAGCTAGTACGTCCCCATATATATGTATGGAATGGAGTTTGCAACTGAAAAGTAACTTTGTGCTCCCAACAAGCTAGGTGAAGGACGGCTTTCACACACAGTTATCTCTCAGAACTGAGCAAGTGGTGAGACGTTCGTTCGTCTAGCACCAATGGAACGGGTTGCAGGAGACACTTTTTCTCTGCTTTCTCAGTCTGTTTCCTAATGCCGGTTTGAAGTTCCTGCAGTTTTCACTGTAAAACCGAGTTGGAGCTAGTACCTCCCCATATATATGTATGCAATGGAGTTTGCAACTGAAAAGAAACTTTGTGTTCCCAACAAACTAGGTGAATTACGGCTTTCACACACAAATAGCTCTCAGAACTGAGCAAGTGGAGAGACGTTCGTTCATCTAGCAGAAAGGAAACGGGTTGCAGGAGACACTTTTTCTCTGCTTTCTCAGTCTGTTTCGTAGTGCCGGTTTGAAGTTCCTGCAGTTTTCAGTGTAAAACCGAGTTGGAGCTAGTACCTCCCCATATATATGTATGGAATTGTGTTTGCAACTGAAAAGACACTTTGTGTTCCCAACAAGCTAGGTGAAGGACGGCTTTCACACACACTTATCTCTCGGAACTGAGCAAGTGGAGAGACGTTCGTTCATCTAGCACCAATGGAACGGGTTGCAGGGGACACTTTTTCTCTGCTTTCTCAGTCTGTTTCCTAGTGCCGGTTTGAAGTTCCTGCAGTTTTCACTGTAAAACCGAGTTGGAGCTAGTACCTCCCCATATATATGTATGGAATGGAGTTTGCAACTGAAAAGAATCTTTGGGTTCCCAACAAGCTAGGTGAAGGACGGTTTCACACACACTTATCTCTCAGAACTGAGCAAGTGGAGAGACGTTCGTTCATCTAGCACCAAGGGAACGGGTTGCAGGAGACACTTTTTCTCTGCTTTCTCAGTCTGTTTCCTAGTGCCGGTTTGAAGTTCCTGCAGTTTTCACTGTAAACCGAGTTGGAGCTAGTACCTCCCCATATATATGTATGGAATGGAGTTAGCAACTGAAAAGAAACTTTGTGTTCCCAACAAGCTAGGTGAAGGACGGCTTTCACACACACTTATCTCTCAGAACTGAGCAAGTGGAGAGACGTTCGTTCATCTAGCACCAAGGGAACGGGTTGCAGGAGACACTTTTTCTCTGCTTTCTCAGTCTGCTTCCTAGTGCCGGTTTGAAGTTCCTGCAGTTTTCACTGTAAAACCGAGTTGGAGCTAGTACGTCCCCATATATATGTATGGAATGGAGTTTGCAACTGAAAAGTAACTTTGTGCTCCCAACAAGCTAGGTGAAGGACGGCTTTCACACACAGTTATCTCTCAGAACTGAGCAAGTGGTGAGACGTTCGTTCGTCTAGCACCAATGGAACGGGTTGCAGGAGACACTTTTTCTCTGCTTTCTCAGTCTGTTTCCTAATGCCGGTTTGAAGTTCCTGCAGTTTTCACTGTAAAACCGAGTTGGAGCTAGTACCTCCCCATATATATGTATGGAATGGAGTTTGCAACTGAAAAGAAACTTTATGTTCCCAACAAGCTAGGTGAATTACGGCTTTCACACACAAATAGCTCTCAGAACTGAGCAAGTGGAGAGACGTTCGTTCATCTAGCAGAAAGGAAACGGGTTGCAGGAGACACTTTTTCTCTGCTTTCTCAGTCTGTTTCGTAGTGCCGGTTTGAAGTTCCTGAAGTTTTCAGTGTAAAACCGAGTTGGAGCTAGTACCTCCCCATATATATGTATGGAATGGAGTTTGCAACTGAAAATAAACTTTGTGTTCCCAACAAGCTAGGTGAAGGACGGCTTTCACACACAGTTATCTCTCAGAACTGAGCAAGTGGAGAGACGTTCGTTCATCTAGCACCAAGGGAACGGGTTGCAGGGGACACTTTTTCTCTGCTTTCTCAGTCTGCTTCCTAGTGCCGGTTTGAAGTTCCTGCAGTTTTCACTGTAAAACCGAGTTGGAGCTAGTACGTCCCCATATATATGTATGGAATGGAGTTTGCAACTGAAAAGTAACTTTGTGCTCCCAACAAGCTAGGTGAAGGACGGCTTTCACACACAGTTATCTCTCAGAACTGAGCAAGTGGTGAGACGTTCGTTCGTCTAGCACCAATGGAACGGGTTGCAGGAGACACTTTTTCTCTGCTTTCTCAGTCTGTTTCCTAATGCCGGTTTGAAGTTCCTGCAGTTTTCACTGTAAAACCGAGTTGGAGCTAGTACCTCCCCATATATATGTATGGAATGGAGTTTGCAACTGAAAAGAAACTTTGTGTTCCCAACAATCTTTGTGAAGGGCGGCTTTCACACACACATAGCCCTCAGAACTGAGCAAGTGGAGAGACGTTCGTTCATCTAGCAGAAAGTAAACGGGTTGCAGGAGACACTTTTTCTCTGCTTTCTCAGTCTGTTTCGTAGTGCCGGTTAGAAGTTCCTGCAGTTTTCAGTGTCAAACCGAGTTGGAGCTAGTACCTCCCCATATATATGTATGGAATTGTGTTTGCAACTGAAAAGACACTTTGTGTTCCCAACAAGCTAGGTGAAGGACGGCTTTCACACACACTTATCTCTCGGAACTGAGCAAGTGGAGAGACGATCGTTCATCTAGCACCAAGGGAACGTGTTGCAGGGGACACTTTTTCTCTGCTTTCTCAGTCTGTTTCCTAGTGCCGGTTTGAATTTCCTGCAGTTTTCACTGTAAAACGGAGTTGGAGCTAGTACCTCCCCATATATATGTATGGAATGGAGTTTGCAACTGAAAAGAATCTTTGGGTTCCCAACAAGCTTGGTGAAGGACGGCTTTCACACACACATATCTCTCAGAACTGAGCAAGTGGAGAGACGTTCGTTCATCTAGCACCAAGGGAACGGCTTGCAGGAGACACTTTTTCTCTGCTTTCTCAGTCTGTTTCCTAGTGCCGGTTTGAAGTTCCTGCAGTTTTCACTGTAAACCGAGTTGGAGCTAGTACCTCCCCATATATATGTATGGAATGGAGTTTGCAACTGAAAAGAAACTTTGTGTTCCCAACAAGCTAGGTGAAGGACGGCTTTCACACACACTTATCTCTCAGAACTGAGCAAGTGGAGAGACGTTCGTTCATCTAGCACCAAGGGAACGGGTTGCAGGAGACACTTTTTCTCTGCTTTCTCAGTCTGCTTCCTAGTGCCGGTTTGAAGTTCCTGCACTTTTCACTGTAAAACCGAGTTGGAGCTAGTACGTCCCCATATATATGTATGGAATGGAGTTTGCAACTGAAAAGTAACTTTGTGCTCCCAACAAGCTAGGTGAAGGACGGCTTTCACACACAGTTATCTCTCAGAACTGAGCAAGTGGTGAGACGTTCGTTCGTCTAGCACCAATGGAACGGGTTGCAGGAGACACTTTTTCTCTGCTTTCTCAGTCTGTTTCCTAATGCCGGTTTGAAGTTCCTGCAGTTTTCACTGTAAAACCGAGTTGGAGCTAGTACCTCCCCATATATATGTATGGAATGGAGTTTGCAACTGAAAAGAAACTTTGTGTTCCCAACAAGCTAGGTGAATTACGGCTTTCACACACAAATAGCTCTCAGAACTGAGCAAGTGGAGAGACGTTCGTTCATCTAGCAGAAAGGAAACGGGTTGCAGGAGACACTTTTTCTCTGCTTTCTCAGTCTGTTTCGTAGTGCCGGTTTGAAGTTCCTGCAGTTTTCAGTGTAAAACCGAGTTGGAGCTAGTACCTCCCCATATATATGTATGGAATTGTGTTTGCAACTGAAAAGACACTTTGTGTTCCCAACAAGCTAGGTGAAGGACGGCTTTCACACACACTTATCTCTCGGAACTGAGCAAGTGGAGAGACGTTCGTTCATCTAGCACCAATGGAACGGGTTGCAGGGGACACTTTTTCTCTGCTTTCTCAGTCTGTTTCCTAGTGCCGGTTTGAAGTTCCTGCAGTTTTCACTGTAAAACCGAGTTGGAGCTAGTACCTCCCCATATATATGTATGGAATGGAGTTTGCAACTGAAAAGAATCTTTGGGTTCCCAACAAGCTAGGTGAAGGACGGTTTCACACACACTTATCTCTCAGAACTGAGCAAGTGGAGAGACGTTCGTTCATCTAGCACCAAGGGAACGGGTTGCAGGAGACACTTTTTCTCTGCTTTCTCAGTCTGTTTCCTAGTGCCGGTTTGAAGTTCCTGCAGTTTTCACTGTAAACCGAGTTGGAGCTAGTACCTCCCCATATATATGTATGGAATGGAGTTAGCAACTGAAAAGAAACTTTGTGTTCCCAACAAGCTAGGTGAAGGACGGCTTTCACACACACTTATCTCTCAGAACTGAGCAAGTGGAGAGACGTTCGTTCATCTAGCACCAAGGGAACGGGTTGCAGGAGACACTTTTTCTCTGCTTTCTCAGTCTGCTTCCTAGTGCCGGTTTGAAGTTCCTGCAGTTTTCACTGTAAAACCGAGTTGGAGCTAGTACGTCCCCATATATATGTATGGAATGGAGTTTGCAACTGAAAAGTAACTTTGTGCTCCCAAAAAGCTAGGTGAATGACGGCTTTCACACACAGTTATCTCTCAGAATTGAGCAAGTGGTGAGACGTTCGTTCGTCTAGCACCAATGGAACGGGTTGCAGGAGACACTTTTTCTCTGCTTTCTCAGTCTGTTTCCTAATGCCGGTTTGAAGTTCCTGCAGTTTTCACTGTAAAACCGAGTTGGAGCTAGTACCTCCCCATATATATGTATGGAATGGAGTTTGCAACTGAAAAGAAACTTTGTGTTCCCAACAATCTTGGTGAAGGGCGGCTTTCACACACACATAGCTCTCAGAACTGAGCAAGTGGAGAGACGTTCGTTCATCTAGCAGAAAGGAAACGGGTTGCAGGAGACACTTTTTCTCTGCTTTCTCAGTCTGTTTCGTAGTGCCGGTTTGATGTTCCTGCAGTTTTCAGTGTAAAACCGAGTTGGAGCTAGTACCTCCCCATATATATGTATGGAATGGAGTTTGCAACTGAAAAGAATCTTTGGGTTCCCAACAAGCTAGGTGAAGGACGGCTTTCACACACACTTATCTCTCAGAACTGAGCAAGTGGAGAGACGTTCGTTCATCTAGCACCAATGGAACGGGTTGCAGGAGAAACATTTCTCTGCTTTCTAAGTCTGTTTCCTAATGCCGGTTTGAATTTCCTGCAGTTTTCACTGTAAATCCGAGTTGGAGCTAGTACTTACCCATATATATGTATGGAATGGAGTTTGCAACTGAAAAGAAACTTTGTGTTCCCAACAAGCTAGGTGAAGTACGGCTTTCACACACACTTATCTCTCAGAACTGAGCAAGTGGAGAGACGTTCGTTCATCTAGCACCAAGGGAACGTGTTGCAGGAGACACTTTTTCTCTGCTTTCTCAGTCTGCTTCCTAGTGCCGGTTTGAAGTTCCTGCAGTTTTCACTGTAAAACCGAGTTGGAGCTAGTACGTCCCCATATATATGTATGGAATGGAGTTTGCAACTGAAAAGTAACTTTGTGCTCCCAACAAGCTAGGTGAAGGACGGCTTTCACACACAGTTATCTCTCAGAACTGAGCACGTGGTGAGACGTTCGTTCGTCTAGCACCAATGGAACGGGTTGCAGGAGACACTTTTTCTCTGCTTTCTCAGTCTGTTTCCTAATGCCGGTTTGAAGTTCCTGCAGTTTTCACTGTAAAACCGAGTTGGAGCTAGTACCTCCCCATATATATGTATGGAATGGAGTTTGCAACTGAAAAGAAACTTTGTGTTCCCAACAAGCTAGGTGAATTACGGCTTTCACACACAAATAGCTCTCAGAACTGAGCAAGTGGAGAGACGTTCGTTCATCTAGCAGAAAGGAAACGGGTTGCAGGAGACACTTTTTCTCTGCTTTCTCAGTCTGTTTCGTAGTGCCGGTTTGAAGTTCCTGCAGTTTTCAGTGTAAAACCGAGTTGGAGCTAGTACCTCCCCATATATATGTATGGAATTGTGTTTGCAACTGAAAAGACACTTTGTGTTCCCAACAAGCTAGGTGAAGGACGGCTTTCACACACACTTATCTCTCGGAACTGAGCAAGTGGAGAGACGTTCGTTCATCTAGCACCAATGGAACGGGTTGCAGGGGACACTTTTTCTCTGCTTTCTCAGTCTGTTTCCTAGTGCCGGTTTGAAGTTCCTGCAGTTTTCACTGTAAAACCGAGTTGGAGCTAGTACCTCCCCATATATATGTATGGAATGGAGTTTGCAACTGAAAAGAATCTTTGGGTTCCCAACAAGCTAGGTGAAGGACGGTTTCACACACACTTATCTCTCAGAACTGAGCAAGTGGAGAGACGTTCGTTCATCTAGCACCAAGGGAACGGGTTGCAGGAGACACTTTTTCTCTGCTTTCTCAGTCTGTTTCCTAGTGCCGGTTTGAAGTTCCTGCAGTTTTCACTGTAAACCGAGTTGGAGCTAGTACCTCCCCATATATATGTATGGAATGGAGTTAGCAACTGAAAAGAAACTTTGTGTTCCCAACAAGCTAGGTGAAGGACGGCTTTCACACACACTTATCTCTCAGAACTGAGCAAGTGGAGAGACGTTCGTTCATCTAGCACCAAGGGAACGGGTTGCAGGAGACACTTTTTCTCTGCTTTCTCAGTCTGCTTCCTAGTGCCGGTTTGAAGTTCCTGCAGTTTTCACTGTAAAACCGAGTTGGAGCTAGTACGTCCCCATATATATGTATGGAATGGAGTTTGCAACTGAAAAGTAACTTTGTGCTCCCAAAAAGCTAGGTGAATGACGGCTTTCACACACAGTTATCTCTCAGAATTGAGCAAGTGGTGAGACGTTCGTTCGTCTAGCACCAATGGAACGGGTTGCAGGAGACACTTTTTCTCTGCTTTCTCAGTCTGTTTCCTAATGCCGGTTTGAAGTTCCTGCAGTTTTCACTGTAAAACCGAGTTGGAGCTAGTACCTCCCCATATATATGTATGGAATGGAGTTTGCAACTGAAAAGAAACTTTGTGTTCCCAACAATCTTGGTGAAGGGCGGCTTTCACACACACATAGCTCTCAGAACTGAGCAAGTGGAGAGACGTTCGTTCATCTAGCAGAAAGGAAACGGGTTGCAGGAGACACTTTTTCTCTGCTTTCTCAGTCTGTTTCGTAGTGCCGGTTTGATGTTCCTGCAGTTTTCAGTGTAAAACCGAGTTGGAGCTAGTACCTCCCCATATATATGTATGGAATGGAGTTTGCAACTGAAAAGAATCTTTGGGTTCCCAACAAGCTAGGTGAAGGACGGCTTTCACACACACTTATCTCTCAGAACTGAGCAAGTGGAGAGACGTTCGTTCATCTAGCACCAATGGAACGGGTTGCAGGAGAAACATTTCTCTGCTTTCTAAGTCTGTTTCCTAATGCCGGTTTGAATTTCCTGCAGTTTTCACTGTAAATCCGAGTTGGAGCTAGTACTTACCCATATATATGTATGGAATGGAGTTTGCAACTGAAAAGAAACTTTGTGTTCCCAACAAGCTAGGTGAAGGACGGCTTTCACACACACTTATCTCTCAGAACTGAGCAAGTGGAGAGACGTTCGTTCATCTAGCACCAAGGGAACGGGTTGCAGGAGACACTTTTTCTCTGCTTTCTCAGTCTGCTTCCTAGTGCCGGTTTGAAGTTCCTGCAGTTTTCACTGTAAAACCGAGTTGGAGCTAGTACGTCCCCATATATATGTATGGAATGGAGTTTGCAACTGAAAAGTAACTTTGTGCTCCCAACAAGCTAGGTGAAGGACGGCTTTCACACACAGTTATCTCTCAGAACTGAGCAAGTGGTGAGACGTTCGTTCGTCTAGCACCAATGGAACGGGTTGCAGGAGACACTTTTTCTCTGCTTTCTCAGTCTGTTTCCTAATGCCGGTTTGAAGTTCCTGCAGTTTTCACTGTAAAACCGAGTTGGAGCTAGTACCTCCCCATATATATGAATGGAATGGAGTTTGCAACTGAAAAGAAACTTTGTGTTCCCAACAAGCTAGGTGAATTACGGCTTTCACACACAAATAGCTCTCAGAACTGAGCAAGTGGAGAGACGTTCGTTCATCTAGCAGAAAGGAAACGGATTGCAGGAGACTCTTTTTCTCTGCTTTCTCAGTCTGTTTCGTAGTGCCGGTTTGAAGTTCCTGCAGTTTTCAGTGTAAAACCGAGTTGGAGCTAGTACCTCCCCATATATATGTATGGAATTGTGTTTGCAACTGAAAAGACACTTTGTGTTCCCAACAAGCTAGGTGAAGGACGGCTTTCACACACACTTATCTCTCGGAACTGAGCAAGTGGAGAGACGTTCGTTCATCTAGCACCAATAGAACGGGTTGCAGGGGACACTTTTTCTCTGCTTTCTCAGTCTGTTTCCTAGTGCCGGTTTGAAGTTCCTGCAGTTTTCACTGTAAAACCGAGTTGGAGCTAGTACCTCCCCATATATATGTATGGAATGGAGTTTGCAACTGAAAAGAATCTTTGGGTTCCCAACAAGCTAGGTGAAGGACGGTTTCACACACACTTATCTCTCAGAACTGAGCAAGTGGACAGACGTTCGTTCATCTAGCACCAAGGGAACGGGTTGCAGGAGACAATTGTTCTCTGCTTTCTCAGTCTGTTTCCTAGTGCCGGTTTGAAGTTCCTGCAGTTTTCACTGTAAACCGAGTTGGAGCTAGTACCTCCCCATATATATGTATGGAATGGAGTTTGCAACTGAAAAGAAACTTTGTGTTCCCAACAATCTTGGTGAAGGGCGGCTTTCACACACACATAGCTCTCAGAACTGAGCAAGTGGAGAGACGTTCGTTCATCTAGCAGAAAGGAAACGGGTTGCAGGAGACACTTTTTCTCTGCTTTCTCAGTCTGTTTCGTAGTGCCGGTTTGATGTTCCTGCAGTTTTCAGTGTAAAACCGAGTTGGAGCTAGTACCTCCCCATATATATGTATGGAATGGAGTTTGCAACTGAAAAGAATCTTTGGGTTCCCAACAAGCTAGGTGAAGGACGGCTTTCACACACACTTATCTCTCAGAACTGAGCAAGTGGAGAGACGTTCGTTCATCTAGCACCAAGGGAACGGGTTGCAGGAGACACATTTCTCTGCTTTCTCAGTCTGTTTCCTAATGCCGGTTTGAATTTCCTGCAGTTTTCACTGTAAATCCGAGTTGGAGCTAGTACTTACCCATATATATGTATGGAATGGAGTTTGCAACTGAAAAGAAACTTTGTGTTCCCAACAAGCTTGGTGAAGAATGGCTTTCACACACACTTATCTCTCAGAACTGAGCAAGGGGAGAGACGTTCGTTCATCTAGCACAAAGGAAACGTGTTGCAGGAGACACTTTTCTCTGCTTTCTCAGTCTGTTTCCTAGTGCCGGTTTGAAGTTCCTGCAGTTTTCACTGTAAAACCGAGTTGGATCTAGTACCTCCCCATATATATGTATGGAATGGAGTTTGCAACTGAAAAGAAACTTTGTGTTCCCAACAATCTAGGTGAAGGACGGCTTTCACACACACTTAACTCTCGGAACTGAGCAAGTGGAGAGACGTTCGTTCATCTAGCACCAATGGAACGGGATGCAGGAGCCACTTTTTCTCTGCTTTCTCAGTCAGTTTCCTAGTGCCGGTTTGAAGTTCCTGCAGTTTTCACTGTAAAACCGAGTTGGAGCTAGTACCTCCCCATATATATGTATGGAATGGTGTTTGCAACTGAAAAGACACTTTGTGTTTCCAACAAGCTAGGTGAAGAACGGCTTTCACACACACTTATCTCTCAGAACTGAGCAAGTGGAGAGACGTTCGTTCATCTAGCACCAAGGGAACGGGTTGCAGGAGACACTTATTCTCTGCTTTCTCAGTCTGTTTCCTAGTGCCGGTTTGAAGTTCCCGCAGTTTTCACTGTCAAACCGAGTTGGAGCTAGTACGTCCCCATTATATGTATGGAATGGAGTTTGCATCTGAAAAGAAACTTTGTTTTCCCAACATGTTAGGTGAAGGACGGCTTTCACACACACTTAAATCTCAGAACTGAGCAATTGGAGAGACGTTCGTTCATCTAGCACCAATGGAACGGGTTGCAGGAGACACTTTTTCTCTGCTTTCTCAGTCAGTTTCCTAGTGCCGGTTTGAAGTTCCTGCAGTTTTCACTGTAAAAGAGAGTTGGAGCTGGTACCTCCCCATATATATGTATGGAATGGAGTTTGCAACTGAAAAGAAACTTTGTGTTCCCAACAAGCTAGGTGAAGGACGGCTTTCACACACACTTATCTCTCAGAACTGAGCAATTGGAGAGACGTTCGTTCATCTAGCACCAAGGGAACGGGTTGCAGGAGACACTTTTTCTCTGCTTTCTCAGTCTGTTTCCTAGTGCCGGTTTGAAGTTCCTGCAGTTTTCACTGTAAAACTGAGTTGGAGCTGGTACCTCCCAATATATATGTATGGAATGGAGTTGGCAACTGAAAAGAAACTTTGTGTTCCCAACAAGTTAGGTGAAGGACGGCTTTCACAAACACTTAACTCTCGGAACTGAGCAAGTGGAGAGACGTTCGTTCATCTAGCACCAATGAAACGGGTTGCAGGAGACACTTTTTCTCTGCTTTCTCAGTCTGTTTCCTAGTGCCGGTTTGAAGTTCCTGCAGTTTTCACTGTAAAACCGAGTTGGAGCTAGTACCTCCCCATATATATGTATGGAATGGTGTTTGCAACTGAAAAGAAACTTTGTGTTCCCAACAAGCAAGGTGAAGGACGGCTTTCACACACACTTATCTCTCGGAACTGAGCAAGTGTAGAGACGTTCGTTCATCTAGCACCAAGGGAACGGGTTGCAGGAGACACTTTTTCTCTGCTTTCTCAGTCTGTTTCCTAGTTCCGGTTTGAAGTTCCTTCAGTTTTCACTGTAAAACGAGTTGGAGCTAGTAACTCCCCATATATATGTAAGGAATGGAGTTTGCATCCGAAAAGAAACTTTGTGTTCCCAACAAGCTAGATGAAGGACGGCTTTCACACACACTTATCTCTCAGAACTGAGCAAGTGGAGAGACTTTCGTTCATCTAGCACCAAGGGAACTGGTTGCAGGAGACACTTATTCTCTGCTTTCTCAGTCTGTTTCCTAGTGCCGATTTGAAGTTCCTTCAGTTTTCACTGTCAAACCGAGTTGGAGCTAGTACGTCCCCGTATATATGTATGGAATGGAGTTTGCCACTGAAAAGAAACTTTGTGTTCCCAACAAGTTAGGTGAAGGACGGCTTTCACACACACTTAAATCTCAGATCTGAGCAATTGGAGAGACGTTCGTTCATCTAGCACCAATGGAACGGGTTGCAGGAGACACTTTTTCTCTGCTTTCTCAGTCAGTTTCATAGTGCCGGTTTGAAGTTCCTGCAGTTTTCACTGTAAAAGAGAGTTGGAGCTGGTACCTCCCCATATATATGTATGGAATGGTGTTGGCAACTGAAAAGAAACTTTGTGTTCCCAACAAGCAATTTGAAGGACGGCTTTCACACACACTTATCTCTCAGAACTGAGCAAGTGGAGAGACGTTCGTTCATCTAGCACCAATGGAACGGGTTGCAGGAGACAATTTTTCTCTGCTTTCTCAGTCTGTTTCCTAATGCCGGTTTGAAGTTCCTGCAGTTTTCACTGTAAAACCGAGTTGGAGCTTGTAATTCCCCATATATATATATGGAATGGAGTTTGCAACTGAAAAGAAACTTTGTGTTCCCAACAAGCTTGGTGAAGGACGGCTGTCACACACACTGAGCTCTCAGAACTGAGCAAGTGGAGAGACTTTAGTTCATATAGCCCGAAATTAACGGGTTGCAGGAGACACTTTTTCTCTGCTTTCTCAGTCTGTTTCCTAGTGCCGGTTTGAAGTTCCTGCAGTTTTCACTGTCAAACCGTGTTGGAGCTTGTACCTCCCCATATATATGTATGGAATGGAGTTTGCAACTGAAAAGAAACTTTGTGTTCCCAACAAGCTAGGTGAAGGACGGCTTTCACACACACTTATCTCTCGGAACTGAGCAAGTGGAGAGACGTTCGTTCATCTAGCACCAATGGAACGGGTTGCAGGAGACACATTTCTCTGCTTTCTCAGTCTGTTTCCTAATGCCGGTTTGAATTTCCTGCAGTTTTCACTGTAAATCCGAGTTGGAGCTAGTACTTCCCCATATATATGTATGGAATGGAGTTTGCAACTGAAAAGAAACTTTGTGTTCCCAACATGTTAGTTGAAGGACGGCTTTCACACACACTTAACTCTCAGAACTGAGCAATTGGAGAGACGTTCGTTCATCTAGCACCAAGGGAACGGGTTGCAGGAGACACTTTTTCTCTGCTTTCTCAGTCTGTTTCCAAGTGCCGGATTGAAGTTCCTGCAGTTTTCACTGTCAAACCGAGTTGGAGCTTGTACCTCCCCATATATATGTATGGAATGGAGTTTGCAACTGAAAAGAAACTTTGTGTTCCCAACAAGCTAGGTGAAGGACGGCTTTCACACACACTTATCTCTCGGAACTGAGCAAGTGGAGAGACGTTCGTTCATCTAGCACCAAGGGAACGGGTTGCAGGAGACACTTTTTCTCTGCTTTCTCAGTCTGTTTCCTAGTGCCGGTTTGAAGTTCCTGCAGTTTTCACTGTAAAACCGAGTTGGAGCTAGTTCCTCCCCATATATATGTATGGAATGGAGTTTGCAACTGAAAAGAATCTTTGGGTTCCTAACAAGCTAGGTGAAGGACGGCTTTCACACACACTTATCTCTCAGAACTGAGCAAGTGGAGAGACGTTCGTTCATCTAGCACCAAGGGAACGGGTTGCAGGAGACAGATTTCTCTGCTTTCTCAGTCTGTTTCCTAGTGCCGGTTTGAAGTTCCCGCAGTTTTCACTGTCAAACCGAGTTGGAGCTAGTACGTCCCCATATATATGTATGGAATGGAGTTTGCAACTGAAAAGAAACTTTGTGTTCCCAACAAGCTAGGTGAAGGACGGCTTTCACACACACTTATCTCTCAGAACTGAGCAATTGGAGAGACGTTCGTTCATCTAGCACCAAGGGAACGGGTTGCAGGAGACACTTTTTCTCTGCTTTCTCAGTCTGTTTCCTAGTGCCGGTTTGAAGTTCCTGCAGTTTTCACTGTAAAACAGAGTTGGAGCTAGTACCTCCCCATATATATGTATGGAATGGTGTTTGCAACTGAAAAGAAACTTTGTGTTCCCAACAAGCTATGTGAAGGACGGCTTTCACACACACTTATCTCTCAGAACTGAGCAAGTGGAGAGACGTTCGTTCATCTAGCACCAAGGGAACGGGTTGCAGGGGACACTTTTTCTCTGCTTTCTCAGTCTGTTTCCTAGTGCCGGTTTGAAGTTCCTGCAGTTTTCACTGTAAAACAGAGTTGGAGCTAGTACCTCCCCATATATATGTATGGAATGGAGTTTGCAACTGAAAAGAATCTTTGGGTTCCCAACAAGCTAGGTGAAGGACGGCTTTCACACACACTTATGTCTCAGAACTGAGCAAGTGGAGAGACGTTCGTTCATCTAGCACCAATGGAACGGGTTTCAGGAGACACATTTCTCTGCTTTCTCAGTCTGTTTCCTAATGCCGGTTTGAATTTCCTGCAGTTTTCACTGTAAATCCGATTTGGAGCTAGTACTTCCCCATATATATGTATGGAATGGAGTTTGCAACTGAAAAGAAACTTTGTGTTCCCAACAAGCTTGGTGATGGACGGCTTTCACACACACTTAGCACTCAGAACTGAGCAAGGGGAGAGACGTTCGTTCATCTAGCACTAAAGAAACGGGTTGCAGGAGACACTTTTCTCTGCTTTCTCAGTCTGTTTCCTAGTGCCGGTTTGAATTTCCTGCAGTTTTCACTGTAAAACCGAGTTGGAGCTAGTACCTCCCCATATATATGTATGGAATGGTGTTTGCAACTGAAAAGAAACTTTGTGTTCCCAAGAAGCTAGGTGAAAGACATCTTTAACACACACTTATCTCTCGGAACTGAGCAAGTGTAGAGACGTTCGTTCATCTATCACCAAGGGAACGGGTTGCAGTAGACACTTTTTCTCTGCTTTCTCAGTCTGTTTCCTAGTGCCGGTTTGAAGTTCCTGCAGTTTTCACTGTAAAACCGAGTTGGAGCTAGTACCTCCCCATATATATGAATGGAATGGAGTTAGCAACTGAAAAGAAACTTTGTGTTCCCAACAAGCTAGGTGAAAGACGGCTTTCACACACACTTATCTCTCGGAACTGAGCAAGTGGAGTGACGTTCGTTCATCTATCACCAAGGGAACGGTTTGCAGGAGGCACTTTTTCTCTGCTTTCTCAGTCTGTTTCCTAGTGCCGGTTTGAATTTCCTGCAGTTTTCACTGTAAAACCGAGTTGGAGCTAGTACCTCCCCATATATATGTATGGAATGGTGTTTGCAACTGAAAAGAAACTTTGTGTTCCCAACAAGCTAGGTGAAGGACGGCTTTCACACACACTTATCTCTCAGAACTGAGCAAGTGGAGAGACGTTCGTTCATCTAGCACCAAGGGAACGGGTTGAAGGATATACTTTTTCTCTGCTTTCTCAGTCTGTTTCCTAGTGCCGGTTTGAAGTTCCTGCAGTTTTCACTGTAAAACCGAGTTGGAGCTAGTACCTCCCCATATATATGTATGGAATGGAGTTTGCAACTGAAAAGAAACTTTGTGTTCCCAACAAGCTAGGTGAAGGTCGGCTTTCACACACACTTATCTCTCTGAACTGAGCAAGTGGAGAGACTTTCGTTCATCTAGCACCAAGGGAACGGGTTGCAGGATATACTTTTTCTCTGCTTTCTCAGTCTGTTTCCTAGTGCCGGTTTGAAGTTCCTTCAGTTTTCACTGTAAAACCGAGTTGGATCTAGTACCTCCCCATATATATGTATGGAATGGAGTTTGCAACTGAAAACAAACTTTGTGTTCCCAACAAGCTAGGTGAAGGACGGCTTTCAAACACACTTATCTCTCGGAACTTAGGAAGTGGAGTGACGTTCGTTCATCTAGCACCAAGGGAACGGGTTGCAGGAGACAGTTTATCTCTGCTTTCTCAGTCTGTTTCCTAGTGCCGGTTTGAAGTTCCTTCAGTTTTCACTGTAAAACGAGTTGGAGCTAGAACCTCCCCATATATATAAGGAATGGAGTATGCAACCGAAAAGAAACTTTGTGTTCCCAACAAGCTAGATGAAGGACGGCTTTCACACACACTTATCTCTCAGAACTGAGGAAGTGGAGAGATTTTCGTTCATCTAGCACCAAGGGAACGGGTTGCAGGAGACACTTATTCTCTGCTTTCTCAGTCTGTTTCCTAGTGCCGGTTTGAAGTTCCCGCAGTTTTCACTGTCAAATAGTGTTGGAGCTAGTACGTCCCCATATATATGTATGGAATGGAGTTTGCAACTGAAAAGAAACTTTGTGTTCCCAACAAGCTAGGTGAAGGACGGCTTTCACACACACTTATCTCTCAGAACTGAGCAAGTGGAGAGACGTTCGTTCATCTAGCACCAATGGAACGGGTTGCAGGAGACACTTTTTCTCTGTTTTCTCAGTCTGTTTCCTAGTTCCAGTTTGAAGTTCCTGCAGTTTTCACTGTAAAACCGAGTTGGAGCTAGTAATTCCCCATATATATGTATGGAATGGAGTTTGCAATTGAAAAGAAACTTTGTGTTCCCAACAAGCTTGGTGAAGGACGGCTGTCACACACACTTAGCTCTCAGAACTGAGCAAGTGGAGAGACGTTAGTTCATATAGCCCGAAATTAACGGGTTGCAGGAGACACTTTTTCTCTGCTTTCTCAGTCTGTTTCCTAGTGCCGGTTTGAAGTTCCTGCAGTTTTCACTGTCAAAAAGTGTTGGAGCTTGTACCTCCCCATATATATGTATGGAATGGAGTTTGCAACTGAAAAGAAACTTTGTGTTCCCAACAAGCTAGGTGAAGGACGGCTTTCACACACACTTATCTCTCGGAACTGAGCAAGTGGAGAGACGTTCGTTCATCTAGCACCAATGGAACGGGTTGCAGGAGACACATTTTCTCTGCATTCTCAGTCAGTTTCATAGTGCCGGTTTGAAGTTCCTGCAGTTTTCACTGTAAAAGAGAGTTGGAGCTGGTACCTCCCCATATATATGTATGGAATGGTGTTGGCAACTGAAAAGAAACTTTGTGTTCCCAACAAGCAATTTGAAGGACGGCTTTCACACACACTTATCTCTCAGAACTGAGCAAGTGGAGAGACGTTCGTTCATCTAGCACCAATGGAACGGGTTGCAGGAGACACTTTTCCTCTGCTTTCTCAGTCTGTTTCCTAATGCCGGTTTGAAGTTCCTGCAGTTTTCACTGTAAAACCGAGTTGGAGCTTGTAATTCCCCATATATATATATGGAATGGAGTTTGCAACTGAAAAGAAACTTTGTGTTCCCAACAAGCTTGGTGAAGGACGGCTGTCACACACACTGAGCTCTCAGAACTGAGCAAGTGGAGAGACGTTAGTTCATATAGCCCGAAATTAACGGGTTGCAGGAGACACTTTTTCTCTGCTTTCTCAGTCTGTTTCCTAGTGCCGGTTTGAAGTTCCTGCATTTTTCACGGTAAAACCGAGTTGGAGCTAGTACCTCCCCATATATATGTATGGAATGGTGTTTGCAACTGAAAAGAAACTTTGTGTTCCCAACAAGCTAGGTGAAGGACGGCTTTCACACACACTTATCTCTCGGAAATGAGCAAGTGTAGAGACGTTCTTTCATCTAGCACCAAGGGAACGGGTTGCAGGAGACACTTTTTCTCTGCTTTCTCAGTCTGTTTCCAAGTGCCGAATTGAAGTTCCTGCAGTTTTCACTGTCAAACCGAGGTGGAGCTTGTACCTCCCCATATATATGTATGGAATGGAGTTTGCAACTGAAAAGAAACTTTGTGTTCCCAATAAGCTAGGCGAAGGACGGCTTTCACACACACTCATCTCTCGGAACTGAGCAAGTGGAGAGACGTTCGTTCATCTAGCACCAAGGGAACGGGTTGCAGGAGACACTTTTTCTCTGCTTTCTCAGTCTGTTTCCTAGTGCCGGTTTGAAGTTCCTGCAGTTTTCACTGTAAAACCGAGTTGGAGCTAGTTCCTCCCCATATATATGTATGGAATGGAGTTTGCAACTAAAAAGAATCTTTGGGGTCCCAACAAGCTAGGTGAAGGACGGCTTTCACACACAATTATCTCTCAGAACTGAGCAAGTGGAGAGACGTTCGTTCATCTAGCACCAATGGAACGGGTTGCAGGAGACACATTTCTCTGCTTTCTCAGTCTGTTTCCTAATGCCGGTTTGAATTTCCTGCAGTTTTCACTGTAAATCCGAGTTGGAGCTAGTACTTCCCCATATATATGTATGGAATGGAGTTTGCAACTGAAAAGAAACTTTGTGTTCCCAACAAAATTGGTGAAGTACTGCTTTCACACACACTTATCTCTCAGAACTGAGCAAGTGGAGAGACGTTCGTTCATCTAGCACCAAGGGAAGGGTTTGCAGGAGATACTTTTTCTCTGCTTTCTCAGTCTGTTTCCTAGTGCCGGTTTGATGTTCCTGCATTTTTCACGGTAAAACCGAGTTGGAGCTAGTACCTCCCCATATATATGTATGGAATGGTGTTTGCAACTGAAAAGAAACTTTGTGTTCCCAACAAGCTAGGTGAAGGACGGCTTTCACACACACTTATCTCTCGGAACTGAGCAAGTGTAGAGACGTTCTTTCATCTAGCACCAAGGGAACGGGTTGCAGGAGACACTTTTTCTCTGCTTTCTCAGTCTGTTTCCAAGTGCCGGATTGAAGTTCCTGCAGTTTTCACTGTCAAACCGAGTTGGAGCTTGTACCTCCCCATATATATGTATGGAATGGAGTTTGCAACTGAAAAGAAACTTTGTGTTCCCAAAAAGCTAGTTGAAGGACGGCTTTCACACACACTTATCTCTCGGAACTGAGCAAGTGGAGAGACGTTCGTTCATCTAGCACCAAGGGAACGGGTTGCAGGAGACACTTTTTCTCTGCTTTCTCAGTCTGTTTCCTAGTGCCGGTTTGAAGTTCCTGCAGTTTTCACTGTAAAACCGAGTTGGAGCTAGTTCCTCCCCATATATATGTATGGAATGGAGTTTGCAACTGAAAAGAATCTTTGGGTTCCTAACAAGCTAGGTGAAGGACGGCTTTCACACACACTTATCTCTCAGAACTGAGCAAGTGGAGAGACGTTCGTTCATCTAGCACCAAGGGAACGGGTTGCAGGAGACAGATTTCTCTGCTTTCTCAGTCTGTTTCCTAGTGCCGGTTTGAAGTTCCCGCAGTTTTCACTGTCAAACCGAGTTGGAGCTAGTACGTCCCCATATATATGTATGGAATGGAGTTTGCAACTGAAAAGAAACTTTGTGTTCCCAACATGTTAGTTGAAGGACGGCTTTCACACACACTTAACTCTCAGAACTGAGCAATTGGAGAGACGTTCGTTCATCTAGCACCAATGGAACGGGTTGCAGGAGACACTTTTTCTCTGCTTTCTCAGTCAGTTTCCTAGTGCCGGTTTGAAGTTCCTGCAGTTTTCACTGTAAAAGAGAGTTGGAGCTGGTACCTCCCCATATATATGTATGGAATGGAGTTTGTAACTGAAAAGAAACTTTGTGTTCCCAACAAGCTAGGTGAAGGACGGCTTTCACACACACTTATCTCTCAGAACTGAGCAATTGGAGAGACGTTCGTTCATCTAGAACCAAGGGAACGGGTTGCAGGAGACACTTTTTCTCTGCTTTCTCAGTCTGTTTCCTAGTGCCGGTTTGAAGTTCCTGCAGTTTTCACTGTAAAACAGAGTTGGAGCTGGTATCTCCCAATATATATGTATGGAATGGAGTTGGCAACTGAAAAGAAACTTTGTGTTCCCAACA
This sequence comes from Camelus dromedarius, assembly GCF_036321535.1. Classification (NCBI taxonomy): domain Eukaryota; kingdom Metazoa; phylum Chordata; class Mammalia; order Artiodactyla; family Camelidae; genus Camelus; species Camelus dromedarius. Next base: position 552,769 of record NW_026989773.1, read on the forward strand.
ATTTAGGTGAAGGACGGCTTTCACAAACACTTAACTCTCGGAACTGAGCAAGTGGAGAGACGTTCGTTCATCTATCACCAATGGAACAGGTTGCAGGAGACACTTTTTCTCTGCTTTCTCAGTCTGTTTCCTAGTGCCGGTTTGAAGTTCCTGCAGTTTTCACTGTAAAACCTAGTTGGAGCTAGTACCTCCCCATATATATGTATGGAATGGTGTTTGCAACTGAAAAGAAACTTTGTGTTCCCAACAAGCAAGGTGAAGGACGGCTTTCACACACACTTATCTCTCGGAACTGAGCAAGTGTAGAGACGTTCGTTCATCTAGAACCAAGGGAACGGGTTGCAGGAGACACTTTTTCTCTGCTTTCTCAGTCTGTTTCCTAGTTCCGGTTTGAAGTTCCTTCATTTTTCACTGTAAAACGAGTTGGAGCTAGTACCTCCCCATATATATGTAAGGAATGGAGTTTGCAACCGAAAAGAAACTTTGTGTTCCCAACAAGCTAGATGAAGGACGGCTTTCACACACACTTATCTCTCAGAACTGAGCAAGTGGAGAGACGTTCGTTCATCTAGCACCAATGGAACGGGTTGCAGGAGACACTTATTCTCTGCTTTCTCAGTCTGTTTCCTAGTGCCGGTTTGAAGTTCCTGCAGTTTTCACTGTAAAACCGAGTTGGAGCTAGTACCTCCCCATATATATGTATGGAATGGAGTTTGCAACTGAAAAGAAACTTTGTGTTCCCAACAAGTTAGGTGAAGGACGGCTTTCACACACACTTAAATCTCAGAACTGAGCAATTGGAGAGACGTTCGTTCATCTAGCACCAATGGAACGGGTTGCAGGAGACACTTTTTCTCTGCTTTCTCAGTCAGTTTCCTAGTGCCGGTTTGAAGTTCCTGCAGTTTTCACTGTAAAAGAGAGTTGGAGCTGGAACCTCCCCACATATATTTATGGAATGGAATTGGCAACTGAAAAGAAACTTTTTGTTCCCAACAAGCAATTTGAAGGACGGCTTTCACACACACTTATCTCTCAGAACTGAGCAAGTGGAGAGACGTTCGTTCATCTAGCACCAATGGAACGGGTTGCAGGAGACACTTTTTCTCTGTTTTCTCAGTCTGTTTCCTAGTTCCAGTTTGAAGTTCCTGCAGTTTTCACTGTAAAACCGAGTTGGAGCTAGTAATTCCCCATATATATGTATGGAATGGAGTTTGCAATTGAAAAGAAACTTTGTGTTCCCAACAAGCTTGGTGAAGGACGGCTGTCACACACACTTAGCTCTCAGAACTGAGCAAGTGGAGAGACGTTAGTTCATATAGCCCGAAATTAACGGGTTGCAGGACACACTTTTTCTCTGCTTTCTCAGTCTGTTTCCTAGTGTCGGTTTGAAGTTCCTGCAGTTTTCACTGTCAAAAAGTGTTGGAGCTTGTACCTCCCCATATATATGTATGGAATGGAGTTTGCAACTGAAAAGAAACTTTGTGTTCCCAACAAGCTAGGTGAAGGACGGCTTTCACACACACTTATCTCTCGGAACTGAGCAAGTGGAGAGACGTTCGTTCATCTAGCACCAATGGAACGGGTTGCAGGAGACACATTTTCTCTGCATTCTCAGTCAGTTTCATAGTGCCGGTTTGAAGTTCCTGCAGTTTTCACTGTAAAAGAGAGTTGGAGCTGGTACCTCCCCATATATATGTATGGAATGGTGTTGGCAACTGAAAAGAAACTTTGTGTTCCCAACAAGCAATTTGAAGGACGGCTTTCACACACACTTATCTCTCAGAACTGAGCAAGTGGAGAGACGTTCGTTCATCTAGCACCAATGGAACGGGTTGCAGGAGACACTTTTTCTCTGCTTTCTCAGTCTGTTTCCTAATGCCGGTTTGAAGTTCCTGCAGTTTTCACTGTAAAACCGAGTTGGAGCTTGTAATTCCCCATATATATATATGGAATGGAGTTTAGAACTGAAAAGAAACTTTGTGTTCCCAACAAGCTTGGTGAAGGACGGCTGTCACACACACTGAGCTCTCAGAACTGAGCAAGTGGAGAGACGTTAGTTCATATAGCCCGAAATTAACGGGTTGCAGGAGACACTTTTTCTCTGCTTTCTCAGTCTGTTTCCTAGTGCCGGTTTGAAGTTCCTGCAGTTTTCACTGTCAAACCGTGTTGGAGCTTGTACCTCCCCATATATATGTATGGAATGGAGTTTGCAACTGAAAAGAAACTTTGTGTTCCCAACAAGCTAGGTGAAGGACGGCTTTCACACACACTTATCTCTCGGAACTGAGCAAGTGGAGAGACGTTCGTTCATCTAGCACCAAGGGAAGGGTTTGCAGGAGACACTTTTTCTCTGCTTTCTCAGTCTGTTTCCTAGTGCCGGTTTGAAGTTCCTGCATTTTTCACGGTAAAACCGAGTTGGAGCTAGTACCTCCCCATATATATGTATGGAATGGTGTTTGCAACTGAAAAGAAACTTTGTGTTCCCAACAAGCTAGGTGAAGGACGGCTTTCACACACACTTATCTCTCGGAAATGAGCAAGTGTAGAGACGTTCTTTCATCTAGCACCAAGGGAACGGGTTGCAGGAGACACTTTTTCTCTGCTTTCTCAGTCTGTTTCCAAGTGCCGGATTGAAGTTCCTGCAGTTTTCACTGTCAAACCGAGGTGGAGCTTGTACCTCCCCATATATATGTATGGAATGGAGTTTGCAACTGAAAAGAAACTTTGTGTTCCCAATAAGCTAGGCGAAGGACGGCTTTCACACACACTCATCTCTCGGAACTGAGCAAGTGGAGAGACGTTCGTTCATCTAGCACCAAGGGAACGGGTTGCAGGAGACACTTTTTCTCTGCTTTCTCAGTCTGTTTCCTAGTGCCGGTTTGAAGTTCCTGCAGTTTTCACTGTAAAACCGAGTTGGAGCTAGTTCCTCCCCATATATATGTATGGAATGGAGTTTGCAACTAAAAAGAATCTTTGGGGTCCCAACAAGCTAGGTGAAGGACGGCTTTCACACACACTTATCTCTCAGAACTGAGCAAGTGGAGAGACGTTCGTTCATCTAGCACCAATGGAACGGGTTGCAGGAGACACATTTCTCTGCTTTCTCAGTCTGTTTCCTAATGCCGGTTTGAATTTCCTGCAGTTTTCACTGTAAATCCTAGTTGGAGCTAGTACTTCCCCATATATATGTATGGAATGGAGTTTGCAACTGAAAAGAAACTTTGTGTTCCCAACAAAATTGGTGAAGTACTGCTTTCACACACACTTATCTCTCAGAACTGAGCAAGTGGAGAGACGTTCGTTCATCTAGCACCAAGGGAAGGGTTTGCAGGAGATACTTTTTCTCTGCTTTCTCAGTCTGTTTCCTAGTGCCGGTTTGAAGTTCCTGCATTTTTCACGGTAAAACCGAGTTGGAGCTAGTACCTCCCCATATATATGTATGGAATGGTGTTTGCAACTGAAAAGAAACTTTGTGTTCCCAACAAGCTAGGTGAAGGACGGCTTTCACACACACTTATCTCTCGGAACTGAGCAAGTGTAGAGACGTTCTTTCATCTAGCACCAAGGGAACGGGTTGCAGGAGACACTTTTTCTCTGCTTTCTCAGTCTGTTTCCAAGTGCCGGATTGAAGTTCCTGCAGTTTTCACTTTCAAACCGAGTTGGAGCTTGTACCTCCCCATATATATGTATGGAATGGAGTTTGCAACTGAAAAGAAACTTTGTGTTCCCAACAAGCTAGGTGAAGGACGGCTTTCACACACACTTATCTCTCGGAACTGAGCAAGTGGAGAGACGTTCGTTCATCTAGCACCAAGGGAACGGGTTGCAGGAGACACTTTTTCTCTGCTTTCTCAGTCTGTTTCCTAGTGCCGGTTTGAAGTTCCTGCAGTTTTCACTGTAAAACCGAGTTGGAGCTAGTTCCTCCCCATATATATGTATGGAATGGAGTTTGCAACTGAAAAGAATCTTTGGGTTCCTAACAAGCTAGGTGAAGGACGGCTTTCACACACACTTATCTCTCAGAACTGAGCAAGTGGAGAGACGTTCGTTCATCTAGCACCAAGGGAACGGGTTGCAGGAGACAGATTTCTCTGCTTTCTCAGTCTGTTTCCTAGTGCCGGTTTGAAGTTCCCGCAGTTTTCACTGTCAAACCGAGTTGGAGCTAGTACGTCCCCATATATATGTATGGAATGGAGTTTGCAACTGAAAAGAAACTTTGTGTTCCCAACATGTTAGTTGAAGGACGGCTTTCACACACACTTAACTCTCAGAACTGAGCAATTGGAGAGACGTTCGTTCATCTAGCACCAATGGAACGGGTTGCAGGAGACACTTTTTCTCTGCTTTCTCAGTCAGTTTCCTAGTGCCGGTTTGAAGTTCCTGCAGTTTTCACTGTAAAAGAGAGTTGGAGCTGGTACCTCCCCATATATATGTATGGAATGGAGTTTGTAACTGAAAAGAAACTTTGTGTTCCCAACAAGCTAGGTGAAGGACGGCTTTCACACACACTTATCTCTCAGAACTGAGCAATTGGAGAGACGTTCGTTCATCTAGCACCAAGGGAACGGGTTGCAGGAGACACTTTTTCTCTGCTTTCTCAGTCTGTTTCCTAGTGCCGGTTTGAAGTTCCTGCAGTTTTCACTGTAAAACAGAGTTGGAGCTGGTACCTCCCAATATATATGTATGGAATGGAGTTGGCAACTGAAAAGAAACTTTGTGTTCCCAACAATTTAGGTGAAGGACGGCTTTCACAAACACTTAACTCTCGGAACTGAGCAAGTGGAGAGACGTTCGTTCATCTAGCACCAATGGAACGGGTTGCAGGAGACACTTTTTCTCTGCTTTCTCAGTCTGTTTCCTAGTGCCGGTTTGAAGTTCCTGCAGTTTTCACTGTAAAACCTAGTTGGAGCTAGTACCTCCCCATATATATGTATGGAATGGTGTTTGCAACTGAAAAGAAACTTTGTGTTCCCAACAAGCAAGGTGAAGGACGGCTTTCACACACACTTATCTCTCGGAACTGAGCAAGTGTAGAGACGTTCGTTCATCTAGAACCAAGGGAACGGGTTGCAGGAGACACTTTTTCTCTGCTTTCTCAGTCTGTTTCCTAGTTCCGGTTTGAAGTTCCTTCAGTTTTCACTGTAAAACCGAGTTGGAGCTAGTAATTCCCCATATATATGTATGGAATGGAGTTTGCAACTGAAAAGAAACTTTGTGTTCCCAACAAGCTTGGTGAAGGACGGCTGTCACACACACTTAGCTCTCAGAACTGAGCAAGTGGAGAGACGTTAGTACATATAGCCCGAAATTAACGGGTTGCAGGAGACACTTTTTCTCTGCTTTCTCAGTCTGTTTCCTAGTGCCGGTTTGAAGTTCCTGCAGTTTTCACTGTCAAACAGTGTTGGAGCTTGTACCTCCCCATATATATGTATGGAATGGAGTTTGCAACTGAAAAGAAACTTTGTGTTCCCAACAAGCTAGGTGAAGGACGGCTTTCACACACACTTATCTCTCGGAACTGAGCAAGTGGAGAGACGTTCGTTCATCTAGCACCAATGGAACGGGTTGCAGGAGACACATTTTCTCTGCATTCTCAGTCTGTTTCCTAAACCCGGTTTGAAGTTCCTGCAGTTTTCACTGTAAACCCGAGTTGGAGCTAGTACTTCCCCATATATATGTATGGAATGGAGTTTGCAACTGAAAAGAAACTTTGTGTTCCCAACAAGCTTGGTGAAGGACGGCTTTCAAACACACTTAGCTCTCAGAACTGAGCAAGTGGAGAGACGTTCGTTCATCTAGCCCGAAGTGAACGGGTTGCAGGAGACACTTTTTCTCTGTTTCTCAGTCTGTTTCCTAGTGCCGGTTTGAAGTTCATGCAGTTTTCACTGTAAAACAGAGTTGGAGCTAGTACCTCCCCATATATATGTATGGAATGGAGTTTGCAACTGAAAAGAAACTTTGTGCTCCCAACAAGTTAGGTGAAGGACGGCTTTCACACACAGTTATCTCTCAGAACTGAGCAAGTGGTGAGACGTTCGTTCATCTAGCACCAATGGAACGGGTTGCAGGAGACACTTTTTCTCTGCTTTCTCAGTCTGTTTTCTAAAGCCGGTTTGAAATTCCTGCAGTTTTCACTGTAAAATCGGGTTGGAGCTAGTACCTCCCCATATATATGTATGGAATGGAGTTTGCAACTGAAAAGAAACTTTGTGTTCCCAACAAGCTAGTTGAAGGGCGGCTTTCACACACACATAGCTCTCAGAACTGAGCAAGTGGAGAGACGTTCGTTCATCTAGCACAAAGGAAACGGGATGCAGGAGACAATTTTTCTCTGCTTTCTCAGTCTGTTTCATAGTGCCAGTATGAAGTTCCTGCAGTTTTCAGTGTAAAACAGATTTGGAGCTAGTACCTCCCCATATATATGTATGGAATGGTGTTTGCAACTGAAAAGAAACTTTGTGTTCCCAACAAGCTATGTGAAGGACGGCTTTCACACACACTTATCTCTCAGAACTGAGCAAGTGGAGAGACATTCGTTCATCTAGCACCAAGGGAACGGGTTGCAGGGGACACTTTTTCTCTGCTTTCTCAGTCTGTTTCCTAGTGCCGGTTTGAAGTTCCTGCAGTTTTCACTGTAAAACCGAGTTGGAGCTAGTACCTCCCCATATATATGTATGGAATGGAGTTTGCAACTGAAAAGAATCTTTGGGTTCCCTACAAGCTAGGTGAAGGTCGGCTTTCACACACACTTATCTCTCAGAACTGAGCAAGTCGAGAGACGTTCGTTCATCTAGCACCAATGGAACGGGTTGCAGGAGACACATTTCTCTGCTTTCACAGTCTGTTTCCTAATGCCGGTTTGAATTTCCTGCAGTTTTCACTGTAAATCCGATTTGGAGCTAGTACTTCCCCATATATATGTATGGAATGGAGTTTGCAACTGAAAAGAAACTTTGTGTTCCCAACAAGCTTGGTGATGGACGGCTTTCACACACACTTAGCACTCAGAACTGAGCAAGGGGAGAGACGTTCGTTCATCTAGCACTAAGGAAACGGGTTGCAGGAGACACTTTTCTCTGCTTTCTCAGTCTGTTTCCTAGTGCCGGTTTGAAGTTCCTGCAGTTTTCACTGTAAAACCGAGTTGGAGCTAGTACCTCCCCATATATATGTATGGAATGGTGTTTGCAACTGAAAAGAAACTTTGTGTTCCCAACAAGCTAGGTGAAAGACGGCTTTAACACACACTTATCTCTCGGAACTGAGCAAGTGTAGAGACGTTCGTTCATCTATCACCAAGGGAACGGGTTGCAGTAGACAGTTTTTCTCTGCTTTCTCAGTCTGTTTCCTAGTGCCGGTTTGAAGTTCCTGCAGTTTTCACTGTAAAACCGAGTTGGAGCTAGTACCTCCCCATATATATGAATGGAATGGAGTTAGCAACTGAAAAGAAACTTTGTGTTCCCAACAAGCTAGGTGAAAGACGGCTTTCACACACACTTATCTCTCGGAACTGAGCAAGTGGAGTGACGTTCGTTCATCTATCACCAAGGGAACGGTTTGCAGGAGACACTTTTTCTCTGCTATCTCAGTCTGTTTCCTAGTGCCGGTTTGAAGTTCCTGCAGTTTTCACTGTAAAACCGAGTTGGAGCTAGTACCTACCCATATATATGTATGGAATGGTGTTTGCAACTGAAAAGAAACTTTGTGTTCCCAACAAGCTAGGTGAAGGACGGCTTTCACCCACACTTATCTCTCAGAACTGAACAAGTGGAGAAACGTTCGTTCATCTAGCACCAAGGGAACGGGTTGCAGGAGACACTTTTTCTCTGCTTTCTCAGTCTGTTTCCTAGTGCCGGTTTGAAGTTCCTGCAGTTTTCACTGTAAAACCGAGTTGGAGCTAGTACCTCCCCATATATATGTATGGAATGGAGTTTGCAACTGAAAAGAAACTTTGTGTTCCCAACAAGCTTGGTGAAGGACGGCTTTCAAACACACTTAGCTCTCAGAACTGAGCAAGTGGAGAGACGTTCGTTCATCTAGCCCGAAGTGAACGGGTTGCAGGAGACACTTTTTCTCTGCTTTCTCAGTCTGTTTCCTAGTGCCGGTTTGAAGTTCATGCAGTTTTCACTGTAAAACAGAGTTGGAGCTAGTACCTCCCCATATATATGTATGGAATGGAGTTTGCAACTGAAAAGAAACTTTGTGCTCCCAACAAGCTAGGTGAAGGACGGCTTTCACACACAGTTATCTCTCAGAACTGAGCAAGTGGTGAGACGTTCGTTCATCTAGCACCAATGGAACGGGTTGCAGGAGACACTTTTTCTCTGCTTTCTCAGTCTGTTTTCTAAAGCCGGTTTGAAATTCCTGCAGTTTTCACTGTAAAATCGTGTTGGAGCTAGTACCTCCCCATATATATGTATGGAATGGAGTTTGCAACTGAAAAGAAACTTTGTGTTCCCAACAATCTTGGTGAAGGGCGGCTTTCACACACAAATAGCTCTCAGAACTGAGCAAGTGGAGAGACGTTCGTTCATCTAGCACAAAGGAAACGGGATGCAGGAGACAATTTTTCTCTGCTTTCTCAGTCTGTTTCATAGTGCCAGTATGAAGTTCCTGCAGTTTTCAGTGTAAAACCGAGTTGGAGCTAGTACCTCCCCATATATATGTATGGAATGGTGTTTGCAACTGAAAAGAAACTTTGTGTTCCCAACAAGCTATGTGAAGGACGGCTTTCACACACACTTATCTCTCAGAACTGAGCAAGTGGAGAGACGTTCGTTCATCTAGCACCAAGGGAACAGGTTGCAGGGGACACTTTTTCTCTGCTTTCTCAGTCTGTTTCCTAGTGCCGGTTTGAATTTCCTGCAGTTTTCACTGTAAAACCGAGTTGGAGCTTGTACCTCCCCATATATATGTATGGAATGGAGTTTGCAACTGAAAAGAAACTTTGTGTTCCCAACAAGCTAGGTGAATTACGGCTTTCACACACAAATAGCTCTCAGAAATGAGCAAGTGGAGGGACGTTCGTTCATCTAGCAGAAAGGAAACGGGTTGCAGGAGACACTTTTTCTCTGATTTCTCAGTCTGTTTCGTAGTGCCGGTTTGAAGTTCCTGCAGTTTTCAGTGTAAAAACGAGTTGGAGCTAGTACCTCCCCATATATATATATGGAATGGAGTTTGCAACTGAAAAGAAACTTTGTGTTCCCAACAAGCTAGGTGAAGGACGGCTTTCACACACACTTATCTCTCAGAACTGAGCAAGTGGAGAGACGTTCGTTCATCTAGCACCAAGGGAACGGGTTGCAGGAGACACTTTTTCTCTGCTTTCTCAGTCTGTTTCCTAGTGCCGGTTTGAAGTTCCAGCAGTTTTCACTGTAAAACCGAGTTGGAGCTTGTACCTCCCCATATATAGGTAAGGAATGGAGTTTGCAACCGAAAAGAAATTTTGTGTTCCCAACAAGCTAGATGAAGGACGGATTTCACACACACTTATCTCTCAGAACTGAGCAAGTGGAGAGACGTTCGTTCATCTAGCACCAAGGGAACGGGTTGCAGGAGACACTTTTTCTCTGCTTTCTCAGTCTGCTTCCTAGTGCCGTTTTGAATTTCCTGCAGTTTTCACTGTAAAACCGAGTTGGAGCTAGTACGTCCCCATATATATGTATGGAATGGAGTTTGCAACTGAAAAGTAACTTTGTGATCCCAACAAGCTAGGTGAAGGACGGCTTTCACACACACATTGCTCTCAGAACTGAGCAAGTGGAGAGACGTTCGTTCGTCTAGCACCAATGGAACGGGTTGCTGGAGACACTTTTTCTCTGCTTTCTCAGTCTGTTTCCTAATGCCGGTTTGAAGTTCCTGCAGTTTTCACTGTAAAACCGAGTTGGAGCTAGTACATCCCCATATATATGTATGGAATGGAGTTTGCAACTGAAAAGAAACTTTGTGTTCCCAACAATCTTGGTGAAGGGCGGCTTTCACACACACTTATCTCTCGGAACTGAGCAAGTGGAGAGACGTTCGTTCATCTAGCACCAAGGGAACGGGTTGCAGGGGACACTTTTTCTCTGCTTTCTCAGTCTGTTTCCTAGTGCCGGTTTGAAGTTCCTGCAGTTTTCACTGTAAAACCGAGTTGGAGCTAGTACCTCCCCATATATATGTATGGAATGGAGTTTGCAACTGAAAAGAATCTTTGGGTTCCCAACAAGCAAGGTGAAGGACGGCTTTCACACACACTTATCTCTCAGAACTGAGCAAGTGGAGAGACGTTCGTTCATCTAGCACCAAGGGAACGGGTTGCAGGAGACACTTTTTCTCTGCTTTCTCACTCTGTTTCCTAGTGCCGGTTTGAAGTTCCTGCAGTTTTCACTGTAAACCGAGTTGGAGCTAGTACCTCCCCATATATATGTATGGAATGGAGTTTGCAACTGAAAAGAAACTTTGTGTTCCCAACAATCTTGGTGAAGGGCGGCTTTCACACACACATAGCTCTCAGAACTGAGCAAGTGGAGAGACGTTCGTTCATCTAGCAGAAAGCAAACGGGTTGCAGGAGACACTTTTTCTCTGCTTTCTCAGTCTGTTTCGTAGTGCCGGTTTGAAGTTCCTGCAATTTTCACTGTAAACCCGAGTTGGAGCTAGTACATCCCCATATATATTTATGGAGTGGAGTTTGCAACTGAAAAGAAACTTTGTGGACCCAACAAGCTAGGTAAAGAACGGCTTTCACACACACTTATCTCTCAGAACTGAGAGTGTACAGAGACGTTCGTTCGTCTAGCACCAATGGAATGGGTTGCAGGAGACACTTTTTCTCTGCTTTCTCAGTCTGTTTCCTAATGCCGGTTTGAAGTTCCTGCAGTTTTCACTGCAAAACCGAGTTGGAGCTAGTACCTCCCCATATATATGTATGGAATGGAGTTTGCAACTGAAAAGAAACTTTGTGTTCCCAACAAGCTAGGTGAATTACGGCTTTCACACACAAATAGCTCTCAGAACTGAGCAAGTGGAGAGACGTTCGTTCATCTAGCAGAAAGGAAACGGGTTGCAGGAGACACTTTTTCTCTGCTTTCTCAGTCTGTTTCGTAGTGCCGGTTTGAAGTTCCTGCAGTTTTCAGTGTAAAAACGAGTTGGAGCTAGTACCTCCCCATATATATATATGGAATGGAGTTTGCAACTGAAAAGAAACTTTGTGTTCCCAAAAAGCTAGGTGAAGGACGGCTTTCACACACACTTATCTCTCAGAACTGAGCAAGTGGAGAGACGTTCGTTCATCTAGCACCAAGGGAACGGGTTGCAGGAGACACTTTTTCTCTGCTTTCTCAGTCTGCTTCCTAGTGCCGGTTTGAAGTTCCTGCAGTTTTCACTGTAAAACCGAGTTGGAGCTAGTACATCCCCATATATATGTATGGAATGGAGTTTGCAACTGAAAAGAAACTTTGTGTTCCCAACAATCTTGGTGAAGGGCGGCTTTCATACACACATAGCTCTCAGAACTGAGCAAGTGGAGAGACGTTCGTTCATCTAGCAGAAAGGAAACGGGTTGCAGGAGACACTTTTTCTCTGCTTTCTCAGTCTGTTTCCTAGTGCCGGTTTGAAGTTCCTGCAGTTTTCAGTGTCAAACAGGGTTGGAGCTAGTACCTCCCCATATATATGTATGGAATTGTGTTTGCAACTGAAAAGACACTTTGTGTTCCCAACAAGCTAGGTGAAGGACGGCTTTCACACACACTTATCTCTCGGAACTGAGCAAGTGGAGAGACGTTCGTTCATCTAGCACCAAGGGAACGGGTTGCAGGGGACACTTTTTCTCTGCTTTCTCAGTCTGTTTCCTAGTGCCGGTTTGAAGTTCCTGCAGTTTTCACTGTAAAACCGAGTTGGAGCTAGTACCTACCCATATATATGTATGGAATGGAGTTTGCAACTGAAAAGAATCTTTGGGTTCCCAACAAGCAATGTGAAGGACGGCTTTCACACACACTTATCTCTCAGAACTGAGCAAGTGGAGAGACGTTCGTTCATCTAGCACCAAGGGAACGGGTTGCAGGAGACACTTTTTCTCTGCTTTCTCACTCTGTTTCCTAGTGCCGGTTTGAAGTTCCTGCAGTTTTCACTGTAAACCGAGTTGGAGCTAGTACCTCCCCATATATATGTATGGAATGGAGTTTGCAACTGAAAAGAAACTTTGTGTTCCCAACAAGCTAGTTGAAGGACGGCTTTCACACACACTTATCTCTCAGAACTGAGCAAGTGGAGAGACGTTCGTTCATCTACCACCAAGGGAACGGGTTGCAGGAGACACTTTTTCTCTGCTTTCTCTGTCTGCTTCCTAGTGCCGGTTTGAAGTTCCTGCAGTTTTCACTGTAAAACAGAATTGGAGCTAGTACGTCCCCATATATATGTATGGAATGGGGTTTGCAACTGAAAAGTAACTTTGTGCTCCCAACAAGTTAGGTGAAGGACGGCTTTCACACACAGTTATCTCTCAGAACTGAGCAAGTGGTGAGACGTTCGTTCGTTTAGCACCAATGGAACGGGTTGCTGGAGACACTTTTTCTCTGCTTTCTCAGTCTGTTTCGTAGTGCCGGTTTGAAGTTCCTGCAATTTTCACTGTAAACCCGAGTTGGAGCTAGTACATCCCCATATATATTTATGGAGTGGAGTTTGCAACTGAAAAGAAACTTTGTGGACCCAACAAGCTAGGTGAAGAACGGCTTTCACACACACTTATCTCTCAGAACTGAGAGTGTACAGAGACGTTCGTTCGTCTAGCACCAATGGAATGGGTTGCAGGAGACACTTTTTCTCTGCTTTCTCAGTCTGTTTCCTAATGCCGGTTTGAAGTTCCTGCAGTTTTCACTGTAAAACCGAGTTGGAGCTAGTACCTCCCCATATATATGTATGGAATGGAGTTTGCAACTGAAAAGAAACTTTGTGTTCCCAACAAGCTAGGTGAATTACGGCTTTCACACACAAATAGCTCTCAGAACTTAGCAAGTGGAGAGACGTTCGTTCATCTAGCAGAAAGGAAACGGGTTGCAGGAGACACTTTTTCTCTGCTTTCTCAGTCTGTTTCGTAGTGCCGGTTTGAAGTTCCTGCAGTTTTCAGTGTAAAAACCAGTTGGAGCTAGTACCTCCCCATATATATATATGGAATGGAGTTTGCAACTGAAAAGAAACTTTGTGTTCCCAAAAAGCTAGGTGAAGGACGGCTTTCACACACACTTATCTCTCAGAACTGAGCAAGTGGAGAGACGTTCGTTCATATAGCACCAAGGGAACGGGTTGCAGGAGACACTTTTTCTCTGCTTTCTCAGTCTGCTTCCTAGTGCCGGTTTGAAGTTCCTGCAGTTTTCACTGTAAAACCGAGTTGGAGCTAGTACGTCCCCATATATATGTATGGAATGGAGTTGGCAACTGAAAAGTAACTTTGTGCTCCCAACAAGCTAGGTGAAGGACGGCTTTCACACACAGTTATCTATCAGAACTGAGCAAGTGGTGAGACGTTCGTTCGTCTAGCACCAATGGAACGGGTTGCAGGAGACACTTTTTCTCTGCTTTCTCAGTCTGTTTCCTAATGCCGGTTTGAAGTTCCTGCAGTTATCACTGTAAAACCGAGTTGGAGTTAGTACCTCCCCATATATATGTATGGAATGGAGTTTGCAACTGAAAAGTAACTTTGTGTTCCCAACAATCTTGGTGAATGGCGGCTTTCACACACACATAGCTCTCAGAACTGAGCAAGTGGAGAGACGTTCGTTCATCTAGCAGAAAGTAAACGGGTTGCAGGAGACTCTTTTTCTCTGCTTTCTCAGTCTGTTTCGTAGTGCCGGTTTGAAGTTCCTGCAGTTTTCATTGTCAAACCGAGTTGGAGCTAGTACCTCCCCATATATATGTATGGAATTGTGTTTGCAACTGAAAAGACACTTTGTGTTCCCAACAAGCTAGGTGAAGGACGGCTTTCACACACACTTATCTCTCGGAACTGAGCAAGTGGAGAGACGTTCGTTCATCTAGCACCAAGGGAACGTTTTGCAGGGGACACTTATTCTTTGCTTTCTCAGTCTGTTTCCTAGTGCCGGTTTGAAGTTCCTGCAGTTTTCACTGTAAAACCGAGTTGGAGCTAGTACCTCCCCATATATATGTATGGAATGGAGTTTGCAACTGAAAAGAAACTTTGTGTTCCCAACAATCTTGGTGAAGGGCGGCTTTCACACACACATAGCTCTCAGAACTGAGCAAGTGGAGAGACGTTCGTTCATCTAGCAGAAAGTAAACGTGTTGCAGGAGACACTTTTTCTCTGCTTTCTCAGTCTGTTTCGTAGTGCCGGTTTGAAGTTCCTGCAGTTTTCAGTGTCAAACCGAGTTGGAGCTAGTACCTCCCCATATATATGTATGGAATGGAGTTTGCAACTGAAAAGAATCTTTGGGTTCCCAACAAGCTAAGTGAAGGACGGTTTCACACACACTTATCTCTCAGAACTGAGCAAGTGGAGAGACGTTCGTTCATCTAGCACCAAGGGAACGGGTTGCAGGAGACACTTTTTCTCTGCTTTCTCAGTCTGTTTCCTAGTGCCGGTTTGAAGTTCCTGCAGTTTTCACTGTAAACCGAGTTGGAGCTAGTACCTCCCCATATATATGTATGGAATGGAGTTTGCAACTGAAAAGAAACTTTGTGTTCCCAACAAGCTAGGTGAAGGACGGCTTTCAAACACACTTATCTCTCAGAACTGAGCAAGTGGAGAGACGTTCGTTCATCTAGCACCAAGGGAACGGTTTGCAGGAGACACTTTTTCTCTGCTTTCTCAGTCTGCTTCCTAGTGCCGGTTTGAAGTTCCTGCAGTTTTCACTGTAAAACCGAGTTGGAGCTAGTACGTCCCCATATATATGTATGGAATGGAGTTTGCAACTGAAAAGTAACTTTGTGCTCCCAACAACCTAGGTGAATGACGGCTTTCACACACAGTTATCTCTCAGAACTGAGCAAGTGGTGAGACGTTCGTTCGTCTAGCACTAATGGAACGGGTTGCAGGAGACACTTTTTCTCTGCTTTCTCAGTCGGTTTCCTAATGCCGGTTTGAAGTTCCTGCAGTTTTCACTGTAAAACCGAGTTGGAGCTAGTACCTCCCCATATATATGTATGGAATGGAGTTTGCAACTGAAAAGAAACTTTGTTTTCCCAACAAGCTAGGTGAAGGACGGCTTTCACACACACTTATCTCTCAGAACTGAGCAAGTGGAGAGACGTTCGTTCATCTAGCACCAAGGGAACGGGTTGCAGGAGACACTTTTTCTCTGCTTTCTCAGTCTGCTTCCTAGTGCCGGTTTGAAGTTCCTGCAGTTTTCACTGTAAAACCGAGTTGGAGCTAGTACCTCCCCATATATATGTATGGAATGGAGTTTGCAACTGAAAAGAAACTTTATGTTCCCAACAAGCTAGGTGAATTACGGCTTTCACACACAAATAGCTCTCAGAACTGAGCAAGTGGAGAGACGTTCGTTCGTCTAGCACCAATGGAACGGGTTGCAGGAGACACTTTTTCTCTGCTTTCTCAGTCTGTTTCCTAATGCCGGTTTGAAGTTCCTGCAGTTTTCACTGTAAAACCGAGTTGGAGCTAGTACCTCCCCATATATATGTATGGAATGGAGTTTGCAACTGAAAAGAAACTTTATGTTCCCAACAAGCTAGGTGAATTACGGCTTTCACACACAAATAGCTCTCAGAACTGAGCAAGTGGAGAGACGTTCGTTCATCTAGCAGAAAGGAAACGGGTTGCAGGAGACACTTTTTCTCTGCTTTCTCAGTCTGTTTCGTAGTGCCGGTTTGAAGTTCCTGAAGTTTTCAGTGTAAAACCGAGTTGGAGCTAGTACCTCCCCATATATATGTATGGAATGGAGTTTGCAACTGAAAATAAACTTTGTGTTCCCAACAAGATAGGTGAAGGGCGGCTTTCACACACAGTTATCTCTCAGAACTGAGCAAGTGGAGAGACGTTCGTTCATCTAGCACCAAGGGAACGGGTTGCAGGGGACACTTTTTCTCTGCTTTCTCAGTCTGCTTCCTAGTGCCGGTTTGAAGTTCCTGCAGTTTTCACTGTAAAACCGAGTTGGAGCTAGTACGTCCCCATATATATGTATGGAATGGAGTTTGCAACTGAAAAGTAACTTTGTGCTCCCAACAAGCTAGGTGAAGGACGGCTTTCACACACAGTTATCTCTCAGAACTGAGCAAGTGGTGAGACGTTCGTTCGTCTAGCACCAATGGAACGGGTTGCAGGAGACACTTTTTCTCTGCTTTCTCAGTCTGTTTATTAATGCCGGTTTGAAGTTCCTGCAGTTTTCACTGTAAAACCGAGTTGGAGCTAGTACCTCCCCATATATATGTATGGAATGGAGTTTGCAACTGAAAAGAAACTTTGTGTTCCCAACAATCTTTGTGAAGGGCGGCTTTCACACACACATAGCTCTCAGAACTGAGCAAGTGGAGAGACGTTCGTTCATCTAGCAGAAAGTAAACGGGTTGCAGGAGACACTTTTTCTCTGCTTTCTCAGTCTGTTTCGTAGTGCCGGTTAGAAGTTCCTGCAGTTTTCAGTGTCAAACCGAGTTGGAGCTAGTACCTCCCCATATATATGTATGGAATTGTGTTTGCAACTGAAAAGACACTTTGTGTTCCCAACAAGCTAGGTGAAGGACGGCTTTCACACACACTTATCTCTCGGAACTGAGCAAGTGGAGAGACGATCGTTCATCTAGCACCAAGGGAACGTGTTGCAGGGGACACTTTTTCTCTGCTTTCTCAGTCTGTTTCCTAGTGCCGGTTTGAATTTCCTGCAGTTTTCACTGTAAAACGGAGTTGGAGCTAGTACCTCCCCATATATATGTATGGAATGGAGTTTGCAACTGAAAAGAATCTTTGGGTTCCCAACAAGCTTGGTGAAGGACGGCTTTCACACACACATATCTCTCAGAACTGAGCAAGTGGAGAGACGTTCGTTCATCTAGCACCAAGGGAACGGCTTGCAGGAGACACTTTTTCTCTGCTTTCTCAGTGTGTTTCCTAGTGCCGGTTTGAAGTTCCTGCAGTTTTCACTGTAAACCGAGTTGGAGCTAGTACCTCCCCATATATATGTATGGAATGGAGTTTGCAACTGAAAAGAAACTTTGTGTTCCCAACAAGCTAGGTGAAGGACGGCTTTCACACACACTTATCTCTCAGAACTGAGCAAGTGGAGAGACGTTCGTTCATCTAGCACCAAGGGAACGGGTTGCAGGAGACACTTTTTCTCTGCTTTCTCAGTCTGCTTCCTAGTGCCGGTTTGAAGTTCCTGCACTTTTCACTGTAAAACCGAGTTGGAGCTAGTACGTCCCCATATATATGTATGGAATGGAGTTTGCAACTGAAAAGTAACTTTGTGCTCCCAACAAGCTAGGTGAAGGACGGCTTTCACACACAGTTATCTCTCAGAACTGAGCAAGTGGTGAGACGTTCGTTCGTCTAGCACCAATGGAACGGGTTGCAGGAGACACTTTTTCTCTGCTTTCTCAGTCTGTTTCCTAATGCCGGTTTGAAGTTCCTGCAGTTTTCACTGTAAAACCGAGTTGGAGCTAGTACCTCCCCATATATATGTATGGAATGGAGTTTGCAACTGAAAAGAAACTTTGTGTTCCCAACAAGCTAGGTGAATTACGGCTTTCACACACAAATAGCTCTCAGAACTGAGCAAGTGGAGAGACGTTCGTTCATCTAGCAGAAAGGAAACGGGTTGCAGGAGACACTTTTTCTCTGCTTTCTCAGTCTGTTTCGTAGTGCCGGTTTGAAGTTCCTGCAGTTTTCAGTGTAAAACCGAGTTGGAGCTAGTACCTCCCCATATATATATGTATGGAATTGTGTTTGCAACTGAAAAGACACTTTGTGTTCCCAACAAGCTAGGTGAAGGACGGCTTTCACACACACTTATCTCTCGGAACTGAGCAAGTGGAGAGACGTTCGTTCATCTAGCACCAATGGAACGGGTTGCAGGGGACACTTTTTCTCTGCTTTCTCAGTCTGTTTCCTAGTGCCGGTTTGAAGTTCCTGCAGTTTTCACTGTAAAACCGAGTTGGAGCTAGTACCTCCCCATATATATGTATGGAATGGAGTTTGCAACTGAAAAGAATCTTTGGGTTCCCAACAAGCTAGGTGAAGGACGGTTTCACACACACTTATCTCTCAGAACTGAGCAAGTGGAGAGACGTTCGTTCATCTAGCACCAAGGGAACGGGTTGCAGGAGACACTTTTTCTCTGCTTTCTCAGTCTGTTTCCTAGTGCCGGTTTGAAGTTCCTGCAGTTTTCACTGTAAACCGAGTTGGAGCTAGTACCTCCCCATATATATGTATGGAATGGAGTTAGCAACTGAAAAGAAACTTTGTGTTCCCAACAAGCTAGGTGAAGGACGGCTTTCACACACACTTATCTCTCAGAACTGAGCAAGTGGAGAGACGTTCGTTCATCTAGCACCAAGGGAACGGGTTGCAGGAGACACTTTTTCTCTGCTTTCTCAGTCTGCTTCCTAGTGCCGGTTTGAAGTTCCTGCAGTTTTCACTGTAAAACCGAATTGGAGCTTGTACCTCCCCATATATATGTATGGAATGGAGTTTGCAACTGAAAAGTAACTTTGTGCTCCCAAAAAGCTAGGTGAATGACGGCTTTCACACACAGTTATCTCTCAGAATTGAGCAAGTGGTGAGACGTTCGTTCGTCTAGCACCAATGGAACGGGTTGCAGGAGACACTTTTTCTCTGCTTTCTCAGTCTGTTTCCTAATGCCGGTTTGAAGTTCCTGCAGTTTTCACTGTAAAACCGAGTTGGAGCTAGTACCTCCCCATATATATGTATGGAATGGAGTTTGCAACTGAAAAGAAACTTTGTGTTCCCAACAATCTTGGTGAAGGGCGGCTTTCACACACACATAGCTCTCAGAACTGAGCAAGTGGAGAGACGTTCGTTCATCTAGCAGAAAGGAAACGGGTTGCAGGAGACACTTTTTCTCTGCTTTCTCAGTCTGTTTCGTAGTGCCGGTTTGATGTTCCTGCAGTTTTCAGTGTAAAACCGAGTTGGAGCTAGTACCTCCCCATATATATGTATGGAATGGAGTTTGCAACTGAAAAGAATCTTTGGGTTCCCAACAAGCTAGGTGAAGGACGGCTTTCACACACACTTATCTCTCAGAACTGAGCAAGTGGAGAGACGTTCGTTCATCTAGCACCAATGGAACGGGTTGCAGGAGAAACATTTCTCTGCTTTCTAAGTCTGTTTCCTAATGCCGGTTTGAATTTCCTGCAGTTTTCACTGTAAATCCGAGTTGGAGCTAGTACTTACCCATATATATGTATGGAATGGAGTTTGCAACTGAAAAGAAACTTTGTGTTCCCAACAAGCTAGGTGAAGGACGGCTTTCACACACACTTATCTCTCAGAACTGAGCAAGTGGAGAGACGTTCGTTCATCTAGCACCAAGGGAACGGGTTGCAGGAGACACTTTTTCTCTGCTTTCTCAGTCTGCTTCCTAGTGCCGGTTTGAAGTTCCTGCAGTTTTCACTGTAAAACCGAGTTGGAGCTAGTACGTCCCCATATATATGTATGGAATGGAGTTTGCAACTGAAAAGTAACTTTGTGCTCCCAACAAGCTAGGTGAAGGACGGCTTTCACACACAGTTATCTCTCAGAACTGAGCAAGTGGTGAGACGTTCGTTCGTCTAGCACCAATGGAACGGGTTGCAGGAGACACTTTTTCTCTGCTTTCTCAGTCTGTTTCCTAATGCCGGTTTGAAGTTCCTGCAGTTTTCACTGTAAAACCGATTTGGAGCTAGTACCTCCCCATATATATGAATGGAATGGAGTTTGCAACTGAAAAGAAACTTTGTGTTCCCAACAAGCTAGGTGAATTACGGCTTTCACACACAAATAGCTCTCAGAACTGAGCAAGTGGAGAGACGTTCGTTCATCTAGCAGAAAGGAAACGGATTGCAGGAGACTCTTTTTCTCTGCTTTCTCAGTCTGTTTCGTAGTGCCGGTTTGAAGTTCCTGCAGTTTTCAGTGTAAAACCGAGTTGGAGCTAGTACCTCCCCATATATATGTATGGAATTGTGTTTGCAACTGAAAAGACACTTTGTGTTCCCAACAAGCTAGGTGAAGGACGGCTTTCACACACACTTATCTCTCGGAACTGAGCAAGTGGAGAGACGTTCGTTCATCTAGCACCAATAGAACGGGTTGCAGGGGACACTTTTTCTCTGCTTTCTCAGTCTGTTTCCTAGTGCCGGTTTGAAGTTCCTGCAGTTTTCACTGTAAAACCGAGTTGGAGCTAGTACCTCCCCATATATATGTATGGAATGGAGTTTGCAACTGAAAAGAATCTTTGGGTTCCCAACAAGCTAGGTGAAGGACGGTTTCACACACACTTATCTCTCAGAACTGAGCAAGTGGACAGACGTTCGTTCATCTAGCACCAAGGGAACGGGTTGCAGGAGACAATTGTTCTCTGCTTTCTCAGTCTGTTTCCTAGTGCCGGTTTGAAGTTCCTGCAGTTTTCACTGTAAACCGAGTTGGAGCTAGTACCTCCCCATATATATGTATGGAATGGAGTTTGCAACTGAAAAGAAACTTTGTGTTCCCAACAATCTTGGTGAAGGGCGGCTTTCACACACACATAGCTCTCAGAACTGAGCAAGTGGAGAGACGTTCGTTCATCTAGCAGAAAGGAAACGGGTTGCAGGAGACACTTTTTCTCTGCTTTCTCAGTCTGTTTCGTAGTGCCGGTTTGATGTTCCTGCAGTTTTCAGTGTAAAACCGAGTTGGAGCTAGTACCTCCCCATATATATGTATGGAATGGAGTTTGCAACTGAAAAGAATCTTTGGGTTCCCAACAAGCTAGGTGAAGGACGGCTTTCACACACACTTATCTCTCAGAACTGAGCAAGTGGAGAGACGTTCGTTCATCTAGCACCAAGGGAACGGGTTGCAGGAGACACATTTCTCTGCTTTCTCAGTCTGTTTCCTAATGCCGGTTTGAATTTCCTGCAGTTTTCACTGTAAATCCGAGTTGGAGCTAGTACTTACCCATATATATGTATGGAATGGAGTTTGCAACTGAAAAGAAACTTTGTGTTCCCAACAAGCTTGGTGAAGAATGGCTTTCACACACACTTATCTCTCAGAACTGAGCAAGGGGAGAGACGTTCCTTCATCTAGCACAAAGGAAACGTGTTGCAGGAGACACTTTTCTCTGCTTTCTCAGTCTGTTTCCTAGTGCCGGTTTGAAGTTCCTGCAGTTTTCACTGTAAAACCGAGTTGGATCTAGTACCTCCCCATATATATGTATGGAATGGAGTTTGCAACTGAAAAGAAACTTTGTGTTCCCAACAATCTAGGTGAAGGACGGCTTTCACACACACTTAACTCTCGGAACTGAGCAAGTGGAGAGACGTTCGTTCATCTAGCACCAATGGAACGGGATGCAGGAGCCACTTTTTCTCTGCTTTCTCAGTCAGTTTCCTAGTGCCGGTTTGAAGTTCCTGCAGTTTTCACTGTAAAACCGAGTTGGAGCTTCTACCTCCCCATATATATGTATGGAATGGTGTTTGCAACTGAAAAGACACTTTGTGTTTCCAACAAGCTAGGTGAAGAACGGCTTTCACACACACTTATCTCTCAGAACTGAGCAAGTGGAGAGACGTTCGTTCATCTAGCACCAAGGGAACGGGTTGCAGGAGACACTTATTCTCTGCTTTCTCAGTCTGTTTCCTAGTGCCGGTTTGAAGTTCCCGCAGTTTTCACTGTCAAACCGAGTTGGAGCTAGTACGTCCCCATTATATGTATGGAATGGAGTTTGCATCTGAAAAGAAACTTTGTTTTCCCAACATGTTAGGTGAAGGACGGCTTTCACACACACTTAAATCTCAGAACTGAGCAATTGGAGAGACGTTCGTTCATCTAGCACCAATGGAACGGTTTGCAGGAGACACTTTTTCTCTGCTTTCTCAGTCTGTTTCCTAGTGCCGGTTTGAAGTTCCTGCAGTTTTCACTGTAAAAGAGAGTTGGAGCTGGTACCTCCCCATATATATGTATGGAATGGAGTTTGCAACTGAAAAGAAACTTTGTGTTCCCAACAAGCTAGGTGAAGGACGGCTTTCACACACACTTATCTCTCAGAACTGAGCAATTGGAGAGACGTTCGTTCATCTAGCACCAAGGGAACGGGTTGCAGGAGACACTTTTTCTCTGCTTTCTCAGTCTGTTTCCTAGTGCCGGTTTGAAGTTCCTGCAGTTTTCACTGTAAAACTGAGTTGGAGCTGGTACCTCCCAATATATATGTATGGAATGGAGTTGGCAACTGAAAAGAAACTTTGTGTTCCCAACAAGTTAGGTGAAGGACGGCTTTCACAAACACTTAACTCTCGGAACTGAGCAAGTGGAGAGACGTTCGTTCATCTAGCACCAATGAAACGGGTTGCAGGAGACACTTTTTCTCTGGTTTCTCAGTCTGTTTCCTAGTGCCGGTTTGAAGTTCCTGCAGTTTTCACTGTAAAACCGAGTTGGAGCTAGTACCTCCCCATATATATGTATGGAATGGTGTTTGCAACTGAAAAGAAACTTTGTGTTCCCAACAAGCAAGGTGAAGGACGGCTTTCACACACACTTATCTCTCGGAACTGAGCAAGTGTAGAGACGTTCGTTCATCTAGCACCAAGGGAACGGGTTGCAGGAGACACTTTTTCTCTGCTTTCTCAGTCTGTTTCCTAGTTCCGGTTTGAAGTTCCTTCAGTTTTCACTGTAAAACGAGTTGGAGCTAGTAACTCCCCATATATATGTAAGGAATGGAGTTTGCATCCGAAAAGAAACTTTGTGTTCCCAACAAGCTAGATGAAGGACGGCTTTCACACACACTTATCTCTCAGAACTGAGCAAGTGGAGAGACTTTCGTTCATCTAGCACCAAGGGAACTGGTTGCAGGAGACACTTATTCTCTGCTTTCTCAGTCTGTTTCCTAGTGCCGATTTGAAGTTCCTTCAGTTTTCACTGTCAAACCGAGTTGGAGCTAGTACGTCCCCGTATATATGTATGGAATGGAGTTTGCCACTGAAAAGAAACTTTGTGTTCCCAACAAGTTAGGTGAAGGAAGGCTTTCACACACACTTAAATCTCAGATCTGAGCAATTGGAGAGACGTTCGTTCATCTAGCACCAATGGAACGGGTTGCAGGAGACACTTTTTCTCTGCTTTCTCAGTCAGTTTCATAGTGCCGGTTTGAAGTTCCTGCAGTTTTCACTGTAAAAGAGAGTTGGAGCTGGTACCTCCCCATATATATGTATGGAATGGTGTTGGCAACTGAAAAGAAACTTTGTGTTCCCAACAAGCAATTTGAAGGACGGCTTTCACACACACTTATCTCTCAGAACTGAGCAAGTGGAGAGACGTTCGTTCATCTAGCACCAATGGAACGGGTTGCAGGAGACAATTTTTCTCTGCTTTCTCAGTCTGTTTCCTAATGCCGGTTTGAAGTTCCTGCAGTTTTCACTGTAAAACCGAGTTGGAGCTTGTAATTCCCCATATATATATATGGAATGGAGTTTGCAACTGAAAAGAAACTTTGTGTTCCCAACAAGCTTGGTGAAGGACGGCTGTCACACACACTGAGCTCTCAGAACTGAGCAAGTGGAGAGACTTTAGTTCATATAGCCCGAAATTAACGGGTTGCAGGAGACACTTTTTCTCTGCTTTCTCAGTCTGTTTCCTAATGCCGGTTTGAATTTCCTGCAGTTTTCACTGTAAATCCGAGTTGGAGCTAGTACTTCCCCATATATATGTATGGAATGGAGTTTGCAACTGAAAAGAAACTTTGTGTTCCCAACAAAATTGTTGAAGTACTGCTTTCACACACACTTATCTCTCAGAACTGAGCAAGTGTAGAGACGTTCTTTCATCTAGCACCAAGGGAACGGGTTGCAGGAGACACTTTTTCTCTGCTTTCTCAGTCTGTTTCCAAGTGCCGGATTGAAGTTCCTGCAGTTTTCACTGTCAAACCGAGTTGGAGCTTGTACCTCCCCATATATATGTATGGAATGGAGTTTGCAACTGAAAAGAAACTTTGTGTTCCCAACAAGCTAGGTGAAGGACGGCTTTCACACACACTTATCTCTCGGAACTGAGCAAGTGGAGAGACGTTCGTTCATCTAGCACCAAGGGAACGGGTTGCAGGAGACACTTTTTCTCTGCTTTCTCAGTCTGTTTCCTAGTGCCGGTTTGAAGTTCCTGCAGTTTTCACTGTAAAACCGAGTTGGAGCTAGTTCCTCCCCATATATATGTATGGAATGGAGTTTGCAACTGAAAAGAATCTTTGGGTTCCTAACAAGCTAGGTGAAGGACGGCTTTCACACACACTTATCTCTCAGAACTGAGCAAGTGGAGAGACGTTCGTTCATCTAGCACCAAGGGAACGGGTTGCAGGAGACAGATTTCTCTGCTTTCTCAGTCTGTTTCCTAGTGCCGGTTTGAAGTTCCCGCAGTTTTCACTGTCAAACCGAGTTGGAGCTAGTACGTCCCCATATATATGTATGGAATGGAGTTTGCAACTGAAAAGAAACTTTGTGTTCCCAACATGTTAGTTGAAGGACGGCTTTCACACACACTTAACTCTCAGAACTGAGCAATTGGAGAGACGTTCGTTCATCTAGCACCAAGGGAACGGGTTGCAGGAGACACTTTTTCTCTGCTTTCTCAGTCTGTTTCCAAGTGCCGGATTGAAGTTCCTGCAGTTTTCACTGTCAAACCGAGTTGGAGCTTGTACCTCCCCATATATATGTATGGAATGGAGTTTGCAACTGAAAAGAAACTTTGTGTTCCCAACAAGCTAGGTGAAGGACGGCTTTCACACACACTTATCTCTCGGAACTGAGCAAGTGGAGAGACGTTGGTTCATCTAGCACCAAGGGAACGGGTTGCAGGAGACACTTTTTCTCTGCTTTCTCAGTCTGTTTCCTAGTGCCGGTTTGAAGTTCCTGCAGTTTTCACTGTAAAACCGAGTTGGAGCTAGTTCCTCCCCATATATATGTATGGAATGGAGTTTGCAACTGAAAAGAATCTTTGGGTTCCTAACAAGCTATGTGAAGGACGGCTTTCACACACACTTATCTCTCAGAACTGAGCAAGTGGAGAGACGTTCGTTCATCTAGCACCAAGGGAACGGGTTGCAGGAGACAGATTTCTCTGCTTTCTCAGTCTGTTTCCTAGTGCCGGTTTGAAGTTCCCGCAGTTTTCACTGTCAAACCGAGTTGGAGCTAGTACGTCCCCATATATATGTATGGAATGGAGTTTGCAACTGAAAAGAAACTTTGTGTTCCCAACATGTTAGTTGAAGGACGGCTTTCACACACACTTAACTCTCAGAACTGAGCAATTGGAGAGACGTTCGTTCATCTAGCACCAATGGAACGGGTTGCAGGAGACACTTTTTCTCTGCTTTCTCAGTCAGTTTCCTAGTGCCGGTTTGAATTTCCTGCAGTTTTCACTGTAAAAGAGTGTTGGAGCTGGTACCTCCCCATATATATGTATGGAATGGATTTTGTAACTGAAAAGAAACTTTGTGTTCCCAACAAGCTAGGTGAAGGACGGCTTTCACACACACTTATCTCTCAGAACTGAGCAATTGGAGAGACGTTCGTTCATCTAGCACCAAGGGAACGGGTTGCAGGAGACACTTTTTCTCTGCTTTCTCAGTCTGTTTCCTAGTGCCGGTTTGAAGTTCCTGCAGTTTTCACTGTAAAACAGAGTTGGAGCTAGTACCTCCCCATATATATGTATGGAATGGTGTTTGCAACTGAAAAGAAACTTTGTGTTCCCAACAAGCTATGTGAAGGACGGCTTTCACACACACTTATCTCTCAGAACTGAGCAAGTGGAGAGACGTTCGTTCATCTAGCACCAAGGGAACGGGTTGCAGGGGACACTTTTTCTCTGCTTTCTCAGTCTGTTTCCTAGTGCCGGTTTGAAGTTCCTGCAGTTTTCACTGTAAAACCGAGTTGGAGCTAGTACCTCCCCATATATATGTATGGAATGGAGTTTGCAACTGAAAAGAATCTTTGGGTTCCCAACAAGCTAGGTGAAGGACGGCTTTCACACACACTTATCTCTCAGAACTGAGCAAGTGGAGAGACGTTCGTTCATCTAGCACCAATGGAACGGGTTTCAGGAGACACATTTCTCTGCTTTCTCAGTCTGTTTCCTAATGCCGGTTTGAATTTCCTGCAGTTTTCACTGTAAATCCGATTTGGAGCTAGTACTTCCCCATATATATGTATGGAATGGAGTTTGCAACTGAAAAGAAACTTTGTGTTCCCAACAAGCTTGGTGATGGACGGCTTTCACACACACTTAGCACTCAGAACTGAGCAAGGGGAGAGACGTTCGTTCATCTAGCACTAAAGAAACGGGTTGCAGGAGACACTTTTCTCTGCTTTCTCAGTCTGTTTCCTAGTGCCGGTTTGAATTTCCTGCAGTTTTCACTGTAAAACCGAGTTGGAGCTAGTACCTCCCCATATATATGTATGGAATGGTGTTTGCAACTGAAAAGAAACTTTGTGTTCCCAAGAAGCTAGGTGAAAGACATCTTTAACACACACTTATCTCTCGGAACTGAGCAAGTGTAGAGACGTTCGTTCATCTATCACCAAGGGAACGGGTTGCAGTAGACACTTTTTCTCTGCTTTCTCAGTCTGTTTCCTAGTGCCGGTTTGAAGTTCCTGCAGTTTTCACTGTAAAACCGAGTTGGAGCTAGTACCTCCCCATATATATGAATGGAATGGAGTTAGCAACTGAAAAGAAACTTTGTGTTCCCAACAAGCTAGGTGAAAGACGGCTTTCACACACACTTATCTCTCGGAACTGAGCAAGTGGAGTGACGTTCGTTCATCTATCACCAAGGGAACGGTTTGCAGGAGGCACTTTTTCTCTGCTTTCTCAGTCTGTTTCCTAGTGCCGGTTTGAATTTCCTGCAGTTTTCACTGTAAAACCGAGTTGGAGCTAGTACCTCCCCATATATATGTATGGAATGGTGTTTGCAACTGAAAAGAAACTTTGTGTTCCCAACAAGCTAGGTGAAGGACGGCTTTCACACACACTTATCTCTCAGAACTGAGCAAGTGGAGAGACGTTCGTTCATCTAGCACCAAGGGAACGGGTTGAAGGATATACTTTTTCTCTGCTTTCTCAGTCTGTTTCCTAGTGCCGGTTTGAAGTTCCTGCAGTTTTCACTGTAAAACCGAGTTGGAGCTAGTACCTCCCCATATATATGTATGGAATGGAGTTTGCAACTGAAAAGAAACTTTGTGTTCCCAACAAGCTAGGTGAAGGACGGCTTTCACACACACTTATCTCTCGGAACTGAGCAAGTGGAGAGACTTTCGTTCATCTAGCACCAAGGGAACGGGTTGCAGGATATACTTTTTCTCTGCTTTCTCAGTCTGTTTCCTAGTGCCGGTTTGAAGTTCCTTCAGTTTTCACTGTAAAACCGAGTTGGATCTAGTACCTCCCCATATATATGTATGGAATGGAGTTTGCAACTGAAAACAAACTTTGTGTTCCCAACAAGCTAGGTGAAGGACGGCTTTCAAACACACTTATCTCTCGGAACTTAGGAAGTGGAGTGACGTTCGTTCATCTAGCACCAAGGGAACGGGTTGCAGGAGACAGTTTATCTCTGCTTTCTCAGTCTGTTTCCTAGTGCCGGTTTGAAGTTCCTTCAGTTTTCACTGTAAAACGAGTTGGAGCTAGAACCTCCCCATATATATAAGGAATGGAGTATGCAACCGAAAAGAAACTTTGTGTTCCCAACAAGCTAGATGAAGGACGGCTTTCACACACACTTATCTCTCAGAACTGAGGAAGTGGAGAGATTTTCGTTCATCTAGCACCAAGGGAACGGGTTGCAGGAGACACTTATTCTCTGCTTTCTCAGTCTGTTTCCTAGTGCCGGTTTGAAGTTCCCGCAGTTTTCACTGTCAAATAGTGTTGGAGCTAGTACGTCCCCATATATATGTATGGAATGGAGTTTGCAACTGAAAAGAAACTTTGTGTTCCCAACAAGCTAGGTGAAGGACGGCTTTCACACACACTTATCTCTCAGAACTGAGCAAGTGGAGAGACGTTCGTTCATCTAGCACCAATGGAACGGGTTGCAGGAGACACTTTTTCTCTGTTTTCTCAGTCTGTTTCCTAGTTCCAGTTTGAAGTTCCTGCAGTTTTCACTGTAAAACCGAGTTGGAGCTAGTAATTCCCCATATATATGTATGGAATGGAGTTTGCAATTGAAAAGAAACTTTGTGTTCCCAACAAGCTTGGTGAAGGACGGCTGTCACACACACTTAGCTCTCAGAACTGAGCAAGTGGAGAGACGTTAGTTCATATAGCCCGAAATTAACGGGTTGCAGGAGACACTTTTTCTCTGCTTTCTCAGTCTGTTTCCTAGTGCCGGTTTGAAGTTCCTGCAGTTTTCACTGTCAAAAAGTGTTGGAGCTTGTACCTCCCCATATATATGTATGGAATGGAGTTTGCAACTGAAAAGAAACTTTGTGTTCCCAACAAGCTAGGTGAAGGACGGCTTTCACACACACTTATCTCTCGGAACTGAGCAAGTGGAGAGACGTTCGTTCATCTAGCACCAATGGAACGGGTTGCAGGAGACACATTTTCTCTGCATTCTCAGTCAGTTTCATAGTGCCGGTTTGAAGTTCCTGCAGTTTTCACTGTAAAAGAGAGTTGGAGCTGGTACCTCCCCATATATATGTATGGAATGGTGTTGGCAACTGAAAAGAAACTTTGTGTTCCCAACAAGCAATTTGAAGGACGGCTTTCACACACACTTATCTCTCGGAACTGAGCAAGTGGAGAGACGTTCGTTCATCTAGCACCAAGGGAACGGGTTGCAGGAGACACATTTCTCTGCTTTCTCAGTCTGTTTCCTAATGCCGGTTTGAATTTCCTGCAGTTTTCACTGTAAATCCGAGTTGGAGCTAGTACTTACCCATATATATGTATGGAATGGAGTTTGCAACTGAAAAGAAACTTTGTGTTCCCAACAAGCTTGGTGAAGAATGGCTTTCACACACACTTATCTCTCAGAACTGAGCAAGGGGAGAGACGTTCCTTCATCTAGCACAAAGGAAACGTGTTGCAGGAGACACTTTTCTCTGCTTTCTCAGTCTGTTTCCTAGTGCCGGTTTGAAGTTCCTGCAGTTTTCCCTGTAAAACCGAGTTGGATCTAGTACCTCCCCATATATATGTATGGAATGGAGTTTGCAACTGAAAAGAAACTTTGTGTTCCCAACAATCTAGGTGAAGGACGGCTTTCACACACACTTAACTCTCGGAACTGAGCAAGTGGAGAGACGTTCGTTCATCTAGCACCAATGGAACGGGATGCAGGAGCCACTTTTTCTCTGCTTTCTCAGTCAGTTTCCTAGTGCCGGTTTGAAGTTCCTGCAGTTTTCACTGTAAAACCGAGTTGGAGCTTCTACCTCCCCATATATATGTATGGAATGGTGTTTGCAACTGAAAAGACACTTTGTGTTTCCAACAAGCTAGGTGAAGAACGGCTTTCACACACACTTATCTCTCAGAACTGAGCAAGTGGAGAGACGTTCGTTCATCTAGCACCAAGGGAACGGGTTGCAGGAGACACTTATTCTCTGCTTTCTCAGTCTGTTTCCTAGTGCCGGTTTGAAGTTCCCGCAGTTTTCACTGTCAAACCGAGTTGGAGCTAGTACGTCCCCATTATATGTATGGAATGGAGTTTGCATCTGAAAAGAAACTTTGTTTTCCCAACATGTTAGGTGAAGGACGGCTTTCACACACACTTAAATCTCAGAACTGAGCAATTGGAGAGACGTTCGTTCATCTAGCACCAATGGAACGGTTTGCAGGAGACACTTTTTCTCTGCTTTCTCAGTCTGTTTCCTAGTGCCGGTTTGAAGTTCCTGCAGTTTTCACTGTAAAAGAGAGTTGGAGCTGGTACCTCCCCATATATATGTATGGAATGGAGTTTGCAACTGAAAAGAAACTTTGTGTTCCCAACAAGCTAGGTGAAGGACGGCTTTCACACACACTTATCTCTCAGAACTGAGCAATTGGAGAGACGTTCGTTCATCTAGCACCAAGGGAACGGGTTGCAGGAGACACTTTTTCTCTGCTTTCTCAGTCTGTTTCCTAGTGCCGGTTTGAAGTTCCTGCAGTTTTCACTGTAAAACTGAGTTGGAGCTGGTACCTCCCAATATATATGTATGGAATGGAGTTGGCAACTGAAAAGAAACTTTGTGTTCCCAACAAGTTAGGTGAAGGACGGCTTTCACAAACACTTAACTCTCGGAACTGAGCAAGTGGAGAGACGTTCGTTCATCTAGCACCAATGAAACGGGTTGCAGGAGACACTTTTTCTCTGGTTTCTCAGTCTGTTTCCTAGTGCCGGTTTGAAGTTCCTGCAGTTTTCACTGTAAAACCGAGTTGGAGCTAGTACCTCCCCATATATATGTATGGAATGGTGTTTGCAACTGAAAAGAAACTTTGTGTTCCCAACAAGCAAGGTGAAGGACGGCTTTCACACACACTTATCTCTCGGAACTGAGCAAGTGTAGAGACGTTCGTTCATCTAGCACCAAGGGAACGGGTTGCAGGAGACACTTTTTCTCTGCTTTCTCAGTCTGTTTCCTAGTTCCGGTTTGAAGTTCCTTCAGTTTTCACTGTAAAACGAGTTGGAGCTAGTAACTCCCCATATATATGTAAGGAATGGAGTTTGCATCCGAAAAGAAACTTTGTGTTCCCAACAAGCTAGATGAAGGACGGCTTTCACACACACTTATCTCTCAGAACTGAGCAAGTGGAGAGACTTTCGTTCATCTAGCACCAAGGGAACTGGTTGCAGGAGACACTTATTCTCTGCTTTCTCAGTCTGTTTCCTAGTGCCGATTTGAAGTTCCTTCAGTTTTCACTGTCAAACCGAGTTGGAGCTAGTACGTCCCCGTATATATGTATGGAATGGAGTTTGCCACTGAAAAGAAACTTTGTGTTCCCAACAAGTTAGGTGAAGGAAGGCTTTCACACACACTTAAATCTCAGATCTGAGCAATTGGAGAGACGTTCGTTCATCTAGCACCAATGGAACGGGTTGCAGGAGACACTTTTTCTCTGCTTTCTCAGTCAGTTTCATAGTGCCGGTTTGAAGTTCCTGCAGTTTTCACTGTAAAAGAGAGTTGGAGCTGGTACCTCCCCATATATATGTATGGAATGGTGTTGGCAACTGAAAAGAAACTTTGTGTTCCCAACAAGCAATTTGAAGGACGGCTTTCACACACACTTATCTCTCAGAACTGAGCAAGTGGAGAGACGTTCGTTCATCTAGCACCAATGGAACGGGTTGCAGGAGACAATTTTTCTCTGCTTTCTCAGTCTGTTTCCTAATGCCGGTTTGAAGTTCCTGCAGTTTTCACTGTAAAACCGAGTTGGAGCTTGTAATTCCCCATATATATATATGGAATGGAGTTTGCAACTGAAAAGAAACTTTGTGTTCCCAACAAGCTTGGTGAAGGACGGCTGTCACACACACTGAGCTCTCAGAACTGAGCAAGTGGAGAGACTTTAGTTCATATAGCCCGAAATTAACGGGTTGCAGGAGACACTTTTTCTCTGCTTTCTCAGTCTGTTTCCTAATGCCGGTTTGAATTTCCTGCAGTTTTCACTGTAAATCCGAGTTGGAGCTAGTACTTCCCCATATATATGTATGGAATGGAGTTTGCAACTGAAAAGAAACTTTGTGTTCCCAACAAAATTGTTGAAGTACTGCTTTCACACACACTTATCTCTCAGAACTGAGCAAGTGTAGAGACGTTCTTTCATCTAGCACCAAGGGAACGGGTTGCAGGAGACACTTTTTCTCTGCTTTCTCAGTCTGTTTCCAAGTGCCGGATTGAAGTTCCTGCAGTTTTCACTGTCAAACCGAGTTGGAGCTTGTACCTCCCCATATATATGTATGGAATGGAGTTTGCAACTGAAAAGAAACTTTGTGTTCCCAACAAGCTAGGTGAAGGACGGCTTTCACACACACTTATCTCTCGGAACTGAGCAAGTGGAGAGACGTTCGTTCATCTAGCACCAAGGGAACGGGTTGCAGGAGACACTTTTTCTCTGCTTTCTCAGTCTGTTTCCTAGTGCCGGTTTGAAGTTCCTGCAGTTTTCACTGTAAAACCGAGTTGGAGCTAGTTCCTCCCCATATATATGTATGGAATGGAGTTTGCAACTGAAAAGAATCTTTGGGTTCCTAACAAGCTAGGTGAAGGACGGCTTTCACACACACTTATCTCTCAGAACTGAGCAAGTGGAGAGACGTTCGTTCATCTAGCACCAAGGGAACGGGTTGCAGGAGACAGATTTCTCTGCTTTCTCAGTCTGTTTCCTAGTGCCGGTTTGAAGTTCCCGCAGTTTTCACTGTCAAACCGAGTTGGAGCTAGTACGTCCCCATATATATGTATGGAATGGAGTTTGCAACTGAAAAGAAACTTTGTGTTCCCAACATGTTAGTTGAAGGACGGCTTTCACACACACTTAACTCTCAGAACTGAGCAATTGGAGAGACGTTCGTTCATCTAGCACCAAGGGAACGGGTTGCAGGAGACACTTTTTCTCTGCTTTCTCAGTCTGTTTCCAAGTGCCGGATTGAAGTTCCTGCAGTTTTCACTGTCAAACCGAGTTGGAGCTTGTACCTCCCCATATATATGTATGGAATGGAGTTTGCAACTGAAAAGAAACTTTGTGTTCCCAACAAGCTAGGTGAAGGACGGCTTTCACACACACTTATCTCTCGGAACTGAGCAAGTGGAGAGACGTTGGTTCATCTAGCACCAAGGGAACGGGTTGCAGGAGACACTTTTTCTCTGCTTTCTCAGTCTGTTTCCTAGTGCCGGTTTGAAGTTCCTGCAGTTTTCACTGTAAAACCGAGTTGGAGCTAGTTCCTCCCCATATATATGTATGGAATGGAGTTTGCAACTGAAAAGAATCTTTGGGTTCCTAACAAGCTATGTGAAGGACGGCTTTCACACACACTTATCTCTCAGAACTGAGCAAGTGGAGAGACGTTCGTTCATCTAGCACCAAGGGAACGGGTTGCAGGAGACAGATTTCTCTGCTTTCTCAGTCTGTTTCCTAGTGCCGGTTTGAAGTTCCCGCAGTTTTCACTGTCAAACCGAGTTGGAGCTAGTACGTCCCCATATATATGTATGGAATGGAGTTTGCAACTGAAAAGAAACTTTGTGTTCCCAACATGTTAGTTGAAGGACGGCTTTCACACACACTTAACTCTCAGAACTGAGCAATTGGAGAGACGTTCGTTCATCTAGCACCAATGGAACGGGTTGCAGGAGACACTTTTTCTCTGCTTTCTCAGTCAGTTTCCTAGTGCCGGTTTGAATTTCCTGCAGTTTTCACTGTAAAAGAGTGTTGGAGCTGGTACCTCCCCATATATATGTATGGAATGGATTTTGTAACTGAAAAGAAACTTTGTGTTCCCAACAAGCTAGGTGAAGGACGGCTTTCACACACACTTATCTCTCAGAACTGAGCAATTGGAGAGACGTTCGTTCATCTAGCACCAAGGGAACGGGTTGCAGGAGACACTTTTTCTCTGCTTTCTCAGTCTGTTTCCTAGTGCCGGTTTGAAGTTCCTGCAGTTTTCACTGTAAAACAGAGTTGGAGCTAGTACCTCCCCATATATATGTATGGAATGGTGTTTGCAACTGAAAAGAAACTTTGTGTTCCCAACAAGCTATGTGAAGGACGGCTTTCACACACACTTATCTCTCAGAACTGAGCAAGTGGAGAGACGTTCGTTCATCTAGCACCAAGGGAACGGGTTGCAGGGGACACTTTTTCTCTGCTTTCTCAGTCTGTTTCCTAGTGCCGGTTTGAAGTTCCTGCAGTTTTCACTGTAAAACCGAGTTGGAGCTAGTACCTCCCCATATATATGTATGGAATGGAGTTTGCAACTGAAAAGAATCTTTGGGTTCCCAACAAGCTAGGTGAAGGACGGCTTTCACACACACTTATCTCTCAGAACTGAGCAAGTGGAGAGACGTTCGTTCATCTAGCACCAATGGAACGGGTTTCAGGAGACACATTTCTCTGCTTTCTCAGTCTGTTTCCTAATGCCGGTTTGAATTTCCTGCAGTTTTCACTGTAAATCCGATTTGGAGCTAGTACTTCCCCATATATATGTATGGAATGGAGTTTGCAACTGAAAAGAAACTTTGTGTTCCCAACAAGCTTGGTGATGGACGGCTTTCACACACACTTAGCACTCAGAACTGAGCAAGGGGAGAGACGTTCGTTCATCTAGCACTAAAGAAACGGGTTGCAGGAGACACTTTTCTCTGATTTCTCAGTCTGTTTCCTAGTGCCGGTTTGAATTTCCTGCAGTTTTCACTGTAAAACCGAGTTGGAGCTAGTACCTCCCCATATATATGTATGGAATGGTGTTTGCAACTGAAAAGAAACTTTGTGTTCCCAAGAAGCTAGGTGAAAGACATCTTTAACACACACTTATCTCTCGGAACTGAGCAAGTGTAGAGACGTTCGTTCATCTATCACCAAGGGAACGGGTTGCAGTAGACACTTTTTCTCTGCTTTCTCAGTCTGTTTCCTAGTGCCGGTTTGAAGTTCCTGCAGTTTTCACTGTAAAACCGAGTTGGAGCTAGTACCTCCCCATATATATGAATGGAATGGAGTTAGCAACTGAAAAGAAACTTTGTGTTCCCAACAAGCTAGGTGAAAGACGGCTTTCACACACACTTATCTCTCGGAACTGAGCAAGTGGAGTGACGTTCGTTCATCTATCACCAAGGGAACGGTTTGCAGGAGGCACTTTTTCTCTGCTTTCTCAGTCTGTTTCCTAGTGCCGGTTTGAATTTCCTGCAGTTTTCACTGTAAAACCGAGTTGGAGCTAGTACCTCCCCATATATATGTATGGAATGGTGTTTGCAACTGAAAAGAAACTTTGTGTTCCCAACAAGCTAGGTGAAGGACGGCTTTCACACACACTTATCTCTCAGAACTGAGCAAGTGGAGAGACGTTCGTTCATCTAGCACCAAGGGAACGGGTTGAAGGATATACTTTTTCTCTGCTTTCTCAGTCTGTTTCCTA
Source organism: Camelus dromedarius (assembly GCF_036321535.1). NCBI lineage: Eukaryota > Metazoa > Chordata > Mammalia > Artiodactyla > Camelidae > Camelus > Camelus dromedarius. The sequence continues at coordinate 587,978 of NW_026989773.1, forward strand.
GTGCCGGTTTGAAGTTCCTGCAGTTTTCACTGTAAAACCGAGTTGGAGCTAGTACCTCCCCATATATATGTATGGAATGGAGTTTGCAACTGAAAAGAAACTTTGTGTTCCCAACAAGCTAGGTGAAGGACGGCTTTCACACACACTTATCTCTCGGAACTGAGCAAGTGGAGAGACTTTCGTTCATCTAGCACCAAGGGAACGGGTTGCAGGATATACTTTTTCTCTGCTTTCTCAGTCTGTTTCCTAGTGCCGGTTTGAAGTTCCTTCAGTTTTCACTGTAAAACCGAGTTGGATCTAGTACCTCCCCATATATATGTATGGAATGGAGTTTGCAACTGAAAACAAACTTTGTGTTCCCAACAAGCTAGGTGAAGGACGGCTTTCAAACACACTTATCTCTCGGAACTTAGGAAGTGGAGTGACGTTCGTTCATCTAGCACCAAGGGAACGGGTTGCAGGAGACAGTTTATCTCTGCTTTCTCAGTCTGTTTCCTAGTGCCGGTTTGAAGTTCCTTCAGTTTTCACTGTAAAACGAGTTGGAGCTAGAACCTCCCCATATATATAAGGAATGGAGTATGCAACCGAAAAGAAACTTTGTGTTCCCAACAAGCTAGATGAAGGACGGCTTTCACACACACTTATCTCTCAGAACTGAGGAAGTGGAGAGATTTTCGTTCATCTAGCACCAAGGGAACGGGTTGCAGGAGACACTTATTCTCTGCTTTCTCAGTCTGTTTCCTAGTGCCGGTTTGAAGTTCCCGCAGTTTTCACTGTCAAATAGTGTTGGAGCTAGTACGTCCCCATATATATGTATGGAATGGAGTTTGCAACTGAAAAGAAACTTTGTGTTCCCAACAAGCTAGGTGAAGGACGGCTTTCACACACACTTATCTCTCAGAACTGAGCAAGTGGAGAGACGTTCGTTCATCTAGCACCAATGGAACGGGTTGCAGGAGACACTTTTTCTCTGTTTTCTCAGTCTGTTTCCTAGTTCCAGTTTGAAGTTCCTGCAGTTTTCACTGTAAAACCGAGTTGGAGCTAGTAATTCCCCATATATATGTATGGAATGGAGTTTGCAATTGAAAAGAAACTTTGTGTTCCCAACAAGCTTGGTGAAGGACGGCTGTCACACACACTTAGCTCTCAGAACTGAGCAAGTGGAGAGACGTTAGTTCATATAGCCCGAAATTAACGGGTTGCAGGAGACACTTTTTCTCTGCTTTCTCAGTCTGTTTCCTAGTGCCGGTTTGAAGTTCCTGCAGTTTTCACTGTCAAAAAGTGTTGGAGCTTGTACCTCCCCATATATATGTATGGAATGGAGTTTGCAACTGAAAAGAAACTTTGTGTTCCCAACAAGCTAGGTGAAGGACGGCTTTCACACACACTTATCTCTCGGAACTGAGCAAGTGGAGAGACGTTCGTTCATCTAGCACCAATGGAACGGGTTGCAGGAGACACATTTTCTCTGCATTCTCAGTCAGTTTCATAGTGCCGGTTTGAAGTTCCTGCAGTTTTCACTGTAAAAGAGAGTTGGAGCTGGTACCTCCCCATATATATGTATGGAATGGTGTTGGCAACTGAAAAGAAACTTTGTGTTCCCAACAAGCAATTTGAAGGACGGCTTTCACACACACTTATCTCTCAGAAGTGAGCAAGTGGAGAGACGTTCGTTCATCTAGCACCAATGGAACGGGTTGCAGGAGACACTTTTCCTCTGCTTTCTCAGTCTGTTTCCTAATGCCGGTTTGAAGTTCCTGCAGTTTTCACTGTAAAACCGAGTTGGAGCTTGTAATTCCCCATATATATATATGGAATGGAGTTTGCAACTGAAAAGAAACTTTGTGTTCCCAACAAGCTTGGTGAAGGACGGCTGTCACACACACTGAGCTCTCAGAACTGAGCAAGTGGAGAGACGTTAGTTCATATAGCCCGAAATTAACGGGTTGCAGGAGACACTTTTTCTCTGCTTTCTCAGTCTGTTTCCTAGTGCCGGTTTGAAGTTCCTGCAGTTTTCACTGTCAAACCGTGTTGGAGCTTGTACCTCCCCATATATATGTATGGAATGGAGTTTGCAACTGAAAAGAAACTTTGTGTTCCCAACAAGCTAGGTGAAGGACGGCTTTCACACACACTTATCTCTCGGAACTGAGCAAGTGGAGAGACGTTCGTTCATCTAGCACCAAGGGAAGGGTTTGCAGGAGACACTTTTTCTCTGCTTTCTCAGTCTGTTTCCTAGTGCCGGTTTGAAGTTCCTGCATTTTTCACGGTAAAACCGAGTTGGAGCTAGTACCTCCCCATATATATGTATGGAATGGTGTTTGCAACTGAAAAGAAACTTTGTGTTCCCAACAAGCTAGGTGAAGTACGGCTTTCACACACACTTATCTCTCGGAAATGAGCAAGTGTAGAGACGTTCTTTCATCTAGCACCAAGGGAACGGGTTGCAGGAGACACTTTTTCTCTGCTTTCTCAGTCTGTTTCCAAGTGCCGGATTGAAGTTCCTGCAGTTTTCACTGTCAAACCGAGGTGGAGCTTGTACCTCCCCATATATATGTATGGAATGGAGTTTGCAACTGAAAAGAAACTTTGTGTTCCCAATAAGCTAGGCGAAGGACGGCTTTCACACACACTCATCTCTCGGAACTGAGCAAGTGGAGAGACGTTCGTTCATCTAGCACCAAGGGAACGGGTTGCAGGAGACACTTTTTCTCTGCTTTCTCAGTCTGTTTCCTAGTGCCGGTTTGAAGTTCCTGCAGTTTTCACTGTAAAACCGAGTTGGAGCTAGTTCCTCCCCATATATATGTATGGAATGGAGTTTGCAACTAAAAAGAATCTTTGGGGTCCCAACAAGCTAGGTGAAGGACGGCTTTCACACACAATTATCTCTCAGAACTGAGCAAGTGGAGAGACGTTCGTTCATCTAGCACCAATGGAACGGGTTGCAGGAGACACATTTCTCTGCTTTCTCAGTCTGTTTCCTAATGCCGGTTTGAATTTCCTGCAGTTTTCACTGTAAATCCGAGTTGGAGCTAGTACTTCCCCATATATATGTATGGAATGGAGTTTGCAACTGAAAAGAAACTTTGTGTTCCCAACAAAATTGGTGAAGTACTGCTTTCACACACACTTATCTCTCAGAACTGAGCAAGTGGAGAGACGTTCGTTCATCTAGCACCAAGGGAAGGGTTTGCAGGAGATACTTTTTCTCTGCTTTCTCAGTCTGTTTCCTAGTGCCGGTTTGATGTTCCTGCATTTTTCACGGTAAAACCGAGTTGGAGCTAGTACCTCCCCATATATATGTATGGAATGGTGTTTGCAACTGAAAAGAAACTTTGTGTTCCCAACAAGCTAGGTGAAGGACGGCTTTCACACACACTTATCTCTCGGAACTGAGCAAGTGTAGAGACGTTCTTTCATCTAGCACCAAGGGAACGGGTTGCAGGAGACACTTTTTCTCTGCTTTCTCAGTCTGTTTCCAAGTGCCGGATTGAAGTTCCTGCAGTTTTCACTGTCAAACCGAGTTGGAGCTTGTACCTCCCCATATATATGTATGGAATGGAGTTTGCAACTGAAAAGAAACTTTGTGTTCCCAACAAGCTAGGTGAAGGACGGCTTTCACACACACTTATCTCTCGGAACTGAGCAAGTGGAGAGACGTTCGTTCATCTAGCACCAAGGGAACGGGTTGCAGGAGACACTTTTTCTCTGCTTTCTCAGTCTGTTTCCTAGTGCCGGTTTGAAGTTCCTGCAGTTTTCACTGTAAAACCGAGTTGGAGCTAGTTCCTCCCCTTATATATGTATGGAATGGAGTTTGCAACTGAAAAGAATCTTTGGGTTCCTAACAAGCTAGGTGAAGGACGGCTTTCACACACACTTATCTCTCAGAACTGAGCAAGTGGAGAGACGTTCGTTCATCTAGCACCAAGGGAACGGGTTGCAGGATACAGATTTCTCTGCTTTCTCAGTCTGTTTCCTAGTGCCGGTTTGAAGTTCCCGCAGTTTTCACTGTCAAACCGAGTTGGAGCTAGTACGTCCCCATATATATGTATGGAATGGAGTTTGCAACTGAAAAGAAACTTTGTGTTCCCAACATGTTAGTTGAAGGACGGCTTTCACACACACTTAACTCTCAGAACTGAGCAATTGGAGAGACGTTCGTTCATCTAGCACCAATGGAACGGGTTGCAGGAGACACTTTTTCTCTGCTTTCTCAGTCAGTTTCCTAGTGCCGGTTTGAAGTTCCTGCAGTTTTCACTGTAAAAGAGAGTTGGAGCTGGTACCTCCCCATATATATGTATGGAATGGAGTTTGTAACTGAAAAGAAACTTTGTGTTCCCAACAAGCTAGGTGAAGGACGGCTTTCACACACACTTATCTCTCAGAACTGAGCAATTGGAGAGACGTTCGTTCATCTAGCACCAAGGGAACGGGTTGCAGGAGACACTTTTTCTCTGCTTTCTCAGTCTGTTTCCTAGTGCCGGTTTGAAGTTCCTGCAGTTTTCACTGTAAAACAGAGTTGGAGCTGGTATCTCCCAATATATATGTATGGAATGGAGTTGGCAACTGAAAAGAAACTTTGTGTTCCCAACAATTTAGGTGAAGGACGGCTTTCACAAACACTTAACTCTCGGAACTGAGCAAGTGGAGAGACGTTCGTTCATCTATCACCAATGGAACAGGTTGCAGGAGACACTTTTTCTCTGCTTTCTCAGTCTGTTTCCTAGTGCCGATTTGAAGTTCCTGCAGTTTTCACTGTAAAACCTAGTTGGAGCTAGTACCTCCCCATATATATGTATGGAATGGTGTTTGCAACTGAAAAGAAACTTTGTGTTCCCAACAAGCAAGGTGAAGGACGGCTTTCACACACACTTATCTCTCGGAACTGAGCAAGTGTAGAGACGTTCGTTCATCTAGAACCAAGGGAACGGGTTGCAGGAGACACTTTTTCTCTGCTTTCTCAGTCTGTTTCCTAGTTCCGGTTTGAAGTTCCTTCATTTTTCACTGTAAAACGAGTTGGAGCTAGTACCTCCCCATATATATGTAAGGAATGGAGTTTGCAACCGAAAAGAAACTTTGTGTTCCCAACAAGCTAGATGAAGGACGGCTTTCACACACACTTATCTCTCAGAACTGAGCAAGTGGAGAGACGTTCGTTCATCTAGCACCAATGGAACGGGTTGCAGGAGACACTTATTCTCTGCTTTCTCAGTCTGTTTCCTAGTGCCGGTTTGAAGTTCCTGCAGTTTTCACTGTAAAACCGAGTTGGAGCTAGTACCTCCCCATATATATGTATGGAATGGAGTTTGCAACTGAAAAGAAACTTTGTGTTCCCAACAAGTTAGGTGAAGGACGGCTTTCACACACACTTAAATCTCAGAACTGAGCAATTGGAGAGACGTTCGTTCATCTAGCACCAATGGAACGGGTTGCAGGAGACACTTTTTCTCTGCTTTCTCAGTCAGTTTCCTAGTGCCGGTTTGAAGTTCCTGCAGTTTTCACTGTAAAAGAGAGTTGGAGCTGGAACCTCCCCACATATATTTATGGAATGGAATTGGCAACTGAAAAGAAACTTTGTGTTCCCAACAAGCAATTTGAAGGACGGCTTTCACACACACTTATCTCTCAGAACTGAGCAAGTGGAGAGACGTTCGTTCATCTAGCACCAATGGAACGGGTTGCAGGAGACACTTTTTCTCTGTTTTCTCAGTCTGTTTCCTAGTTCCAGTTTGAAGTTCCTGCAGTTTTCACTGTAAAACCGAGTTGGAGCTAGTAATTCCCCATATATATGTATGGAATGGAGTTTGCAATTGAAAAGAAACTTTGTGTTCCCAACAAGCTTGGTGAAGGACGGCTGTCACACACACTTAGCTCTCAGAACTGAGCAAGTGGAGAGACGTTAGTTCATATAGCCCGAAATTAACGGGTTGCAGGACACACTTTTTCTCTGCTTTCTCAGTCTGTTTCCTAGTGCCGGTTTGAAGTTCCTGCAGTTTTCACTGTCAAAAAGTGTTGGAGCTTGTACCTCCCCATATATATGTATGGAATGGAGTTTGCAACTGAAAAGAAACTTTGTGTTCCCAACAAGCTAGGTGAAGGACGGCTTTCACACACACTTATCTCTCGGAACTGAGCAAGTGGAGAGACGTTCGTTCATCTAGCACCAATGGAACGGGTTGCAGGAGACACTTTTTCTCTGCATTCTCAGTCAGTTTCATAGTGCCGGTTTGAAGTTCCTGCAGTTTTCACTGTAAAAGAGAGTTGGAGCTGGTACCTCCCCATATATATGTATGGAATGGTGTTGGCAACTGAAAAGAAACTTTGTGTTCCCAACAAGCAAATTGAAGGACGGCTTTCACACACACTTATCTCTCAGAACTGAGCAAGTGGAGAGACGTTCGTTCATCTAGCACCAATGGAACGGGTTGCAGGAGACACTTTTTCTCTGCTTTCTCAGTCTGTTTCCTAATGCCGGTTTGAAGTTCCTGCAGTTTTCACTGTAAAACCGAGTTGGAGCTTGTTATTCCCCATATATATATATGGAATGGAGTTTAGAACTGAAAAGAAACTTTGTGTTCCCAACAAGCTTGGTGAAGGACGGCTGTCACACACACTGAGCTCTCAGAACTGAGCAAGTGGAGAGACGTTAGTTCATATAGCCCGAAATTAACGGGTTGCAGGAGACACTTTTTCTCTGCTTTCTCAGTCTGTTTCCTAGTGCCGGTTTGAAGTTCCTGCAGTTTTCACTGTCAAACCGTGTTGGAGCTTGTACCTCCCCATATATATGTATGGAATGGAGTTTGCAACTGAAAAGAAACTTTGTGTTCCCAACAAGCTAGGTGAAGGACGGCTTTCACACACACTTATCTCTCGGAACTGAGCAAGTGGAGAGACGTTCGTTCATCTAGCACCAAGGGAAGGGTTTGCAGGAGACACTTTTTCTCTGCTTTCTCAGTCTGTTTCCTAGTGCCGGTTTGAAGTTCCTGCATTTTTCACGGTAAAACCGAGTTGGAGCTAGTACCTCCCCATATATATGTATGGAATGGTGTTTGCAACTGAAAAGAAACTTTGTGTTCCCAACAAGCTAGGTGAAGGACGGCTTTCACACACACTTATCTCTCGGAAATGAGCAAGTGTAGAGACGTTCTTTCATCTAGCACCAAGGGAACGGGTTGCAGGAGACACTTTTTCTCTGCTTTCTCAGTCTGTTTCCAAGTGCCGGATTGAAGTTCCTGCAGTTTTCACTGTCAAACCGAGGTGGAGCTTGTACCTCCCCATATATATGTATGGAATAGAGTTTGCAACTGAAAAGGAACTTTGTGTTCCCAATAAGCTAGGCGAAGGACGGCTTTCACACACACTCATCTCTCGGAACTGAGCAAGTGGAGAGACGTTCGTTCATCTAGCACCAAGGGAACGGGTTGCAGGAGACACTTTTTCTCTGCTTTCTCAGTCTGTTTCCTAGTGCCGGTTTGAAGTTCCTGCAGTTTTCACTGTAAAACCGAGTTGGAGCTAGTTCCTCCCCATATATATGTATGGAATGGAGTTTGCAACTAAAAAGAATCTTTGGGGTCCCAACAAGCTAGGTGAAGGACGGCTTTCACACACACTTATCTCTCAGAACTGAGCAAGTGGAGAGACGTTCGTTCATCTAGCACCAATGGAACGGGTTGCAGGAGACACATTTCTCTGCTTTCTCAGTCTGTTTCCTAATGCCGGTTTGAATTTCCTGCAGTTTTCACTGTAAATCCGAGTTGGAGCTAGTACTTCCCCATATATATGTATGGAATGGAGTTTGCAACTGAAAAGAAACTTTGTGTTCCCAACAAAATTGGTGAAGTACTGCTTTCACACACACTTATCTCTCAGAACTGAGCAAGTGGAGAGACGTTCGTTCATCTAGCACCAAGGGAAGGGTTTGCAGGAGATACTTTTTCTCTGCTTTCTCAGTCTGTTTCCTAGTGCCGGTTTGAAGTTCCTGCATTTTTCACGGTAAAACCGAGTTGGAGCTAGTACCTCCCCATATATATGTATGGAATGGTGTTTGCAACTGAAAAGAAACTTTGTGTTCCCAACAAGCTAGGTGAAGGACGGCTTTCACACACACTTATCTCTCGGAACTGAGCAAGTGTAGAGACGTTCTTTCATCTAGCACCAAGGGAACGGGTTGCAGGAGACACTTTTTCTCTGCTTTCTCAGTCTGTTTCCAAGTGCCGGATTGAAGTTCCTGCAGTTTTCACTTTCAAACCGAGTTGGAGCTTGTACCTCCCCATATATATGTATGGAATGGAGTTTGCAACTGAAAAGAAACTTTGTGTTCCCAACAAGCTAGGTGAAGGACGGCTTTCACACACACTTATCTCTCGGAACTGAGCAAGTGGAGAGACGTTCGTTCATCTAGCACCAAGGGAACGGGTTGCAGGAGACACTTTTTCTCTGCTTTCTCAGTCTGTTTCCTAGTGCCGGTTTGAAGTTCCTGCAGTTTTCACTGTAAAACCGAGTTGGAGCTAGTTCCTCCCCATATATATGTATGGAATGGAGTTTGCAACTGAAAAGAATCTTTGGGTTCCTAACAAGCTAGGTGAAGGACGGCTTTCACACACACTTATCTCTCAGAACTGAGCAAGTGGAGAGACGTTCGTTCATCTAGCACCAAGGGAACGGGTTGCAGGAGACAGATTTCTCTGCTTTCTCAGTCTGTTTCCTAGTGCCGGTTTGAAGTTCCCGCAGTTTTCACTGTCAAACCGAGTTGGAGCTAGTACGTCCCCATATATATGTATGGAATGGAGTTTGCAACTGAAAAGAAACTTTGTGTTCCCAACATGTTAGTTGAAGGACGGCTTTCACACACACTTAACTCTCAGAACTGAGCAATTGGAGAGACGTTCGTTCATCTAGCACCAATGGAACGGGTTGCAGGAGACACTTTTTCTCTGCTTTCTCAGTCAGTTTCCTAGTGCCGGTTTGAAGTTCCTGCAGTTTTCACTGTAAAAGAGAGTTGGAGCTGGTACCTCCCCATATATATGTATGGAATGGAGTTTGTAACTGAAAAGAAACTTTGTGTTCCCAACAAGCTAGGTGAAGGACGGCTTTCACACACACTTATCTCTCAGAACTGAGCAAGTGGAGAGACGTTCGTTCATCTAGCACCAAAGGAACGGGTTGCAGGAGACACTTTTTCTCTGCTTTCTCAGTCTGTTTCCTAGTGCCGGTTTGAAGTTCCTGCAGTTTTCACTGTAAAACCGAGTTGGAGCTTCTACCTCCCCATATATATGTATGGAATGGGGTTTGCAACTGAAAAGAAACTTTGTGTTCCCAACAAGCTAGGTGAAGGACGGCTTTCACACACACTTATCTCTGAGAACACAGCAAGTGGAGAGACGTTCGTTCATCTAGCACCAAGGGAACGGGTTGCAGGAGACACTTTTTCTCTGTTTTCTCAGTCTGTTTCCTAGTGCCGGTTTGAAGTTCCTGCAGTTTTCACTGTCAAACCGAGTTGGAGCTAGTACCTCCCCATATATATGTATGGAATGGAGTTTGCAAGTGAAAAGAAACTTTGTGTTCCCAACAAGCTAGGTGAAGGACGGCTTTCACACACACTTATCTCTCAGAACTGAGCAAGTGGAGAGACGTTCGTTCATCTAGCACCAAGGGAACGGGTTGCAGGAGACACTTTTTCTATGCTTTCTCAGACTGTTTCCTAGTGCCGGTTAGAAGTTCCTGCAGTTTTCACTGTAAAACCGAGTTGGAGCTTCTACCTCCCCATATATATGTATGGAATGGAGTTTGCAACTGAAAAGAAACTTTGTGTTCCCAACAAGCTAGGTGAAGGACGGCTTTCACACACACTTATCTCTCAGAACAGAGCAAGTGGAGAGACGTTCGTTCATCTAGCACCAAGGGAACGGGTTGCAGGATACACTTTTTCTCTGCTTTCTCAGTCTGTTTCCTAGTGCCGGTTTGAAGTTCCTGCAGTTTTCACTGTCAAACCGTGTTGGAGCTTCTACCTCCCCATATATATGTATGGAATGGAGTTTGCAACTGAAAAGAAACTTTGTGTTCCCAACAAGCTAGGTGAAGGACGGCTTTCACACACACTTATCTCTCAGAACTGAGCAAGTGGAGAGACGATCGTTCATCTAGCAACAAGGGAACGGTTTGCAGGAGACACTTTTTCTCTGCTTTCTCAGTCTGTTTCCTAGTGCCGGTTTGAAGTTCCTGCAGTTTTCACTGTAAAACAGAGTTGGAGCTTCTACCTCCCCATATATATGTATGGAATGGGGTTTGCAACTGAAAAGAAACTTTGTGTTCCCAACAAGCTAGGTGAAGGACGGCTTTCACACACACTTATCTCTGAGAACACAGCAAGTGGAGAGACGTTCGTTCATCTAGCACCAAGGGAACGGGTTGCAGGATACACTTTTTCTCTGCTTTCTCAGTCTGTTTCCTAGTGCCGGTTTGAAGTTCCTGCAGTTTTCACTGTCAAACCGAGTTGGAGCTAGTACCTCCCCATATATATGTATGGAATGGAGTTTGCAACTGAAAAGAAACTTTGTGTTCCCAACAAGCTAAGTGAAGGACGGCTTTCACACACACTTATCTCTCAGAACTGAGCAAGTGGAGAGACGTTCGTTCATCTAGCACCAAAGAACGGGTTGCAGGAGACACTTTTTCTCTGCTTTCTCAGTCTGTTTCCTAGTGCCGTTTTGAAGTTCCTGCAGTTTTCACTGTAAAACCGAGTTGGAGCTTCTACCTCCCCATATATATGTATGGAATGGAGTTTGCAACTGAAAAGAAACTTTGTGTTCCCAACAAGCTAGGTGAAGGACGGCTTTCACACACACTTATCTCTCAGAACTGAGCAAGTGGAGAGACGTTCGTTCATCTAGCACCAAGGGAACGGGTTGCAGGAGACACTTTTTCTATGCTTTCTCAGACTGTTTCCTAGTGCCGGTTTGAAGTTCCTGCAGTTTTCACTGTAAAACCGAGTTGGAGCTAGTACCTCCCCATATATATGTATGGAATGGAGTTTGCAACTGAAAAGAAACTTTGTGTTCCCAACAAGCTAGGTGAAGGACGGCTTTCACACACACTTATCTCTCAGAACAGAGCAAGTGGAGAGACGTTCGTTCATCTAGCACCAAGGGAACGGGTTGCAGGAGACACTTTTTCTCTGCTTTCTCAGTCTGTTTCCTAGTGCCGGTTTGAAGTTCCTGCAGTTTTCACTGTCAAACCGTGTTGGAGCTTCTACCTCCCCATATATATGTATGGAATGGAGTTTGCAACTGAAAAGAAACTTTGTGTTCCCAACAAGCTAGGTGAAGGACGGCTTTCACACACACTTATCTCTCAGAACTGAGCAAGTGGAGAGACGTTCGTTCATCTAGCACCAAGGGAACGGGTTGCAGGAGACACTTTTTCTCTGCTTTCTCAGTCTGTTTCCTAGTGCCGGTTTGAAGTTCCTGCAGTTTTCACTGTCAAACCGTGTTGGAGCTTCTACCTCCCCATATATATGTATGGAATGGAGTTTGCAACTGAAAAGAAACTTTGTGTTCCCAACAAGCTAGGTGAAGGATGGCTTTCACACACACTTATCTCTCAGAACTGAGCAAGTGGAGAGACGTTCGTTCATCTAGCACCAAGGGAACGGTTTGCAGGAGACACTTTTTCTCTGCTTTCTCAGTCTGTTTCCTAGTGCCGGTTTGAAGTTCCTGCAGTTTTCACTGTAAAACAGAGTTGGAGCTTCTACCTCCCCATATATACGTATGGAATGGAGTTTGCAACTGAAAAGAAACTTTGTGTTCCCAACAAGCTAGGTGAAGGACGGCTTTCACACACACTTATCTCTGAGAACACAGCGAGTGGAGAGACGTTCGTTCATCTAGCACCAAGGGAACGGGTTGCAGGAGACACTTTTTCTCTGCTTTCTCAGTCTGTTTCCTAGTGCCGGTTTGAAGTTCCTGCAGTTTTCATTTTCAAACCGATTTGGAGCTAGTATCTCCCAATATATATGTATGGAATAGAGTTTGCAACTGAAAAGAAACTTTGTGTTCCCAACAAGCTAGGTGAAGGACGGCTTTCACACACACTTATCTCTCAGAACTGAGCAAGTGGAGAGACGTTCGTTCATCTAGCACCAAGGGAACGGGTTGCAGGAGACACTTTTTCTCTGCTTTCTCAGTATGTTTCCTAGTGCTGGTTTGAAGTTCCTGCAGTTTTCACTGTAAAACCGAGTTGGAGCTTCTACCTCCCATATATATGTATGGAATGGAGTTTGCAACTGAAAAGAAACTTTGTGTTCCCAACAAGCTAGGTGAAGGACGGCTTTCACACACACTTATCTCTCAGAACTGAGCAAGTGGAGAGACTTTAGTTCATATAGCCCGAAATTAACGGGTTGCAGGAGACACTTTTTCTCTGCTTTCTCAGTCTGTTTCCTAATGCCGGTTTGAATTTCCTGCAGTTTTCACTGTAAATCCGAGTTGGAGCTAGTACTTCCCCATATATATGTATGGAATGGAGTTTGCAACTGAAAAGAAACTTTGTGTTCCCAACAAAATTGTTGAAGTACTGCTTTCACACACACTTATCTCTCAGAACTGAGCAAGTGTAGAGACGTTCTTTCATCTAGCACCAAGGGAACGGGTTGCAGGAGACACTTTTTCTCTGCTTTCTCAGTCTGTTTCCAAGTGCCGGATTGAAGTTCCTGCAGTTTTCACTGTCAAACCGAGTTGGAGCTTGTACCTCCCCATATATATGTATGGAATGGAGTTTGCAACTGAAAAGAAACTTTGTGTTCCCAACAAGCTAGGTGAAGGACGGCTTTCACACACACTTATCTCTCGGAACTGAGCAAGTGGAGAGACGTTGGTTCATCTAGCACCAAGGGAACGGGTTGCAGGAGACACTTTTTCTCTGCTTTCTCAGTCTGTTTCCTAGTGCCGGTTTGAAGTTCCTGCAGTTTTCACTGTAAAACCGAGTTGGAGCTAGTTCCTCCCCATATATATGTATGGAATGGAGTTTGCAACTGAAAAGAATCTTTGGGTTCCTAACAAGCTATGTGAAGGACGGCTTTCACACACACTTATCTCTCAGAACTGAGCAAGTGGAGAGACGTTCGTTCATCTAGCACCAAGGGAACGGGTTGCAGGAGACAGATTTCTCTGCTTTCTCAGTCTGTTTCCTAGTGCCGGTTTGAAGTTCCCGCAGTTTTCACTGTCAAACCGAGTTGGAGCTAGTACGTCCCCATATATATGTATGGAATGGAGTTTGCAACTGAAAAGAAACTTTGTGTTCCCAACATGTTAGTTGAAGGACGGCTTTCACACACACTTAACTCTCAGAACTGAGCAATTGGAGAGACGTTCGTTCATCTAGCACCAATGGAACGGGTTGCAGGAGACACTTTTTCTCTGCTTTCTCAGTCAGTTTCCTAGTGCCGGTTTGAATTTCCTGCAGTTTTCACTGTAAAAGAGTGTTGGAGCTGGTACCTCCCCATATATATGTATGGAATGGATTTTGTAACTGAAAAGAAACTTTGTGTTCCCAACAAGCTAGGTGAAGGACGGCTTTCACACACACTTATCTCTCAGAACTGAGCAATTGGAGAGACGTTCGTTCATCTAGCACCAAGGGAACGGGTTGCAGGAGACACTTTTTCTCTGCTTTCTCAGTCTGTTTCCTAGTGCCGGTTTGAAGTTCCTGCAGTTTTCACTGTAAAACAGAGTTGGAGCTAGTACCTCCCCATATATATGTATGGAATGGTGTTTGCAACTGAAAAGAAACTTTGTGTTCCCAACAAGCTATGTGAAGGACGGCTTTCACACACACTTATCTCTCAGAACTGAGCAAGTGGAGAGACGTTCGTTCATCTAGCACCAAGGGAACGGGTTGCAGGGGACACTTTTTCTCTGCTTTCTCAGTCTGTTTCCTAGTGCCGGTTTGAAGTTCCTGCAGTTTTCACTGTAAAACCGAGTTGGAGCTAGTACCTCCCCATATATATGTATGGAATGGAGTTTGCAACTGAAAAGAATCTTTGGGTTCCCAACAAGCTAGGTGAAGGACGGCTTTCACACACACTTATCTCTCAGAACTGAGCAAGTGGAGAGACGTTCGTTCATCTAGCACCAATGGAACGGGTTTCAGGAGACACATTTCTCTGCTTTCTCAGTCTGTTTCCTAATGCCGGTTTGAATTTCCTGCAGTTTTCACTGTAAATCCGATTTGGAGCTAGTACTTCCCCATATATATGTATGGAATGGAGTTTGCAACTGAAAAGAAACTTTGTGTTCCCAACAAGCTTGGTGATGGACGGCTTTCACACACACTTAGCACTCAGAACTGAGCAAGGGGAGAGACGTTCGTTCATCTAGCACTAAAGAAACGGGTTGCAGGAGACACTTTTCTCTGATTTCTCAGTCTGTTTCCTAGTGCCGGTTTGAATTTCCTGCAGTTTTCACTGTAAAACCGAGTTGGAGCTAGTACCTCCCCATATATATGTATGGAATGGTGTTTGCAACTGAAAAGAAACTTTGTGTTCCCAAGAAGCTAGGTGAAAGACATCTTTAACACACACTTATCTCTCGGAACTGAGCAAGTGTAGAGACGTTCGTTCATCTATCACCAAGGGAACGGGTTGCAGTAGACACTTTTTCTCTGCTTTCTCAGTCTGTTTCCTAGTGCCGGTTTGAAGTTCCTGCAGTTTTCACTGTAAAACCGAGTTGGAGCTAGTACCTCCCCATATATATGAATGGAATGGAGTTAGCAACTGAAAAGAAACTTTGTGTTCCCAACAAGCTAGGTGAAAGACGGCTTTCACACACACTTATCTCTCGGAACTGAGCAAGTGGAGTGACGTTCGTTCATCTATCACCAAGGGAACGGTTTGCAGGAGGCACTTTTTCTCTGCTTTCTCAGTCTGTTTCCTAGTGCCGGTTTGAATTTCCTGCAGTTTTCACTGTAAAACCGAGTTGGAGCTAGTACCTCCCCATATATATGTATGGAATGGTGTTTGCAACTGAAAAGAAACTTTGTGTTCCCAACAAGCTAGGTGAAGGACGGCTTTCACACACACTTATCTCTCAGAACTGAGCAAGTGGAGAGACGTTCGTTCATCTAGCACCAAGGGAACGGGTTGAAGGATATACTTTTTCTCTGCTTTCTCAGTCTGTTTCCTAGTGCCGGTTTGAAGTTCCTGCAGTTTTCACTGTAAAACCGAGTTGGAGCTAGTACCTCCCCATATATATGTATGGAATGGAGTTTGCAACTGAAAAGAAACTTTGTGTTCCCAACAAGCTAGGTGAAGGACGGCTTTCACACACACTTATCTCTCGGAACTGAGCAAGTGGAGAGACTTTCGTTCATCTAGCACCAAGGGAACGGGTTGCAGGATATACTTTTTCTCTGCTTTCTCAGTCTGTTTCCTAGTGCCGGTTTGAAGTTCCTTCAGTTTTCACTGTAAAACCGAGTTGGATCTAGTACCTCCCCATATATATGTATGGAATGGAGTTTGCAACTGAAAACAAACTTTGTGTTCCCAACAAGCTAGGTGAAGGACGGCTTTCAAACACACTTATCTCTCGGAACTTAGGAAGTGGAGTGACGTTCGTTCATCTAGCACCAAGGGAACGGGTTGCAGGAGACAGTTTATCTCTGCTTTCTCAGTCTGTTTCCTAGTGCCGGTTTGAAGTTCCTTCAGTTTTCACTGTAAAACGAGTTGGAGCTAGAACCTCCCCATATATATAAGGAATGGAGTATGCAACCGAAAAGAAACTTTGTGTTCCCAACAAGCTAGATGAAGGACGGCTTTCACACACACTTATCTCTCAGAACTGAGGAAGTGGAGAGATTTTCGTTCATCTAGCACCAAGGGAACGGGTTGCAGGAGACACTTATTCTCTGCTTTCTCAGTCTGTTTCCTAGTGCCGGTTTGAAGTTCCCGCAGTTTTCACTGTCAAATAGTGTTGGAGCTAGTACGTCCCCATATATATGTATGGAATGGAGTTTGCAACTGAAAAGAAACTTTGTGTTCCCAACAAGCTAGGTGAAGGACGGCTTTCACACACACTTATCTCTCAGAACTGAGCAAGTGGAGAGACGTTCGTTCATCTAGCACCAATGGAACGGGTTGCAGGAGACACTTTTTCTCTGTTTTCTCAGTCTGTTTCCTAGTTCCAGTTTGAAGTTCCTGCAGTTTTCACTGTAAAACCGAGTTGGAGCTAGTAATTCCCCATATATATGTATGGAATGGAGTTTGCAATTGAAAAGAAACTTTGTGTTCCCAACAAGCTTGGTGAAGGACGGCTGTCACACACACTTAGCTCTCAGAACTGAGCAAGTGGAGAGACGTTAGTTCATATAGCCCGAAATTAACGGGTTGCAGGAGACACTTTTTCTCTGCTTTCTCAGTCTGTTTCCTAGTGCCGGTTTGAAGTTCCTGCAGTTTTCACTGTCAAAAAGTGTTGGAGCTTGTACCTCCCCATATATATGTATGGAATGGAGTTTGCAACTGAAAAGAAACTTTGTGTTCCCAACAAGCTAGGTGAAGGACGGCTTTCACACACACTTATCTCTCGGAACTGAGCAAGTGGAGAGACGTTCGTTCATCTAGCACCAATGGAACGGGTTGCAGGAGACACATTTTCTCTGCATTCTCAGTCAGTTTCATAGTGCCGGTTTGAAGTTCCTGCAGTTTTCACTGTAAAAGAGAGTTGGAGCTGGTACCTCCCCATATATATGTATGGAATGGTGTTGGCAACTGAAAAGAAACTTTGTGTTCCCAACAAGCAATTTGAAGGACGGCTTTCACACACACTTATCTCTCAGAAGTGAGCAAGTGGAGAGACGTTCGTTCATCTAGCACCAATGGAACGGGTTGCAGGAGACACTTTTCCTCTGCTTTCTCAGTCTGTTTCCTAATGCCGGTTTGAAGTTCCTGCAGTTTTCACTGTAAAACCGAGTTGGAGCTTGTAATTCCCCATATATATATATGGAATGGAGTTTGCAACTGAAAAGAAACTTTGTGTTCCCAACAAGCTTGGTGAAGGACGGCTGTCACACACACTGAGCTCTCAGAACTGAGCAAGTGGAGAGACGTTAGTTCATATAGCCCGAAATTAACGGGTTGCAGGAGACACTTTTTCTCTGCTTTCTCAGTCTGTTTCCTAGTGCCGGTTTGAAGTTCCTGCAGTTTTCACTGTCAAACCGTGTTGGAGCTTGTACCTCCCCATATATATGTATGGAATGGAGTTTGCAACTGAAAAGAAACTTTGTGTTCCCAACAAGCTAGGTGAAGGACGGCTTTCACACACACTTATCTCTCGGAACTGAGCAAGTGGAGAGACGTTCGTTCATCTAGCACCAAGGGAAGGGTTTGCAGGAGACACTTTTTCTCTGCTTTCTCAGTCTGTTTCCTAGTGCCGGTTTGAAGTTCCTGCATTTTTCACGGTAAAACCGAGTTGGAGCTAGTACCTCCCCATATATATGTATGGAATGGTGTTTGCAACTGAAAAGAAACTTTGTGTTCCCAACAAGCTAGGTGAAGTACGGCTTTCACACACACTTATCTCTCGGAAATGAGCAAGTGTAGAGACGTTCTTTCATCTAGCACCAAGGGAACGGGTTGCAGGAGACACTTTTTCTCTGCTTTCTCAGTCTGTTTCCAAGTGCCGGATTGAAGTTCCTGCAGTTTTCACTGTCAAACCGAGGTGGAGCTTGTACCTCCCCATATATATGTATGGAATGGAGTTTGCAACTGAAAAGAAACTTTGTGTTCCCAATAAGCTAGGCGAAGGACGGCTTTCACACACACTCATCTCTCGGAACTGAGCAAGTGGAGAGACGTTCGTTCATCTAGCACCAAGGGAACGGGTTGCAGGAGACACTTTTTCTCTGCTTTCTCAGTCTGTTTCCTAGTGCCGGTTTGAAGTTCCTGCAGTTTTCACTGTAAAACCGAGTTGGAGCTAGTTCCTCCCCATATATATGTATGGAATGGAGTTTGCAACTAAAAAGAATCTTTGGGGTCCCAACAAGCTAGGTGAAGGACGGCTTTCACACACAATTATCTCTCAGAACTGAGCAAGTGGAGAGACGTTCGTTCATCTAGCACCAATGGAACGGGTTGCAGGAGACACATTTCTCTGCTTTCTCAGTCTGTTTCCTAATGCCGGTTTGAATTTCCTGCAGTTTTCACTGTAAATCCGAGTTGGAGCTAGTACTTCCCCATATATATGTATGGAATGGAGTTTGCAACTGAAAAGAAACTTTGTGTTCCCAACAAAATTGGTGAAGTACTGCTTTCACACACACTTATCTCTCAGAACTGAGCAAGTGGAGAGACGTTCGTTCATCTAGCACCAAGGGAAGGGTTTGCAGGAGATACTTTTTCTCTGCTTTCTCAGTCTGTTTCCTAGTGCCGGTTTGATGTTCCTGCATTTTTCACGGTAAAACCGAGTTGGAGCTAGTACCTCCCCATATATATGTATGGAATGGTGTTTGCAACTGAAAAGAAACTTTGTGTTCCCAACAAGCTAGGTGAAGGACGGCTTTCACACACACTTATCTCTCGGAACTGAGCAAGTGTAGAGACGTTCTTTCATCTAGCACCAAGGGAACGGGTTGCAGGAGACACTTTTTCTCTGCTTTCTCAGTCTGTTTCCAAGTGCCGGATTGAAGTTCCTGCAGTTTTCACTGTCAAACCGAGTTGGAGCTTGTACCTCCCCATATATATGTATGGAATGGAGTTTGCAACTGAAAAGAAACTTTGTGTTCCCAACAAGCTAGGTGAAGGACGGCTTTCACACACACTTATCTCTCGGAACTGAGCAAGTGGAGAGACGTTCGTTCATCTAGCACCAAGGGAACGGGTTGCAGGAGACACTTTTTCTCTGCTTTCTCAGTCTGTTTCCTAGTGCCGGTTTGAAGTTCCTGCAGTTTTCACTGTAAAACCGAGTTGGAGCTAGTTCCTCCCCTTATATATGTATGGAATGGAGTTTGCAACTGAAAAGAATCTTTGGGTTCCTAACAAGCTAGGTGAAGGACGGCTTTCACACACACTTATCTCTCAGAACTGAGCAAGTGGAGAGACGTTCGTTCATCTAGCACCAAGGGAACGGGTTGCAGGATACAGATTTCTCTGCTTTCTCAGTCTGTTTCCTAGTGCCGGTTTGAAGTTCCCGCAGTTTTCACTGTCAAACCGAGTTGGAGCTAGTACGTCCCCATATATATGTATGGAATGGAGTTTGCAACTGAAAAGAAACTTTGTGTTCCCAACATGTTAGTTGAAGGACGGCTTTCACACACACTTAACTCTCAGAACTGAGCAATTGGAGAGACGTTCGTTCATCTAGCACCAATGGAACGGGTTGCAGGAGACACTTTTTCTCTGCTTTCTCAGTCAGTTTCCTAGTGCCGGTTTGAAGTTCCTGCAGTTTTCACTGTAAAAGAGAGTTGGAGCTGGTACCTCCCCATATATATGTATGGAATGGAGTTTGTAACTGAAAAGAAACTTTGTGTTCCCAACAAGCTAGGTGAAGGACGGCTTTCACACACACTTATCTCTCAGAACTGAGCAATTGGAGAGACGTTCGTTCATCTAGCACCAAGGGAACGGGTTGCAGGAGACACTTTTTCTCTGCTTTCTCAGTCTGTTTCCTAGTGCCGGTTTGAAGTTCCTGCAGTTTTCACTGTAAAACAGAGTTGGAGCTGGTATCTCCCAATATATATGTATGGAATGGAGTTGGCAACTGAAAAGAAACTTTGTGTTCCCAACAATTTAGGTGAAGGACGGCTTTCACAAACACTTAACTCTCGGAACTGAGCAAGTGGAGAGACGTTCGTTCATCTATCACCAATGGAACAGGTTGCAGGAGACACTTTTTCTCTGCTTTCTCAGTCTGTTTCCTAGTGCCGATTTGAAGTTCCTGCAGTTTTCACTGTAAAACCTAGTTGGAGCTAGTACCTCCCCATATATATGTATGGAATGGTGTTTGCAACTGAAAAGAAACTTTGTGTTCCCAACAAGCAAGGTGAAGGACGGCTTTCACACACACTTATCTCTCGGAACTGAGCAAGTGTAGAGACGTTCGTTCATCTAGAACCAAGGGAACGGGTTGCAGGAGACACTTTTTCTCTGCTTTCTCAGTCTGTTTCCTAGTTCCGGTTTGAAGTTCCTTCATTTTTCACTGTAAAACGAGTTGGAGCTAGTACCTCCCCATATATATGTAAGGAATGGAGTTTGCAACCGAAAAGAAACTTTGTGTTCCCAACAAGCTAGATGAAGGACGGCTTTCACACACACTTATCTCTCAGAACTGAGCAAGTGGAGAGACGTTCGTTCATCTAGCACCAATGGAACGGGTTGCAGGAGACACTTATTCTCTGCTTTCTCAGTCTGTTTCCTAGTGCCGGTTTGAAGTTCCTGCAGTTTTCACTGTAAAACCGAGTTGGAGCTAGTACCTCCCCATATATATGTATGGAATGGAGTTTGCAACTGAAAAGAAACTTTGTGTTCCCAACAAGTTAGGTGAAGGACGGCTTTCACACACACTTAAATCTCAGAACTGAGCAATTGGAGAGACGTTCGTTCATCTAGCACCAATGGAACGGGTTGCAGGAGACACTTTTTCTCTGCTTTCTCAGTCAGTTTCCTAGTGCCGGTTTGAAGTTCCTGCAGTTTTCACTGTAAAAGAGAGTTGGAGCTGGAACCTCCCCACATATATTTATGGAATGGAATTGGCAACTGAAAAGAAACTTTGTGTTCCCAACAAGCAATTTGAAGGACGGCTTTCACACACACTTATCTCTCAGAACTGAGCAAGTGGAGAGACGTTCGTTCATCTAGCACCAATGGAACGGGTTGCAGGAGACACTTTTTCTCTGTTTTCTCAGTCTGTTTCCTAGTTCCAGTTTGAAGTTCCTGCAGTTTTCACTGTAAAACCGAGTTGGAGCTAGTAATTCCCCATATATATGTATGGAATGGAGTTTGCAATTGAAAAGAAACTTTGTGTTCCCAACAAGCTTGGTGAAGGACGGCTGTCACACACACTTAGCTCTCAGAACTGAGCAAGTGGAGAGACGTTAGTTCATATAGCCCGAAATTAACGGGTTGCAGGACACACTTTTTCTCTGCTTTCTCAGTCTGTTTCCTAGTGCCGGTTTGAAGTTCCTGCAGTTTTCACTGTCAAAAAGTGTTGGAGCTTGTACCTCCCCATATATATGTATGGAATGGAGTTTGCAACTGAAAAGAAACTTTGTGTTCCCAACAAGCTAGGTGAAGGACGGCTTTCACACACACTTATCTCTCGGAACTGAGCAAGTGGAGAGACGTTCGTTCATCTAGCACCAATGGAACGGGTTGCAGGAGACACTTTTTCTCTGCATTCTCAGTCAGTTTCATAGTGCCGGTTTGAAGTTCCTGCAGTTTTCACTGTAAAAGAGAGTTGGAGCTGGTACCTCCCCATATATATGTATGGAATGGTGTTGGCAACTGAAAAGAAACTTTGTGTTCCCAACAAGCAATTTGAAGGACGGCTTTCACACACACTTATCTCTCAGAACTGAGCAAGTGGAGAGACGTTCGTTCATCTAGCACCAATGGAACGGGTTGCAGGAGACACTTTTTCTCTGCTTTCTCAGTCTGTTTCCTAATGCCGGTTTGAAGTTCCTGCAGTTTTCACTGTAAAACCGAGTTGGAGCTTGTTATTCCCCATATATATATATGGAATGGAGTTTAGAACTGAAAAGAAACTTTGTGTTCCCAACAAGCTTGGTGAAGGACGGCTGTCACACACACTGAGCTCTCAGAACTGAGCAAGTGGAGAGACGTTAGTTCATATAGCCCGAAATTAACGGGTTGCAGGAGACACTTTTTCTCTGCTTTCTCAGTCTGTTTCCTAGTGCCGGTTTGAAGTTCCTGCAGTTTTCACTGTCAAACCGTGTTGGAGCTTGTACCTCCCCATATATATGTATGGAATGGAGTTTGCAACTGAAAAGAAACTTTGTGTTCCCAACAAGCTAGGTGAAGGACGGCTTTCACACACACTTATCTCTCGGAACTGAGCAAGTGGAGAGACGTTCGTTCATCTAGCACCAAGGGAAGGGTTTGCAGGAGACACTTTTTCTCTGCTTTCTCAGTCTGTTTCCTAGTGCCGGTTTGAAGTTCCTGCATTTTTCACGGTAAAACCGAGTTGGAGCTAGTACCTCCCCATATATATGTATGGAATGGTGTTTGCAACTGAAAAGAAACTTTGTGTTCCCAACAAGCTAGGTGAAGGACGGCTTTCACACACACTTATCTCTCGGAAATGAGCAAGTGTAGAGACGTTCTTTCATCTAGCACCAAGGGAACGGGTTGCAGGAGACACTTTTTCTCTGCTTTCTCAGTCTGTTTCCAAGTGCCGGATTGAAGTTCCTGCAGTTTTCACTGTCAAACCGAGGTGGAGCTTGTACCTCCCCATATATATGTATGGAATAGAGTTTGCAACTGAAAAGGAACTTTGTGTTCCCAATAAGCTAGGCGAAGGACGGCTTTCACACACACTCATCTCTCGGAACTGAGCAAGTGGAGAGACGTTCGTTCATCTAGCACCAAGGGAACGGGTTGCAGGAGACACTTTTTCTCTGCTTTCTCAGTCTGTTTCCTAGTGCCGGTTTGAAGTTCCTGCAGTTTTCACTGTAAAACCGAGTTGGAGCTAGTTCCTCCCCATATATATGTATGGAATGGAGTTTGCAACTAAAAAGAATCTTTGGGGTCCCAACAAGCTAGGTGAAGGACGGCTTTCACACACACTTATCTCTCAGAACTGAGCAAGTGGAGAGACGTTCGTTCATCTAGCACCAATGGAACGGGTTGCAGGAGACACATTTCTCTGCTTTCTCAGTCTGTTTCCTAATGCCGGTTTGAATTTCCTGCAGTTTTCACTGTAAATCCGAGTTGGAGCTAGTACTTCCCCATATATATGTATGGAATGGAGTTTGCAACTGAAAAGAAACTTTGTGTTCCCAACAAAATTGGTGAAGTACTGCTTTCACACACACTTATCTCTCAGAACTGAGCAAGTGGAGAGACGTTCGTTCATCTAGCACCAAGGGAAGGGTTTGCAGGAGATACTTTTTCTCTGCTTTCTCAGTCTGTTTCCTAGTGCCGGTTTGAAGTTCCTGCATTTTTCACGGTAAAACCGAGTTGGAGCTAGTACCTCCCCATATATATGTATGGAATGGTGTTTGCAACTGAAAAGAAACTTTGTGTTCCCAACAAGCTAGGTGAAGGACGGCTTTCACACACACTTATCTCTCGGAACTGAGCAAGTGTAGAGACGTTCTTTCATCTAGCACCAAGGGAACGGGTTGCAGGAGACACTTTTTCTCTGCTTTCTCAGTCTGTTTCCAAGTGCCGGATTGAAGTTCCTGCAGTTTTCACTTTCAAACCGAGTTGGAGCTTGTACCTCCCCATATATATGTATGGAATGGAGTTTGCAACTGAAAAGAAACTTTGTGTTCCCAACAAGCTAGGTGAAGGACGGCTTTCACACACACTTATCTCTCGGAACTGAGCAAGTGGAGAGACGTTCGTTCATCTAGCACCAAGGGAACGGGTTGCAGGAGACACTTTTTCTCTGCTTTCTCAGTCTGTTTCCTAGTGCCGGTTTGAAGTTCCTGCAGTTTTCACTGTAAAACCGAGTTGGAGCTAGTTCCTCCCCATATATATGTATGGAATGGAGTTTGCAACTGAAAAGAATCTTTGGGTTCCTAACAAGCTAGGTGAAGGACGGCTTTCACACACACTTATCTCTCAGAACTGAGCAAGTGGAGAGACGTTCGTTCATCTAGCACCAAGGGAACGGGTTGCAGGAGACAGATTTCTCTGCTTTCTCAGTCTGTTTCCTAGTGCCGGTTTGAAGTTCCCGCAGTTTTCACTGTCAAACCGAGTTGGAGCTAGTACGTCCCCATATATATGTATGGAATGGAGTTTGCAACTGAAAAGAAACTTTGTGTTCCCAACATGTTAGTTGAAGGACGGCTTTCACACACACTTAACTCTCAGAACTGAGCAATTGGAGAGACGTTCGTTCATCTAGCACCAATGGAACGGGTTGCAGGAGACACTTTTTCTCTGCTTTCTCAGTCAGTTTCCTAGTGCCGGTTTGAAGTTCCTGCAGTTTTCACTGTAAAAGAGAGTTGGAGCTGGTACCTCCCCATATATATGTATGGAATGGAGTTTGTAACTGAAAAGAAACTTTGTGTTCCCAACAAGCTAGGTGAAGGACGGCTTTCACACACACTTATCTCTCAGAACTGAGCAATTGGAGAGACGTTCGTTCATCTAGCACCAAGGGAACGGGTTGCAGGAGACACTTTTTCTCTGCTTTCTCAGTCTGTTTCCTAGTGCCGGTTTGAAGTTCCTGCAGTTTTCACTGTAAAACAGAGTTGGAGCTGGTACCTCCCAATATATATGTATGGAATGGAGTTGGCAACTGAAAAGAAACTTTGTGTTCCCAACAATTTAGGTGAAGGACGGCTTTCACAAACATTTAACTCTCGGAACTGAGCAAGTGGAGAGACGTTCGTTCATCTAGCACCAATGGAACGGGTTGCAGGAGACACTTTTTCTCTGCTTTCTCAGTCTGTTTCCTAGTGCCGGTTTGAAGTTCCTGCAGTTTTCACTGTAAAACCTAGTTGGAGCTAGTACCTCCCCATATATATGTATGGAATGGTGTTTGCAACTGAAAAGAAACTTTGTGTTCCCAACAAGCAAGGTGAAGGACGGCTTTCACACACACTTATCTCTCGGAACTGAGCAAGTGTAGAGACGTTCGTTCATCTAGAACCAAGGGAACGGGTTGCAGGAGACGCTTTTTCTCTGCTTTCTCAGTCTGTTTCCTAGTTCCGGTTTGAAGTTCCTTCAGTTTTCACTGTAAAACCGAGTTGGAGCTAGTAATTCCCCATATATATGTATGGAATGGAGTTTGCAACTGAAAAGAAACTTTGTGTTCCCAACAAGCTTGGTGAAGGACGGCTGTCACACACACTTAGCTCTCAGAACTGAGCAAGTGGAGAGACGTTAGTTCATATAGCCCGAAATTAACGGGTTGCAGGAGACACTTTTTCTCTGCTTTCTCAGTCTGTTTCCTAGTGCCGGTTTGAAGTTCCTGCAGTTTTCACTGTCAAACAGTGTTGGAGCTTGTACCTCCCCATATATATGTATGGAATGGAGTTTGCAACTGAAAAGAAACTTTGTGTTCCCAACAAGCTAGGTGAAGGACGGCTTTCACACACACTTATCTCTCGGAACTGAGCAAGTGGAGAGACGTTCGTTCATCTAGCACCAATGGAACGGGTTGCAGGAGACACATTTTCTCTGCATTCTCAGTCTGTTTCCTAAACCCGGTTTGAAGTTCCTGCAGTTTTCACTGTAAACCCGGGTTGGAGCTAGTACTTCCCCATATATATGTATGGAATGGAGTTTGCAACTGAAAAGAAACTTTGTGTTCCCAACAAGCTTGGTGAAGGACGGCTTTCAAACACACTTAGCTCTCAGAACTGAGCAAGTGGAGAGACGTTCGTTCATATAGCCCGAAGTGAACGGGTTGCAGGAGACACTTTTTCTCTGTTTCTCAGTCTGTTTCCTAGTGCCGGTTTGAAGTTCATGCAGTTTTCACTGTAAAACAGAGTTGGAGCTAGTACCTCCCCATATATATGTATGGAATGGAGTTTGCAACTGAAAAGAAACTTTGTGCTCCCAACAAGTTAGGTGAAGGACGGCTTTCACACACAGTTATCTCTCAGAACTGAGCAAGTGGTGAGACGTTCGTTCATCTAGCACCAATGGAACGGGTTGCAGGAGACACTTTTTCTCTGCTTTCTCAGTCTGTTTTCTAAAGCCGGTTTGAAATTCCTGCAGTTTTCACTGTAAAATCGGGTTGGAGCTAGTACCTCCCCATATATATGTATGGAATGGAGTTTGCAACTGAAAAGAAACTTTGTGTTCCCAACAAGCTAGTTGAAGGGCGGCTTTCACACACACATAGCTCTCAGAACTGAGCAAGTGGAGAGACGTTCGTTCATCTAGCACAAAGGAAACGGGATGCAGGAGACAATTTTTCTCTGCTTTCTCAGTCTGTTTCATAGTGCCAGTATGAAGTTCCTGCAGTTTTCAGTGTAAAACAGATTTGGAGCTAGTACCTCCCCATATATATGTATGGAATGGTGTTTGCAACTGAAAAGAAACTTTGTGTTCCCAACAAGCTATGTGAAGGACGGCTTTCACACACACTTATCTCTCAGAACTGAGCAAGTGGAGAGACATTCGTTCATCTAGCACCAAGGGAACGGGTTGCAGGGGACACTTTTTCTCTGCTTTCTCAGTCTGTTTCCTAGTGCCGGTTTGAAGTTCCTGCAGTTTTCACTGTAAAACCGAGTTGGAGCTAGTACCTCCCCATATATATGTATGGAATGGAGTTTGCAACTGAAAAGAATCTTTGGGTTCCCAACAAGCTAGGTGAAGGACGGCTTTCACACACACTTATCTCTCAGAACTGAGCAAGTCGAGAGACGTTCGTTCATCTAGCACCAAGGGAACGGGTTGCAGGAGACACATTTCTCTGCTTTCACAGTCTGTTTCCTAATGCCGGTTTGAATTTCCTGCAGTTTTCACTGTAAATCCGATTTGGAGCTAGTACTTCCCCATATATATGTATGGAATGGAGTTTGCAACTGAAAAGAAACTTTGTGTTCCCAACAAGCTTGGTGATGGACGGCTTTCACACACACTTAGCACTCAGAACTGAGCAAGGGGAGAGACGTTCGTTCATCTAGCACTAAGGAAACGGGTTGCAGGAGACACTTTTCTCTGCTTTCTCAGTCTGTTTCCTAGTGCCGGTTTGAATTTCCTGCAGTTTTCACTGTAAAACCGAGTTGGAGCTAGTACCTCCCCATATATATGTATGGAATGGTGTTTGCAACTGAAAAGAAACTTTGTGTTCCCAACAAGCTAGGTGAAGGACGGCTTTCACCCACACTTATCTCTCAGAACTGAGCAAGTGGAGAAACGTTCGTTCATCTAGCACCAAGGGAACGGGTTGCAGGAGACACTTTTTCTCTGCTTTCTCAGTCTGTTTCCTAGTGCCGGTTTGAAGTTCCTGCAGTTTTCACTGTAAAACCGAGTTGGAGCTAGTACCTCCCCATATATATGTATGGAATGGAGTTTGCAACTGAAAAGAAACTTTGTGTTCCCAACAAGCTTGGTGAAGGACGGCTTTCAAACACACTTAGCTCTCAGAACTGAGCAAGTGGAGAGACGTTCGTTCATCTAGCCCGAAGTGAACGGGTTGCAGGAGACACTTTTTCTCTGCTTTCTCAGTCTGTTTCCTAGTGCCGGTTTGAAGTTCATGCAGTTTTCACTGTAAAACAGAGTTGGAGCTAGTACCTCCCCATATATATGTATGGAATGGAGTTTGCAACTGAAAAGAAACTTTGTGCTCCCAACAAGCTAGGTGAAGGACGGCTTTCACACACAGTTATCTCTCAGAACTGAGCAAGTGGTGAGACGTTCGTTCATCTAGCACCAATGGAACGGGTTGCAGGAGACACTTTTTCTCTGCTTTCTCAGTCTGTTTTCTAAAGCCGGTTTGAAATTCCTGCAGTTTTCACTGTAAAATCGTGTTGGAGCTAGTACCTCCCCATATATATGTATGGAATGGAGTTTGCAACTGAAAAGAAACTTTGTGTTCCCAACAATCTTGGTGAAGGGCGGCTTTCACACACAAATAGCTCTCAGAACTGAGCAAGTGGAGAGACGTTCGTTCATCTAGCACAAAGGAAACGGGATGCAGGAGACAATTTTTCTCTGCTTTCTCAGTCTGTTTCATAGTGCCAGTATGAAGTTCCTGCAGTTTTCAGTGTAAAACCGAGTTGGAGCTAGTACCTCCCCATATATATGTATGGAATGGTGTTTGCAACTGAAAAGAAACTTTGTGTTCCCAACAAGCTATGTGAAGGACGGCTTTCACACACACTTATCTCTCAGAACTGAGCAAGTGGAGAGACGTTCGTTCATCTAGCACCAAGGGAACAGGTTGCAGGGGACACTTTTTCTCTGCTTTCTCAGTCTGTTTCCTAGTGCCGGTTTGAAGTTCCTGCAGTTTTCACTGTAAAACCGAGTTGGAGCTAGTACCTCCCCATATATATGTATGGAATGGAGTTTGCAACTGAAAAGAAACTTTGTGCTCCCAACAAGCTAGGTGAAGGACGGCTTTCACACACAGTTATCTCTCAGAACTGAGCAAGTGGTGAGACGTTCGTTCATCTAGCACCAATGGAACGGGTTGCAGGAGACACTTTTTCTCTGCTTTCTCAGTCTGTTTTCTAAAGCCGGTTTGAAATTCCTGCAGTTTTCACTGTAAAATCGGTTTGGAGCTAGTACCTCCCCATATATATGTATGAAATGGAGTTTGCAACTGAAAAGAAACTTTGTGTTCCCAACAATCTTGGTGAAGGGCGGCTTTCACACACACATAGCTCTCAGAACTGAGCAAGTGGAGAGACGTTCGTTCATCTAGCACAAAGGAAACGGGATGCAGGAGACAATTTTTCTCTGCTTTCTCAGTCTGTTTCATAGTGCCAGTATGAAGTTCCTGCAGTTTTCAGTGTAAAACCGAGTTGGAGCTAGTACCTCCCCATATATATGTATGGAATGGTGTTTGCAACTGAAAAGAAACTTTGTGTTCCCAACAAGCTATGTGAAGGGCGGCTTTCACACACACTTATCTCTCAGAACTGAGCAAGTGGAGAGACGTTCGTTCATCTAGCACAAAGGAAACTGGTTGCAAGAGAAACTTTTAATCTGGTTTCTCCGTCTGTTTCCTAGTGTCGGTTTGAAGTTCCTGCAGATTTCACTGTAAAACCGAGTTGGTGCTAGTACCTCCCCATATATATGTATGGAGTGGAGTTTGCTACTGAAAAGAAACTTTGTGTTCCCAAAAAGCTTGTTGAAGGACGGCATTCACACTTATTTTTCTCTCAGAAATGACCTTTGGAGAGACGTTCGTTTATCAAGCACAAAGGGAACGGGTTTCAGGAGACACTTTTTCTCTGCTTTCTCAGTCTGTTTCCTAGTGCCGGTTTGAAGTTCCTGCAGTTTTCACTGTAAAAGCGAGTTGGAGCTAGTACCTCCCCATATATATGTATGGAATGGAGTTTGCAACTGAAAAGAAACTTTGTGTTCCCAACAAGCTAGGTGAAGGACGGCTTTCACACACACTTATCTCTCGGAACTGAGCAAGTGTAGAGACGTTCGTTCATCTATCACCAAGGGAACGGGTTGCAGTAGACACTTTTTCTCTGCTTTCTCAGTCTGTTTCCTAGTGCCGGTTTGAAGTTCCTGCAGTTTTCACTGTAAAACCGAGTTGGAGCTAGTACCTCCCCATATATATGAATGGAATGGAGTTAGCAACTGAAAAGAAACTTTGTGTTCCCAACAAGCTAGGTGAAAGACGGCTTTCACACACACTTATCTCTCGGAACTGAGCAAGTGGAGTGACGTTCGTTCATCTATCACCAAGGGAACGGTTTGCAGGAGACACTTTTTCTCTGCTATCTCAGTCTGTTTCCTAGTGCCGGTTTGAAGTTCCTGCAGTTTTCACTGTAAAACCGAGTTGGAGCTAGTACCTACCCATATATATGTATGGAATGGTGTTTGCAACTGAAAAGAAACTTTGTGTTCCCAACAAGCTAGGTGAAGGACGGCTTTCACACACACTTATCTCTCAGAACTGAGCAAGTGGAGAAACGTTCGTTCATCTAGCACCAAGGGAACGGGTTGCAGGAGACACATTTCTCTGCTTTCACAGTCTGTTTCCTAATGCCGGTTTGAATTTCCTGCAGTTTTCACTGTAAATCCGATTTGGAGCTAGTACTTCCCCATATATATGTATGGAATGGAGTTTGCAACTGAAAAGAAACTTTGTGTTCCCAACAAGCTTGGTGATGGACGGCTTTCACACACACTTAGCACTCAGAACTGAGCAAGGGGAGAGACGTTCGTTCATCTAGCACTAAGGAAACGGGTTGCAGGAGACACTTTTCTCTGCTTTCTCAGTCTGTTTCCTAGTGCCGGTTTGAATTTCCTGCAGTTTTCACTGTAAAACCGAGTTGGAGCTAGTACCTCCCCATATATATGTATGGAATGGTGTTTGCAACTGAAAAGAAACTTTGTGTTCCCAACAAGCTAGGTGAAGGACGGCTTTCACCCACACTTATCTCTCAGAACTGAGCAAGTGGAGAAACGTTCGTTCATCTAGCACCAAGGGAACGGGTTGCAGGAGACACTTTTTCTCTGCTTTCTCAGTCTGTTTCCTAGTGCCGGTTTGAAGTTCCTGCAGTTTTCACTGTAAAACCGAGTTGGAGCTAGTACCTCCCCATATATATGTATGGAATGGAGTTTGCAACTGAAAAGAAACTTTGTGTTCCCAACAAGCTTGGTGAAGGACGGCTTTCAAACACACTTAGCTCTCAGAACTGAGCAAGTGGAGAGACGTTCGTTCATCTAGCCCGAAGTGAACGGGTTGCAGGAGACACTTTTTCTCTGCTTTCTCAGTCTGTTTCCTAGTGCCGGTTTGAAGTTCATGCAGTTTTCACTGTAAAACAGAGTTGGAGCTAGTACCTCCCCATATATATGTATGGAATGGAGTTTGCAACTGAAAAGAAACTTTGTGCTCCCAACAAGCTAGGTGAAGGACGGCTTTCACACACAGTTATCTCTCAGAACTGAGCAAGTGGTGAGACGTTCGTTCATCTAGCACCAATGGAACGGGTTGCAGGAGACACTTTTTCTCTGCTTTCTCAGTCTGTTTTCTAAAGCCGGTTTGAAATTCCTGCAGTTTTCACTGTAAAATCGTGTTGGAGCTAGTACCTCCCCATATATATGTATGGAATGGAGTTTGCAACTGAAAAGAAACTTTGTGTTCCCAACAATCTTGGTGAAGGGCGGCTTTCACACACAAATAGCTCTCAGAACTGAGCAAGTGGAGAGACGTTCGTTCATCTAGCACAAAGGAAACGGGATGCAGGAGACAATTTTTCTCTGCTTTCTCAGTCTGTTTCATAGTGCCAGTATGAAGTTCCTGCAGTTTTCAGTGTAAAACCGAGTTGGAGCTAGTACCTCCCCATATATATGTATGGAATGGTGTTTGCAACTGAAAAGAAACTTTGTGTTCCCAACAAGCTATGTGAAGGACGGCTTTCACACACACTTATCTCTCAGAACTGAGCAAGTGGAGAGACGTTCGTTCATCTAGCACCAAGGGAACAGGTTGCAGGGGACACTTTTTCTCTGCTTTCTCAGTCTGTTTCCTAGTGCCGGTTTGAAGTTCCTGCAGTTTTCACTGTAAAACCGAGTTGGAGCTAGTACCTCCCCATATATATGTATGGAATGGAGTTTGCAACTGAAAAGAAACTTTGTGCTCCCAACAAGTTAGGTGAAGGACGGCTTTCACACACAGTTATCTCTCAGAACTGAGCAAGTGGTGAGACGTTCGTTCATCTAGCACCAATGGAACGGGTTGCAGGAGACACTTTTTCTCTGCTTTCTCAGTCTGTTTTCTAAAGCCGGTTTGAAATTCCTGCAGTTTTCACTGTAAAATCGGTTTGGAGCTAGTACCTCCCCATATATATGTATGAAATGGAGTTTGCAACTGAAAAGAAACTTTGTGTTCCCAACAATCTTGGTGAAGGGCGGCTTTCACACACACATAGCTCTCAGAACTGAGCAAGTGGAGAGACGTTCGTTCATCTAGCACAAAGGAAACGGGATGCAGGAGACAATTTTTCTCTGCTTTCTCAGTCTGTTTCATAGTGCCAGTATGAAGTTCCTGCAGTTTTCAGTGTAAAACCGAGTTGGAGCTAGTACCTCCCCATATATATGTATGGAATGGTGTTTGCAACTGAAAAGAAACTTTGTGTTCCCAACAAGCTATGTGAAGGGCGGCTTTCACACACACTTATCTCTCAGAACTGAGCAAGTGGAGAGACGTTCGTTCATCTAGCACAAAGGAAACTGGTTGCAAGAGAAACTTTTAATCTGGTTTCTCCGTCTGTTTCCTAGTGTCGGTTTGAAGTTCCTGCAGATTTCACTGTAAAACCGAGTTGGTGCTAGTACCTCCCCATATATATGTATGGAGTGGAGTTTGCTACTGAAAAGAAACTTTGTGTTCCCAAAAAGCTTGTTGAAGGACGGCATTCACACTTATTTTTCTCTCAGAAATGACCTTTGGAGAGACGTTCGTTTATCAAGCACAAAGGGAACGGGTTTCAGGAGACACTTTTTCTCTGCTTTCTCAGTCTGTTTCCTAGTGCCGGTTTGAAGTTCCTGCAGTTTTCACTGTAAAAGCGAGTTGGAGCTAGTACCTCCCCATATATATGTATGGAATGGAGTTTGCAACTGAAAAGAAACTTTGTGTTCCCAACAAGCTAGGTGAAGGACGGCTTTCACACACACTTATCTCTCGGAACTGAGCAAGTGGAGAGACTTTCGTTCATCTAGCACCAAGGGAACGGGTTGCAAGATATACTTTTTCTCTGCTTTCTCAGTCTGTTTCCTAGTGCCGGTTTGAAGTTCCTTCAGTTTTCACTGTAAAACCGAGTTGGATCTAGTACCTCCCCATATATATGTATGGAATGGAGTTTGCAACTGAAAACAAACTTTGTGTTCCCAACAAGCTAGGTGAAGGACGGCTTTCAAACACACTTATCTCTCGGAACTTAGGAAGTGGAGTGACGTTCGTTCATCTAGCACCAAGGGAACGGGTTGCAGGAGCCAGTTTATCTCTGCTTTCTCAGTCTGTTTCCTAGTGCCGGTTTGAAGTTCCTGCAGTTTTCACTGTAAAACCGAGTTGGAGCTAGTTCCTCCCCATATATAGGTAAGGAATGGAGTATGCAACCGAAAAGAAACTTTGTGTTCCCAACAAGCTAGATGAAGGACGGCTTTCACACACACTTATCTCTCAGAACTGAGGAAGTGGAGAGACGTTCGTTCATCTAGCCCGAAGTGAACGGGTTGCAGGAGACACTTTTTCTCTGTTTCTCAGTCTGTTTCCTAGTGCCGGTTTGAAGTTCATGCAGTTTTCACTGTAAAACAGAGTTGGAGCTAGAACCTCCCCATATATATGTATGGAATGGAGTTTGCAACTGAAAAGAAACTTTGTGCTCCCAACAAGTTAGGTGAAGGACGGCTTTCACACACAGTTATCTCTCAGAACTGAGCAAGTGGTGAGACGTTCGTTCATCTAGCACCAATGGAACGGGTTGCAGGAGACACTTTTTCTCTGCTTTCTTAGTCTGTTTTCTAAAGCCGGTTTGAAATAACTGCAGTTTTCACTGTAAAATCGGGTTGGAGCTAGTACCTCCCCATATATATGTATGGAATGGAGTTTGCAACTGAAAAGAAACTTTGTGTTCCCAACAATCTTGGTGAAGGGCGGCTTTCACACACACATAGCTCTCAGAACTGAGCAAGTGGAGAGACGTTCGTTCATCTAGCACAAAGGAAACGGGATGCAGGAGACAATTTTTCTCTG
This sequence comes from Camelus dromedarius, assembly GCF_036321535.1. Taxonomy (NCBI): domain Eukaryota; kingdom Metazoa; phylum Chordata; class Mammalia; order Artiodactyla; family Camelidae; genus Camelus; species Camelus dromedarius. The sequence goes on from NW_026989773.1 coordinate 621,544, forward strand.
CTTTCTCAGTCTGTTTCATAGTGCCAGTATGAAGTTCCTGCAGTTTTCAGTGTAAAACAGATTTGGAGCTATACCTCCCCATATATATGTATGGAATGTTGTTTGCAACTGAAAAGAAACTTTGTGTTCCCAACAAGCTATGTGAAGGACGGCTTTCACACACACTTATCTCTCAGAACTGAGCAAGTGGAGAGACATTCGTTCATCTAGCACCAAGGGAACGGGTTGCAGGGGACACTTTTTCTCTGCTTTCTCAGTCTGTTTCCTAGTGCCGGTTTGAACTTCCTGCAGTTTTCACTGTAAAACCGAGTTGGAGCTAGTACCTCCCCATATATATGTATGGAATGGAGTTTGCAACTGAAAAGAATCTTTGGGTTCCCAACAAGCTAGGTGAAGGACGGCTTTCACACACACTTATCTCTCAGAACTGAGCAAGTGGAGAGACGTTCGTTCATCTAGCACCAATGGAACGGGTTGCAGGAGACACATTTCTCTGCTTTCACAGTCTGTTTCCTAATGCCGGTTTGAATTTCCTGCAGTTTTCACTGTAAATCCGATTTGGAGCTAGTACTTCCCCATATATATGTATGGAATGGAGTTTGCAACTGAAAAGAAACTTTGTGTTCCCAACAAGCTTGGTGATGGACGGCTTTCACACACACTTAGCACTCAGAACTGAGCAAGGGGAGAGACGTTCGTTCATCTAGCACTAAGGAAACGGGTTGCAGGAGACACTTTTCTCTGCTTTCTCAGTCTGTTTCCTAGTGCCGGTTTGAATTTCCTGCAGTTTTCACTGTAAAACCGAGTTGGAGCTAGTACCTCCCCATATATATGTATGGAATGGTGTTTGCAACTGAAAAGAAACTTTGTGTTCCCAACAAGATAGGTGAAAGACGGCTTTAACACACACTTATCTCTCGGAACTGAGCAAGTGTAGAGACGTTCGTTCATCTATCACCAAGGGAACGGGTTGCAGTAGACACTTTTTCTCTGCTTTCTCAGTCTGTTTCCTAGTGCCGGTTTGAAGTTCCTGCAGTTTTCACTGTAAAACCGAGTTGGAGCTAGTACCTCCCCATATATATGAATGGAATGGAGTTAGCAACTGAAAAGAAACTTTGTGTTCCCAACAAGCTAGGTGAAAGACGGCTTTCACACACACTTATCTCTCGGAACTGAGCAAGTGGAGTGACGTTCGTTCATCTATCACCAAGGGAACGGGTTGCAGTAGACACTTTTTCTCTGCTTTCTCAGTCTGTTTCCTAGTGCCGGTTTGAAGTTCATGCAGTTTTCACTGTAAAACAGAGTTGGAGCTAGTACCTCCCCATATATATGTATGGAATGGAGTTTGCAACTGAAAAGAAACTTTGTGCTCCCAACAAGCTAGGTGAAGGACGGCTTTCACACACAGTTATCTCTCAGAACTGAGCAAGTGGTGAGACGTTCGTTCATCTAGCACCAATGGAACGGGTTGCAGGAGACACTTTTTCTCTGCTTTCTCAGTCTGTTTTCTAAAGCCGGTTTGAAATTCCTGCAGTTTTCACTGTAAAATCGTGTTGGAGCTAGTACCTCCCCATATATATGTATGGAATGGAGTTTGCAACTGAAAAGAAACTTTGTGTTCCCAACAATCTTGGTGAAGGGCGGCTTTCACACACAAATAGCTCTCAGAACTGAGCAACTGGAGAGACGTTCGTTCATCTAGCACAAAGGAAACGGGATGCAGGAGACACTTTTCTCTGCTTTCTCAGTCTGTTTCCTAGTGCCGGTTTGAATTTCCTGCAGTTTTCACTGTAAAACCGAGTTGGAGCTAGTACCTCCCCATATATATGTATGGAATGGTGTTTGCAACTGAAAGAAACTTTGTGTTCCCAACAAGCTAGGTGAAAGACGGCTTTAACACACACTTATCTCTCGGAACTGAGCAAGTGTAGAGACGTTCGTTCATCTATCACCAATTGAACGGGTTGCAGTAGACACTTTTTCTCTGCTTTCTCAGTCTGTTTCCTAGTGCCGGTTTGAAGTTCCTGCAGTTTTCACTGTAAAACCGAGTTGGAGCTAGTACCTCCCCATATATATGAATGGAATGGAGTTAGCAACTGAAAAGAAACTTTGTGTTCCCAACAAGCTAGGTGAAGGACGGCTTTCACACACACTTATCTCTCAGAACTGAGCAAGTGGAGAGACGTTCGTTCATCTAGCACCAAGGGAACGGGTTGCAGGAGACACTTTTTCTCTGCTTTCTCAGTCTGTTTCCTAGTGCCGGTTTGAAGTTCCTGCAGTTTTCACTGTAAAACCGAGTTGGAGCTAGTACCTCCCCATATATATGTATGGAATGGAGTTTGCAACTGAAAAGAAACTTTGTGTTCCCAACAAGCTAGGTGAAGGACGGCTTTCACACACACTTATCTCTCGGAACTGAGCAAGTGGAGAGACTTTCGTTCATCTAGCACCAAGGGAACGGGTTGCAAGATATACTTTTTCTCTGCTTTCTCAGTCTGTTTCCTAGTGCCGGTTTGAAGTTCCTTCAGTTTTCACTGTAAAACCGAGTTGGATCTAGTACCTCCCCATATATATGTATGGAATGGAGTTTGCAACTGAAAACAAACTTTGTGTTCCCAACAAGCTAGGTGAAGGACGGCTTTCAAACACACTTATCTCTCGGAACTTAGGAAGTGGAGTGACGTTCGTTCATCTAGCACCAAGGGAACGGGTGGCAGGAGACAGTTTATCTCTGCTTTCTCAGTCTGTTTCCTAGTGCCGGTTTGAAGTTCCTGCAGTTTTCACTGTAAAACCGAGTTGGAGCTAGTTCCTCCCCATATATAGGTAAGGAATGGAGTATGCAACCGAAAAGAAACTTTGTGTTCCCAACAAGCTAGATGAAGGACGGCTTTCACACACACTTATCTCTCAGAACTGAGGAAGTGGAGAGATTTTCGTTCATCTAGCAACAAGGGAACGGGTTGCAGGAGAAACTTATTCTCTGCTTTCTCAGTCTGTTTCCTAGTGCCGGTTTGAAGTTCCCGCAGTTTTCACTGTCAAACCGTGTTGGAGCTAGTACGTCCCCATATATATGTATGGAATGGAGTTTGCAACTGAAAAGAAACTTTGTGTTCCCAACAAGCTAGGTGAAGGACGGCTTTCACACACACTTATCTCTCAGAACTGAGCAAGTAGAGAGACTTTCGTTCATCTAGCACCAATGGAATGGGTTGCAGGAAACACTTTTTCTCTGCTTTCTCAGTCTGTTTCCTAGTGCCGGTTTGAAGTTCCTTCAGTTTTCACTGTAAAACGAGTTGGAGCTAGTACCTCCCCATATATATGTAAGGAATGGAGTTTGCAACCGAAAAGAAACTTTGTGTTCCCAACAAGCTAGATGAAGGACGGCTTTCACACACACTTATCTCTCAGAACTGAGCAAGTGGAGAGACGTTCGTTCATCTAGCACAAATGGAACGGGTTGCAGGAGACACTTATTCTCTGCTTTCTCAGTCTGTTTCCTAGTGCCGGTTTGAAGTTCCTTCAGTTTTCACTGTCAAACCGAGTTGGAGCTAGTACGTCCTCATATATATGTTTGGAATGGAGTTTGCAACTGAAAAGAAACTTTGTGTTCCCAACAAGCTAGGTGAAAGACGGCTTTCACACACACTTATCTCTCGGAACTGAGCAAGTGGAGTGACGTTCGTTCATCTATCACCAAGGGAACGGTTTGCAGGAGACACTTTTTCTCTGCTATCTCAGTCTGTTTCCTAGTGCCGGTTTGAAGTTCCTGCCGTTTTCACTGTAAAACCGAGTTGGAGCTAGTACCTCCCCATATATATGTATGGAATGGTGTCTGCAAATGAAAAGAAACTTTGTGTTCCCAACAAGCTAGGTGAAGGACGGCTTTCACACACACTTATCTCTCAGAACTGAGCAAGTGGAGAGACGTTCGTTCATCTAGCACCAAGGGAACGGGTTGCATGAGACACTTTTTCTCTGCTTTCTCAGTCTGTTTCCTAGTGCCGGTTTGAAGTTCCTGCAGTTTTCACTGTAAAACCGAGTTGGAGCTAGTACCTCCCCATATATATGTATGGAATGGAGTTTGCAACTGAAAAGAAACTTTGTGTTCCCAACAAGCTAGGTGAAGGACGGCTTTCACACACAGTTATCTCTCGGAACTTAGCAAGTGGAGAGACTTTCGTTCATCTAGCACCAAGGGAACGGGTTGCAGGATCTACTTTTTCTCTGCTTTCTCAGTCTGTTTCCTAGTGCCGGTTTGAAGTTCCTTCAGTTTTCACTGTAAAACCGATTTGGAGCTAGTACCTCCCCATATATATGTATGGAATGGAGTTTGCAACTGAAAACAAACTTTGTGTTCCAACAAGCTAGGTGAAGGACGGCTTTCAAACACACTTATCTCTCTGAACTTAGGAAGTGGAGTGACGTTCGTTCATCTAGCACCAAGGGAACGGGTTGCAGGAGACAGTTTATCTCTGCTTTCTCAGTCTGTTTCCTAGTGCCGGTTTGAAGTTCCTTCAGTTTTCACTGTAAAACGAGTTGGAGCTAGAACCTCCCCATATATAGGTAAGGAATGGTGTATGCAACCGAAAAGAAACTTTGTGTTCCCAACAAGCTAGATGAAGGACGGCTTTCACACACACTTATCTCTCAGAACTGAGGAAGTGGAGAGATTTTCGTTCATCTAGCAACAAGGGAACGGGTTGCAGGAGACACTTATTCTCTGTTTCTCAGTCTGTTTCCTAGTGCCGGTTTGAAGTTCCCGCAGTTTTCACTGTCAAACCGTGTTGGAGCTAGTAATTCCCCATATATATGTATGGAATGGAGTTTGCAACTGAAAAGAAACTTTGTGTTCCCAACAAGCTTGGTGAAAAACGGCTGTCACACACACTTTGCTCTCAGAACTGAGCAAGTGGAGAGACGTTAGTTCATATAGCCCGAAATTAACGGGTTGCAGGAGACACTTTTTCTCTGCTTTCTCAGTCTGTTTCCTAGTGCCGGTTTGAAGTTCCTGCAGTTTTCACTGTCAAAACGTGTTGGAGCTTGTACCTCCCCATATATAAGTATGGAATGGAGTTTGCAACTGAAAAGAAACTTTGTGTTCCCAACAAGCTAGGTGAAGGACGGCTTTCACACACACTTATCTCTCGGAACTGAGCAAGTGGAGAGACGTTCGTTCATCTAGCACCAAGGGAAGGGTTTGCAGGAGACACTTTTTCTCTGCTTTCTCAGTCTGTTTCCTAGTGCCGGTTTGAAGTTCCTGCATTTTTCACGGTAAAAGCGAGTTGGAGCTAGTACCTCCCCATATATATGTATGGAATGGTGTTTGCAACTGAAAAGAAACTTTGTGTTCCCAACAAGCTAGGTGAAGGACGGCTTTCACACACATTTATCTCTCGGAACTGAGCAAGTGTAGAGACGTTCTTTCATCTAGCACCAAGGGAACGGTTTGCAGGAGACACTTTTTCTCTGCTTTCTCAGTCTGTTTCCTAGTGCCGGTTTGAAGTTCCTTCAGTTTTCACTGTAAAACCGAGTTGGAGCTAGTACCTCCCCATATATATGTATGGAATGGAGTTTGCAACTGAAAACAAACTTTGAGTTCCCAACAAGCTAGGTGAAGGATGGCTTTCAAACACACTTATCTCTCGGAACTGAGCAAGTGGAGTGACGTTCGTTCATCTAGCACCAAGGGAACGGGTTGCATGAAACACTTTTTCTCTGCTTTCTCAGTCAGTTTCCTAGTGCCGGTTTGAAGTTCCTGCAGTTTTCACTGTAAAAGAGAGTTGGAGCTGGTACCTCCCCATATATATGTATGGAATGGAATTGGCAACTGAAAAGAAACTTTGTGTTCCCAACAAGCAATTTGAAGGACGGCTTTCACACACACTTATCTCTCAGAACTGAGCAAGTGGAGAGACGTTCGTTCATCTAGCACCAAGGGAACGGGTTGCAGGAGACACTTTTTCTCTGCTTTCTCAGTCTGTTTCCTAGTGCCAGTTTGAAGTTCCTGCAGTTTTCACTGTAAAACCGAGTTGGAGCTAGTAATTTCCCATATATATGTATGGAATGGAGTTTGCAACTGAAAAGAAACTTTGTGTTCCCAACAAGCTTGGTGAAGGACGGCTGTCACACACACTTATCTCTCAGAACTGAGCAAGTGGAGAGACGTTAGTTCATATAGCCCGAAATTAACGGGTTGCAGGAGACACTTTTTCTCTGCTTTCTCAGTCTGTTTCCTAGTGCCGGTTTGAAGTTCCTGCAGTTTTCACAGTCAAACCGTGTTGGAGCTTGTACCTCCCCTTATATATGTATGGAATGGAGTTTGCAACAGAAAAGAAACTTTGTGTTCCCAACAAGCTAGGTGAAGGACGGCTTTCACACACACTTATCTCTCGGAACTGAGCAAGTGGAGAGACGTTCGTTCATCTAGCACCAAGGGAAGGGTTTGCAGGAGACACTTTTTCTCTGCTTTCTCAGTCTGTTTCCTAGTGCCGGTTTGAAGTTCCTGCATTTTTCACGGTAAAACCGAGTTGGAGCTAGTACCTCCCCATATATATGTATGGAATGGTGTTTGCAACTGAAAAGAATCTTTGGGTTCCCAACAAGCTAGGTGAAGGACGGCTTTCACACACACTTATCTCTCGGAACTGAGCAAGTGTAGAGACGATCTTTCATCTAGCACCAAGGGAACGGTTTGCATGAGACACTTTTTCTCTGCTTTCTCAGTCTGTTTCCTAGTGCCGTTTTGAAGTTCCTTCAGTTTTCACTGTAAAACCGAGTTGGAGCTAGTACCTCCCCATATATATGTATGGAATGGAGTTTGCAACTGAAAACAAACTTTGTGTTCCCAACAAGCTAGGTGAAGGATGGCTTTCAAACACACTTATCTCTCGGAACTGAGCAAGTGGAGTGACGTTCGTTCATCTAGCACCAAGGGAACGGGTTGCAGGAGACACTTTATCTCTGCTTTCTCAGTCTGTTTCCTAGTGCCGGTTTGAAGTTCCTGCAGTTTTCACTGTAAAAGAGAGTTGGTGCTGGTACCTCCCCATATATATGTATGGAATGGAGTTGGCAACTGAAAAGAAACTTTGTGTTCCCAACAAGCTAGGTGAAGGACGGCTTTCACACACACTTATCTCTCAGAAGTGAGCAAGTGGAGAGACGTTCGTTCATCTTGCACCAATGGAACGGGTTGCAGGAGACACATTTTCTCTGCATTCTCAGTCTGTTTCCTAAAGCCGGTTTGAAGTTCCTGCAGTTTTCACTGTAAAACCGAGTTGGAGCTAGTACTTCCCCATATATATGTATGGAATGGAGTTTGCAACTGAAAAGAAACTTTGTGTTCCCAACAAGCTTGGTGAAGGACGGCTTTCAAACACACTTAGCTCTCAGAACTGAGCAAGTGGAGAGACGTTCGTTCATCAAGCACAAAGGAAACGGGATGCAGGAGACAATTTTTCTCTGCTTTCTCAGTCAGTTTCCTAGTGCCGGTTTGAAGTTCCTGCAGTTTTCACTGTAAAAGAGAGTTGGAGCTGGTACCTCCCCATATATATGTATGGAATGGAATTGGCAACTGAAAAGAAACTTTGTGTTCCCAACAAGCAATTTGAAGGATGGCTTTCACACACACTTATCTCTCAGAACTGAGCAAGTGGAGAGACGTTCGTTCATCTAGCACCAATGGAACGGGTTGCAGGAGACACTTTTTCTCTGCTTTCTCAGTCTGTTTCCTAGTGCCAGTTTGAAGTTCCTGCAGTTTTCACTGTAAAACCGAGTTGGAGCTAGTAATTCCCCATATATATGTATGGAATGGAGTTTGCAACTGAAAAGAAACTTTGTGTTCCCAACAAGCTTGGTGAAGGACGGCTGTCACACACACTTAGCTCTCAGAACTGAGCAAGTGGAGAGACGTTAGTTCATATAGCCCGAAATTAACGGGTTGCAGGAGACACTTTTTCTCTGCTTTCTCAGTCTGTTTCCTAGAGCCGGTTTGAAGTTCCTGCAGTTTTCACTGTCAAAACGTGTTGGAGCTTGTACCTCCCCATATATATGTATGGAATGGAGTTTGCAACTGAAAAGAAACTTTGTGTTCCCAACAAGCTAGGTGAAGGACGGCTTTCACACACACTTATCTCTCGGAACTGAGCAAGTGGAGAGACGTTCGTTCATCTAGCACCAAGGGAAGGGTTTGCAGGAGACACTTTTTCTCTGCTTTCTCAGTCTGTTTCCTAGTGCCGGTTTGAAGTTCCTGCATTTTTCACGGTAAAACCTAGTTGGAGCTAGTACCTCCCCATATATATGTATGGAATGGTGTTTGCAACTGAAAAGAAACTTTGTGTTCCCAACAAGCTAGGTGAAGGACGGCTTTCACACACACTTATCTCTCGGAACTGAGCAAGTGTAGAGACGTTCTTTCATCTAGCACCAAGGGAACGGGTTGCAGGAGACACTTTTTCTCTGCTTTCTCAGTCTGTTTCCTAGTGCCGGTTTGAAGTTCCTTCAGTTTACACTGTAAAACCGAGTTGGAGCTAGTACCTCCCCATATATATATATGGAATGGAGTTTGCAACTGAAAACAAACTTTGAGTTCCCAACAAGCTAGGTGAAGGATGGCTTTCAAACACACTTATCTCTCGGAACTGAGCAAGTGGAGTGACGTTCGTTCATCTAGCACCAAGGGAACGGGTTGCAGGAGACACTTTATCTCTGCTTTCTCAGTCTGTTTCCTAGTGCCGGTTTGAAGTTCCTGCAGTTTTCACTGTAAAAGAGAGTTGGTGCTGGTACCTCCCCATATATATGTATGGAATGGAGTTGGCAACTGAAAAGAAACTTTGTGTTCCAAACAAGCTAGGTGAAGGACGGCTTTCACACACACTTATCTCTCAGAACTGAGCAAGTGGAGAGACGTTCGTTCATCTAGCACCAATGGAACGGGTTGCAGGAGACACATTTTCTCTGCATTCTCAGTCTGTTTCCTAAAGCCGGTTTGAAGTTCCTGCAGTTTTCACTGTAAAACCGAGTTGGAGCTAGTACTTCCCCATATATACGTAAGGAATGGAGTTTGCAACCGAAAAGAAACTTTGTGTTCCCAACAAGCTAGATGAAGGACGGCTTTCACACACACTTATCTCTCAGAACTGAGCAAGTGGAGAGACGTTCGTTCATCTAGCACCAATGGAACGGGTTGCATGAGACACTTTTTCTCTGCTTTCTCAGTCAGTTTCCTAGTGCCGGTTTGAAGTTCCTGCAGTTTTCACTGTAAAAGAGAGTTGGAGCTGGTACCTCCCCATATAAATGTATGGAATGGAATTGGCAACTGAAAAGAAACTTTGTGTTCCCAACAAGCAATTTGAAGGACGGCTGTCACACACACTTAGCTCTCAGAACTGAGCAAGTGGAGAGACGTTAGTTCATTTAGCACAAAGGAAACGGGATGCAGGAGACAATTTTTCTCTGCTTTCTCAGTCTGTTTCATAGAGCCAGTATGAAGTTCCTGCAGTTTTCACTGTAAAACCGAGTTGGAGCTAGTACCTCCCCATATGTATGTATGGAATGGTGTTTGCAACTGAAAAGAAACTTTGTGTTCCCAACAATATATGTGAAGGACGGCTTTCACACACACTTATCTCTCAGAACTGAGCAAGTGGAGAGACGTTCGTACATATAGCACCAAAGGAACGGGTTGCTGGGGACACTTTTTCTCTGCTTTCTCAGTCTGTTTCTTAGTGCCGGTTTGAAGTTCCTGCAGTTTTCACTGTAAAACCGAGTTGGAGCTAGTACCTCCCCATATATATGTATGGAATGGAGTTTGCAACTGAAAAGAATCTTTGGGTTCCCAACAAGCTAGGTGAAGGACGGCTTTCACACACACTTATCTCTCAGAACTGAGCAAGTGGAGAGACGTTCGTTCATCTAGCACCAATGGAACGGGTTGCAGGAGACACATTTCTCTGCTTTCTCAGTCTGTTTCCTAATGCCGGTTTGAATTTCCTGCAGTTTTCACTGTAAATCCGATTTGGAGCTAGTACTTCCCCATATATATGTATGGAATGGAGTTTGCAACTGAAAAGAAACTTTGTGTTCCCAACAAGCTTGGTGATGGACGGCTTTCACACACACTTAGCTCTCAGAACTGAGCAAGGGGAGAGACGTTCGTTCATCTAGCACTAAGGAAACGGGTTGCAGGAGACACTTTTCTCTGCTTTCTCAGTCTGTTTCCTAGTGCCGGTTTGAATTTCCTGCAGTTTTCACTGTAAAACCGAGTTGGAGCTAGTACCTCCCCATATATATGTATGGAATGGTGTTTGCAACTGAAAAGAAACTTTGTGTTCCCAACAAGCTAGGTGAAAGACGGCTTTAACACACACTTATCTCTCGGAACTGAGCAAGTGTAGAGACGTTCGTTCATCTATCACCAAGGGAACGGGTTGCAGGAGACACTTTTTCTCTGCTTTCTCAGTCTGTTTCCTAGTGCCGGTTTGAAGTTCCTGCAGTTTTCACTGTAAAACCGAGTTGGAGCTAGTACCTCCCCATATATATGAATGGAATGAAGTTTGCAACTGAAAAGAAACTTTGTGTTCCCAACAAGCTAGGTGAAAGACGGCTTTCACACACACTTATCTCTCGGAACTGAGCAACTGGAGTGACGTTCGTTCATCTATCACCAAGGGAACGGTTTGCAGGAGACACTTTTTCTCTGCTATCTCAGTCTGTTTCCTAGTGCCGGTTTGAAGTTCCTGCAGTTTTCACTGTAAAACCGAGTTGGAGCTAGTACCTCCCCATATATATGTATGGAATGGAGTTTGCAACTGAAAAGAATCTTTGGGTTCCCAACAAGCTTGGTGAAGGACGGCTTTCACACACACTTATCTCTCAGAACTGAGCAAGTGGAGAGACGTTCGTTCATCTAGCACCAATGGAACGGGTTGCAGGAGACACTTTTCTCTGCTTTCTCAGTCTGTTTCCTAATGCCGGTTTGAATTTCCTGCAGTTTTCACTGTAAAACCGAGTTGGAGCTAGTACCTCCCCATATATATGTATGGAATGGTGTTTGCAACTGAAAAGAAACTTTGTGTTCCCAACAAGCTAGGTGAAGGACGGCTTTCACACACACTTATCTCTCGGAACTGAGCAAGTGTAGAGACGTTCGTTCATCTATCACCAAGGGAACGGGTTGCAAGAGACACTTTTTCTCTGCTTTCTCAGTCTGTTTCCTAGTGCCGGTTTGAAGTTCCTGCAGTTTTCACTGTAAAACCGAGTTGGAGCTAGTACCTCCCCATATATATGAATGGAATGAAGTTTGCAACTGAAAAGAAACTTTGTGTTCCCAACAAGCTAGGTGAAAGACGGCTTTCACACACACTTATCTCTCGGAACTGAGCAACTGGAGTGACGTTCGTTCATCTATCACCAAGGGAACGGTTTGCAGGAGACACTTTTTCTCTGCTATCTCAGCCTGTTTCCTAGTGCCGGTTTGAAGTTCCTGCAGTTTTCACTGTAAAACCGAGTTGGAGCTAGTACCTCCCCATATATATGTATGGAATGGTGTTTGCAACTGAAAAGAAACTTTGTGTTCCCAACAAGCTAGGTGAAGAACGGCTTTCACACACACTTATCTCTCAGAACTGAGCAAGTGGAGAGACGTTCGTTCATCTAGCACCAAGGGAACGGGTTGCAGGAGACACTTTTTCTCTGCTTTCTCAGTCTGTTTCCTAGTGCCGGTTTGAAGTTCCTGCAGTTTTCACTGTAAAACCGAGTTGGAGCTAGTACCTCCCCATATATATGTATGGAATGGAGTTGGCAACTGAAAAGAAACTTTGTGTTCCCAACAAGCTAGGTGAAGGACGGCTTTCACACACACTTATCTCTCGGAACTGAGCAAGTGGAGAGACGTTCGTGCATCTAGCACCAAGGGAACGGGTTGCAGGATATACTTTTTCTCTGCTTTCTCAGTCTGTTTCCTAGTGCCGGTTTGAAGTTCCTTCAGTTTTCAATGTAAAACCGAGTTGGAGCTAGTACCTCCCCATATATATGTATGGAATGGAGTATGCAACTGAAAACAAACTTAGTGTTCCCAACAAGCTAGGTGAAGGACGGCTTTCAAACACACTTATCTCTCGGAACTTAGGAAGTGGAGTGACGTTCGTTCATCTAGCACCAAGGGAACGGGTTGCAGGAGACAGTTTATCTCTGCTTTCTCAGTCTGTTTCCTAGTGCCGGTTTGAAGTTCCTTCAGTTTTCACTGTAAAACGAGTTGGAGCTAGAACCTCCCCATATATAGGTAAGGAATGGAGTATGCAACCGAAAAGAAACTTTGTGTTCCCAACAAGCTAGATGAAGGACGGCTTTCACACACACTTATCTCTCAGAACTGAGGAAGTGGAGAGATTTCCGTTCATCTAGCACCAAGGGAACGGGTTGAAGGAGACACTTATTCTCTGCTTTCTCAGTCTGTTTCCTAGTGCCGGTTTGAAGTTCCCGCAGTTTTCACTGTCAAACCGTGTTGGAGCTAGTACGTCCCCATATATATGTATGGAATGGAGTTTGCAACTGAAAAGAAACTTTGTGTTCCCAACAAGCTAGGTGAAGTACGGCTTTCACACACACTTATCTCTCAGAACTGAGCAAGTAGAGAGACGTTCGTTCATCTAGCACCAATGGAATGGGTTGCAGGAGACACTTTTTCTCTGCTTTCTCAGTCTGTTTCCTAGTGCCGGTTTGAAGTTCCTGCAGTTTTCACTGTAAAACCGAGTTGGAGCTAGAACCTCCCCATACATATGTATGGAATGGAGTTTGCAACTGAAAAGAAACTTTGTGTTCCCAACAAGCTTGGTGAAGGACGGCTTTCACACACACTTATCTCTCAGAACTGAGCAAGTGGAGAGACGTTCGTTCATCTAGCACCAAGGGAACGGGTTGCAGGAGACACTTTTTCTCTGCTTTCTCAGTCTGTTTCCTAGTGCCGGTTTGAAGTTCCTGCAGTTTTCACTGTAAAACCGAGGTGGAGCTAGTACCTCCCCATATATATGTATGGAATGGAGTTTGCAACTGAAAAGAAACTTTGTGTTCCCAACAAGCTATGTGAAGGACGGCTTTCACACACACTTATCTCTCAGAACTGAGCAAGTAGAGAGACGTTCGTTCATCTAGCACCAATGGAACGGGTTGCAGGAGACATCTTTTCTCTGCTTTCTCAGTCTGTTTCCTAGTGCCGGTTTGAAGTTCCTGCAGTTTTCACTGTAAAACCGAGTTGGAGCTAGTACCTCCCCATATATATGTATGGAATGGAGTTTGCAACTGAAAGGAAACTTTGTGTTCCCAACAAGCTAGGTGAAGGACGGCTTTCACACACACTTATCTCTCAGAACTGAGCAAGTGGAGAGACTTTCATTCATCTAGCACCAAGGGAACGGGTTGCAGGAAACAGTTATTCTCTGCTTTCTCAGTCTATTTCCTAGTGCCGGTTTGAAGATCCCGCAGTTTTCACTGTAAAACCGAGTTGGAGCTAGTACCTCCCCATATATATGTATGGAATGGAGTTTGCAACTGAAAAGAAACTTTGTGTTCCCAACAAGCTAGGTGAAGGACGGCTTTCACACACACTTATCTCTCAGAACTGAGCAAGTGGAGAGACGTTCGTTCTTCTAGCACCAAGGTAACGGGTTGCAGGAGACACTTTTTCTCTGCTTTCTCAGTCTGTTTCCTGGTGCCGGTTTGAAGTTCCCGCAGTTTTCACTGTAAAACCGAGTTGGAGCTAGTACCTCCCCATATATATGTTTGGAATGGAGTTTGCAACTGAAAAAAACTTTGTGTTCCCAACAAGCTAGGTGAAGGACGGCTTTCACCCACACTTATCTCTCAGAACTGAGCGAGTGGAGAGACTTTCATTCATCTATCACCAAGGGAACGGGTTGCAGGAGACACTTTTTCTCTGCTTTCTCAGTCTGTTTCCTAGTGCCGGTTTGAAGTTCCTGCAGTTTTCACTTTCAAACCGTGTTGGAGCTTGTACCTCCCCATATATATGTATGGAATGGAGTTTGCAACAGAAAAGAAACTTTGTGTTCCCAACAAGCTAGGTGAAGGACGGCTTTCACACACACTTATCTCTCGGAACTGAGCAAGTGGAGAGACGTTCGTTCATCTAGCACCAAGGGAAGGGTTTGCAGGAGACACTTTTTCTCTGCTTTCTCAGTCTGTTTCCTAGTGCCGGTTTGAAGTTCCTGCATTTTTCACGGTAAAACCGAGTTGGAGCTAGTACCTCCCCATATATATGTATGGAATGGTGTTTGCAACTGAAAAGAAACTTTGTGTTCCCAACAAGCTAGGTGAAGGACGGCTTTCACACACACTTATCTCTCGGAACTGAGCAAGTGTAGAGACGTTCTTTCATCTAGCACCAAGGGAACGGTTTGCAGGAGACACTTTTTCTCTGCTTTCTCAGTCTGTTTCCTAGTGCCGGTTTGAAGTTCCTTCAGTTTTCACTGTAAAACAGAGTTGGAGCTAGTACCTCCCCATATATATGTATGGAATGGAGTTTGCAACTGAAAACAAACTTTGAGTTCCCAACAAGCTAGGTGAAGGATGGCTTTCAAACACACTTATCTCTCGGAACTGAGCAAGTGGAGTGACGTTCGTTCATCTAGCACCAAGGGAACGGGTTGCAGGAGACACTTTATCTCTGCTTTCTCAGTCTGTTTCCTAGTGCCGGTTTGAAGTTCCTGCAGTTTTCACTGTAAAAGAGAGTTGGTGCTGGTACCTCCCCATATACATGTATGGAATGGAGTTGGCAACTGAAAAGAAACTTTGTGTTCCCAACAAGCTAGGTGAAGGACGGCTTTCACACACACTTATCTCTCAGAACTGAGCAAGTGGAGAGACGTTCGTTCATCTTGCACCAATGGAACGGGTTGCAGGAGACACATTTTCTCTGCATTCTCAGTCTGTTTCCTAAAGCCGGTTTGAAGTTCCTGCAGTTTTCACTGTAAAACCGAGTTGGAGCTAGTACTTCCCCATATATATGTATGGAATGGAGTTTGCAACTGAAAAGAAACTTTGTGTTCCCAACAAGCTTGGTGAAGGACGGCTTTCAAACACACTTAGCTCTCAGAACTGAGCAAGTGGAGAGACGTTCGTTCATCTAGCACAAAGGAAACGGGATGCAGGAGACAATTTTTCTCTGCTTTCTCAGTCTGTTTCATAGTGCCAGTATGAAGTTCCTGCAGTTTTCAGTGTAAAACCGAGTTGGAGCTAGTACCTCCCCATATATATGTATGGAATGGTGTTGGCAACTGAAAAGAAACTTTGTGTTCCCAACAAGATATGTGAAGGACGGCTTTCACACACACTTATCTCTCAGAACTGAGCAAGTGGAGAGACGTTCGTTCATCTAGCACCAAGGGAACGGGTTGCAGGGGACACTTTTTCTCTGCTTTCTCAGTCTGTTTCCTAGTGCCGGTTTGAAGTTCCTGCAGTTTTCACTGTAAAACCGAGTTGGAGCTAGTACCTCCCCATATATATGTATGGAATGGAGTTTGCAACTGAAAAGAATCTTTGGGTTCCCAACAAGCTAGGTGAAGTACGGCTTTCACACACACTTATCTCTCAGAACTGAGCAAGTGGAGAGACGTTCGTTCATCTAGCACCAATGGAACGGGTTGCAGGAGACACATTTCTCTGCTTTCTCAGTCTGTTTCCTAATGCCGGTTTGAATTTCCTGCAGTTTTCACTGTAAATCCGATTTGGAGCTAGTACTTCCCCATATATATGTATGGAATGGAGTTTGCAACTGAAAAGAAACTTTGTGTTCCCAACAAGCTTGGTGATGGACGGCTTTCACACACACTTAGCTCTCAGAACTGAGCAAGGGGAGAGACGTTCGTTCATCTAGCACTAAGGAAACGGGTTGCAGGAGACACTTTTCTCTGCTTTCTCAGTCTGTTTCCTAGTGCCGGTTTGAATTTCCTGCAGTTTTCACTGTAAAACCGAGTTGGAGCTAGTACCTCCCCATATATATGTATGGAATGGTGTTTGCAACTGAAAAGAAACTTTGTGTTCCCAACAAGCTAGGTGAAAGACGGCTTTAACACACACTTATCTCTCGGAACTGAGCAAGTGTAGAGACGTTCGTTCATCTATCACCAAGGGAACGGGTTGCAGGAGACACTTTTTCTCTGCTTTCTCAGTCTGTTTCCTAGTGCCGGTTTGAAGTTCCTGCAGTTTTCACTGTAAAACCGAGTTGGAGCTAGTACCTCCCCATAAATATGAATGGAATGGAGTTTGCAACTGAAAAGAAACTTTGTGTTCCCAACAAGCTAGGTGAAAGACGGCTTTCACACACACTTATCTCTCGGAACTGAGCAAGTGGAGTGACGTTCGTTCATCTATCACCAAGGGAACGGTTTGCAGGAGACACTTTTTCTCTGCTATCTCAGTCTGTTTCCTAGTGCCGGTTTGAAGTTCCTGCAGTTTTCACTGTAAAACCGATTTGGAGCTAGTACCTCCCCATATATATGTATGGAATGGTGTTTGCAACTGAAAAGAAACTTTGTGTTCCCAACAAGCTAGGTGAAGGACGGCTTTCACACACACTTATCTCTCAGAACTGAGCAAGTGGAGAGACGTTCGTTCATCTAGCACCAAGGGAACGGGTTGCAGGAGACACTTTTTCTCTGCTTTCTCAGTCTGTTTCCTAGTGCCGGTTTGAAGTTCCTGCAGTTTTCACTGTAAAACCGAGTTGGAGCTAGTACCTCCCCATATATATGTATGGAATGGAGTTGGCAACTGAAAAGAAACTTTGTGTTCCCAACAAGCTAGGTGAAGGACGGCTTTCACACACACTTATCTCTCGGAACTGAGCAAGTGGAGAGACGTTCGTTCATCTAGCACCAAGGGAACGGGTTGCAGGATTTACTTTTTCTCTGCTTTCTCAGTCTGTTTCCTAGTGCCGGTTTGAAGATCCTTCAGTTTTCAATGTAAAACCGAGTTGGAGCTAGTACCTCCCCATATATATGTATGGAATGGAGTTTGCAACTGAAAACAAACTTTGTGTTCCCAACAAGCTAGGTGAAGGGCGGCTTTCAAACACACTTATCTCTCGGAACTTAGGAAGTGGAGTGACGTTCGTTCATCTAGCACCAAGGGAACGGGTTGCAGGAGACAGTTTATCTCTGATTTCTCAGTCTGTTTCCTAGTGCCGGTTTGAAGTTCCTTCAGTTTTCACTGTAAAACGAGTTGGAGCTAGAACCTCCCCATATATAGGTAAGGAATGGAGTATGCAACCGAAAAGAAACTTTGTGTTCCCAACAAGCTAGATGAAGGACGGCTTTCACACACACTTATATCTCAGAACTGAGGAAGTGGAGAGATTTTCGTTCATCTAGCACCAAGGGAACGGGTTGCAGGAGACACTTATTCTCTGCTTTCTCAGTCTGTTTCCTAGTGCCGGTTTGAAGTTCCCGCAGTTTTCACTGTCAAACCGTGTTGGAGCTAGTACGTCCCCATATATATGTATGGAATGGAGTTTGCAACTGAAAAGAAACTTTGTGTTCCCAACAAGCTAGGTGAAGTACGGCTTTCACACACA
This sequence comes from Camelus dromedarius, assembly GCF_036321535.1. NCBI lineage: Eukaryota > Metazoa > Chordata > Mammalia > Artiodactyla > Camelidae > Camelus > Camelus dromedarius. The sequence goes on from NW_026989773.1 coordinate 639,122, forward strand.
CTTATCTCTCAGAACTGAGCAAGTAGAGAGACGTTCGTTCATCTAGCACCAATGGAATGGGTTGCAGGAGACACTTTTTCTCTGCTTTCTCAGTCTGTTTCCTAGTGCCGGTTTGAAGTTCCTTCAGTTTTCACTGTAAAACCGAGTTGGAGCTAGTACCTCCCCATACATATGTATGGAATGGAGTTTGCAACTGAAAAGAAACTTTGTGTTCCCAACAAGCTTGGTGAAGGACGGCTTTCACACACACTTATCTCTCAGAACTGAGCAAGTGGAGAGACGTTCGTTCATCTAGCACCAAGGGAACGGGTTGCAGGAGACACTTTTTCTCTGCTTTCTCAGTCTGTTCCCTAGTGCCGGTTTGAAGTTCCTGCAGTTTTCACTGTAAAACCGAGGTGGAGCTAGTACCTCCCCATATATATGTATGGAATGGAGTTTGCAACTGAAAAGAAACTTTGTGTTCCCAACAAGCTAGGTGAAGGACGGCTTTCACACACACTTATCTCTCAGAACTGAGCAAGTAGAGAGACGTTCGTTCATCTAGCACCAATGGAACGGGTTGCAGGAGACACCTTTTCTCTGCTTTCTCAGTCTGTTTCCTAGTGCCGGTTTGAAGTTCCTGCAGTTTTCACTGTAAAACCGAGTTGGAGCTAGAACCTCCCCATATATATGTATGGAATGGAGTTTGCAACTGAAAGGAAACTTTGTGTTCCCAACAAGCTAGGTGAAGGACGGCTTTCACACACACTTATCTCTCAGAACTGAGCAAGTGGAGAGAATTTCATTCATCTAGCACCAAGGGAACGGGTTGCAGGAGACACTTATTCTCTGCTTTCTCAGTCTGTTTCCTAGTGCCGGTTTGAAGATCCCGCAGTTTTCACTGTCAAACCGAGTTGGAGCTAGTACGTCCCCATATATATGTATGGAATGGAGTTTGCAACTGAAAAGAAACTTTGTGTTCCCAACAAGCTAGGTGAAGGACGGCTTTCACACACACTTATCTCTCAGAACTGAGCAAGTAGAGAGACGTTCGTTCATCTAGCACCAATGGAACGGGTTGCAGGAGACACTTTTTCTCTGCTTTCTCAGTCTGTTTCCTAGTGCCGGTTTGAAGTTCCTGCAGTTTTCACTGTAAAACCGAGTTGGAGCTAGTACCTCCCCATATATATGTATGGAATGGAGTTTGCAACTGAAAAGAAACTTTGTGTTCCCAACAAGCTAGGTGAAGGACGGCTTTCACACACACTTATCTCTCAGAACTGAGCAAGTGGAGAGACGTTCGTTCATCTAGCACCAAGGGAACGGGTTGCAGGAGACAGTTTATCTCTGCTTTCTCAGTCTGTTTCCTAGTGCCGGTTTGTAGTTCCCGCAGTTTTCACTGTAAAACCGAGTTGGAGCTAGTACCTCCCCATATATATGTTTGGAATGGAGTTTGCAACTGAAAAGAAACTTTGTGTTCCCAACAAGCTAGGTGAAGGACGGCTTTCACCCACACTTATCTCTCAGAACTGAGCGAGTGGAGAGACTTTCATTCATCTATCACCAAGGGAACGGGTTGCAGGAGACACTTTTTCTCTGCTTTCTCAGTCTGTTTCCTAGTGCCGGTTTGAAGTTCCCGCAGTTTTCACTGTCAAAACGAGTTGGAGCTTGTACGTCCCCATATATATGTATGGAATGGAGTTTGCAACTGAAAAGAAACTTTGTGTTCCCAACAAGCTAGGTGAAGTACGGCTTTCACACACACTTATCTCTCAGAACTGAGCAAGTGTAGAGACGTTCGTTCATCTAGCACCAAGGGAACGGGTTGCAGGAGACACTTTTTCTCGGCTTTCTCAGTCTGTTTCCTAGTGCCGGTTTGAAGTTCCTTCAGTTTTCACTGTAAAACCGAGTTGGAGCTAGTACCTCCCCATATATATATATGGAATGGAGTTTGCAACTGAAAACAAACTTTGTGTTCCCAACAAGCTAGGTGAAGGACGGCTTTCAAACACACTTATCTCTCGGAACTTAGGAAGTGGAGTGACGTTCGTTCATCTAGCACCAAGGGAACGGGTTGCAGGAGACAGTTTATCTCTGATTTCTCAGTCTGTTTCCTAGTGCCGGTTTGAAGTTCCTTCAGTTTTCACTGTAAAACGAGTTGGAGCTAGTACCTCCCCATATAAAGGTAAGGAATGGAGTATGCAACCGAAAAGAAACTTTGTGTTCCCAACAAGCTAGATGAAGGACGGCTTTCACACACACTTATCTCTCAGAACTGAGGAAGTGGAGAGATTTTCGTTCATCTAGCACCAAGGGAACGGGTTGCAGGAGACACTTATTCTCTGCTTTCTCAGTCTGTTTCCTAGTGCCGGTTTGAAGTTCCTGCAGTTTTGACTGTAAAACCGAGTTGGAGCTAGTACGTCCCCATATATATGTTTGGAATG